>NC_092814.1:377593421-378200536 GCF_023375885.2 Dermacentor andersoni | reverse complement strand
TAGTTTTCCTCGATCCGAGTTACGGGGCGAGGTCGCATCGGCGACAGTGAGCGACGGCGAGGAGACGGTGAACGGCGGCGAGTTCGTGTCTGGCGCAATGTCGGTGACATACCCGATAGGGGTCATAATACAGACGGTTGGGGTGACTTGACACGGGTGGGGAGGCACTAGGTGACTGCACACAATTACAATAGCGTGAGATGTGACCGGCGTATACGCACACGCAAACATATTGACAGGTTATCGGGGGTATGCCACCGGTTCGCTGGGGCAGGCCCCATCCCTGTCACAGGACGCGTAGTACGTGGCGGCTGCTGATATGGCTGCATGGCGGGCTGCAGTGGGGGCCTCGCCATGACGTTGGAATAGCGGAGAGGCATACTTGGAGAAAGTGGTTGGGTCGTCGCGACTTCAGCGTAGCCGAGTGGTGCAGGCAACGGTACCTGTTGGCGCGTGGCAACGACTTCAGCGTAGCGCAGTGGTGCAGCCGCAGGAAGATGTTAGCGCTAGTCTGGCAAGACCTGGGTGATTTTTTACTCGATCGCGCGACGGAGCAGAGGCACAAAATACGTGGCGCGCTCTTGTATATGCAGCGGCCGAGCGAAAGTCATCAAGGAGAGCTGGCGTGCAACTTCCTCACGGACGAACGCTTTCATTTCTGCAAGCAGCGCTGACTGGTCGGAGATGGTAGCCAAAGCAGCAATGTGTTCGTCGCGCGATAAAGGGTGACATGTCAACGAGCACTGCCTGCGTAGCTCCTTCTAGCTTTGGCAGAGAGTGACGATGTCAGTCAAGGACAGTGAGTTTTTTTTTGCAAGCAGCATGTAGAAAGCATCACCTATTCCTTTCATGACATTTCGGATTTTTTCAGACTCCGACATCGTCACATTGACTCTCTTATGCAAGTCCAGAACACCTTCACTGCAGCTTGTAAATGGTTCACGCGGCTGCTGTGCAGGTTCTCGCAAGCGTGATTCCGCACACAGCTTGTGCATAGCAGGGCGACCAACCACAGCCACTAAAGAGGTCTTGAATGAAGAGCACGTCAGAAAATCGGTCTCATGATTGTTTTACCAGAGACTGGCGACACCCGCAAGATGGAAGAGCACGTTGCTCAGTTTTGCGGGATTGTCCCATTTCTTGTGGGCGCTTACCTTCTCATATCACTTCAGCCAGTCCTCCACATCGTTGTCGTACGCGCCGCTGAAAATGGCAGGGTCCCTGTGGGGAGGCACACCAGAGTACATGATTGACTGAGGAGGCGCTTACTGGGAAGGAGTAAGAAGTGTTTGCTGGGACGCGTCTTCAGGCATGGTGGAGCGTAGAGCGCGGGATAGAAGTTCCAGGATTGACGCTGTAGGACGAAGCACTCTCCACCACTTGAAAAGGTGTTTGTTAGTCACCCGCGTTTGGGTCTACCGTGAGAACACGCCACGGACTCAGCATGAGCGGCGTTTCGCCGAGTCACAGTTTCCTACAATATACTATAGAGGGAACTCTGGTGCCGCAGTCGTTGACTCAGGAAGGATGGGAAGTACATGAATTTGCCTCATCTTCGTGCCTGTCGATTCATAGGTTCTTGTGGCTTTGTATATTACGCTTTTATGCCTTCATCGTCGCAAATTTCAGAGCAATATATACTCTGAGAAGTGCAGAAGACGCTGCGAACACGCACATTCGCTACTAATTGAAACGCTTGAGCTTGTCGAGGTGGCCAAATCAAAACACGCCAAGCGTCTCAAGGCACTGGCATACCTGCGACAAATTACTAAGGGCGTTTCACATCGGCTGTCGATGCATGCGTCCGCGGCTTAATGGTTTGAATATCAGGAATCTGGGCTAGAGGTCCTGTGCTCGAATCCTGCCGTCGGACAATTTTAATAATGCATATTTATTTATTACGCAGTACATTGTTGAAAATAACGAGTTTAAAAGTCCTGAAGCCGTTTGAAGCCAGAAGGACAAAGGCAGATCAATGTACTTCCCATAATTTCCAATCTGGCTCAACCGCTCCCGTTGCAGCTCCCGTAAACACAAGCGCCAGAGTTTCCTCTCGTAATTATTGTATGAAACTACGCCCCGAGCGATGCGCTGGAAAGATTGACCCACTAGAAAGCGTTGGAGGGGATGGCTCACCCATAGAGTTTCTCACTATATTACCTAAACGTAAATCTGGCGCTGCTGCACTGCGGTATGCATGGGAATACCGGTATATTGCGACTTCGGATTGGCATCGTTCCCGGAGAGCCTGGACACCTTGAAGACGCACCTGGCAAGCACCGCTCCGTCTGTCACAATGATTCATTCTCTACTAAAACAGCACGTAAAAAGCTGGTTACGTGCTGTTTTACGTGTTGTGCAAAAAAACACAAAAACATGTTTTGTTTAACTTTGAGAACTTGTTATTGCATGCACAATTATATGACACGTAAAAAGTATCAGCGGGCCGCTAAAGTTGGACAGACGACAAGATTCCCCCTCGCATTGGAACGTTGTCGTCTTTCTTGCTTTTCCTCGCGTTTTATGCATTGTAGGTCAGTAAACTTCACTGGAAGATGCAACATGCGTGAATGGAAATATTTTATGTAGGTTTTACTTTAAGAACGCGTTATTGTGTAGCCATATCCACGTTTTAGACGAAGCCTTTTGCAACACCAGCCAACACAAGCCTCGCAGGCACATATACCGTCATTCCCATGACGGCACACCACCCCTTAGAAAACTCCCATAGCCGGTGGCGCCAGATTTCCCTCTTGCTGTTATAGTGAAAAAGTATGGGCTCACCATAGCGTTCCTCCTCTTCGTTCAAATTTATTCATTTACAATACCCATAAACGCAGAAAATCTCTAAATGTAGAATAATATGCGAATATAAGTCGACTCATTATTAAAGGGACACTAAAGGTTACCAAAAACTCAAGTTAAAGTGGTAGAGCAATGTTCTAGAACGTCTAAGGCGTCAATGTAATCGCGAACAGAGCTTTAGTAACCGAGAAATTGAGGTAAATGCATGACACGATTTGAGACCCCCCAGCGACATTCCGGTACTAACCCGATGACGAAAGCACTCCTCATAATTTGTGTTACTAATACTCAACTACTCGTATTAAAAATATCATTTCATTCGATTATAAGACGGAAAAAAAATGCTACTTGTCTACGTCTATTCGATTCTAAGAAAAAATAACATTTTGACGTTACCCTTCAGTAATATGGGTGTTCGAAAGGTTTCGTTTTCGCTCGACTCTGCGCGCTCGACTCCGCGCCGCGCACACTTTGGAGTTTCAGTAGCTTCGTTATCGCGTCGTGCTGTGAGGGTTCGCTCGCGAAACTCATTTGGAACAAGCAGCGAGAATGCCACGTCCATGTGATGTCGTGGGAAGCCCTCGTTGCTTTCCCGCTCCGGAGAGCCGGTGTCGAGGCCGCCGTCGTAGTACGCAACGACGCCGGCAGTGCGAGCCCTCAGCAGCAGGTCGCGCTCGCCGGTGCTCAAATCGCTGAAGTTGAGCCCACCATCGCGAGCCAATCTGTCGGTGTCAGGGTCCATTGCGACGAGCGTCGAAGTTTGCGTCATAGAATAAAGTACCAGCTTCTGGGCGTCTTGCGCTGGAGTTTGAGGTATAGGCCGCGTGCACCGCCTATAGAGGCGCCACTGATAGCCACCTAGCGGGCGCTTCCAACAATACGCGTGGGAGCAGTAGCAGACGACAACGCTTTGCAGCAAGGGTGACTGAAGTTCGCGGCTGCGATTTGTCCTTGGTTCGGGCGCCAGACTGCTTCTTCTGCGGTGACAGCTGTAGGGAAGACGCAGACCTCTGTGGGAGCGGGTATGAACAAGGTGTTACCGGTGTTTGGGGCAACATGGTCCACATACGCGCCAGGTGCGTCCCGCAGACAAACGCCATGAAGACCATTTACATGAAGTGGAGCTCATGTAAACTAGCCGACAAATTTTGTTGACTAATGCGATGTCTCGACCGTTTTTTTTTTCTTTAATTCTACCCTTGCCGTAATGCTGCTTCTGTACCTCAATAATAAGCACCCGTCGTTAGTGCAGACTTAGATAACAAATCCGCACGGTGCGATGTCTGCATATACCGTTGTGATTTTTCTGCCGATGAATACATGTGACGCCGCCGAATAAGTGTAGTGAAAGTCGCCTGAAGTAGAATAATTGCGAATTTATTGATAGAAACGCGTACACTATAGTCAACGAAGCCACCAAACGCACGGGTTAATAAAAGCGCGTGTTAGCGCTGTACCGCCGATGAACTGCCGTTCGCGCTGCAGTTTTTGCAATTTTAAATTCCCTAAGGGAACTGCTTGGAAACGTACAAAGCTATAGTGTGACTAACATTGCAGTACTTTTTTTAAATGTTACTAGAGAGAATGGCCACACGATATATTTAAAGGCAGAGCAGCGCCAGTCAAATTAGATACAGCGCTGGCGGCAAGGCCGGGTTTAGTCCTATGCGGCGTAATCATAAGAAATAATTCAGCTGAGTGCAAAATTCACTTGCAAGAAGCGACTACGTTGTGAAACAAACAAATCACTCGGCGTGTTAAGTCTGCTCAGACAGCATCAAGGTATGATGATGTGACGCGAACTACTCAGCGAAAAATGGATCAGCGAAAAATAGAACAAAAATACCATATGCAGTAACTATTAGCAATTCTCGCCCTGAGCTACCTATTTTCTAAACACATTTCCCAAAAAACCACAATATCTAAGGTGCCCTCGGGCGAAATGAATAAAGCTGTTAAAGAAGCACTTGCTTGGTGTCATTCCGATAAGACACAGCGTGATTTATACCCTTTACAAACGAGGCAGGGTGAAAACCTCGCAGCTCAAAAGAATCAAGAGTTATGCATGAAGCAACTAGCAACAGTTAAACATGGGCGAAGCCACGCATAAAATAAATGTAAAGACATGAAGTGCGCGACAGCTGGTGCGAGGATTTACCGGGCCACATAAAACTAACAATTTCAGTTCTTGCAAACTTCTGTAGCTTTAACATGCAAAACAATGCGCTCATGCAGTCGTGCTGCCTAGCTAGCCCAACGCGGTAAAGAAGCGGAAAACAATATAAGCGGCAAACGGCATTCCGAACTTTAGCGAAATGCCTTTCAACCGCAGGTTGCACTGCAGACGAACTTCGTCGCTTACCCGTCTAACTACAATTGAGTAAAAAAATAATAATAAAAAAGAAAAAACACCGAAGCGACAAAGGAAAGGATGAGAACAAGAAATTTCGCGCCGAAGCTACGATCCATTGCCACCGTTGTTGCTCCTGCTGATGAGGCTTTGCGGGGAATAATTAGAACCGTATCACCGGCACGTTTTCGCCGGTATTTGAGCCCCCCCACCCTGCAACAATTCCTCTTCGACATTCTTCGGAAGCTTTGGCCATCCCACACATGCGAAGGGTGTTGCTTATTTTGCTCTGAAAACACAAATAAGACGGAGAAGCACTATCAGCGACGCAACAAACTACGGCGTGCTACGGCGCGCGGCTCGCTCCTCTCCCATGCGTTCTGCGCAAGGCCGCCACCAGTGGCGCGGCCATCGGCGTGCACGCCGCGTATAGTAGCGGCGCCTGGTGGCAGTGCGGGAAACGACATCTGGTTCGTGCCAGCTTGGATCGTATTGAGCCCTGGCTGTGGCGAAGCACGTTTCTAGGCCGAATTTTGCGTCGATTCGCACTCTTTTATGCCCTGTTGCGAGTGCGAAAAGGCTCGTCACTTCTCACAGACCACGCCGACCACGCTGCGAGCTCGCCGCAGCCTATAGTTTAACAAAAACGGACTCTCCGTGTGCCGTTGGATGTAATTCGTTTCTCTTTCCGCTAGCCACCATACTCCCGCTTTCGCTCTGCTGTCGGCTGTCTTGGCTCTGTTTCTGGCCGCGCGTTTGCGTTTTGCGCAGAATAGCCGTAGCGCCGTCTGCGGACGCTGTTCTACTCACCGATGGCGCAACGTCACTATGAGACCATGATATGGTGGCTAGATGGGAGAGGTGACGCCAACGGCGGATGGAAGCCGCTCCTCCATTTCAAGCCGGGCGTAGGTGGCGCTGTTGGCCGTAATCCGATGCATGGTACGCGCCGCTGGCTTTGAGCATACGCAAGGACGCAGGCCTGCCGTGCACGCAGCGCGTCGGCCTTTCAGTGATATTTGTTGCAAGCAATGGTTTAGCTCGTTAAACGCTAGTCGAACGTGACTACGACTGACAGAATGCAATTTTAAGCCGTGGTGGTGCAGTGGTTAGGGCGTCCAATTGTTGTGCCCAAGGATGAGGGATGGCATCCCGGCCGCGGCGGCCGCTTTTCGATGAAGGCGAAAGACAAGGCGCCCGTTTGCTGTGCGATGTTAGTGCACGTCAAAGAACCCCAGGTGGTCGAAATTTACAGAGTCCTTCATGCCTCCACTACGGCATCTCTCGTAGCCTGAGTCACTTTGGCACGTGAAACCCCACAAACAAAACCATTAAAATCGAGTGGTTGCCTCTGCAATACATCTGCTGCGTAACACATCGGCGTATCTAAAGCGTTATTCGGGAATCATTTCAGTTTCAGGAATTGAAGGGTCCGAATGAGTCCTGTGTGGTCAAGATAGTGCATGACGACAGTAGGAGACACAGACCAAAAGAATTAGGATGGAAATATGTTTCGGGTCCGTGCTATTGCATTTTTTAAATAACGTTGATTGCCTCAGGGCATAAAGGAATATGCAAAAAGGAAATTAAAAGGGGTATTAAACGAGAGAAAAAAAGGTTGGTTGTTCTTTGGCCGGTGTCTTCCACTCCTTAAGTTTCAGTAATATGAAGCGTCAACTTACTCCTAAAAAATGTGAATGGGGTTCAGAACAGGTAATACAAAGCATAGCAAAAATTTATTGCACATCGTAGTAATAGCAAAGCACTGTACATCATACATTCAGGGTAATTCAAAATACAAGATATCACATTTACACATGCTTCTGTGTAATTTGAAAGAAAAACATTAAACATTGAACACCCACTAAGAAATGGGGAGGCAAGGATATCACTTTTCACTAAATAAAAAATTAAGACGTTCGACCTTGAAGAAATATGCAACTTAGAGCACCCTCCCTGCTGCCTCGACGACACAGCCGGACGTGCAGCCAGGGGCGAAGCAGTGACGCTGCCTCGCGTTTTTTGCGTGGGAATTCATCTATTCGGCGAAGTCCGGCACTCACATTAACATGTCAGCAGCGAAACACATATTGCCATAAACGAGAGAACACTTTGGCAGCCGCGAAGAAACAGGAACGCTGTCGCGCCGGCCAGACACCGCGGGAAGCTGCACACGCGCGCAACCGCGTGACTGCATCGCTAAGCTGACCGCAGCGCCACCGCGGCCTTTGCGGCAGCGCATGAACGAGTGGATCGCGCTTTCTCGGCGGATATGCCGGCGCTGGCGCCACCTCCCCCTTCTAGCCACCATAACCATGATGTCAGTACTCCTCGACCGGAGGGCGGGCGATTTGAACTGCGCTAGAGGTACGCGGACGCTTCAGAACGCATTTTCTCTTAAAATATGTCTCTCCTTGGCACGAAACAAGCGTTTCGAGGTTTCTGTGATGGTATTTCAACAGTCCACGTTGACTTAATAGTAACCTTTAGTGTCCCTTTAAATATATTCAGAATAAACGCGAATAATAAGTAGCACGGATGCGGGAGGTAATGAAAATTTCAACTTCAACGAGAAGAAAACAGGATAGCAGAAATCTTATACGCTTTTTATTGTACTTTACACAATTTACAAGTCAGCTTGTGAATAGCAGTCTCCGGATAAATAACGAAGATCACTAAAATGGCCATTGAAATAATAAAATAAAGATATCACGAGGACAAAATTTAATTCTGGGGTTTTACACGCCAACACTGCGATTTGATCATGAGGCACGCCGTAGTGTGGGACTGCGGAATTTTGACCACCTGGGCTTCCTTAACATGCACCAAATATACGGCAGATGGGCGTTCTTGAATATCACCGCTATCGAATTGCGGCTGCCGTGGCCAGGATTCGATCCCGCGACCTCGGTCTTATCAGCTCAACGCCAAAGCAACTATGCCACCACGATGGGTCATCACGAGGGCAGATGATAATACATATTTAAGAGGAAGCTTTAGCTCAGTTGCTCCTATCTAAATACATGTAAAAGGAGAATTCGTTTTTCTCGGCAACCACTGCACCAAATTTGACGGGGTTTATTGCATTTAAAAGAAAAACTTAAAATCTAGTGACTGTTTGTTTCGAGTTTTCAATTTAGTCGTCAATTTTTTTATTAGAAATTGGCAAAAATCGCAAATTTTCAGAAAATGAAACTATAAAGTTGACAACTCTAACTCAGCAGGAAAAAATGATATCGCAATTCTGTGAATTGTATCTGATAGCACATCTAAAGCGGACAAATTTGACATCTTACACATGAATATAAAAAAAAAATTAATAATATGTAATTACAACTTTTGCAGAACCCTCGTAAACAACGTAACAAATTCACGTTCGATGTAAAATGACATGAAATTTGCCCGCCTTGATTTATTTAATGGATGCCGTTTACAGAACCGCGATATCTGTTCTTGATGCAGAGCTATTTGTAAACTTGGGGCTTCTATATTTTCAAACTTCCGAATTTTTGAAAATCTTTTTAACAAAGTTCAAGCCAAAATCGAAATTCCACTTCCATCAGTCACTATAATTTAACTTTCTAAAATTCAACAAATTTAATTAAAATCGGTCCAGGGGTTATCTCAGAAAAACGTCTTTGCGTTTTTACATGTATTTGAATAGGCCGCGTCGGAGTTGGGCTCGAGCTAAAGCTTGCTCTTAAGCTGCAATTCAAGTAAGACTGCACAACTTCGCGATATTAAGACATGGTATGGCATTCACCACAGGCATGCATCACGTTAGTGAGAACAACCTGACTAGTAACAAGACATGGAACTTCACAAGAGAAAAAAAATTCGCAGCCGTGCTCGAAAGGCGAAGCATCGATTGAGATAGCAAATTAGTAGACAGCTATAAAAAGAAGGATAATAGTTTTATCGGTCGTATGAACTTGGAAATATTCGCTTACTAAGCGAAATAAAAAGCGCGGTGTCAGCGCACACAAACAGGCGAACATATTACTCGATGAGCGTGGACACTCGCTGTCAAAACACCGGTGTAAGCAAGCGCGGCGGCAGCAGCAGCGAGCGAAGTGACCGTCGTGCGGCCTATCGCTTCAACGCAAGAGCGGCGAAAACACAGCGCGCACAAAGGTATGAGCTGTCCGTAGATACCTTTATAGATATTACGTAATAGTTCTGCGGAAACCCGAAAAGTGGAGAGAAGTAATAATTTAAGAGAAAATGAGACATGCTACGATTGGGTGGATGCCCCCTTTCTAGATACGTGTGCGCGGCCGTGTAACGTAGGCGCTTGTTGGCAAAGTCGAATCTACCCCCCCCCCCTCCCTCGAGCGTTGCCTCCTCACTTTTCTCCATATATGGCGCTTGAGATTGAACCACGCCTATGGCCACGACCATCAGTTGCGCTTGCACCCGGTCTCGAAATTCGCGCTTGCTCTCGGAGCACAACGCCGCCCGCCCGCCCCAACCTCCTCTCGCTCTCTCTACTTCCCTCCCTCCCATTCCCCCCAAGGCCTTTCGCGCGACGGAAGACAACGTGTTTGGCCTGCTTTCTGCCTTCGCACGAGCCAGATTGAGCCCCGAGTCGGCTTCCCTGGCGTACTTTCACTCGCACATACAGCACACAACGCGCGGCGATGGTGTTATCACCCTTGAACTTTGTACGGAGTATCACGGCGACGGCAACGCCTCTAGCAAAAATATGCCTGGAGTGTCCATATAATTGCTATCGCAATAATAAATCAAGGGATAGCTCACACACTAGGTATCCTTTATGGCGTCAGTGTACAAAGAAAACATTGCACAGGAACCATCGACGATGACTGCAAATGTAAGGGAAATGCTCAAGCGAACGAAAGAGAGAGAGAGAGAGAGATGAGCTGGCGAGGAATAGAGCAAGGGAGCTACTCTTTACCTTGCCGATCCAATCCCCGATCAATCACGAAAACGCCCAAAAGAGCCAGAGAAGGCTATTTGCTTTAAAGGGACATTAAAGGCAAACACTAAGTTGACGTGGACAGTTTAAATACCATTCCACAAACCTCGCAGCGCTTGTTTCTGGCCAAGAAATTTTTCATTTACGAGAGAATTGCATATGAAGGGCTCGAATACCTTTATCGAAATTCAAATGTCGCGCCACTAACTGGGGGCACGGAGACGTTGCATACGCCGTTGCATAGTCAGCTAAGTGTTATAACGACAGAAATACGGAAAGAGATACAACATGTTCATTGGAAAGAAAAAAAGTAACCGAAAAGCTTGTGGAACAGGGAGATACGAGAAGCGATCGCTGAACGACAGAAAGCATCCCGAGAGCACAGACAGGCGAAGAACGCGCAGTTGCCACAGGATGAAGTAACCAGTAAATGGGAAATATACCCGGAGAAAAAGTCTATGGTTCAAATACTGGTGCAAGCAAAGATAAAAGGTGAAAGTGAACGTTGGTTGTCAGAAATATGTGAGAAAAAGAAGGCCGCACCTAGAATATTTTGGAACCACATGAAATTGTTAGGCAGGAAGTCAACAATAATACAACATATCCTAGACGAAGATGAAAACAGACTGGAAGGAGAAATGGCAATAAATTACATCCGAAAAATAACACCCGAATCTTTCCAAGGCAATGAGAGGTTGTATTTGAGGAAAAAAAGAACACGAAAGAGACGCAGGTGGAAAAGGAGCTGGTGCTGACAAATTTCAAGTGAAAGAAGGCCGAAGAGAAAATTCCTAAGCGCACAGCCACAGGGCTAGACGAGGTTCCAGTTAGGCTGATTAATGAACTAGGACCAAAAAGTGAGGAAGCTCTGGTGAAAGCAGTGGAAAAAACTTTAAAAGATAGACGAATACCAGACAGTTGGCGACAAAGTAGAATGAATTTAATTTATAAAGGTAAGGGGGAGAAAGACAGAATTCACTCGTATAGACCGTTGACCATTACATCGGTAATCTACAGGCTAGCAATGCAGGCAATCAAATTAAAGCTGCAAGCATGGGCAGAGAATAATGACATTTTGGGAGAACTTCAGAATGGTTTCAGAATAGGTAGGTGTATGGATGATAACTTATTTGTTCTTACTTAGTGTATTGAAATATCAAGAGTAGAAAGCAGACCGTTATATGTGCCCTTTTTAGACATTACGGGAGCGTATGACAACGCAGATCGCAACATTTTGTGGGATATTTGGGAAGCGGAAGTCTTAGGTGACGATTGCCTACAGCTTTTGAGAGATTTACCTAGAAAATACCGTTTGCGTTGAATGGGAAGGGATGAGGAGCGAGGAGAAAGTTCATATCAACAAGGGACTGAGGCTGTGGTGCCCTTTATCCCCACTGCTGTTTATGATGTGCGGGGTGAGGATGGAGAAGGCGCTAGAAGGAAGTAATATCGGCTTTAATCTCTCATACAAACAGGCGGGTACAGTAGCAGAGAAGCAGCTTCCAGGTTTATTTTATGCGGACGACATTGTGTTGCTAGCTAACAAGCGAAGTGATTTGCAACGACTCGCTAATATCTGTGCACAGGAAGGCAACAATTTAGGTTTGAAATTTAGTGTTAGAAAATCAGGTGTTATTGTATTCAATGAAAACAGTGAACAGAACCTGGCGATACAGGGCAAGGAAATACCTCGGGTAACAGAATATAAGTACCTAGGTGTATTGATAAACGAAGGCAATAGATATATGGAAACACAGGAAAAAACAATAACAGTGAAGGGTGAAAAGGAATGCAGCCATAATGAAGCACAGAGCGCTATGGGGATGCAATAGGTACGAGGTGCTCCGAGGTATGTGGAAAGGTAATGGTTCCAGGACTTACTTTTAGAAATGCGGTTGTTCGCTTTAAATCATGGGTACAATCAGGACTCGATGAGAACCAAAGGTCAGTGTGTCGCCTCGCATTGGGCGCTCACGGGAAGACTACAAATGAAGCTGTGCAGGGTGATTTGGGCTGGACTAGTTTTGAAGTGAGGGAAGCTCGCAGTGAAACTGAGTATGAAGAACGACTGAGGAATATGGAAGAAAGTAAATGGGCTAAGAGTGTTGAGGTATCTGTACAGGATAAATATTGATTCACAGTGGAGGAAAAGAACTAGGAAGCTTACCAGCAAGTATGCGGCCTGTAAGGTGGGCAACACAGCAACAAAGAACGTCAAGCAGAAAGTCGGAGAGGCTGCAATAAACTCCTGGGTGGTGGCAATGGAAAATAAAGCTGCCGTGAGTAACTACTTAAGAGAAAAAAACGAAATCAGGAAAGAAACAATTTATGATAACTCAAAGGGAAGCTCATTACTTTTCGAAGCGAGATCGGGATACCTTAGAATACGTACCTATAAAGCGAGATATAAGAAGGAAGAAGAAGCATGTGCTTGCAGCGGTAAAGCTAGGGAAACTACGGAGCATGTTTTATAGAATGTGAAGACGTCTACCCAGCGGTCGATTTAGGCACCACAGGCCTCCTTGAAGCCCTTGGGTTCAGCGAGAGCAGTGGAAAAGTAAACATGTCTGCAATAGGGATTAGTAAGAGGCGATTGGAGTATTGGTGGAAGAAAAGTAGGGAACGACAAGAAAAAGGAGACGTACAAAAGCACAGTTCGCAATAGGGAATCAGAAAATTTGGTGGGCGTTCATAGTGGTTTTTTTTTTTCTGTTTTAACCTAGGCAGGACATTAGGCAGAATAATAGCGAGAGTTTGGTGGCGCAAACCACCACCCCGTTCCAAGGGGGACGCTCATAGGACCCATCCATCCAGCCATCACCACCCTTTGCTACCATCGGCGAGTAAAGCGGCGCCCCGCAGACGGCGGTACCGAGCCAAGACAGAGGGGCGCATTCGCCGCTGCAGCTACTTTTTGGTCAAGTGGCGTAGACCGTTCGGGCATCCCGCGACATCACATGTAAGTGGAATTCTCCGCTACTTGCAGTTTGTGCGAGTTTCGCGGGCCAGCTAAACCAGCGCGGCTCTACGCGATAACTGCTGAAACGCAAAGCGTGGGCGGCGCGGAGTCCAACGAAAACGAAACCTTTCGACCGCCGGCGTCGTTGTCAGGGTTATTTCAATTAGTTCTATTTTCTAGAAGTAATAAATAGAACTGAGCAAGCAGCATTTTATTTCATCTTATAATACAAGGATGATTTGTGCAACGAGGGGTTGAGTACTAGTGACAAAATTTAACTGAGGAGTGCTTTCGTCATCGGGCAAGTAATTGAATGTTCCAGGGAGTTTCTAATCATGTGCTGCATTTACTTCAATTTCTCGATTCTTACGGCTCTGTTCGCGATGATATTGATGCCTTAGAGATTCTCGAGCACCAATCTATCACTTTAGCTTGACTGAATATTTGCCTTTAGTGTCACTTTAAAAAATTGCTCCAAAGGTCAAGACATGCTCCCCTGCAGCAGTGATTCCTGCTTCAATGTCCTTTAGCGAAGGTTCGTGTAAAGACAGCGTATTTTTGATTAGGACTTAACATGCACTTAAATTTCTTGCGACGAATCGCCAGCACATGCGATACCGTAGAGTGTAAATCGAGCGCGCCACCGAACGAATTCGTGAACGTGTTGTTTGTTTAGAAGTAAGTTGTTTAATTTAATGTTTAATAATAAGGTTTGTTTAAATGATAAAAATTTATAGAAAATAACGAAAAAAAATCTTGAATCCTTTCTTTCTGCGATTAGCCAACAGACCTGGAACCACGTTTTCGAGGCAGATAGTAGTGATACCGCTTACCTTAAGTTCATCACTGCATTCAAGGCTATATATGATGCACATTTTCCACTAAGACAGCCACGTCATCAAAAGCACAGAAACCCTGAATGACGTCCGACTTGCTCCAAATGATCAAGCATAAGAACCGATTGTACGCACAGTTTGTACAATCAAAAGATTAAGAGTTGCTTCGGCAATTCAATAAGTACAGAAATAATCTAACATCAAAACTAAGAATGGCTCGAGACGCCTATTTCACAAATGTATTTTGGAGCCCTGAAGAACAGCGATCGGATGTAATCTGGCGAAAGCTGAATTGCTTATTGCAACTAAATACCCGTGATACTTCCGAAAACTTTCAACATGAAGGAAAACGAATTTATGGGACCTGTTTAGCTGACGCTTTCAACAATTTCTTTATTTTACAGGCATCTCAGAGTCAGGTCGAGTGCAGCCATAATTACATTGGATCCATGAAGGGAATCAGCTGTCCATCATCCCTTTTCGTTGCGCCCACGAACTACACAGAAGTTTTCTCGTGCATAAGTAGTATTAAAAATGGCAAGTCAGTAGATGCAACTGGTCTCCAAGTAGCGCCCATTAAACATGTTCTTCACCTAATATGCCCCGCTGTTGCTCACATTTACAATCTCATATTATCTACCGCTGTATTTCCAAAGGCACTGCAAATGGCTCGAGTGATACCGGTTTTTAAAAGCGGCGACAAGAATTTTATTAGTAACTCTCGTCCAATTTCTATACTGCCGGTGTTCTCGAAGGGTATAAAAAAATTAATGCATGGTAGGGTACTATCTTTCTTTGAAAAACATAACCTGTTCCTTGACTTTCAGCACGGGTTTCGAAAGAATAGATCCACTGAAACAGCATTACTGACTCAAAAAGAAATTATAGATATGTTTCAAAATAAGGAAATAGGTGCATGCATATATATATAGATTTTACGAAGACTTTTGACTTCATAAACCACAGGATTTTAACACATAAACAGGCAAACTATGGTGTCCGAGGAAAAGCTCACGATCCTATGAAATCTTATTTGTCGAACAGAACACAATATGTAGACTTCAAAAATTCGTTGTCTTCAATACAAAATACTTGTCAGGAGTCCCCCAAGGAAGCATTTTGGGACCGCTCCTATTTTTAATCTATATGAATGATATTGTGCAATGTGTAACTGATGGAAAGATTGTATCTCACGCTGATGACACTTCGGTGTTCATATCCGGGAGATCAGAAAGTGACATTGAAGAGAAAGGAATCAGAACGCTGAATGCATTAAATACATGGGCAAAATCAAATTGTTTGAAGATTAATTCTAGAAAGACAAAAATAATATTGTACTTTCCAAAAGGAAAGAATTTCTAGGCCGTTGAACGTGTTCTTAAGCTCAGATACTGTGGAAATCGTAGATTCTGTTTAAATCCTTGGCGTTATATTTTCGAAGCATTTGACTTGGAATGATCATGTTGACTATATCAGATCAAAAGTGTCTTCAGCTGTCGGTGTCATGTTGCGCCTGCGCGGTATTTTTCCTGTCAAAGTTAGGCTATTGCTATACAACTCATTAGTTCTTTCTCTTTTGCAATCTTGTACTGTTTGGGGCACTACGGGTGTCACAAATTTATCCAAGCTTCACCTTCTTCACAAAAGAGCTGTAAGATGCATTGCTGGTCTTCCTTATTGTTCCCGCACACATGACCTGTTTTTTTTTAAATATGAAATCCTGCCAATCTATAGTTTATACAATTATAGAATTTTAATTATATATAAACGCTCTTCACAAAGTGATGAACAATATGTTTGTTATCAGGAAAACCTTGAGAAAAACAAGCATATCCTGCAGACTAGACAAAGAAATTTGGCTAGTGCCGACGCCTAGGGCATATTATACTGAGCAGTCTCTTTCTTATACTCTACCAGTATTAAATAAATTAAACGAAATTGTTTGACCCCTTTGAGCATTCAAGTGATATTATTATGCGATTTTTTCTTAGCAAGATTACGTAATATTGAACTCAGTTTAAACCTATACCTCGTATTCTTTTCGTTTCCCCATGACCAGTTATTTGTTTTTCTAATACCTATGTTCGTGCTGCAATGCATAGCGCTGCTTTTTACAAAGTGTTTGGTTATTTCGTTTCAGTGTTTATTTGGAAAATTGAAAATCTGTGCCTGTGTACTGTACTGCCAAGTGGATAAATGGGGCAGGACCTCTGTCAAGCTTACGAGTTTTTAGTCCTGTCTCCTCTGTACAAGAGAAAAATAAAGACTGAATTGAAGTTAACTGTTAAAAAATTGAAATATGGGGTTTTACGTGCCAAAACCACGATCTGATTATGAGGCACGCCGTAGTGGGGGACTCCAGAAATTTGGACTACCTGGGGTTCTTTAACGTGCCCCTAAATCTAATTAAGGTTTTTTTTTTGTATTTCGCGCTCACTTAAATGCTACCGCCGTGGCCGGAATTCGATCCCGCGACCTCGTGTTTAGCAGCCCAACACCATAGCCACTAAGCAACCACGGCGGGTGTAGTTAACTGTTAGCTGGCCACATGAGTTATAAGTTGACCGGCAGGTATTTTTATGGATGGCGGCGGCATAGGAACTGCGTTGTGAATACGGGCCTGGATTCTAAAGGAAATCCCGAACACTTGCACATTACTAAAGCGAGAACAAACGCAGGTGGCTGAGCGGTAAAGGAAGCAAACGTGTCTACCTCTAGACACTTAGGTAGACTGAAAAACGCAGTGAACCTGGCCGGTGATTAGACATGCGAGGGGAAATTTAGCAGTTGAATGTGAGAACTTCAACTAAGAGCAAACACGATTTGCTAACGTGGCCACGTATAATGTATTGGCGACTGTTTCGCTACATAGCTGGAAGTTTAGCGTTGATTGCCACCTATATGGGCAGAGCAATTATGGCGTGTTCCATAGGCTGATAAAAACGCTGGAAATATGTGAGTCAACCCCTCGTGCAATGGCTTTGAATAGAATGTTTGCGTTTGCCGCACTCTCGTCCTGTCTTTTGCGCTGTTCCATTCGAGGATGTCGCCCTACAACCTACCACGAATCCAGACAGTGTTCTCGTAGTAGCTTAGGTCTTCGCAACCGTCGCCCCCGGGACGTCGCCATATTCCCCGTTGGACTGTGGAAAGCGTACCTGGGCAGCTTCTAAAAACACTAGGGAGGTTATGTCGCCTAGAGCACGTAGTCGGACGCAATGATCCAAACTGTGGAAAGGTTGGCTGCTCAGGACTGTGTTACATGGCCATTTACCGAGAGGGGAAGAATACTTAAAATATTGGTACTCACAAAGAAGATAATATGGGGAGGCCGAATGCTGCAAGCCACGGTGTGGAGAACCTGATCGACGAGGGTGCGCCGCCTAATGCATTCGGGGTACAACTCGGATTTGCGAGCGTACTTTCGCAGCAGGTAGTAGACGATGGCGAGGCTGCGAGAAGAAAAGGAGGAGTGAGACAGCTGGGAGCAACGATGCAGCAAGATTGCATAGAGGGCGACAAGCAAATGAACAGCCATGGTGAACAAGCGTTGAGAAGCTCAGGAACCAGGTAACGAAATCGTTTCATTTCACGCATTCGCAGAACTTTGTGTAGACACACAGTAAAAGATTTAAGTTTTGTCTCGTGCGAAAACTTGTCTCAGCACAGCTTGACAAATACAATGGGTGAAATTGAACAGGTTTAAAGATGTTAACAGGCCTGCGCTGCCTGTTCCGCGCTCGCGCAAATGTGTTGCTTCGTACCTTTCATAAACGACGAAGCCATTGTCAACGAGAGTGGGCACCATATGAAAGGGATTAAGCTGAAAAAAAAAATAAAACAAAGGGTCAATACGAACTCTGCAAAGCTGGAAATTACCAAGTCCAACGGCACGCATACTTCAGTTTAGTCAAAGTGCTCGTAAATTAGTAGTACACGTATCTATTGAAGCAATCTAGGTGCCTACAGCGCTAGGAAATGTAAGTTTCTCGTAAGCACCCTTTGAATAGCACGTAAGCAGA
Organism: Dermacentor andersoni; assembly: GCF_023375885.2. Taxonomy (NCBI): domain Eukaryota; kingdom Metazoa; phylum Arthropoda; class Arachnida; order Ixodida; family Ixodidae; genus Dermacentor; species Dermacentor andersoni. The sequence continues at coordinate 378,182,625 of NC_092814.1, read as the reverse complement.
CGACTCGGGCACCTGGTGATTAGCGAAATTGATGTTCCCGGCACGTTGCCTCCGGGGTTTTGCAGTGCGTCACGGGCAGCCGCGGGTGGCCAGCTTGTCGAACCGAACCCCAGCCCAAACTGAGAACCTTACCGAACCGCAACTTGGGACAGAACTGAACGAGAACACGATCCGATATTTTTGGAACGTTAAAGAAAACTGGGGTTTTAGGTGCTAAAACCATGATCTGATTATGAGGCACGCAGTAGTTGGGGTCTCCCGATTAATTTCGACCACCTGGAATTCTGTAACGGGGACTAAATACAGGGTGCACGAGCATTTTTGCATTTGTCCCTCGTGAAAACGCAGCTGCTGCGGTCGGGATTTGATCCAGCGACCGCGTGCGTCGACGCCAATGCCCCTGAGAAACCACGACGGTGGTTTTGAAACGTGCCTGAACCCGAATCAAACACGGAAAGAAAAACGGTTACCAGTTCGACACGAAGCCGTATAAGCATACAAGGCGACAAAGGGTGCTGAATAGTTTGCACACTTCTAATAACTATGCTACTTCCATCGGCGCACCATACTAGCAGGTTATGACCACGAGTTGCGTTGTGTGCGAGAATTGAGTGTTAAGGGGACGGGGTTTTGTCACCATCAGCATCTACTTGGAGCTCGAACCAGGTTGACCATAGTGGAGAGTTCGGCAGGGAAGATGACGTGATGTAAAAACAAATAACAGAAGTTTAATGCATCGTTACGGGTGTGCGGTGTGCTCCAAGGAAAATACAAAAACGTTCAGCGTGCGTGCACTTGTACGCAAGGGCATAGATGTCACCACACGTGGCGGCTCGCTGCCTTTCTTATACCCTCCACCACCCAGGCCACCTCATTCTCTGCTGTTCCCTGGAGGGCCTTGTCAGAACACGTCAGGTCAACTTACAAAGAGGGTCACGTGAGGGAAACCACTCCCTGGTGCACAGAGGGTGAACCTAGGTCACGTCGTGCCAACCCACACAGTGTCATACGAGAGAACCCACTCCTTGGCGTAGAGGGTGTGAACGTAGGCCACCTCGAGGCAACCCAAACAGGGGGTCATGCGAGGGATACCACTCCTTGGCGTAGGGGGGCTGAACGTAGGACAGAGGGGAGTAATATTTGCACATTCCACGCATAATCCCGTCGCACACAATCCACGAACAAGTATTTTCGTGTTGACGAGCGTGACGATTAGGCACGTAACCGTTCACAAAGTGAACCGTTACAGACTGCCCCGCCAACGAAGGAGATCCTGATGGGTAGGGGACGACATCCGCTGGCCAAAGGGATGACGGAGGTCGGTGCTTGTAGTCGTCGCTGGTTGTCTCACAGCTCTCCTGAGTACGAAACACTGTGGGTGTTTTTCAACGTTGCTCAACGTCTCGGTCCGAGTCTAGGTGCCTTGAAAGGGTCTGCAACAGTTGCCAGCATGCGTCTCCAGAGCTTCACCGAGGCTTAGCCACTCAGTCAACAAGCGCGAGACAAATTCTCGCTGAGCTCCGCCAGGCTTATTTCCCGCTCAGAAACGACAGTTCTACAGAACTTAAATCAACAATAAATACACATATAAACGTGTTATATGCTTCAAAAGAGATGACTCAACCCAACTGTGGAAACCAAAATAAGTCCCTTCCAATCTCTACGTCATGAAAAAAAGAACACGAGTTTTATGAAACGTTTGAGGCTGATTCTAGATCTAGGGGCTTCGACTCAAGTCATCGGCATTGCCATTGAGAGTCCCCTTTTTATAGCGTATCTCGAAAGAATATTACTGCTAAGCGAGACTCCAACGCAGGCGACGGCCATTTTTGGAAGACGTTCTCTGCAACCATTTTAGAGGACAATGATCCGTTTCGATGGCGAACCTCGAGCCGGCAAGATAAGACAATTTTTAACAGCCCATACGAGACATGCGCACTCTTTCTAAGTAGCACTGCACACCTGTTCTGAACTAGCGAGTTTTCAACTTGCGTAAAAGAAAGGCTGTTCCTCGTCGCTCTCGACCTTTTGGCATAGTACGATGCCTATGCCTCGCTCGCTTGCACTGAACCACAAACCTTCTCGTGTAGCCCGGCGATCTTAGTACGGGCTGACTCATCAGCGCGCTCTTCAGGACGTTGAAAGAATTCCTTTTTTTATCCAATTTCAGCCTGCCAAGGCTGAAATTGGGGTCGCCTTTTCGACCGTCGCTGACTTCGCGAGCCCGACGTATCACAAGTTCCTCGGCTGTGGTTCAGGGGCTCTGGCTACCGTGCTAACTTCTGGTCTGTCTTGAACCCAGTACTTCACGTTCTCAGGTTCAAGTGCAAAGCACTGAAGAACCTTCGCGTGATCACTATAGGCTTTTTGTTCCTTGACCTATTTCCTCATCTTTGACATAAGCGTATATGCAAATTCTGTATAGGATTTGTTGGGAACTAGGTTTAGCGAAGGCAAGGAATACACGTTTTTACAGCTTGAGAACTGAGAGTCGATGGGCTTTATTAAAAAGTAAAAGCAGGTTTGTCGACTGGCAGTGGTGGCGCCCCAGTCGGGCAAGCAGGGAACAATAACCACAATGGCGAAGCAAACTATATTTTCGGAGCAAGGGACAATAACTCCCACGGTAAGGCAACCGATTTCCGAGGAACGGGGACACGAAGTGACGCACGGTCTCTGCAAGACCCCCCCGCCCCTCACCCAACTAGAATACCGGACGCTCCGGTAACAATGACGGAAGGAATGAAAAGTTAATGTTAAAGATAGGCTGCTTTTACGCGGTCGCGCGATACTGTCTCTTTGCCGCGAATGTTAATCTTAAAGCTTTTCTCTAAATGCGAAAGCACACGGAATGGGCCTTCATAGGTAGGATTCAATGGTGGCTTGATAGAGTCGCGTTGCAGAAATACGGGCGTGGTTGTGTCCATTGTTGGGAAACAACACAGGCTGCCCGCGGGCGACACGTGGGGGTGTAGGTCGAAGCGAGTCGAGCCAGGAATGTAACCGAAGTGCTGCGCTGCCGCTAGCGGAGTGCCTTACTGGGGGCCAAAAAACTGGCCTGGAACGCGGATTGCTGACCCGTAGAGCATCTAGCCTGCGGTGACTTCGAGGTCGTCCTTGATTGTTTGCAGCTCTAGTAGTACTAGGGGTACCCTTTCCACCCAGTGCTGTCTGTCAAGCGTAGCGGTCAATGACGCCTTCAGTTAGTTAAATGTGGTTTAGTGACGCAAAAGCGGCTAAGGCTAGGCTGCGCCAAACGCGAGGTGTTTTACGAGCCAGTATAAGAAGAAAAAGGCTGTGTTAACCTATGTTTTATAAAAAGCGAATGTTCTCTAGAAATTCACGCACGTCAGGTAATGGGAATATCAGATCACCTAAAATTAAAGCAGGGTATAAAGGTACGGGTAAATTATATAAATTGTGCAAAAGCTTTCGTCTGTGTACTTGAATATGTGTACATGTCAGTAATATATGTATAACTGTTAGTGGTTCTTGGCATTTCTCGCACGTTTGTGTGCGTGCCCAATGCGTAGTCGGCATAAAAATACTTCAAAGAACCGTTCCTGGTGGTAACACGACTTTCACTCAGCAAGTACGGGTTTAGCAAGATGTAGCTTGTCTGCACAATGGTCCTATTCGTGTTGCCATTTGGACGTTGAGGCCTTCCTAATCGTACAGATAGTATCTTTATATGGAAGTAGTGTATGTTATGCCTTTGTAGTCTGCCATCGATGCCCATATATCAGCTGCTTCATTAACCGGCATGCCAACATGCCTTAGGACCCAGCAGAAACGAATTCATCTTCCGTATTTATTAAGCCCCACCATGTTTAAAATGTTCCCACTTAGGGGTTCCCACTCAGATTTCAGATGTAGAGCCTTTAGTGTACTTAAAGGGCCCCTCGCCAGGTCTGGTCATTTTGAACTGACAAGCGCAGAGCATAGATTGCGCAATAACGATCGTGTCGGCAAAGTATTACATCGCTACGAGCCGCGGAAAGATCTGAAATCGCAAACCGAATGCCGTTTTTTCTTGTCCTCGCGGCCGCCGTGTTCCAAGCCGGACGGTGACGTAGTCGTGCTTTGCGCCTACGTAGTCGTGTCCGCATTGTGACGTCGCTAGTGGTGACATGTGACTTCGAGAATTATGCAAAACATCTGTTATCTGTGTGGTCTGTTGCTTGAATTGACGAATTTAAGTTTAGAGAAATAACAAAACACACAAACGGAATGTCTGCGCGTTTTTTTTTTTCACTTGGCACCGAAGCTAGAGATGCACTTCCGTTTCGTCTGCTTGTTCCCACTGTCCTGCGGTCACGTGCGCAGGTACCTAAACTATGCCATTTTCTACCGCGTTCCAGCGCGTGATCATGCTCTGCGATCCGCTTGTTCTGCCTCAGTATTCGTGTAGCACTGAATTATACCGCTATCATGTTTTCTTGTGCACAGTGCGGAAAATCGTGCGCTGCGCGAAAGAGACAACAGCTCGCGCGCGACGCCGACGGCGAAAGTGCGTAGCGCCGAAAAAAAGCGAGGAGCAAAAAAAAAATCAAGGCGGAGCCTGTGACGTCTGCGTCACGCGATCCTCGAGGTTCGGTATGGGAGAACGTAGGGAAGGAATTTCGCTCGCGTAGGCTAGACGGGGCGAGTGGAGAGAGTGTCTTGCTTGACAGTGGAGCCCGCCTGCTGAAATCATGGGCTCGCGGCACTGAAATATTTCTATCTCGTCTATTAATGAGCCGAGTAAAAAAACTTTTGCGGCAGAACGCTCCCTAGAGGACACGTAAGAACTTCCAGCGTATAACCAAAATCTGCTATGAGGCCTGGTGAGGGCCCCTTTAAGGAATCAGTGTATTTGACTATTTGTGTTTGTCAGTGATAATCCTTTTAACTACAACCCATATAGCATAAACTTCTGCAGTGAGAAGAGGCATGTTTTAGTAATCGAATACTTGTTTCTCAATTTTCCCGTTAGGGCCCCCACACCCACGTGTTCCTTTCTTTTAGAACCATCATTAAAATTCCACGTAATTTTGATATTGTAATTCTTGTATGATGTGTTCCTGTGGGGTGTATTTTTTCTTTAGGTGCGTTAATGTCCAGTCACATAACTGTGTGAAATCGTACCACGGGGGCAATCGTGATTCTTTAGCAACCTGGAGTACTTCATGAGGAACGTCAATCCCGACAATGTTCCTCAGATTGCCGGACAAGCGGCCTAATCATGTTCGGTTTATTTGCATAGCGTAAGCGTGAGTTGCATTATGTGGGGATGTTGTAGTATATGTGTTGCGGTGATGAATGAATTCTGAATACGTAGCAAAAAGTGAGTAACGCTCTGCGCTGCTGTAAGGAGGGTTCATTACACTCAACGTATAAACTTGGAACAGTTGATGTTCTGCAGGCAACACTTTCCAGTCGCAGTCCAAGGTTATGTACTGGTTCAAGTCGTCTAATGTAAGACTGTCTGGCTGAGCCATAAACCAGGCAGCCGTAGTCTGGAAGGCTACGCACAAGAGACCGGTAATTAATAAAGGGAAAATCAGACATCCACCCGTTCGTAGCAAATGCTACAAAGGAAATCCAAACAGGTTCCTCGAAAGAAAAGCCTCGCAGTTGAAGAAAAATTCGTCCTGGTCCGGGACTCGAACCCGGGACCACCGCCTTTCCGGGGCAGCCACTCTACCATCTGAACTAACCAGGCGGCTAGCAGATGGCAGGGCGAAGTCAAATTTGTCAACAACTCAAAGCAAAGGCAACAGTTTGACGTAATAGTTCTGCGAGAACCCGCAAGGTGGAGAGAAGTAATGAAGGGAAAATCAGACATCCACCCATTCGTAGCAAATGCTACAAAGGAAACTCAGGGTCTCCTTTGTAGCATTTGCTACGAACGGGCGGATGTCAGATTTCACCTTTATTAATGGTTTCCTTTGTAGCATGTGCTACGAACAGGTGGATGTCTGATGTTCCCTTTATTAATTACTTCTCTCCACCTTGTGGGTTTCCCCAGAACTAGTACGTCAAGAGACTGGTAAATACGTAAGACGCACGTTCGGTCAGAGCCCCAGTGCCCATGTGATAACACTTTCGGACTATTTAACGCTTTATTTGCCTTAATTTTTATTTTCTCTACATGACCCAGGAAATTTAATTTTTTGTGAAAGATTACTCCCAAGAATTTATATTCTTGTTTACTTCATTCAATTTTAGAACCGGTTCTAAGTATAACCTTTCGTTTTTGCGAGAATAGCATTGTCAGTTTGTTGAGTAGAAAAGCGGATGTCATTTTTCTCGGCCCATTGCATTAGCTTACTTATTGTGACCTGGAGCTGCCTTTCACATGTCGGTAAACTTAAGGTGCGGTACGCTATTCGCAGATCATCAACGTATATAGAGTGCATAGCAGAGGGGGAATGACTATGTTAACAGAGTTCATTATTTCTATACAAAGTGCCGTGCTAAGTATGCATCCTTGTGACAAGCCGTTTTCCTGGATAAATACGCACAAAAGCAGTGCCTAGACAGATTTGGAATATTCTGCTGGACATAAAATCAGCTAGACAGTTTAGCATTTTTGCACGGATTCCTAAAGCACCGAGATTACGTAAGATCCGAAATCTACAAGTGGTGTCATACGCTTTTTCTATACCGAAGAACACTGCCAGGCAATGCCGCTTCTATACGAATGCTTCATGTATTTCATGTTCAAGTCGGACGAAGTGGTCAGTCGAACAGCCTTTTTTATACCCGCACTGATGAAAATCAAGCTCCGTATGTCAAGAGTCAATGTTAATCTCGAATTTACGACACTTTCGTATGATTTAGCCAAACAGCTTGTCAGGGCAATGGGTTGGAAGCTGCCTAGGGATAAGGGGGACTTACCTGCTTCAAAAAAAGGCGCAACTATTGAATTTTCTCATTCGTTTAGCACAATGCCAGATTAAAATACTTTATTCAAAAATTTAAGCAGAGCATCTACGGATGCTTGGGACAAGTGTGCAAGCACGGAATTATAGGTCCGGTCAGGACCGACAGCAGTTTTTTGCCAACACAAAGTACCCTGTTAAGTTCCTGTAAAGTAAATGGAGCGTTGTGTTATTCCTTTAGGGCACAAGCAGTTGGTAATTTCTCTTTTTCTAATGATAATGTGTATTTTAAGAACGTGTTTGAATAGTTCGCCGAGCTAGAGACGTTACAGAAATGCTGCCCAAGTATATTCGCTTGTTTTTCTAGTGTTGTCTGAATGCATAAGGTCGTAAGTATCGTGTATGATGAGTAGTCCCCCCTAAACTTCCTGACTGTTCCCACATCCTTTTGGATATGATGGTACTATTAGCTGTAGATATGCATTTCTGTCATGACAATTTATCGAGCTTTCGCTTTGGCTTGTTTGAAATTCAGGAAGTTGCTTCAGAAAGATTCCCCAGGCCTTATATTGCTGCTTTTTTGCTTCGGTATATTTTGTGTCCACCACGGATTCACCTTTTTTTTTTTTTTCGAACAATGCCAGAACATTGAGGAATAGGCTTTTCAGCTGCGGCAATTATACACTTCGTAAATTTTTTTATTAATTTCATCAACGTTCAGGTCTGTCAAAATGATCTCCTCCAGCCTGGCACTTTCTGTGAAAACAGACTAATCTGCCATTTGTATTTTCCAACAGCGCGGTTTGTGAGATGAAGTGGTTAGCGTTGATCTTAGTTTGATTATAGCAGGTAAATTATCACTCCATATAAATTCTCCAGTACTTCCCATTTAAATGAGTAAAAACATCCGGTGAGCAAAATGATAAATCGAGACAGCTAAAGTTACGTGAACTCGGTGAAAAAAAATTATGCAGATCCCACGCACTGTGGACATCGATGTAAGCGAGGCTTTCCATGCTGGATGCTTTGTTTGACGCTAATTAGGGGTGACGTTGACGGCTAAAGCTTAATCTATTCATCGTTTAGGCTAACACGGGAGTGGTGAGTTGATGTTAAGCGTTACCTTGCGTGCACCACTGCTATTTTTCTACGTAGTATAACACAGAACACACAGGGAGAGGTGCTTGCTTGAGGCGTTGTTGTGCACCATATTTTACAACCTCTGAGAGGGTTGAGCGTTGTCATTGCCTCACGTGGCACATCGGATTGTCGCACAAGTATTAAACTTGAATTTTATTATGGGGCTGTACGTGCCAAAACCACACTCGGATTATGAAGCACGCCGTAGTGGTAGACTCCAGATGAATTTCGACACCGTGATGTCCTTTAACGTGTCCCAAAATCTAAGTGCACGTGAGTTTTCTATTTCGCCCCGGCGAAATGCGGCTGCCGCTGTAGGAATCAAATGCATGACCTCTAGCAATGCCATAGCCACAAAGCTACCGCGGCGGGCACAGAAGTGTTGATTTGACAATCGACCGCTTCCGTAGTGTCTCCTGGACGCGGCGGTGCACTTTGATTAGAGCGATTTAATTGAGCGTCTTTACGCTCCGCTCTGAGTTGCCCCGCTAAGCCACAGGGGAGCTGCGGGCGATTTTCACGTTTTAGTGTGGCGGACAAGGGCGTAGCCGGGGGGGGGGAGGTTTATGGGGCTTCAGCCCCCCCCCCCCCCCCCGAAATTTGTTGGTGCTGTCAATGCAACGCCGACCAAAGCAACCCCTGGCGCCGGAAATCATTCTGGATTTTGTCTAGAATTTCTTTTTCATGCTCGGAAAGACATTTCACCTCGAAAATTGCAAACTCGGGCTGGATTTCGCGGCAACGCCCATGCACCGGGAGTCACATAACGCAAGCAGCCCCATCCGAGCACAAAGTTTCAATGGCGTTTTGATGACAAACGGGCTCACCACGGCATCTCGCGGAGGCCACGGAATCTACGGAGCGCATGGATATCAATTCCGAAACTTTATGGGTATAAATCTCAAACTTTTGGTGTGAAAGGTGCATTGACATTTCCAAAGTAGTGCTTTAGATATTCAATTGCGGAACTTTGTGGGTCTAATGCTGTTATAAACATTTAACGCAAAATGGTGCTTTGACTTTTCGAAAGTCTTGCATTGGAAGCTACAACGAGATAAGCCAAATCAACACACTATTAGACAAGTTGACAAAGCACGCAGCGAGATCCGATGAGGCGAAGCGTTGTGGCGGTTCATTTGTGCCGTCATGTCACAAAAATATCAGATTTCTTCACCCTAGGCCAAAGCATCCATGTTAAGACACTAAAGCCAGCCAAGGTAACTACGTTCTTATTTATTTTTCCTACTTTGACTTTTATTCGCGAAGACACATGGAGCGTCTTCATTTTTCTTTGGTCTTGCAACCCTACCCACGGGCTTTTAGAGCCAGTCAGAGTGCATACGTTTTTCTCGTGTTGCCCTGACCACCGCGCGGCGCACTTCGGTGCGTGTTCGGTTTGCTCTGGCCGAGTGGATTTTCGCCTGGCAGAGTTTCAGACGCTTTCTGGCTAGTAGACGAGAAAAAGAAACAATGGTCGCTCGCCGCCATCACTGTGGGGACTCAACGGATTGCACCGCGTTGGCTTGAGGGCAACCTCTCCGGAATGTCTTGGCTCGCCGGTGTAGGATACCGAGCAGTATGCGCATCCAAGCGTCTCACGTTTCACGTCTCACCAAGCGTCTCACGTATTTTTCGATATTCCTTCGGTAGCCACATTAGGTGCGCAAAGTAGGCATTCAATTGTGGCCAACATATTTTCCTTGGGGCTTTTTAATTTCGGTGCCGCCGCCCCACAAAAGGAAAAAAAGACATTGTTGCGGCGCAGCGCATTGTTGCATGGTGAAAGTTCGATTTTGTTACTTCTTCCTTTGCGGAAAGTAATGGGCCACGGGACGCTTCAGTTGCCGAATACTCTTATATTATTGCGACAGCAATTATATGGACACTCCAAGCGCATTCCTGCCGTCATCGTCGCCCTCGTGTTTCGTACAAAGTCCAAGGGCGATAACATCGGTACCGAGCGCCGCACGCTGTATGTGCAAGTGAAAGTGTACGGGAAGGGGGGGCTCGAATGGGTGAGCCAACGATGGTGACTCAGTCTTGTGTGCGCAAAGGCGAAAAGAGGAGAGCAAGCTAGTCATCTTCCGTCGCGCGCGATACATCGGGGGAGTGGATGGAATGAGGGCGGTATCTAGGATTCTGTGAATCTGGGATTGCACAACATGTTTATTTGCTTCGTTTGACGCATTATACACCGTGACTTTTTCTTAGATACGTACATTTATTGGAGACATATGTATATTTAAATATCTTGTTGGGAGATTTTGTGTATACGTGCAGTGAACTTTGTTTCCAGTGACATTTTTTGCCCTTTATCAAGCTCTATCTTCGCATTTGTATACCCCATTGTATCTTCGCATTTATAATGTACGAGGGCGAGTCAAATGAAAGTGAGCCTATCTGCCTCGCGCCATAATTGTTCGGTTCATTATCTGCGAGGCATGTGCGTAGAAGGGGGGGGGGGATGTCTCATATATAAAAGTGACACGCAGGTGTGATGATAAAGGTTCTGCAATGCTCTCATGCATTCGGTTGAACATGGTTGCGTGACATATTGGAAACATCAAAAGTTGAACAGCGTGGTGCCGTGAAGTTTTTGACTGCTGAAGGTATTTCGTAAAAAGAAATTAGTCGCCGTATGGCTGCCGTGTACGTTGAGCATCGCATTTCATTGGCCACTGTAAAGCGTTGGAGCAAACGGTTCAAAGGAGGACGTGAAAGTTGCAAAGACTATCCAAGACGGGACTAAAGCCATCGTGAAATCACCCTTAACAAAACTGCAAACGTTGATGAGGTGATGGGACAAGAATGGAGGATAAGCATCGATAAACTGGCTGAACATCAGTCACGATTCGGTTCACGCCATAATTCATGAACATCTCTGCAATCGACTTTTGTGTGCGCAATGGAGGCCCCAAGATTTTGAACCACCGCCAGAAGACGGAGAAGTTCGGCGCTGCCTTGACTCATCTGACCCGGCATCACAATGAGGGTGATGACTTCTTATCTGCAATTGTGATCGGGGACAAACCATGGTGCCACTACAACGAGCCTGAAACACGACGGCAAAGCTTACAGTGGAAACATCCGAATTCACCACGCCCAAAGAAAGCAAAGGCCATCGTTTACGCCGGAAAGGGGTTGACTTTTTCTTTTTTTCGATCGTCAGGGACTATTACGGATAGAATTTGCCAAGTCTTGAGAGACTATCAATTGTTTCCGATACTGTGAAACGCCGGAACGGTTGCGTGTTACAATCAAGAAGATACGATGTGCAAAATTGACGAATGGGGTCATCTTGTTCCACGACAATGCCCGTCCCCACATCGCTGATGTATTTAATACAGAACTGACAACGCTCAAGTGGGAAACGCTGCAACATCCGCCACATAGCCCAGACCTGTCGCCTTGCGACATCCACATTTTGGGGCAACCGAAAAAAAAACAGCTCAAGGGAGCCACATTCGTATCGGACGATGACGTGAAAGAGTCAGTTGCAGACTTTTTGAAGCAGCAACCCAAGGAATCTTATGAGACCGGAATTACGCGACTCCTTAGTCAATGGGACAAATGTCTAAATGCTCATGGAGACTACTTTTAAATAATGTACCCCATTTGTCATATATTCGCATTGGCTCAGTTTCATTTTACTCGCCCTCGTATATTTTGCAGAACTGCTTTTTATACGTGCTCTCTGTTGCGACTATAATTTCGGTGCAATTACTCACGGTACACGATTGGTGACAGTTGCTCCTGCGTAATACACTGGAACAAATGCCAGCGTCATTGATATTTTGCACTGGTCGTTGCATACGTACATGAATGTAAACACGGTTCTTAAGTGACAAAGTTTCATTAACACATTTGTCCTAAACTTGTTCATTCCATGGCCTTTACATTTTTCATATCAGCGGCATGCACTGCTTTGTTGGTTTCGAACTGATATAGTTCTAAAGTTCGTGTGATATTTTCTTTACTTATTAAATAGACAAAAACATGGAAGCATTGACATCAGTTATTTTGGACACAATTTTTAGCACATACGAGCATATTCTTTTATGAAGAATGATATATTTTACTTCTTTTTATGGTGCGTAGCGTTCAAGAATTCGTTTGCAGCATCTTTGGCAATGGCAATGCAATTATTATTCATGTATTTGATCCTTCGACAAATTGTTTAAAAGGAATCTTTAGCTCAGGCCCCACTACATGTAATACATGTAAAACGCAGAAACTCTTTTCTGAGATAACCTCTGGATCGCTTGTAATGAAATTTGTTGCATTTGAGAGAGAAAGTTAAATTGTAGTGTCTGTAGGAAGCGGAATTTCAATTTAGGGCCTGAATATTGTTTAAAATATTTCGAAAAATATGAAAGTTCGAAAAAAACAGGAGCACAACGTTTACAAACAGCTCTGCATCAAGAACAGATATCGCGGTTCTGTCAACGGCATCTATTATAACAGTCGAAGCGGACGAATTTGGTATGTCAATTTGTATCTTACGTGAATTGGTTACGTTGTGTACAAGGGTTCTGCAAAAGCCGTGTTCCATAATCCTAATTTTTTTTTAGATTCATGTGTAGCATATCGTCCGCTGTTGATGTGCTATTAGATGAAATTCACAGAATTGTGATATTTTTCATTGTTGAGTTACAGAGTTTTAAACTTGATAGTTTCGTTTTCTGAAAATTTGCGATTTTGGCCAATTTTTAATAAAGAAATGATGAACTAAATCGAAAATTCGAAACACGCAGTCACTAGATTTTAAGTTTTTTTTTTTCAAATGCAACAAACGTCAAATTTGGTGCAGTGGTTGCCGAGAAAAACGAATTCCCCTTCTACATGTATTTAGATAGGAGCACCCAAGCTAAAGCTTCCTCTTAAGGAGGATGTCGAGGCATTCAGAAACTAGAAATGGTGACTTTTCTTACGGCTGTGTTGCCTTCAGGGTGAAGAACATGGTATTTTGGAAATGGGTCTTCATTTGCTTTCAAAAAGAACTGCAAAGTTGCTTCGGTATGACCTCTTTTCAGAGGCCGATATGAAAGTCGGGGCATCGCTTCTGCCACAACATGGTTTCAAAATTCAGCGTTGATGGTAGTCATCCACCACCGAGTCTAACAAGGGGACGCTACAGGTTCTAAGAATCCTGCAGACGACCGCTATACACCGCCGCTATAAGCTAATGTATATACCAAAGTCTGAACATATCACACACGGTTAACCCTTGCCGCCCGGAAATTCGGAAGAATAAGTGAGTACAAGACAGGAAAGATGGAAAGTGAGAGAGAAAGAAAAAGATTGAAGATGGGGACAGGAAAATGCGACTGCCGATTTCCCTCGGGTGGTCAGTCCGAGGATGCTGTCTATCTGAAGCAGAGGTCAATGGTGAGTTGCCTCCGCCGGGGTGCCTTAAAGGTACGAACACCCGGCATCAGCTCAACCCCCAGGATCCCCCTTTCCCCACACACGGCTAAGTCGCGCACGGCTACACGCGGGAGGGTCCAGCCCTCGTGTGCTCGGGTACGTGGTGTAGCAACACACCTAACGCCTACTGACGCAGGCGCCCCTGCGGGCGATAGGGGTTGTATTTGCACTAAAGATGTGAAACTTATTTTTGCAAGTTGGCGGAATGCTTGCAGCCTACTACACCTCCGCCGCGGGTCGGCCCGGTAATGCGCTATCTTCGGGATCGGCCCACGATTTTTTTTTTTTGCCTACGGACATCCATCCGCTGGAAACTAGCCATGTACAGATTCGCTGTAAGAATATGATTGAAGGTAGGCTGTGCAACAAACGGTACAATGGACAAACAGAAGGGCCTTCTAGATTTTTTTTAACGATCATAAATCCCAGGCTTAAACGTTGCCCGATCTACCCATCTCAAGATACGCGCACCTCCCTGACCACTCATTTGATAAGCTGAAGGTCACGTTACTTGAATGGGAATTTCATTCAAATGATAGAGAATCCCGTGAATCCTTTGTTCTCTATATGTTTGATACCGCACGCATCTGGTTTGAATGAAAGTAGGTTAAATTGAGTTGCCTGTATTCGTAGCCTCGAGCATGTTGCGGGGTTTCCCTCCTTTTTACTTTCAACTCACTTTTTTTTTGTTTCTTGCTTGGAAACATAGCACCTATTTGGCGACATATTGTCACCTGGTGTTTGCCCTTCGAACTTCATTTATTGTGCGTTTGCTTGCTTTGTATTTTGAAATTGTGTGTATGGAAACGCCAACTGTTTCTAGGTGCATCAGCTGTTCTTTAGAAACATCGACAGGCATTTCGTTCACCCATTTTCTTCATTTTTTATGTAAACATGTCTTCATCAGCTTGATATGCACACCTACATTAAGTGCACTTATGTCTTGCATTTTATTCTGATCAAGGCCGGAACCCGGCCCAAGTTTAAATAAAGCGCTTCATACGTGCGTCTATGCTTCACTTGATATTTGCCCTGACTCGGCAGCGCTCTTCTATGACACACACGCACACGCACACGCGCGAGCGGTGTCCCAGCTAACTTGCACCAAGATTTTAAAAGTACGTAAGAGCTATAGAGAAATCGTACCGACTGCAAAGTAGCCGTACGTACTTACGGCCAGTATATATTTCAGCACAAAGTATTGATTAATTACTTTTAATTCATGAACTTTTTAATTATTGCTTGAATCGCAAACATATCCATTACAAAGTTGTAGGGCACCTCAAATAACCTCCGAATCGAGGATTTGTTTAGTGCTTAGCTTTGTCTCGTTGGTTTTTCCGAGAAAAAAGAAAAGCGCACGAAACATCCAAAATACAAAATAGATACGCGCTCGCGCGCCGCTACTAAAGCGCTCCCAAGCAAATAGCCACTGATACACGGCTTTGCCAGCGGCGGCAGCTCGATACAGGGCTTCACGCTATGTGACGGTCACGGCATGAAGAGAACACGCCGCTGGCGCATTGATAAGCGTAGCGGAGCCTTGTACAATGCGGCGATAAGAGAATGCAGCCGTATATATTTCTATGGTTGCTTGTAGGCGCTTGAGTAGCGGCGTGCGAGTGCGCATCTGTTTGGTATTTCGCGGGCTTTTGTTTTTTCTTGGAAGAAGCAATCAGGACCGCTTCAGCACGAAATAAATGCTTGATTCGGAGGTTATTTAGGGTTCGCTACAACTTTGTAACTGATATGTTTGCGATTCATGCAATGAAAAAAAAGTTCACTATTTAGGAGTAATTAAGTAATACTTCGTGATGACAAAAATACTGGCCGTAAGTACATACGATTACGGCTACTATGCAGTCTGTACGATTTCTCTAGAGCTCTTAGGTATTTTTAACATCTTGGTCCATGTTAGCCGGGACACCCTGTGTGTGCGTGTAAACGAGAAGAAAGTGGGTTAATGGAGGGGCTCGATTTTTATTAGTCATATCATAAGAAGGGAACAAACACTGACTCCAAGGACAACATAAGGAAAATCGCTTGTGCTTAATAACTGAATTAAAGAAACGATAAATTAATGGAAATGAAAGTGGATGAAACAACAACTTGCAGCAGGTGGGGAACGATACCACAATTCCTTTCTCTATGCCACAACCTTCGCATGTATCTGCTTCCGACGGAGCAGTAGTATCTATTAGCGCGAGTAACGTTTGCGACTCCAGGGGTAACGGTTATTTCTCTTTTCCCAGGAGAGCGTTAAGTTGTTGTTAGCTCTGAGCTAAAGAAACAGAAAAGAATCATATTTTATACCTTAGTCGCATCTACCCTTGGCCCTCGTAGCAGAGAAGGCGTACTCGCCGCGCAGCAACGCTCTTGTTGAAAGACCCCGCGGCCTTTACGCCTCCTGCGGAATTCGCTTGACTGCCCGACCTCCCGAGGCTTCTGCGCGGATGCAGAGTTCTTAAGTGCCTGTTGGACTGTTCTGTGTCGGTCAGCCAATTTCCTTCGGTGCCGCGGTAGCTTTCTTCCGGGGATATCACCTTGCTCTACGCCTCCTAGATAGCAGAAGACCGATGCACTTAGATTCATGACATTCTGCTACCTTGCTCGACATCCATAGAATTATTCTAATGGGGATGCCCTCAAGTAAGCCTCCTTCAGTTCGACGTTACTGCTTACGTGTAGTGCTTCTTACAATCAATGTTTCATGGTAAAGACAGCTTTCTCTTTATAGGTTATATCACGTATGAAAAGCAGCTTAGAGAGGAGGTGAGAGTGTTGACGTCGCTTGACCTTTTTAGTGTTCATGATATTGCTCACAAAAGCTGTAAGATGAAAACCTTACATTAGATACCCCAGTGTAGACTGTCCAAACCGGGCTCACTCCTGGTTAACCTCCCTGCCTTTCATTTGCACTCTCCGCACCCGGCTTTGTGACGCAGTCAGCGAAATGCAGGTCGGCCGTGTGACGCAGTTAGTTTAGAGTGTACTGAATCTTACGGAGACAAGTTCATGACGCTTTCTGTCACCCCCAAGATTAACATAATTTCGTTACCTTGGGGGAAACATTTGAGGCAGGTTTGCCGAGCCTGGCGTTATGACGCAGTTAGCAAAAATCAACTCGACCGTGGTGATTAAGTTAGTTTGGCGTGTACTGAATCTTATGCCATCTTCGGCAGGTCAGTTCTGAGCGCTATGGGGCGCTCTCGCAAACGGCGTTGTCTTCGGCTGATTGAAAAAGGTTGCGCGCCCTGCGTTCGGCAGGTTCTTCTCGATTGCTCTCCTCTCTCGTCGAGCGCTCTGAGGCGCTCCGAGCCCTGTCGTCGGAGCAGTCGTCGAAATTGAAACGTCATCACAGCGCCGTTTCGCTGCTATTGGCAAAGGCCCAACGTAACCTAGGCAACCTAGGCCACTGCATGCTGGCGCCTCGACAAACGCCCGCCGGAGCTTTGGATAAATGAAACATCGGACGTTGGCAGTAGTCGCGTGGTTTCGCATCTGCCATTCTTCCCTCCGAGAGCGAGTCGCACATTTGGCTTGCGCGCTTGCAATCTACCTCTGAGCTCGGGGAACGCCGGATCTCACCGACTCTGCTTCGGGGGATGGCGGCGATCAGTCGAAGATACCATTAGTGTGGCATGTTTGTGACGCTATTTACGGCCCCGCAACAACATATGCCTTCTTTCGGTACTCACGCTTGTCGAAAACGCGACGAGCGATTGCCAACAGTTATAACACGGGAGTGTTGCTCGCGCCGGCAGGCGCTCCAACGATAACGCCGAGGAGCTCAAAAACCAATAACTCGTAATTCGAAAATTCTGTCTTTTCAACGACTAAAAACAAGCTTCGCTCCTACGCATTTGTCGTGAGTGTGAGTAGAAGGCATTCTGCGAACGTCTATAGTCGCGGAAAACTTTCTGTGGCTATGAAGGGGAAGCTATGGAGGCAAAGCGTGTTTATATACATTAATGATTTCCCAAGCTGCCCAACTTCTACAGAATGTCTTCTATACGCGGACGACACCGCTGTTTACACCTCCCATAACGACATCTGTACACTAACGGAGCGTTTAAATAATGAACCAAATATTATGAGTAGTTGGTGTAAAAAAAATTGCTGATTAACCCTCAAAAAACACAGTTTATTGGTTTTAGTTCACGCACTAAACCTCGACCTAACCTTCCATCAGTGTACATAGCGTCTCAACCAATATTACCATGTAATATGAGTGTACATTTTCAGGTGTTCAATTAGACCTCTTTCTAAAATTTAATTTGCATGTCATCTTCGTGAAAAAGAAAATCGCTTATGGTATTAGGGTGCTTTTGAGGGCCAGACACTATTTTCAAAAGCACACTTTCCTGACATTGCATTATGCATTTATTTATAGCCATTTAAATTATTGTAGCAGTTCCTGGCGTCTTACATGTCGCCGTCATATAGCTACATTGTCACCCCCATCTTCACCGAGTTAAATATCCTCACAATAAATAACATGATCTGGTACAATGACAGCATCGTCATTTACCGCATACTTAAAAACTCACAATTACATCATGTCATGGGCAGAATTAGGCTTGCTAACGCGCACACTACTAGGTTCCATAATCACGCAGCAACTATGGCAAACTAAATTTGCCAGTGTGAAAATGTGGAATAATTTACCGGTTCATGTGAAATCTTCACCTAATTACCATCATACCAACGTTCACTGAGAGCTTATATTACTACCTTGTAAACTGCATCTGTTCTTCGATCTATATATTTATGTTACTTATTATGTACATTTTAATGCTTTAATGCTGTAGCACTGTAGCAATGGTGTAATTGTTCTTTGCTTTTTCATAAGCGCAATTAACGTCTTTTTAGTTATACATTATTATGTAGCTAAGAACAAGAGGTCCCGCAGTAGTTTATACCTGTGGGACCTCTCTGCATAGCATATGTGGATATATATATATATATATATATATATATATATATTGTCACGTGGTGGTGACGTTGAATAACACAGTAGCAATACTGTGAACGACAAAACTAACTTTTATTGGGCGAACCTGTGCCCACAAAACAGGCTACACTTATAGCACAACGATAGCGGCGAACACGCTCGGCGATCGTCGAAAATCTGATCAGCGGGTCAAGCGCGTCGGCTTTTATACAACAGTCGTCGAATGTTCCAGACTAATAGTTTGGACCCGCATGCCTTCCACAAAGTTCTACAACATTCGAGTCAAGCGATGAAATCAGATAACACAAGGTTCGGCGACAACAGACAGCGGATAGAAGCATCGATAACTTTCCAGAAACTTCGGATACATGCAGACGCGTCCCGCGCTGTGCGATAACATTTGTTAGGCGGCGAAACGTGGTCGCCCGTTAAATATAAGTACACGTGTCAATACCCCCCTCTTAAAGCATCGACCCGATGCTGCATACAAATGAAAGCAATAAAGAAAAACACCCGTAGCAAAGAAAACAAAAATAAGGAAGTTCGTCAGCGTCGGTAAAAGGGTTTCAGACGCACCACGTGGACCACTTCAGATCGTGTGCGGCGCCGCTGTGAATGCGAAATTCCGTCTGGCACGACCTCATAGTCCAGTGCGCCAATACGTCGGGTGATCTTGTACGGCCCGAAATAGCGACGCAAAAGCTTCTCGCTCAGTCCTCGTCGGCGTATAGGGGTCCAAACCCAAACACGGTCACCGGGCTGGTACTCGACGAAGCGTCGTCGGAGGTTGTAGTGTCGGCTGTCGGTCCTCGGCTGGCTCTTGATTCGCAGGCGGGCGAGCTGTCGGGCTTCTTCGGCGCGCTGGAGATAGCTAGCGACGTCAACATTCTCTTCGTCAGTTACGTGCGGCAGCATGGCGTCAAGCGTCGTCGTCGGGTTCCTGCCGTAAACCAGCTTAAACGGTGTGATCTGTGTTGTTTCTTGCACCGCCGTGTTGTAAGCAAAGGTTACGTACGGCAGGATCGCGTCCCACGTCTTGTGTTCGACGTCGACGTACATTGCTAGCATGTCGGCGAGGGTCTTGTTCAGGCGCTCCGTGAGTCCATTCGTCTGCGGATGGTAGGCCGTTGTCCTCCTGTTGCTTGTCTGGCTGTACTGCAGAATGGCTTGGGTGAGCTCTGCTGTAAAAGCCGTTCCTCTGTCGGTGATGAGGACTTCTGGGGCACCATGTCGCAGCAGGATGTTCTGGACGAAAAATTTCGCCACTTCGGCTGCGCTGCCTTTTGGTAGAGCTTTAGTTTCAGCAAAGCGGGTGAGATAGTTCGTCGCCACGACGATCCACTTATTCCCGGATGTTGATATCGGAAACGGCCCCAACAAATCCATCCCAATCTGCTGGAATGGTCGGCGAGGAGGTTCGATCGGCTGTAGTAATCCTGCTAGCCTTGTCGGTGGTGTCTTGCGTCGTTGACAGTCTCGGCATGTCTTGACGTAACGGGCGACGTCGGCGGTCAGACGCGGCCAGTAATACCTTTCCTGTATTCTCGACAGCGTCCGGGAGAATCCGAGGTGCCCAGCGGTTGGATCGTCGTGTAGGGCGAGCAGTATTTCTGGACGCAGCGCTGACGGTACAACAAGGTAGCTGGCGCGGACTGGTGAGAAGTTCTTCTTCACGAGCAGGTTGTTTTGTAGCGTGAACGACGACAACCCGCGCTTAAATGCCCTAGGGACAACGCCGGTGTTCCCTTCCAAATACTCGACGAGGCCTTTTAGCTCCGAGTCTGCTCGTTGCTGTTTAGTGAAGTCTTCCGCGCTTATTATCCCAAGGAAGGCGTCGTCGTCCTCGTCGTCTTGCGGCGGGGGATCGATGGGGGCGCGCGATAAGCAGTCGGCGTCGGAGTGTTTTCTTCCGGACTTTTATATTACCGTGACGTCATATTCTTGTAGTCTGAGGCTCCACCGCGCCAGCCGTCCTGAAGGGTCCTTTAAGTTAGCTAGCCAACACAATGCGTGATGGTCACTGACGACTTTGAATGGCCTGCCATAGAGGTAAGGGCGGAATTTAGCTATAGCCCAAATGATGGCGAGGCATTCCTTTTCAGTCGTAGAATAGTTGCTTTCCGCTGTTGACAGCGACCGGCTAGCATACGATATCACCCTTTCAAGTCCTTCTTTCCTCTGGACTAGGACGGCACCGAGGCCTAGGCTACTGGCGTCAGTGTGGATTTCGGTATCGGCGTCCTCGTCGAAGTGTGCAAGTACCGGCGGCGACTGCATGCGTCGTTTGAGTTCTTGAAATGCCTTCGCCTGCGGCGTTTCCCACTTGAACGCGACATCACATTTGGTTAGATGTGTTAGCGGCTGCGCGATGCGTGAGAAGTCCTTGACAAAGCGCCTGTAGTAGGCACACATGCCAAGGAATCTGCGCACTGCCTTCTTGTCGGTTGGCTGCGGGAACTTTGCGATGGCAGCTGTCTTCTGTGGGTCGGGGCGTACTCCTGATTTGCTGATCACGTGGCCTAGGAACACAAGCTCATCGTAAGCGAAGCGGCACTTTTCCGGCTTCAGAGTGAGCCCTGATGACTTGATGGCTTCTAACACTGTCGCAAGCCGCCTAAGGTGATCGTCAAAATTTCCGGCGAAGACAACGACGTTATCCAGGTAAACAAGGCACGTCTGCCACTTCAGTCCGGCTAACGCCGTGTCCATGACGCGCTGAAACGTTGCAGGCGCCGAGCACAGTCCGAATGGCATGACCTTGAACTCGTAGAGGCCGTCTGGCGTGATGAAGGCAGTCTTTTCGCGATCTCTCTCGTCGACTTCTATTTTGCCAGTAGCCAGACTTGAGGTCCATCGACGAGAAGTATTTTGCGTTGCAGAGCCGATCCAATGCGTCGTCTATCCGTGGAAGGGGGTACACATCCTTCTTCGTGATCTTGTTCAGTCGACGATAATCGACGCGGAAGCGTAGGGTTCCGTCCTTTTTCTTTACCAGGACTACAGGAGAGGCCCACGGGCTTTTCGACGGCTGGATGATGTCGTCGCGCAGCATTTCGTCGACTTGTTGCCTAATAGCTTCACGTTCTCGCGTCGAAACTCGGTAAGGGCTCTGGCGGAGTGGTCGAGCGCTCTCTTCGGTTATTATGCGATGCTTTGCAACTGGTGTTTGTCGAATCCTCGATGACGTCGAAAAGCAGTCTTTGTATCGTCGGAGAAGACTTCTGATCTGTTGCTGCTTACTCATAGGAAGACTTGGATTCACGTCGAAGTCTGGTTCGGGGACAATGCTCATCGGGGTAGATGCGGCTGAATCCGAGAGGACAAAGGCATTGCTGGTTTCCACAATTTCCTCCATGTATGCGATTGTCGTGCCCTTGTTGATGTGCTTGAACTCTTGGCTGAAGTTGGTTAGCATAACTTCCACTTGCCCTCCGCGGAGTCGAGCGATCCCTCTTGCGACGCAAATTTCACGGTCGAGCAGTAGATGTAGGTCGCCCTCGATGACGCCTTCTACGTAAGCGGGTGTTTCAGTGCCGACGGAAATAATAATGCTGGCGTGCGGCGGGATGCTCACTTGATCTTCGAGCACACTCAAGGCGTGGTGACTACGACAGCTCTCCGGCGGTATCGCTTGATCTTGTGACAGCGTTATCGATTTCGACTTCAGGTCGATGACTGCGCCATGTTGATTCAGGAAGTCCATGCCGAGAATGACGTCTCGTGAACACTGTTGGAGGACAACGAAGGTGGCAGGGTAAGTCCGGTCATGAACGGTAATTCTTGCCGTGCAGATCCCAGTCGGCGTAATCAGGTGTCCTCCAGCGGTCCGAATTTGAGGGCCTTCCCATGCAGTCTTAACTTTGCTCAACTGGGCGGCGATGGGTCCACTCATGACGGAGTAATCGGCTCCTGTGTCTACTAAGGCGGTGGCTGCGTGGCCGTCGATAAGCACGTCGAGGTCGGTGGTTCTTTGTCTTGCGTTACAGTTAGGTCTCGGCGTCGGATCACGGCTGCGTCGTGTTGAACTGAAGCTGGAACGTCGCGTCGTCAAGTCGTCTTTCGTTGGTGTAGTCTTGGCTTCCTGACTTCGTCGGGACGGCGGCGTGTCGTCATTAGGTCGTCGAGATGGTTTCTTCGTAGTCTTCGTCGGCGGATCTTCGTCAGTTCGACGAACAGCAACCGCACCTCCATCGGTCAATTGCTGCTTTTAGTTTTCCGGATACGGGCTCGCTGACCGGCCCCGGGCTGGGCCAGTGTATGGTCGGCACTGCGGCGACAGGTAGCGGCCTGGTGATGGCGAATGCGACGGTCGTCGAGAGCTCCACTGAGTAGCGGCGAGGTAGAAGGCGATATCGCGAGGGCGTTCACCTCGCTGCGGGCGCGGAGCATTGACGGCGAAACCTCGCAGTGCCATCTCCCGGTATGGGCATCGGCGATACACATGGCCGGCTTCTCCGCAGTGATAGCAGAGCGGACGGTGGTCGGGGGCTCGCCAAATGTCCGTCTTCCTCGCGTAGGTGCGCTGGGCGACGGGTGGGCGTGCTGGCGGCGGCGGACGACGGAATTGCGTCGTTGCAGGGCCCTGGCGTGGTCGCGGAGGGGGACCTTGACGGCGTGCGACGGCGGCGTAGGTCATCGCTTCTGGCTGGGGCTGCGGTAGTTGAGGTTGCACCTCAGGAACCCCAAGCGATCGCTGAACCTCATCTTTCACAATGTCAGCGATCGAAGCTACTTGAGGCTGCGACGAAGGCAGGACCTTGCGCAGTTCTTCGCGCACAATGGCCCTGATGGTCTCTTGAAGGTCGTCCGAACCCAGTCCTTGGATGGCATACTGCGGCGTGTGCCCCTGGCGGTTATATTGCCGGGTGCGCATCTCCAGAGGTTTCTCGATCATCGATGCCTCTGCAGAAAACTCAGCCACAGCTTTCGGTGGGTTACGAATAAGTCCGGCGAAAAGGTCTTGCTTGACGCCGCGCATCAGGAAGCGAACTTTTTTCTCCTCCGACATTTCCGGGTCGGCGTGCCGGAAAAGACGGGCCATCTCCTCCGTGAAGATCGCGATCGTCTCGTTTGGCAGCAGCACTCTGGTTTCTAGTAGAGCTTGGGCTCGCTCTTTTCGCACGACGCTTGTAAACGTGTGAAAGAAGCCGCTTCGGAACAGGTCCCACGTCGTTAAGGTGGCTTCCCGATTCTCGAACCACGTCCTGGCGGCGTCTTCCAATGTGAAATAGACATGCCGCAGCTTGTCGTCGCTGTCCCAACTGTTAAACTTAGCGACTCTCTCATATGTCTCCAGCCAGCTTTCCGGGTCCTCAAATGTGGAACCGCGGAACGTCGGTGGCTCCCTGGGCTGCTGCAGAACTATTGGGGCTGCTCCGGCTGCCATTGGGGCTGTCTTCTTGGTCGTCTCTGGACGAACTTCTCTGACGCTCTTCTTGGTCGTCTCTGGTAGAATTCCGTGTTCCGGGGGCAGCTGCTGTAGCCGGCGGCTTGCTCGATGTTCCGGGACGGCGCTGGTGTTGTCTTTGCGGTCCGGGCTTGAATTACGGCTTGTCGGGGGCGTCCGGTACATGAACGTAAAGCACCTCCACCAGATGTCACGTGGTGGTGACGTTGAATAACACAGTAGCAATACTGTGTACGACAAAACTAACTTTTATTGGGCGAACCTGTGCCCACAAAACAGGCTACACTTATAGCACAACGATAGCGGCGAACACGCTCGGCGATCGTCAAAAATCTGATCAGCGGATCAAGCGCGTCGGCTTTTATACAGCAGTCGTCGAATGTTCCAGACTAATAGTTGGGACCCGCATGCCTTCCACAAAGTTCTACAACATTCGAGTCACGCGATGAAATCAGATAACACAAGGTTCGGCGACAACAGACAGCGGATAGAAGCATCGATAACTTTCCAGAAACTTCGGATACATGCAGACGCGTCCCGCGCTGTGCGATAACATTTGTTAGGCGGCGAAACGTGGTTGCCCGTTAAATATAAGTACACGTGTCAATATATTATATATATATATATATATACCTACCTGTAATGAAACAATAAATCTGAAAGCGTGAGCACGGGAGAGCGCTTCTGAAAAAAAAAAAAAAAAAAAGAGTCCCGTGTTTTAATCCACGTTAGGTTAAGCTGGGGAAGAGAAAAACACCTAATTCGCAACAGTTAAATAGGAGAAAACACCAATGAGTAAAGGATTACTTATTTTTCGGCTTTTCCCTTCTGCCTCCAGGCAGACGCAGAACCGTCGCACGTGGAAGCTGCGTCGATTCCGCGTCTGTCCCGGGCAACCAAAAGCCCTGCCAAACGCTGCCGGACTACTCGACGCGGTAACACATGCACAGCAGTACAGCACCCGTAGCTTTTCCTTCATAGCCGCAGAAAGTTGCCCGCGAGTATAGCATGGTCTGGCTGCGAGCCTGTGCTGCGGCCACCTCTGTGTACGTAGCGTACCATCCCGTCGGCTGAGGCCAGGTTGTAGTGGCAACGCGTAATCATCAGTCTATTTGTGTTCCTAAAGTGAAGGAAAGAATGCCCGGGAATGGGGCAATGCTTGGAAATCAGATGTTTTCTTCATATTTTATGGTATTATTTGGGATGAGTAGGGTATTTTCTACACGATGTATGTAAAAGTGAATTGCTTTTGTTCGTAATACCGCCCATTCAACACTTTCGTACGTTTCACCTCTACACGCAGTAAGTCTAGGGGGAGCAGGGAAAGAAGTAGAAGGCAGGGAGGTTAACCAGAATAACGTCCGGTTGGCTACCCTACACCGGGGGAATGGGAAAGGGGGAAACAAAAATAACAGGGAGAGAGAGGAGGGAAGGAAAGAAGGGAATTGCGGCGAGTTCGCTGACGTGTGTGGTCTTACAGAAATTGCATTAATAGTCACAGATGGACGCACAAGGCCGTCGTCCTTAAGAAGCACCAAAGCGCCTTCACCGCTTTATGGGCCGACGGGCGATGGGAGCGGTGTTCCAGCAGCACCTGCACAGAAAGCTGCCGATTGTCCAGTTTTTGGAAAGCTTTGGCAAGTTCCTGTCTCTCTGCGCTGTATCGTGGGCAGTGGCACAGCAGGTGGTCGATGTTTTCTTCGGTGCCACAGACCTCGCATGCTGCACTGTCAGTCACTCCAATTAATGTAGGTATGGCTTTGTGAAGGCAACTCCTAACCAAAGGCAACAGAGAAGCGTAGCTTCACGTCGAGGAAGTCCGAGTGGAGGTCGGAGTTGCAGGGAGGGGTTTAGTCGATGCAGTCGTGTAAGTCGTAAGTTTGGCGAGGTCCACTCGGTCAGTGTTAGACTGCGTGCCAGGTGTCGAAGCTGCCTTGCGGTGTCTGTCCTCGAAAGCGGAATTGGAACGCTATGCTCTTCTTGATGTGCTGTGCGAGTAGCGTTATCGGCGTAATCATTGCCACTGATTCCACAATGGCCAGGTACCCATTGAAAAACGACCTCGTGACCTTTTTGTTAGACGTGATGGTAAAGTTTCGCGATTTCGTATGTCAATTGGTCATGGCATCCGTGTCGGAGTACTGACTTCGCGCACTGTAATGCCGGTTTTGACTCGCAGAACACAGCCCATTTTCTAAGTCTTTCAGAATCAATAAATTCCAGTGCTCGACGCAGGGCCGTTCTGCCGCCGTTAAGGTCGTGACATGCGATGTCTTAAACCGCAGTGTCATTCCTCGCGTTGGTATAACCACGACACCACCAGAACTGCACGACGTAGTCGATCCATCGGTATAGATGTGCACGTGGTTGCTGTACTCATCATGCAAAAGAAGTAAGCTCAGCTGTTTTAGAGCAGGGGCCGGTAGATCTGTCTTCTGTAGTCCTGGAATCATATGTACTTGTGGACGGCTCAAACACCGCGGAGGAAACGCTGGCTTGGCAGCAGGTGCGTACCCGGAATTAAACGACGCACGATGTGCACTGACTATACCGCTAAATGTCGAGCAGGGCCTTGCATCAGTGAGGCTAGCCAAGTGGTGGGAAGGGGTCCTAGCATAACGCCTGAGGTTCATACGCATTGTCTCAACGGTAATGTGCGTCGTGATTGGGTAATCCTGCGAAAGGGCAATGGCTTCAGCCGTTGATGCACTGCGTGGTAAGCGAAGACATATCTTAAGGGCTTGGGCTTGAATACTCTGAATCGAACGCAGGTTAGTCTTGCAGGGGTTGGATATTGCAGGCAGGCTGTATCGCAGGAATCCGACGAACAACGCCATGTACAGCTGTAACATAGCGTGTGTAGATACTCCCCAGCTATTTCCTGCATGGAACCTGAACAGGTGGTAGATAGCAGTCAGCCGCTTTATCACGTAATTCATGTGAAAATTCAATTATTCAAATTCAATTATGACTCCCAAGAACCTGTGACTTCTGCTGTATGGTATAAGTTGTCCGTTAATAGATACGCCGTAAGCAGACATTCGCTTCCTCGTGAATGCCACCATTGCGCAATTCCCGCATGAAATTTCAAGTCATTGTTCACGAAGGCAGCAAGATGTCATTGTGGCTGCCTTCTGAAGCCGAGCGCGAAGCTGAAGTCGTCCTGATGCCCTCATGACACCTGATGCCCAAATGCAGATGTCCGCATAGATGGAAAGTCGTACGGTGCTTGGCAGGTTGTCAACTAATCCACAGAGGGTGAGGTTGAAAAGAGTCGGGCTAAGAACTCCGCCTTGAGGGGCTCCTCGGCTACCGTAATGCTCGGATGTCGGGCCATTTTCTGTGTGCACGTAGAATGGTCTCCTCTGTAAGTAGCTGCACATCCACATATATTGTGCCCTGCGCAACCTAGGAGACCAAGCTCGGAAGGCACTCTTGCTCCTGTACAACGACTCCTGGCAGACGGGTACGGTTCCGCAAGAATAGAAGTCAACTCGCCTCATTTCACTTCTCAAAGCTGGCATGTCGCCTTTGGACATTTCCTCATACCGTCCCACAGAAGGCGTGCTGCGTCTACTTTACGAAATTGCGCGCGTCACACATTCGACGTAGTCTCGTAAAGAACGCTCGCAATAATTACCAATAAAACGATTTTGCACCAAGACCTCGCGCGGTTGAGCAGTAGAAGCCCGAAAAAAAAATCCCGTGCCAATCGGTGCAGCCGGCGTAACGCGCGCCAGCTAGTGTTGGAAACGTACGCGCCCAAAACCGAATTCGGAACTGTGGTTCAGGTATTAATCCCATCCGCTTGGTGTGCTACACTCGATTCGGCCGCTGGGCTCTACGGGAGTCAGAATTTTTCACTATAACACCTAGAGGGAAATCTGGCGCCAGCGTCCATGGGAGTTTCCTAAGGGGTGCTGTGCTGTCTTGGGAATGACGGTATGTGTCTGCGAGGCTTGTGTTGGCTGGTGTTGTAAGAGGCTTCGTCTAAAACGGGGATGTGGTTACACAAATAACGCTCTCTTAACGTAAAATCTTCATAAAAGGTTTTCATTCACGCATGTTAGATCTTCCAGTGAAGTTTACTCACCTACAATGTATAACCAAGCGAAGAAAAGCAAGAGCAGACGACACACTGTTCAAAAGCGAGCGCGAATCTTGTCTGTCCCCCAACTTTAACGGCCCGCTGACACTTTTTACGTTTCGTATAAATATACATGCAATAACAAGTTTCAATAATTAAACAAAACATGTTTGTGTAATAATAAAGCTAGAACAGGTAATTATGTGCTCTTTTAGTGGAAAATGAATCATTGTGACAGACGGAACGGTGTTTGCCAGGCGCGTCTTCAAGGTGTCCTGGCTCTCCGAGAACGATACCGATCCGAAGTCACAAATACCGGCATTCCCATGCATACCACAGCGCAGCAGCGCCAGATTTCCCTCTAGGTAATGTAGTGAGAAACTGTTGGGAGTGTTAGCTCTTGTTGAGAGTCTCTCTCTATGATCAAGATTTCGCATTCTTATCTCCCTCGTTGGCTTTTCCCTGCTACAAAACTCACCCCCGCGACGACTGTATGGGGAGACCCATCTTTTCTGCCTCGACAGCAATGACGTTACACGCGCCAGATATAGCTTCGGAGCGTCCGATTCCTCACAACAGTGAAGAATACGTCGCACGCGATACCATCACCGCCTCTTCCCTGAAGCAAAGAATGAAATGAAAAATGCGCCTTCTTCGGATGGCAGTGACCGCAGCTTAAGGGACAACAAAAAGAGAGAAGTTACCTCCCTGTCCTCGAAAGATGATTGTGGGCCGTGGCGCTCTTCGCGTTCGACACGTGCTCGATAACCTTCAAAGCGCGCGAGAGTGTCCACAATCGCGCGGCCATAGACCGCGTGGCCAGAATTCTGTGAATAAGGCACTCATTGTTGCTCGATGACAAATAGCTGCAGAGGCAGGAGATTGGCAAAGGTGGGAAGTGAACATTAACATGTACAGGTGCCCCAGGAAGCGAAGCGCGCGAGCGCTGGCCGATCTGCATCTCCCGGCGCTAGCTTCACGAGCTACGTATCATGAACATAGAAAATCTGCTTTGCCTTTCGATATGCTTTTAAATCCTGCCTGATGAAGGGCTCCAGCTAGTCAGCGCTAGTTCCATCGGTCAATGCTAGGGGAACATTTATGCGCTTGCAGAAACCATTTATTTTCATACCGTTGACAGCAACAGCATCATGGCCACAACGGCAATCGTCGCGTTTCCCCAAAAAACAACGGACAGTAACAGTCGCCGTGCGTTTATCGAGCAAACGGTTCTGCCGAGAGCTGCTTGCCACTCGTAAATGGTTGTGGCAAACTCAACAAGCTCCCCTAGCGTCGACCGTTGGAATATGTCCTCCTTCGCCGGAGTAGCCGATGAGGCAGTGGTCAAAGACATATCGCATTCACACCGCAACTTGCGTTCGCGCATGCCATATAGTACGCACTGCTGCGGCTAGTATACGGAGACGTGGTTTGGCCACCACTCGCAGGCTCCGTTTAATTTCTGGGGCACCTGTGCGGTGCCCCGAGGCTTTAAACGACAGTGAGTTGGTGACAAGCGACGACACCGAAACCGTGGGCGGTCAGCGAGCACGTTGCCCAAATTCCACGACCAGCAGAAACGGCTGCTGGGGCGAAGGCCTACAAAGGCACGACGGAAGTGGCTGAGAAAGTGAATCCGAACCACATCCACACGGCCCCAGGGTATGCCAGCACAGCGCACGGCAGCTAAGAAGGGAGTTACCAGACCTCCTCCTACGCTCCTCGCACGCTCCCCATTAAATCCCAAATGTCTCCTTTCCCGAGCTGGAGTGCGTCAGGGCGGAGGTTGTGCAGCTCTGGAGGTTGTGCAGCTACCTTTCTTCTCGCCCAAACTTGTTACTCGCCTTCTCCCCTTTCCTGACACAAATCCGCGTCTTGTACGCTCTGGTAGCCCATACATCGGCACTCTTTTGCCGGTGTCTGCGCAGATATTAGCACGAAAATGATCGTGCGCTTGGCACCACACTCATCCTTTAAATCAATATTCTGGACCACAAAACAACCTTCATCAACTTGACTGACACCATCGGCCTGAATTTCGGCCACTAACTAGCCAATCTTTCATTTATCTGCGCACACGACATGAACACTCCAAAATGAAAAGGGGCCAAGGCATTGATAACGCTTATGTGGGACTCTCAAGCCACATACAGTGGAAAAACGAAAAAAAAAATTAGAAAAGCAGGTAACATAGCAATCATGTTGGGAGCTTAACTCAAGAAGGCAGCGTTGTCTCCAGAAGACAACATTGATTTCGAAGGAACCACTATGTTACCACATCAATCGTGCGAAGGGTAATTTCCGCTGCTTATTTTAAAGACCTGCGCTCAGCGATAAGCAAAAGATTACAAGAGGGCGTGCAATAACAACATCCTGGACAGCGTCACCAGCTATACGCACTGGCATGGGTATTTATTGCCGCCTATCAAGGCGAAAACGAGAAATTATCAAGACGGCACTGCGGCAACCTGCCTTGTCAACCTATGTCAACGTTAAGCCAGCGAATACGAAGGTTAATCGATCAATCACCCAATGCTACCCTTTAAGAAAGAGTAGAAATGGTTCGGAAGTATCCAGAAAGAACCGAACAGTCATCCACAACGATGCAATACCGTGGCTACTCACCTTGAGAAATGCCTCAGTACGGTTCTCCAGATTGTAGAAGTCTACGTTCTTCACTGTCAGCTTGACGTTCAGATGTTTTGCCAGCGAGCGGACCAAGTCACAGGCCGGACTACCGGGAAAGCTGTACAGGATAATGGTCATGTCGGATGCACGATAGCACGCAGGACGCACCAGATACGTTAAAAGGCGGCCAACGCGACGTAGCTTCTCGCCCTAGACAGAAGGATGGCGCGCGTCCAAATATGGCTCGGTTGCTCTCTGCCCGGCCGCAGCCGGTATCTGCAGACTATTGTGCGGCTGCGTGGTTGAGCGCCCTCTGTCGTGTGGATGGTTCGCCATTATGTGAGTACCGGAGTGCCCCGGCCGGACTGCAGTACGCACGCGCTTCACTATGGCCATGGTGTGAGCTGATGGCTTGGCTTATCTACGTCGTGGTGCCGTGTCACGGATGTTGCAAGTATAGACCGAGAAAATGGCATGGCAGGTATACAAGAGAAATTTTCATTGCAAGCTACGCCCACAAAACCACAGTCCTACTTCCCTCTGTGAATCCGCGCTCAAAATCATTGTTCCCTAGATATGCCGATATAGAAAGCAACTCGCCTCCGTGATGATAGTATTTGACCTGGATGCCGATAGTATTTGACCTGGATGCCGGTGCATGTGCCACTGCATTTGGCGATTGTCACCCATTATACAGGGTGCTCTTTATCTGCACCAATATATTTTAAGAGAACGACGTGCGCACAGAGTCAGCAGTATCGGCAGCATCAAGCGCGCAGCAGAGGCTCGTGCTCGGGAACTGCTCGGTGCATCCTAGAACCAGCGGTCGCTACGAACCCCAATAAATCTCCTTTATAAGTGGTGGAGCCATGCTGGGTAACGTTCCATTCTACCATCCTGGAACTCCGTTCTCGGACGCCGACCAGCAGACTCTTCCATCGCCACCCGTCCCTTGCGCTGGCACCGTTCGCCAGCGGGAGCCTCCTATCTTTAGCGGAACCGACGACAACGACGTTGAAGAGTGGCTGTCGTCCTACGAACGGGTAAGCGTTCACAACAAATGGAATGACTCGGACAAACTGGCTTACGTATCATTCTACCTCGCGGGCGTGGCCAGTCTCCGGTTCAGAAATCATGAGAGGGATATCCGAACGTGGTCGGCGTTCAAGACGTCGATTACAGAAGTATTTGACCGACCCGCCGTCAGGAAACTCCGAGCCGAGCAGCTTTTGAGTACACGCGCACAGGACACGGGTGAGACATTCACCAGCTATATAGAAGACGTTCTAGATTTATGCGGGCGCGTGAACGCTGCCATGACGGAAGCGGAAAAGATCAAACATGTCATGGAGGGAATCGATGATGACGCGTTCCAGATGCTTCTGGCCAAGGACCCGCGCACTGTTGGCGACGTCATCAGCTTGTGCCAGAGCTATGATGAATTACGCAAGCAGCGAGCTCTGACAAGGCGACATCCCACACCAAATGCGGCGTCACTCTGCAGCCTGACCACCGGCCCAGAACAAGCCTCCCTGATAACCCAAATCAAGGATTTCGTGCGCGAAGAAGTCGCACGACAGCTATCTCTGGTGTCCGTCACTCAGAAGTCTGCCAGCACTTTGCCGTCTCCTCTCCGTAACGTGATCCATGAAGAGGTCGCGGAAGCGCTGCCGGCTGTTCACCAGCAGGATGTCGTGACTACACCAGTCACTTATGCTACGGTTGCTGCAATGGCCCCTCGCACTGTGCCCGTGCGTAGCTTCCAGCAGCCTGTGAACCGCCCTCCCCCTCCCATCCCCTGGACCACCACTGCCGTCGCTAACCCGTTGCGTACGCCGGACAATCGCCCTATATGCTTCGCATGTAGGTATCCCGGTCATGTCGCAAGGTTCTGCAGCTGCCGCCGATCGCAGGCGTTCGATAACGATCGCCGAGCACCCTATGTGCCGCCTGATTCAAATGCGCCTTACGAACACTTCGACCCATCACCAGCTCGCTCCCAGACTGATCGCCGTCCTCGGTTCGAACGCCTCCGATCACCCTCCCCACGTCGCCGATCGCTTTCCCCTATGCGTCGACGACCCGTCTTTAACGAAGAGGGAAACTAGACGAAGCAGTTCCTGAGGCAAGAACTGCGCAAGTGTCGCCATGCCGAAGTCCTCCTCCCTTACCTGCCAATGTCATTGATATGTTTATCGAAGATGTCGCTACAGTCGCCCTCGTCGATACCGGTGCCGCTATTTCAGTTATGGATGCCAGGTTTTGCCGTTCGCTTCGTAAAGTGACGACGTCTCTGTCTGGATTGTCGCTTCGAACGGCGAGTGCTCAACCCATTTGCCCTACCGCTGCGTGTATTGCCCGTGTGACCATACAGGACGTTTTGTACACGATTGAATTCATAGTTCTTTCATCGTGCTCCCACGCCGTTATTCTAGGATGGGATTTTCTCTCACGCCACAATGCCATCATCAATTGCGCTTGGGCTGATATTGAACTTTTCCACCTTGGTGACCTGGCCTCCGTCGATGCTCATCCTGCCGCTAAAATTGCTGTGAAAGAAGACACCTGTAGTCCCCGAGCTCTTCAGCATTCGTAGCAGTCTTCCGTAGTACCATATCCGACGGGACGGACTTCTTCATGCCCTCTCACCACTTTGTTACCCGAAAAGCGCTTCCTTTGCCCTTTGCAGCTCTTGACCTTGCCGCCGGTGTCAGCACGGTGCCCATTTACAATCATCTTTCATCGCCGCTATCACTGATCCGTCGCGAATGCCTTGGTTACGTCGAGTCGGTCGATTCAACACGAATTGTCTCCGTCCTCGACGAAGTGCCTTCTACTGCCGTCCCTGAACTGAGTGCCCTCTCCGTACCCGACTCAACAAGTACTGCTGTGTTCAGCCCATTCATCTCTGAAGATCTGACGCATTCGCAGCGATCTCAACTTCTCGCAGTCCTTCAGCACTTCCGCTGTTCTTTCGACGTTGCGCAAACATCTCTTGGCCGTGCATCGACGGTCGAGCATTACATCGACACTGGCTCTCACTCACCGCTGCGACAAAGACCATATCGCGTGTCCGCTACGGAACGTCGCGTCATTGCAGACCATTTAGATGACATGCTCCGTCGAGGCGTCATTCAATCTTCCCAAACCCCATGGGCCTCTCCCGTGGTCCTCGTCACAAAAAAGACGGTTCCATCCGCTTCTGTGTTGATTTTCGACGGTTGAACAAGATTACTCTGAAGGACGTCTACCCATTACCACGCATCATTGATGCCCTGGGCTGTTTGCAGGGAGCCGAGTTCTTTTCTTCGCTGGATTTGCGGTCAGGCTACTGGCAAGTTCCGATGGCAGAGGCCGATCGCCCGAAAACTGCCTTTGTTACACCAGACGGCTTGTATGAATTCACCGTCATGCCTTTTAGACTTTGCAACGCACCAGCTACGTTCGAAAGAAAGATGGATAATGTTCTTCGTGGCCTCAAATGGTAGTAGTAGTATAAACTTTTATTTTAAAAAAATCACATTCAGGTCCAGTGGGTGGGTCCCTCAGTCCAGGGCCCCACTGGCGATCGCGGCACGCCGGGCTTGGTCGAGAAGGGCCAATTGGTCCTCCCGCACCGTGCTGGCCAGCCACACCTCCCACTGCCTACTGTTGGAGTTTTGCCCCATAAGGGGTGATTGGATTTCTTGTGGCCGACTCTGGCACGACCATGTGATATAATCAAGAGATGGCCGCCCTCCGCACCAAGGGCAAGTGTTGGGATACCGGGTGGGGTGTATGTGGTGTAGTATGAGTAGGTGTGGGTATGTACGGGTTTGTAGTCGGCGCCAGTCCCGCATTTGCGCTGAGTCCAAGGATGCGTCTGGAAAGCTATACCGTTGCCTTCCTCGTCTCTGTGCCTCCAAGATATCTTTTGCTGTGATCGGAGATTCTACGAGAGTGCGTTCCGTCGCTCGGATGCTATATTCTCGAGCGAGGCGGTCCGCCCTCTCGTTACCCCTCACTCCGGCGTGCGCCGGACACCACGTAATAGCGTGGTGTTCCGTGAGATTTCTTCCTAGGATTTTGATGGTGAGTTTGGGCAGGGTGCCTGCCATGAAAAGGCGACATGCCGATTGCGAGTCGGTTAGTATTAACGCAGAACGTGCTCTATTTTCAGCGTCACGTAGAGCCAGAGCCACCGCAGTAGCCTCTGCTGTGGCCACCGACTCTGTTCTGACTGTTGCGGAAATAGTAGTTTGTGCGTTTGTGGCTACCACAGTAAAAGTTTTGCTATCCTGTTTGCACGCGTCCGTGTAATAAACCTCCGGATTTCTACCGAACCTGCGTTCGAGTGTCCTGGCCCGTGCAAGGCGCCGTTGTCTGTGGTATTTCTCGCTCATGTTTTTAGGGATTGGGGACACAGAGATCTGAGCTCGTATGTTCGGTGGGAGAAGTTCTGTTTGGTCGTTACAATGTGCCGGTCTGAGTGGATACCCTAATCGACGGAGAAGTGTTCGACCTTGCTCCGTGGAATTGAGCCTTTCTCGTTGTGCAATCAGTGTTGCAGCCACGAGTTCTTCAAATGTGTTGCTAATACCCATTGCATTAAAAAGGGTCGTGCTAGTGCAAATCGGTAGACCAAGCGCCGCCTTATAAGCTGTGCGTATGAGGGTGTTTATTTTAGTTTCCTCTGAGTTTGATACTTTTTGGAAAGGAAGGCCAAAGGTTACACGGCTTATGATAAATGCCTGTACGAGCCTTATTGTCTCTTTCTCCTTGGAGCCTTTTGTGTTTCTTGCTACTCTGTTTATCATCCTAGACACGCTGTTAACCGTTTTCCGGAGATTTGCGATTGTGTGCCCTACTGCTCCATTTTCCTGTATCCATAGTCCGAGTATCCGAGCTTTAGATACCTCCTGTATTGTTTGACCTCCCAGAGCAAGCTTTATCGGAAGTCTATCGTCCTTTCGTGTATAAGGTGCTCTTACTCGGATTAGTTCGGACTTCTCCGGGGCGCAATTCATGCCAGCTTTTGTTACATGATCCTCAACAATGCTAATTGCCTTCTGGAGGGTTTCCTGACGTTCCCCTAAAGATCCCTTTGCGGTCCAGAAAGTTACGTCGTCCGCGTAAATCGCATGTCCTAAGTTTGGGATTCCTTGTAGTTTCACCGCTAGTCCTTTCATCCCTATATTGAAGAGTAGCGGTGAAAGAATTGAACCTTGCGGCGTTCCTCTTTTGGGGGTCTGTAGAACATCTGAGCGGGTGGATCCTAGCCCTATCGTGGCTGTGCGGTTGTCTAGAAAGGATTTTATGTATTCATAAGTGCGCTGTCCGCAGTGCATGTTCGATAGTTCCGTTAAAATGCTTTCGTGCGAGATGGTATCGAAAGCTTTCTTTATATCTAATGCCACTATGAATCTGTCTGCATTTCCTCTCTCTGTGTTTAATACTTCTTCTTTCAGTAGGAGAAACACGTCCTGTACCGACATATGCTGTCTAAAGCCGAACATAGTTTCCGGGAAAAGGTTGCTGTTTTCTATGTACCTAGTGAGTCTCATCTGTATAACCTTTTCAAAAAGCTTACCCAGACATGAGGTAAGGGATATGGGTCGGAGGTTTTTTATGTCCCTCGGTTTCCCTGGTTTCGGTATTAGAATTATCTCTGCATGCTTCCATGCCTGTGGGATTTGACCTCCTTCAGTCCATACATGTTTGTTAAAAAGATCTGTTAGCCCTGTTAAAGCATTGAGGCTGAGATTGCGAATCATGGCGTTTGTTATTTTGTCCGGTCCAGGCGCCGTATTTTTCTTGAAAGCTTGCGCTGCCGCGAAAACCTCTGCCACCGATATAGAGGCATCTAGCTCCTCATTGTTCCCTCCTAAATATGTGGGAGTATCATGGTTTTGCGTGGAATTTGCTCCTATATACATGTCTTCTAGTGTGTCTAGGAGATGGGTATCAGCGTCTCGAAATTCGCATTCAAGTAATCGCAGATCTCGGTTCGTCGCTGTTTTTGTACTTGCAGGATCTATCATGCTTCTCAAAATGGCCCATGTATTTTTTGTGTGTAAGGTTCCTTGTAGAGATTCACAGAATTGGTGCCAATTATGGCTTTCTAGTGTTTGTGCATAAGCATTAGCCTCCTGTGTTAGTTGAGCTATACGTACTTTGAGCTTTCTATTTAATCTTTCTCTTTTCCATCGTCTCGTCAGGCTTCTGCGTGCTTCCCATAAATGTATGAGGCGGCTGTCTACCGCTGCTATATCCGATGTTGTAGCAATCTCCCTCGTTGCTCTTTCGTGTGTTTCGCGTATTTGCTCCACCCAGGTTTCAATATCTTCTGTGAAAATGAGCTGCTCTTGTTTATCTCGATATACAGTCCAGTCTGTAATGCAAGCCCTCCCTAGGGAGCGACGGATTTTGGGGGAATTGATACCTATCGAGACAATGTTATGGTCACTGCCCAAATTTTCCTCCAAATTTGTCCACCGCGTCTCCCCTGGATGGCTCGAGAAAGCTAGATCTGGGGTTGTATCCGCCGCTACACTATTGCCTAAACGTGTGTAACACCCCGGTATTGTAATGAGTTCTAACCCGTATCGATCTGTCGTCTCAAGTAGTGATTTCCCCTTCACTGAGTCTTTGTTGTAACCCCAGGCGGAGTGTGGTGCATTGAAGTCACCAACCACTAGCAGCTTGTCTTTTCGCTCTATGTCTGATATTGCATAAATTAGTAGGGTATCGAAGCATGGTGCTCGCTCTCGAGGAGGACTGTATATATTTGCGATTACAGTCTTGGCTTTATTTCTTTTGCATGGCCACACCGTTGGTATTTGATGCTGTGTGTCGTGCTGTGGCATATACGTGACGCTGAGGGCCAGGTCATTTCTCGCAAAGCTGGCGACCCTAGGATAATCAGGATTGGAACACGTCTCGTATCCTTTTAGTTTTTGTGTAATTTGCCCAATTTCTTGTAGGCATATAATGTCGGGTAGGACTGGCGCTGACTGTATATATTGTGCAAGGGCAGCATGTTTATTACGTAACGTACGGCAATTCCATTGCCATACCTCAAGGTTTTCAGTGTTTCTGTGTGTCGTGTCAGCCATGAATGGTACTATCGCTATCCGTCGTCTCTATCCTTTTAGGACGACGGGTAGGAGCTCCTGGGCTATCATTAAGGCGTTTTCGTGTGGCTACTTTGATGCAGCTTAGGGAGTCGTCTACGTGTCTCTTAAGAGCACGCAATTCTGCGAACATTATCTGTACTTGATGTGTGATTGTTTCCAGCTGCTTGCCTATGGGCTCTTCTGGTGTTGGTGTGGGTTTACTAACATGTGTTGTAGACGCTTCGTTTGTTTTGTTTGCGAGGTCGTGTATTGTTTGCTTAAGGGCAGCCATCTCTTTCTTCAATTCTGCCAGACTGGCTTTTAGTGATCTATTTTCTTCTATAAGTTTCTGATCCGCTACCGATTTGTGATTCGTATGATGTTGTGCAGTGGGAGCTGCAACTTGCGCCCAGCTTACCTTTGGTGCCGCCATTTGTGGTTGGCCAATGGTTTCCCTGGACTGAGGGTGTTGAGGTGTTGCGTTCTTCATCTTGGACTTCTCTGGTCCCCGCCCGGTTTCTTGACGGTGTACTTCCGGGAAATTTTCCTGGTCGAAGGGAATAGATCCTTCCGTGGTATATCCGTGCTCTTCTTCCTCCGACTCGAACCACCTTTGTTTACGCTTGAGACTGCGTTCCTTGGATGGCTTCCGTTCTTGGCGTCCTGACGACGGTTCTGGTCGGCGAACCTGTTTTAGACGCTTTCTGCAGCTTCGGTCCCCCGTTAGGTGGGCTTCACCGCACGAGGCACACTTCGGGTTACATTCGTGTCCGTCTGCAGGATCTTCCGTTCCACAAATCCTACACACACACAGTTCCGGTTGTGGGCACACATCAGTTCTGTGACCCAGCCTTTGACATGTTTTGCAGACTTGCACTGTATTTCGATACGGATAGCATGCCATTTCGCCTTCCTCGTAGTACACATATCTCGGTACTAGGTTTCCGAAGAATACAATGACGGCACTCTTAGTGTCCCCCAGCATTCGTGCGTGAGCGACTTCCACATTTAGCGTGCGCACTCTGATTTTCGATTTAAGGACGTCTGAGGGCGTATGTGGGGTGAGTCCGTGGATTACCCCCCGAACTGCTCCGTCCCCCAGAGCTACATACGCTTTCACCGCATGGGGTTTTCCATTTATCTTGAGTGATGTAATCTGGCGCAATGTGTTTGCGACTTCCTTTTCTGGGGTTGAAACAATTACAATGTTCGATCCAGGCTTAATGCGTAGCAGAAACTGCTCACCTTGGATCTTTTCATTGGAAGCCTCTATAATAGCACGGGCCAACACGGGAGTTGTAATTGCTCGAAGCGGGAGTCCTTGATGCGGTCTCACAATGACCTTGAAATCGTCCTTTGGTAAGGGTGGTAGTTTCTTCCCGTTGCGTCGCGGGCGAAATCTTGGCTTGTCTGCGTTCTTTGGAGATTCGTTCTTCCGGTGCTCCTGCGCACGTTCTCTCCATTGCATTTTTCTTTCCCTGACGGACACAACTGTGGTCCATCCCTCTTGGGCGTCTTGAATGCGTTTGTCGGTCGTATTCTCACCGCTGTTGATGGTGGACGGTGATGGGCTTATCCCTGCGTCTGTGGTCATCGCCTGGTGCGGTCGGATGTCCGTGCAATCCATGTGCTCTTCGGTGTTGGAATCATGGCTGGTCGAGGCTTTTCCCGCTGAACCGCTTTTCGCACAGCGCGCAGGAGTTTGAGACGCCATCTGCGTAGGCGTCGCGGCGGTGGCGGAGTCGCAGCCGGCGTCGCGGCTGCCGCCGCTCGCTACTCGTCGGTAGGCTTACACTGGCTCACTTGTGGAGGTAGCAATCCCTTGGTCGTATTTCCGTGATAAACGGTCCAAGGGCCAAAATTCTGGCCTCCCTGGCTGCCGCTTGACTTCCCGGAAACGATGAGGTGCACTTTTCGTAGGTTCGAAGAACTGGACCACGCGAAAAACATGGAAATTGCGGAGCGTGATGCGAGTGCGTCCACACTCTTCGATGCCTTGGAGGCGTTTTCGCCTCAAATGGAAAATCTGTCTTTGCTATCTTGACGACGTTGTGGTATTCGCCCCTGATTTCTCAACGCACCTGCTCCGCCCCCAGCACGTACTCACTTGCTTGACCAACGCCGGGTTGCAACCCAACCTGAAGAAGTGTCGATTTGCAGTTCGTCAGCTCACAATTTTAGGCCATGTCATGTCAAAGGAGGACATTCGCCCGGATCTCGAGAAGCTACGTGCTGTTACTGCGTTCCCAAAACCTACCACTATGAAAGAGCTACGCAATTTTATCGGCCACTACTCTTACTTCCGGCGATTCGTTCGAAACTTTGCGTCAATTATATCGCCTCTCACGCAGCTCCTTGGTGGCGCTAGAGATCTCTCATCCAGCGTGTGACGACGCCTTCACAACCTTGCACCGTCTTCTAACGACGCCACCCATTCTTCGCCATTTTGACCCTCAAGCGCCAACCGAAATCCATACCGATGCAAGCGGTGTAGGCCTTGGCGCTGTGTTGGCACAGCGTCAACCTGACCACACAGAATACGTCGTCGCATACGCGAGTCGCACGTTAACCAAGGCGGAGACCAATTACAGCGTTACAGAAAAGGAGTGTTTGGCCATTGTGTGGGCGCTTGGCAAGTTTCGCCCATATTTATACGGCCGATCGTTTGACGTAGTGACCGACCACCACGCACTATGTTGGCTGTCGACGCTCGAAGATCCATCGGGCCGCCTTGCCCGCTGGGCATTGCAAATGCAAGAATATGACATCCGCGGGGTTTACCGTTCAGGGCGAAAGCACTCCGACGCTGACGCGCTATCCCGATCGCCGCTTCCCCCGAAGGCCAGTCACGATGACACTATCGCTGCTGCACAGCGTAATGATCCCTGGACTGCATCTCTGCTCGACCTTCTCTCGGATACGTCGAAAGTTCCGGCGTCACGTACGCTTCGGCGCCAAGTTCCTCATTTTGCGATTCGAGACCAACTACTATATCGACGCAACTACGCCCCAGACGGACGCACCTGGTTACTCGTCATTCCGAGACTCTTGCGGTCAGAGCTCTGCTCCTCGTTCCACATCGACCCTCAGTGTGGCCACGCGTTAGGTTAGCGAGCGTTAGGTTAGCGATGCAGAGTTCGCCACATCAATTTGCAGAACACGCTGCTAAGCGTTTTTCCCTAAATACGATCAAGCGTCACCTATAAGCTGCCCCGAAATTGATGAGTCTGACACAACCTCCAAATCCGAAATATCCAGCCCTTTCAGCATGGCCGAACTAATAGCGGTGATTGAAACTTCGAAGCAACGAACAACACCTGGTCCCGATGGTATTCCTTAGGTTTTCAAGAACATGGAAGGAGCAGCTCTCGACGCACTTCTTCAGGCTATTAATAAAGTATGGGAGACTGGAAACGTTCCACCTGATTGGAACCATTCAATTGTTGTCGCGATTCCCAAACCAGGAAAGTCTCCAAAGAGCCTGCAGTCTTTACGCCCAATTTCACTAACCTCAACTATCTGCAAACTCGCTGAAAAGATGCTGGCCACACGAGTTTCCTGGTGGCTTGAACGCCACGATAAATATCATCCTTCTCAAATTGGATTCCGTTCTTACTTGGGAACTGAAGACGGACTTTCTATCCTATCAGACGATGTTTTACAGGTTTCACCACACAGTCACGCTGTGCGCACGGTAGTAGCAACAGACATAACGAAAGCTTATGACAATATAGACCATGAAATCATTATATCCAACTTCATCGACCTGGGACTTCCACCGCGGGTGATAAGATTCATCTACTCATTCCTTCAGAATCGCACATTTGCGATTAGAGTAGATGGAAGGCAAGATGGATACTTCACATTGAACAGAGGAGTCCCACAAGGTTCAGTTCTGGCTCCTCTTCTCTTCAACGTTGCTCTAATACCTCTAGCCTGGCAACTACATCGGATTCCAGATGTGAGGTTCTTAATCTATGCGGATGACGTCACTTTGTGGTCCGTGCATCTAGACAAACTCAATAGCTTCAAGAAGCCCTTGATGTGCTGAACAACTATGCTCGGAAAGCAGGGTTGGACATTTCCGCCCAAAAATCAAGCTATGTTGTGGTGGCCAACAAGAAAGGACGCACAAGAATCACGCAGCACCCCTTTACATTTAGACTCGGCGCAGTGACAATCCCTGAGGCTTCTGAGATCCGCATACTGGGTCTCGATATTCACCAGTCCGGCAGTGGTGCACACTGGCTCCGTAAAACCAGACAGAGTTCGACAAAAACACTTCACCTTATTCGTCACATTGCAGCAAAAGCAGCTGGAGCTCGTACTGACGTAGCTCGACGATTGGGGCGTGCAGTCTTGCAGCCACGAATTTTATATCCAGCACAATTTCAACGGCTGACTTCGGCACAGCTGGTACAGTTGGAGACGATTAATCGCGATGCTATGCGCACAATCACAGCACTGCCCCGCATCACTCCGATACCAACCTTACAGGAACATGCCCAGCTCAACACAATTGCAGAGCTAATTTTGCAACGTGAAAAAGCACGGGAAATAAAAAAGCAACTTATTCCGGCTGTCGCTGCGTTGCATGCTCATTTTCACCGCGGCTCTCGGATTGACAATCAGCCCTATCCAATGCCTCCCTGGGAATTCACCAGCATCACAACTAATAAGCCAACGAAGTTACGGCGCAGCGATACAACAGGTATTATTGACGAACACAATATCGTCGATGCATCATGCGTTAACACCTGCAAAGTCTATACGGATGCTGCCATTCTCCCTGACGGCGGAAGGACATCATTCCTGAGTACTACGCATAATTTCATCAGCGGCCACCAGCGCTATTTATCTACGGAAACCAGCGCTCTAGTAATGGAACTTCAAGCCATCCACGACGCTGTGCAAGATGCGACATCTAAGCTGCCTACCATCAAGGAACTAGATATCTTCACTGATTCTTTACAGCTATTCAGGAACTCAAGAAGGTTGATAAGGCGATGGAAATCTGCGAGACAATACACACTATGAATAGTAAGACAGCTACTTGCGTCAAGGTACACTGGATTCAAAGCCATTCAGCGAACCCTCGCAATATTGCTGCTGACCAGCAGGCACACTGCCCTCCTAATCCTGATCTTCCGCCTATTCCCCTCCCACCTCAACCCCTTAACTCGCTCCGAGCCCGTAAAAATTTTCTCCGGCAGGACACACGCGCTCTTATCCCACCGTGTGTCTGCTCCCTCCCCCTTCACCTTACTAGGGCGGAGGAAGTTGTGCTTAGGAGGCTTCGGGCCGGGGTGGCCCTTACACCGGCTGTTATCTCAAGGTGGAACTGGTCGCATTTACCACTGGGTGCTACGTGTCCATACTGCTCCGTTCCTGTGATGGAAGCAGATGCATACCACCTAATATGGACATGTACTGGTTTAAAATCGGAACGCTCGCGTCTCCTACTGCAAGCCGGCCTCCGCTACAGTGTGACAACCAGCTATGACCGCTGGATACATGACAACAGATTCCACAAAACACTGCTTCAATTCATACACAACACAGGCCTCACAGCACACATATAATACACATATACGCATCAAGAATTATGCCTTAAGGGCAAGTCTTTATCGCAATTAGAAAAAAAAAAGAGTCTTCAAGACCTACGAAAGACTGCGACACCGAAGAAAGCTCTAAGCATGCACAAAAACTAATGATTTCGGCGCCGCCCCGGAGCTCCGAAAAGCACGTCCATTCGGCACCAAATCTGAAGCCAATCAGTCCAGAATAGCGCCGCCTGTTGCTATTGGTCAATGTGGCCAGCGCAGTTACTACTGAAAGAGCTGAAAACAAGTACAGGTCACCTTATGCTTT
The DNA here is from genome assembly GCF_023375885.2 of Dermacentor andersoni. Taxonomy (NCBI): domain Eukaryota; kingdom Metazoa; phylum Arthropoda; class Arachnida; order Ixodida; family Ixodidae; genus Dermacentor; species Dermacentor andersoni. The sequence goes on along the minus strand of NC_092814.1, from coordinate 378,139,151 downwards.
GTCATTTAAAAACGCACACCTGATGGCTTTATGAAGGTGATGCGTTAATATTAAGTTTACAGAAAGCGCTTGCTAAGTGCTGCGTGACTTATGTAAACCACGATGTATGCAGTCATGCAATAAAGCATGGCGCGAATTTCGGTATCAAATCTCAGTTTTTTTTTGTTTTGTTTTGGGGGGGGGGAGTGCGTAGTAGTTTCGTACAGTTTAGGTTTGACATGCGATCGCGCGACAACATCGGATGCTATGGCACCTTCGTGCCTATTGTGCCACACCTAAGCCCCGAAGGGCTCCGGCATTTACCTTCACATGTAAGTAAGCGAATGTATCTTCTTGTTCAGAACATCACTCGAGTAGACAGCTCTCGTGATGCATTACAATCATTTGAGAAGCGTCACGCTAGAGAATTTTTTTACCTGTCGCTCTGTCTGCAAAGAAATAAATAAATAAGACAGTGAACAAGCGGAGCGGTGTCTTTATTTGCAGGTTTCCCTTCAGTAATATGGAATTGCTGGACAGGTGGATCAGTGCAACCGGAATTGTGCTGGCGAATCTACAAGTCATAGAATCTGTTTAATTATTGCACTTTGAACAATCATGCTTCTACAAAGGCCACAGCAGAAAGACATTGAAGCCTGATGTTGTACCGAGTATTTCTGTGCCAGGAATCAATCAACAGGTGAGTGCCTATAGAATACGGACGAAATCAAGTGCATCAGCTACGTATTAATAGCGTAAGCGTTTTATTAACTGTGTAATATTTTCAACACTTCCATCCATGCTATATTATGTGACATATCTTTTCCAGTCGCAAATGTATGCAGCGAATCTATTTGCATGATCGACACTGGGCCTGTGGGAGCATTCACTTGCACTTGATGCTGAGTCTTTTACATGTATCCCTAAACTGCAGATATGCACATCAGAGCCCTACGAGCATTTTCAAAGTTCAGTTATGTTGGACAACACGCAGATATGCAATACTGACATCACATATACGACTAACCAGCTGGGAAAAAAATTTTCGTTGAGTATACTCGCAGGTAAAATAACTAGACCTTGTCAAAAGCTCCAGCTCCTTTTCCTTAATCAGTGTCTTCAAGGGGTATGTAAAAATAATTTTCTTCTCGCGCACCGATTATCTGTTTCACCTCCGCTTCACCTGCTTCGTCCGACCTGCTTCACCTCCACCGCGGATCGGACGGCATCACACTATCTTCGAAATCGGCCAACGTATCGGAATTGCCTAACGCCTGTTCAACGTCTGCCATGCGTCGGCCCGGCATTGTACTATCTCCGGGATCAGCCCACGTTTGGGGAGTGCTTAACGTCAGCTTCACCTCCGCCGTGGGTTGGCCCGGCATTGCACTATCTTCGGGATCGGCCCAGTATGGGGAGTGCTTAACGCCTGCTTCGCCTCCGCCGCGGATCGGGTCGGCATCACACCATCTTGGGGATTGGCCAACGTATCGGGAGTGCTTAACGCCTGCTTCACCTCCGCCGCGAATCGGCCCGGAATTGCACTATATTCAGGATCAGCCCACGTATGGGGTATGCTTATCGCATGCTTCCCCTCCGCCACGCGTGGGGCCGGCATTGCACTATCTTCGGGATCGGCCCAGTATGGTGAGTGCTTAACGCCTGCTTCACCTCGGCCGCGGATCGGGCCGGCATTGCACCATGTTCGGGATCGACTACGTATGTGGAGTGCTTCACGCCTGCTTCACATTCGCGGTGGGTCGGCCCGGCATTGCACTATCTTCGGGATCGGCCCAGTATGGGGAGTGCTTAACGCCTGCTTCACCTCGGCCGCGGATCGGGCCGGCATTGCACCATGTTCGGGATCGACTACGTATGTGGAGTGCTTCACGCCTGCTTCACATTCGCGGTGGGTCGGCCCGGCATTGCACTATCTTCGGGATCGGCCCAGTATGGGGAGTGCTTAACGCCTGCTTCACCTCGGCCGCGGATCGGGCCGGCATTGCACCATGTTCGGGATCGACTACGTATGTGGAGTGCTTAACGCCTGCTTCACATTCGCGGTGGGTCGGCCCGGCATTGCACTATCTTCGGGATCGGCTACATATGTGGAGTGCTTAACGCCTGCTTCCCCTCCACCGCGGATCGGGTCGGCATTGCACTCTCTTGTGGATCGACCCACGTATGGGAAGTGCTTAACGCCTGCTTCACTTCCGCCGCGGGTCGGAGCGGCATTGCACTAACTTCGGGATCGGCCCTTGTATGGGAGTGCTTAACGCTTGCTTCACGACCACCGTGGGTTGGCCCGGCATTGCACTAACTTCGGGAACGGCCCACGTATGGGGAGTGCTTAACGCCTGCTTCATCTCCGCTGCGGGTTGGGCCGGCATTGCACTATCTCCGGGATCGGCCCACGCACGGGGAGGTTTTTTTTTCCTTACAACGACACGAAAATTTCCTTGGATGGTAAATGTATACAGCTTCGCTGTAAAAGCCGCGAGTTGAAAGAGCGACTTGAGCAGCGCAGAAGCTGTGGGTCGGGTAATTTTGAAGGTGTTAAGATGGTGACGCGGAGTCTGGTGGCAATGCGGGTAGTTCGAAAGCAGCGGCCTGCCTACGGCGGCCGTCGAAGAGCTGGTAAAAAAGACGAGACTCCTGAACAGCGAAGTTCAAGAAAAAGAAAACAATCAACAGAAAAGGAAGAACGTTGCTGTTGTGCCTTATGCACACGGACTAACCCACAAACTTAAGAAGAAAGCTGGAAAAGAAGGCGTCACGGTTGTATGTTCAGCACCAAGCAAGGCGTATTCAATGTGTTCACGAGTAAACAATGGCCAAAAAAGTTAGCAATGTACAAAAAAACACACGCACAGACAAGAAGTACACTGATTGCAAAACAGGGGTGAAGCATGATATACCTTTACCATGTGGCTGACGATATGTAGGAGAAACAGGCAGTATCTCCGCCGGGCATCTCGCTTTTCGTCATCGCCATTGCACTGTACAATTTCATGCCATGCAGGTTTTAGAAAAAAAGTAAAGGCAAGCTGACACGCGAAATTTTAGAAGCCATGGCCAATGACAGAAGTGGGCAATCATGCATCAGTGCACCATCGATATTATACTAACAGAAAAAGAAAAGGGCTACTTGTGCAAAAACGATATTTCACCTTAGGAGACGGATAATCGGCATGAAAAAAGAAAGCAATGGCTGCCTTGTGCTAAAATCTCGTGCTATAAAAAGTGTGCGAATTGCATAATAAACATTCAGTTGCTTGTCCAGCGTGTCTCTCGTCCCTTTCTGTCCTTGTAAGCACGTTCTGCTCGAAACCATTTGTACTATGTGCAACCAACGAGGTCACTCAAACACTATTATGAAATAAAGCAAGCTATAGAAGAGCGTAAATAGGTGTCTAAGGATCCTCGAGAAGCCAAAAAAGGTATGTATAAACGAAAAAGAGTTGTTCCTTAGATGGAACAAATACCGAGAAAAAAAAGGGGATGGCGAGTGAGTTCACGCAAGAGAAAAATGCGCGAGTGAACCATTGGGTACATAACATTCACAAAAGAGACAAAGTCACACCAACAATATTCTGGAAACAACTAAGAACACTCGGAGCTCCAACTAAAAATTCAGAAACGGCTATTGGGGGCGAGCTCCACCATTGGAAAAGCTGGCGCCGCCGTCGGCATGACGTGGTATGAGGGATCACGTGGACACAGCGGCCGCATCGGCTGCTTTGGAAGTGCATGAAGCGAGCTGAAAACGTAAGTTTAGAGTTCCACCTGCACTGCGGTGCGGTTCTTATTAAGTGGGGAGGTTTTCCCGCTTCGGGTGTGTGCTTGACAACACTTGAAAAGCCCTATAATAGGTAGTGGCTGCCTTTGAAGGCGTCCAACATTGGTAGGCTACTGCTCAGTGCCGCAGTACCGGAGGTACACAACGGAGCCCGGTGTTAGCCTTCACATGTACCCGCGGGACAAGAATCTGCGTGAAGCTTGGATCACGAAACTTCGAACCGGCAAGCAGCCATCGGCTACAACTCGGGTGTGCAGCAAGCACTTCCGCGAGGAACATTACTGATACAGCGTCGGGGCTGCGATGTTCGGCGAGTAGCAGAAAACGCGCACTGAGACAGTCGCCCGCGCGCGCTGCCCGGCTAACGTCCATGTGATTTGGTCTATGAACTAGCTGATGCTAAGTACTGGCAAGTTCACTGGAAAGGATATGGAATGGTCAAAAGCAGATTAAAAAGGGGCATAGCATATGCTCATACTTGTTTAGCACTGAACAACGAAAGGTACTGGATTAAAAAAAAAAGCAGCGGGTAATTGCGCGCTGAGAAGACCGATGAACATACAGTACCACGTAACTTGAGAAACAATTATATTGAAATGTCCAAGGCTTTAGAATAAAAGAAAAAAAAGATTGGACCGTTGCTAAAGCACATCACAAGTCGCCGTCGTAGGCGTCCCTACTTATAACGAAATTATTTGTGAACACCTCTGATAGCGTCCACGCAACAATGATTGCTTGTGTACTGTCAAACGCTCATATGCTGCGGCGTAAAGCTCATAGCACGGTGCGAAAACGCGCTCGCAGCGAAAGCAAAACATTGTGCCCGAAATGCATGCAGACGCGCACTCAGTCACCGGAAACCCATGCAATCGCTGCTTTGAGGCTTCATTCTGCTATGCTCCATTTCGTTATGCGGACAGCCTAGTATGAGAGCATATTTCACATAGTTCGCTCTCTGCGATTGTCAACCTTTCACGCAAGAAGTCGGTTCTGGCGACACCATCGCGGCGACCACCTGCACTGGGCGTTCACTGTATACGTTTTCGGTAAAGAGATAGTGTATGTAAATCATTGTGTGCTTTCTGCTTGCCTGAGATTAATATTTTGACAGTAAAAAACTTCCTTCTATTCGAGAGTACTTATAGAAATGTCCAGGAGGGCTCCCGCGTTGTGTTTTTATTGAGCGCCGACAGACAAACCTATGAAGAGCGTGCCAGGTTATCCCTCACACTACGCGAGCGAAGTACTTCCAACAGATGGCGACTTCGTAAGTCCTCGGCCATATTCGAAGTAACATATTCGAAGGAGACGATGTTCTGCGGTACATCACAGACGTTATTAGGGATGACTTCAGCACGAAAGAAAGCATAGTTCCGACTCAAACAGATCCAACAAGAAGATGCAGAGGGATCAAAATTTAACACAAATGTTTACTGGAAAAAAGCAGATGAAAATGCCCCTAACAGCACGACCGCAGGAGCCGATGAAATCCCAATACAGATAATCAAGGACCTCGGTCCAAACAGCAAGACGCTGCTGACTAATGCCATAGAGCTAGTGGTTAAAATGAAGAAAACTCCAGTTGGATGGCGTGAAAGCACGGTGAATCTCATCTATAAAGGCAAAGGTGATGTGGCGACGAGCGACCACGTAGACCGGTAAAGTCTCGGGCTCTCGCAGGAGAGGAAAAACCGACACTCCATCTCTTAGCGTAGCATTCTTTTAATAATCTTTCGGAACGCTAGCCCGTGCCGGAGCGTGCCAGCCGCTCGTGCCTCGTGTGGACGCGAGCGTCTACGTAACTCTCATGCGACGCCGATGCTGCTGCCGCTACAGAGGGCACAACCCCCCCCCCCCCCCCCCCCCTAGATAGGAGGAAAATTCGACGAACGATGGAAAGTCCACGTGACGCGGCGTGTCTTGGCGTTGGTCTTGGGTGTCACGTACGGAGGCGGCGTCGAAGGATGCAGCAGGGTTGCGTCGCACATTGGTGGGGCGGATGGTGCGGGTGCTTCAAAGTAGGCGGGTTTGAGACGTTCCAGGGCAATTGTGTCTGAGCGGCCGTTGACATTCACGACAAAAGTCGTCGGACGACGCTCGAGAACACAATATGGCCCGGAGTAGTGTGGCTGCAAAGGCTTCCGCACGGCACAGTTACGCACGAAAACGTGGGTAGCAGAGGTGAGTGCGGGAGAAACGCACGGAGACCTAGCTTCTTGCGCACGTGTAGGCACGGGACGTATCTGGCTGAAGAAAGCTGGCAGTTTGGCAACGAAATCGGCAGGTGATGACCTAGGCGTTTTGGTGGTGGCGACAAAAAAATTGCACGGAAGGCGTAGGTGTGTGCCGTAGCTGAGTGCCGTAGACCAGCTCAGCACAGGAGCAACCTCAGGGTGTCTACCATGTTGACATTTCCAAACTCCCAGGGGGCTTCAGCTTCCCCCCCCCCCCGAAATTTTTTCGTGCTGTGATGCACCGCCGACCAAAACAACCCCCGCGCCGGAAATCATTCTGGATTTTCCCTAGAATGTATTTTTTACGTTCGAAAAGACATTTCGGCGCGATGATTGTGAACTCGGGCTGAATTTCCTGGCAACGCCCATGCACCTTGAGTCACATTAGGCAAAGACCCCCATCCGAGCACAAAGTTTCAAGGGCGCTTTGATGGCGAGCGGGCTCGTCGCGGCATCTCGCAGAGGTCGCGGAATGTACGGAGCGCATGGATTTCAATTCCGAAACTTTATGGGCATAAAGATCACATAAAGTTTTGATGCGAAAGGTGCATTGACATTTCCAAAGTTGTGCTTTACATTTTCAATTCCGGATCTTTGTGGGTTTAATGTTCTTATAAACATTTTACGCCAAAGCTGCACTGGCTTTTCTAAAGTCGTACATCGGACCATACAACAAAACAAGCCAAATCGATATACTATCAGACAAGTTGACAGAGCACGCAGCGAGGTCCGACGAGACGATGCGTCGTGATGGTTCATTTGTGCCATCATGTCAAAGAAAAGAATATCAACATTTTTACCTGCGCGCCAAAGCATCCATGTCAAGGCACTAAAGCCAGAAAAGATAACTGCGTTCTTATTTATTTTTTCTACTTCGCTTTTTATTCGCGAAGACACATCGAGCCTCTTCAATTTTCTTTTTCTCGCTACCCGCGGGCTGCCAGAGCCAGCCAGAGGTCATGCGTTTTTCACGTATTGCCCTGACAATCACGCGGCGCACTGCGGTGCGCGTTCGTTTTTCTCTGGCCGAGTGGATTTTGGCCTCAGAGAGTTTTTGACGCTTTCTGGCTAGCAGACGCCTACGGAAAGTATTTTATCTCGCCAGTGTAGGACAAAGAGCAGCATGCATATGGTTCTTTGTGGACCAAGCGTCGCAGGTTTTCTTCGATTTCCTTAGGTAGCTACATAGGTGCCCGAAGTAGGCATTCCATTGTGGCCAACATGCTTTCCTTTGCGTTTTTTATTTCGGTGCCCCCCCCCCCACACACACACAGAAATAGACATTGTTGCGGCGCAATGAATTGTCGCATGCTTAAAGTTTGATTTTGTTACTACTTTTGCGAAAAGTAATGGGCCACGGCACTCTTCACTTGCCGGATACTCTTACTATATTATTGCGATAGCAATTATATGGACACTAAAGGCGCATTCCTGTCGTCGCCGTCATGTTCCGTATGAAGTCCAAGTGCGATAACATCGTCAGCGCGCGCCGCATGCTTTTCTTGCGCATGCGCCGCAAGAATTTTGTTTGATTCAAGGAAGTGTAAAAGTAGATAGCTTATCTCTTTTTTCAAAAAGTTTGCAAATACAACTTGTGAGGGCAATTGGGCGGTAACTTGTTATTAATGTGGGGGTTTTTGCCTTGTTTCAGAATCGGAACAACAAGGGCTTATTTCCATGCGGTAGGGAGGTACCCCGTAGCCCATATAGCGTTAAAGATTGGGAGTAGAGTTATTTGAGTATCACTGGGGAGGTGTTTAATCATGTCGTACATGATCCTGTCAGGTCTATGTGTAGAGCTCTGACATGCAGACAAGGAGGCGCTCAAGTCTGCAATGTTAAAAGGCAGGTTATAGGCTTCGTTCTGTCTGCATTTGCGGTCGATGGCCTTGCATTCTGATACATGTTTGTGCTTTAGGAATGCCTTAGAATAATGGTTACGACTGGAAACATGCTGAAAGTGTTTGCCAAGAGCGTCAGCTTTGTCTCCCAAGCTGTTGACTTCATCGTTCGCAAGGGGCAACGGATGAATTTCTTGTTCCTTTGGCCTTTTCAGCTCGTCCCATACTTTAGCTTCTTGGGTATATGAATTTATACTGGAGAGAAACCTCTGCCAGCTTACATTCTTTGCCTGTCGTCGTGTCCTTCTTCCCTGGGATTTAATCTGTTTACGTTCTATTAGATTTTTGGCTGTAAGACATTCACGTAGCTTGCCCCAAGCTTTATTTTGTCTCTTCCGTACCCCTCTACAATCGTCATTCTACCAGGGTCTTTTCAAAGGGGTGCCATTTGTTTGAGGAAGGAACTTTTCAGCGGCGACAATGATAAAAGCGATAAAGTATGAAACGGCATGGTCCGTACTAAAATAATTTATAAAACCTCGTGACAAGTAGGTGGTTCCCTTAAAAGCTTGCCAGTCAGCGGAGGCCAGTTTCCAGCATGGGACATGTGGAGAGGAACCATGTTGGGTTACTAAGTTCAGTGTTACTGGGAAGTAATCACTTCTGAATGGATATTTATTTACACACCATTCTAAATCAGGGAAAATAGAAGGGGAGCCGATCGACAGGTCTATTGACGAGTATGAATTATGGTGAAGATTATAATATGTTGGTTCCTTCTTATTGAAGAGGCACACGCCGGAGTTTAATAGGAAGTTTTCAATGAGTCGACCTCTCGTGTCGCATTGTGGGCCTCCCCACATTGTGTTATAAGCGATAACATCTCCCACGAGTATATAGGGCTCGGGAAGCTTATCAATGAGGTTATAAAAGACTGTTTTTTCGAGATGATGGTTCAAGGGTATATAAATGGTACATACGATTGCCAACTCATTAAAAAGAATAGCCCAAACTGACACTGCCTCAAGGGGCGTCTGAAGGGTGACGTGTCGACAAGCTACAGACTTGTCGGCTACTATTGCTACACCGCCGGAGGCGTTGGCCTCGTCACGGTCTTTTCAGAAGGTGGTGTAATTTCGTAGAAAAATTGTGTTCGTAGGTTTGAGATGTGTCTCTTGAACACACAGCAACTTGGGTTATGTTTGTGTAGGAATTCTCTTCATTCCATGGTAGTATTTGTGTCTCCATTATGATAAAAGTGTTTTATGCTGCTTGTTTAAGAGACGAAGGTTAGCTCACGGGTGTTTTCCAGGCGCCGTGACGCGAGCTTTGTCTTTTTTGGAGCGATCGCGAGAATCTCGCCGCACCTTAGGCGCTGGTGGCACCGTCTGGCTGGGGGTTGTGTCCATCGCCTCTTGCAAGGCGCTTGACACGCGCTCTTCCGAGCGCTTTGCTTGACCTGAAGGCCTCGACACTTTGGAAGAGACCTTTGAGGCCACTAGCCCGGAGGTCGATGGCCGCTTCTGCTGGCGTGGCGGAGAAGTGCTAGCTGCAGCTGCCAAGGGGGCAGATGGCGTCACCGCCGGCTCACTGCGCGGGGGCCGGACAGCTGCCGGGAGCCGTTGTGGCATCGCCCCCTGACGCACCACTTCGACAAAGCTGTTCGTTGGCAGGTATGCCACCCACCTGCGAGCCTCTTTAAACGTTATATTTTCCTTTACTTTGATTGTGACTAATTTCTCTTTCTTCCAAGACGGGCATGATCGCGAGTAGGCGGCATGCTCGCCATCACATTTCACGCAGTGGAGGGCATTTTCGCATGTTTCAGAGCCATGGTCACCGGAACTACATTTTACACATGTCTGCCAGCCTCGGCAGTTCTGGGAACTGTGGCCGAAATGCTGGAATTTGAAGCAGCTAAGAGGATTTGGAATATATGGCCTGACCCGTAGCGTTACATAGCCAGCCTCGAGTGTCTCAGGCAGGATGCTAAATGCTTGAGCAAAAAGTGAGTACTAGATGCTTGGTTTTTATCTCCTTGCCGTCGTGATGATGATGATGATGTATGGGGTTTTGTGGCGCAAGGGCCAGGTATGGCCAAAGAGCGTCATGTCTGTGGTAGTGGGTGTGCAGTGTAACTATGATTACTATGAAATTGGTGTGTCGTGGCTGTAAAGAGGCCTTAAAATATACGCTCTAAAGTGCGTAAAATCTGTATGATAAAATTATGGCGATGACGTATGACTTGTACTATGAACATTTAGATGCATATAAAAAGAATGATACGATAGGTAAAATACATCAGATTATGAGAAATGCCAGAGCACTACTGCCTAGAGCTCTTGAAACACAAGGGCCTGGAGGCATGTGCTATGCAAAACAATTATCGCAGTGGCATCCTCTCGAGAGAGGAGGCGCTACGAGTTCATGGGACTAATAACATCTAAAACCCCATCTCTAAGAAAACCTAGCACTGTGTCTGTATTAAAAAGCGGTTCGGGACTAAGAAGCATTGCAGGATGAAGAGGAATGTGCTGTCGGTATGCTAATGGAAAATGTCTCTTTCTCTCAGATTCGGCTTCCCGACACTCTAGGAGGACGCGGAGTACGGTCAGCCTCTCCCCGCATCTACCACAGGTTGGAGGCTCACTTCCGGTCAGTAGAAAGTTATGGGTGCCATATGTGTGTCCTATTCTTAAACGACAGAATAGGACATCTGTTCGGCGCGATTTTGTAGTAGAGGGCCAGAATCCTAACTGTGGTTCTATCAGGGGGAGCTTATTATCCGTTTCCGCGTCCCACATGCGTTGCCAGTGGTCTCGCAATCTCCTTCGCAAGAAAGGCCTCAGATCTGTGACAGGCACCGCAGCGGTAGGGTTAACAGCTTGCAATGTGATTGACGTGGCCATCTCGTCCGCCAGAACGTTACCTTCGATTCCCCTATGGCCAGGGACCCAGCATATTATGATATTCTAGTGAGATGAGTACGCTTTGCACAAGACCGAAAATAGTTCATTAAACACGGGATTTTTATGTTTGCTGAGTGACATTAAGGCTTTCACGACGCTTAGAGAGTCAGTATAGATCGCTGCTTTTGGAAGTTTTGATTTTCTTATATGCTTCACAGCAGAGAGTAATGCGTAGGCCTCGGCCGTAAAGATACTTGTTTCCGGATGCAGTACATCGGATTCCGAAAACGATGGGCCGAGGGCTGCATAGGATACCCCGGCATTTGATTTCGAAGCGTCTGTGTAGAACTCTGCGCAGGAGTGCTTGTACTGTAGTTCTAGGAAATGCATCTGGATTTCTGCCTCAGGAGCGTGCTTTGTAACTTTTATAAAGGATATGTCACATTGTATTACCTGCCACTCCCAAGGAGGTAAGAGCTTGGTTAGGTGGATTAAGCGATGCTCGAGGAGTGGGACATGCATTTCATCGCTAAGCTCTTTCACACGCAGCGAGAAAGGCTGTCTTATAGAGGGGCGATTGCTGAAAACTGTAGCGCACGTCATATCGGTAACGGTATCAAAACATGGATGTTCAGGATTAGAGCGTACTATAAAGAAATATGTAAAGCTGTTGTATGATCTCTGTAGGTGGAGAGACCATTCATTCGATTCGGCATATAAGCTTTCAATCGGGCTTGTTCTGAAAGCGCCCGTGGCTAAACGGATGCCTAGATGGTGAACCGGGTCTAGCATCTTTAGCGCGCTTGGAGCGGCAGAGTTATATACCACGGCACCATAATCTAACCGTGATCGGATGAGGCTCTTATACAGATTCATTAGGCACTTTCTGTCACTACCCCACGTAGTCTTGGATAGAAGTTTCATTAAGTTCATTGTTTTTAGACATTTTTCTTTCAGATATTTGATGTGCGGAATGAAAGTGAGTCTATCGTCAAGTATAATACCTAGGAATTTGTGCTCTTTGTTGATAGGAATGTGTTGTCCACACAGTTCTAAGCAAGTATCCGGGACCAGGCCTCTCTTTTGTGTAAAAAGAACACAAGAACTTTTGTGAGGATTGATTTTAAATCCGTTTTTCTCTGCCCATTTTGATACTTTGTTCAAACCATGCTGTACCTGTCTCTCACACACTGCGAGGTTACAGGATTTAAAAGCTATTTGAATGTCGTCCACATAGATAGAGTAAAAAATGGCCGGAGGTAATGAAGCACGAAGCGTGTTCATCTTCACTATAAAGAGCGTGCAGCTAAGCACGCCTCCCTGGGGTACACCAGTTTCTTGTGTAAAAGGACGTGACAGTACATTGCCGACTTTTACACGGAATGTGCGATTGGACAAATAGCTTGCTATGAGGTTTAGCATATTACCATGAATGCCCATTTCTGCCAAGTCTCTCAAGATCCCGTATCGCCACGTTGTGTCGTATGCCTTCTCCATATCGAGGAATATGGATAGGAAAAACTGTTTGTGTACAAATGCGTCACGGATGTTTGCTTCAATACGTACAAGGTGATCAGTTGTGGAGTGCCCTTCCCTGAAGCCACACTGATAGGGATCAAGCATTTTGTTCTGTTCAAGGAAATGGATGAGGCGCCGATTTATCATTTTTTCAAATACCTTACACATGCAACTTGTGAGGGCTATCGGGCGGTAGCTTGCCACTGAGGAAGGATCTTTGCCTTGTTTTAAAACAGGGACCACAATGGCTTCTTTCCATGCAGTCGGAAGGTACCCTGCGTCCGAGATAATGTTGAAAAGTTTAAGTAGTGTAACTTGCGTGTCATTGTGTAAGTGTTTCAGCATTTCATACATCATTCTGTCAGATCCCGGTGCAGAGCTCTTGCATGCGCTCAAGGCAGCTCTAAACTCTGCAATACTAAAAGGACGGTTGTATGGTTGATTTTGACGACATTTTCTGTTGAAAGGCTTACGTTCTTCTATTTGTTTGTATTTGAGGAAGGATTGTGAATAATTTGTTGAACTTGACACGTTCTCAAAATACTCCCCAAGTGAGTCTGCCTGGTCTTGCAGTGTATCGCCCTGTGTGTTTACTAGTGGGAGTGAATATGTTTGGCGCCCTCTAATCCTATTCACCCTGTTCCAGGCTTTGGCCTCATCTCTGAACGAGTTAATACTCGATAAAAACTTGTGCCAACTTTCTATTTTGGCCTGTCGGCGGGTTCGCCTGCCTTGGGACTTTACTTTTTTAAAGTTCATAAGGTTCTCTGCTGTGGGAGAAGCGCGTAGCAACCCCCACGCCTTGTTCTGATTCTTACGGGCGATCCTACATTCGCTGTTCCACCACGGTACATGTCGTTTGCATGCCAGACCACTTACTTCGGATATGCATTTTGCTGCGGCATCTATTATGAATGATGTAAGATAATCCACAGCAGCATCAATTTCTAAAGAAGGAATGTCGGCCCATGAGATGCTGGTGAGAGTTCGAAATTTCTCCCAGTCGGCTGTGTCTATCTTCCACCTAGGAGCTTGTGGAGGATATTCGTTTTCTTTACATGTTCTTATCAGTATGGGGAAGTGGTCACTCCCGTAAGGATTGTTTGTAACTTCCCATTCGAGTTGGTGCAGTATGGATGGAGAAACTATGCTGAGATCTTTGTTTGCAAGACAGTAACATGTGGCTTCCTTCTTATTCAGAAGGCACGCACCAGAAGAGAAAAGGAACTGTTCAACAAGACGACCTCGCGCATCTATACGAGAGTCGCCCCACAGGCAACTGGGCGCATTGAAGTCGCCAAGAACAACGTAAGGTTCAGGCAATTCGTCTATAATGGACTGAAATTCATGTTTGTTTAAATTGTAATGGGGGGGTATGAAGAGGGAACAAATGGTAATGAGTCTGTTTATGAGAACAGCTCGAACCGCCACTGCTTCAAGAGGCGTTTGTAGCTGTAAATGTTGACACGCAACGCTTTTATGGATGACAATGGCAACACCGCCCGATGATGCGACACCATCATCGCGATCTTTACGAAAGGTTATATACTGTCGGAGAAAGTTTGTGTGTTTTGATTTTAGGTGTGTTTCCTGTAAACACAGCACTTTTGGATTGTGTTGGTGGATGAGTTCTTGTACATCGTCAAGGTTTCTCAGAAGACCTCTGACATTCCATTGTATGATTTGTGTATCCATATTTAATGTAAATTGGTGCTGTGTATACGGAAACAGAAATAATGAATTAGATTACAGAACTCTTGCGAGGCCCTGTAACCGGGGTTTTGCCTTTTTGGAGCGTTCGAGGGAGCCTTGCCGCTCCTTAGGCGCTTGGTGCGCCGTGGGGATAGGTGTTGTGTCCATTGCCTCTTGTGAGGCGCCGGACACGCGCTCTTGAGAGCGAGAAGTTTTTCGAGAGAGTCTCACCTCAGAAGGCGAGACCCCTGCGCCCACGAGCCCGGAGGTTGATGTGGCTCCCTGTGGAATTTCGCTGCGCCGGCTGTTGCCTGCGCTGGGAGGGGCCGGGGAGGTCGAGGCAGCCTCGGCTGCGCCTACCTTCGTGGCCGCTATCGGTACTGCGGGATCGCTGCGTGTAGCGCAGGTTGCCGCAGGTAACTCTTGTGGGGCCGGCAACCCAAGGGTAACCTGGCCTGGTTGCTGGTTGGATGGAGTAGGCTTACCTACTTCCACCCTGGGGGCAGGAGCCAAAGGTACCTGCTCGCTGCACGCGGGCTGGGTACTTGGCATTGGCCGCTGCGACGCTGCCCCCCGACGCGCCGCATCAGCATAAGGTGTGTTGTGGAAAGGTGAGCACCGTTTACGGGCTTCCTTAAACGAAATATTTTCCTTGACTTTAAGTGTGATTATCTCTTTTTCTTTCTTCCAGTTCGGACAAGAGCGTGAGTAGGCTGGATGGTCACCACTGCAGTTCACACAGTGAGGTGTGCCACTGCAGTTGTCGGAGGGGTGGCCCTGGACTCCACACTTTGCACAAGTTGTTTGACCACGGCAGCTCTGCGAGCCATGGCCGAACCTCTGACATTGGAAACACCGTCTAGGGTTGGGGATATATGGTCGAACATTTAACCTGATGTATCCTGTTTCGATTGTTTCTGGCAGTACGCTGGATGAAAATGTTAGGATAAGATGTTTAGTGGGGATTTCTTTGTTGTCTCGTCTAATTTTAATACGTTTTACGTCAGTAACATTTTGTTGTTTCCACCCTTCCAGGAGTTCAGTTTCTGTCAAGTCTAGGAGGTCTGCCTCTGACACGACTCCCCGTGAGCTGTTCATTGTTCGGTGTTGTGAAATAGAGATTGGTATGTTACCAAATGTCACAAGACTGCCAAGCTTCTCGTACTGATGTTTCTGAGAGATCTCAAGGAGAAGGTCTCCGCTAGCCATTTTCGTTACCTTATAACCTGACCCTAAGGCTTCGGTCAAAGATTTTGCTACTGTGAATGGAGAAATAAATCTAGCTTGTTTTTCAGGATTCTCACTGTGTACTACGTGGTATTTTGGGTAGGTCTCTTTCGTGCGGTTGAAACAAGTGCTTAAGTCTTCGGTGCGTCCCCTCTTCTGAGGGTGACGATCAAGTAGGCAGGGAAATGCGGGTGTTCCCATAGTAGTTTTGTATGTTTTCAGCAGCAATGGCGGCCACCCACCATGGAGCCCAACTTGGGGATGCTGCAGGACTTAAACGGGTAAGGCTGCAGGCGCCAACCGTACACTGCCACTATAACCTAATATATTATACCCAAGGGAGGGCACATACACAAGGTTAACCCTTGCCGCCGTGGAGAAAGGAAGTAAATGGAAGAGAGAAGAAGACAGGAAAGATCAAAAAGAGAGAAATAAAGACGAATGTTTGAGGAGAGAGAGACAGGAAGAGGCGACTACTGATTTCCCCCGGGTGGGTCAGTCCGGGGGTGCCGTCTATGTGAAGCAGAGGCCAAAGAGGTGTGTTGCCTCTGCCGGGGGGCCTTAAAGGTCCAAACACCCAGCATCGGCTCAACCCCCAGGATCCTCTTTTCCCCAGACACGGCTAAGCCGCGCACGGCTACACGCGGGAGGGTCCAACCCTCGTGTGCTCGGGTACGTGATGTCGCAACACACCAAACGCCTGCTTGCGCAGACGCCCCTGCGGGGTTGCCGTCGTGCCTTAACATAATTTTTAAGGGGAAAGACTTTCTAGACTCGTGGTAAAGTTTGTATCAGCAGACCTGACCGCCGGAGTGTTCGCCGAAGCGTCATCACACTATATGAAGACAGGTTAAAGAATGAAAAATGATTGATAGTGACAGTTAGTGAATGATAACGTTATAATAGAGATTGGTAGAGGTTAATAATGACTAGTAATGACTATAATTACTTGTATCAACTACTAATTACTCAAAATGACCAATATGTCTAATGATGGCTTGTAATGACCATAATTGATTAGAAATGTGAAGTAATAAGTAGTAATGACTAAATGACTACTAATGACTATGGAATTACCAATATATCTACAACTTGTAACGACTACAATTGATTAGAAATGACTAAAAATGCTTATTAATGACCAGTAATGACTGAAATGATTTGTAATGACTACTGATGACTATGATATGACCAATATGTCTAACGACGGCTTGTAATGACCACAATTGATTACAAATGACTAAAAATGCTTAGTAGTGAGCAGTAATGACTGAAATGACTTGTAATGACTAGTAATGACTACGAAATGACCAATATGTCTAATGACAACTTGGAACGACTAAAATTCATCAGAAATGACTAAAAATGCTTAGTAATCACCCGTAATGACTTGTAATGAAGACTAATGAATGTATGCCCAAAATGTCTCACAACGGCTTGTAATGACCACAATCGATTACAAATGACTAAACATGCTTCGTAGTGAGCAGTAATGACTAAAAGAAAGAAGAGAAAGAGAAGAGGCAAAGAAAAAGAGGCGGATGATAGGAAGAAGAGTAGGCTTTGCTGTTCACCTCTTAAAAGAGATATTAAGAGACCCTGTAATTTTTTTATACATTGATCACGTTTTGGGCACTCCAGCCTTCCAACAGTTCAGCTTCTGTTAGCTCCGTCAAGTTACCGTCAGAAACAATGCTACGGCTGACGTTCATAGTTCGGTGTGTGATTATTGTCACTGGGATTTCCTCGAATGACACTACTTTAGGAAGCTTTTTAAGCTGTTTCGGATCGCGGGGTTCCAAAAGGAGATCACCGCTAGCCATTTTTGTTGCTTCGTATCCTGCGCCAAGAGCTTCAGTGAGACATTTTGACACGAGGAAGGGTGAGATCATTCTTATGGTCTTTTCAAGGTTTTCAGAATGAATGACATGGAATCAGGGGAAATTTTGTAATTTGTTTGCAAGAAATTGAAAAACATCTTCAGTGCACCCTCGTTTCTGAAGGCAATCATGGAGTCAGAGGGAAGAGCTAGCTATTAGTAATATAGATTTTTTGGCAGGGATGGCCGCCGCCCACCATGGAGCCCAACCAGGGGACAATACAGGGCGAGAGGTGTTCAGTTCTGCACACACCAGCGGTACAAAGCCGCTATAACCGAATACATGTACCCAAGGCTGGATATCATGCACAAGGTTAACCCTTGCTGCCCGCAAAGTCGGAAGTAAACGGAAAATAAAGAGAGGACAGTAAAGATTGAAAGTGAGAGGAAAACGAAGGTTGGAGGAAGAGAGAGACGGGAAAAGGCAACTACCGATTTCCCCCAGGTGGGTCAGTCCGGGGGTGCCGTCTACGTGAAGCCGAGGCCAAAGGGGTATGTTGCTGCTGCCGAGGGGCCGTAAAGGTCCAAACACACGGCATTGGCTCAACCCCTTTTCCCCCGGACACGGCTCAGCCGCACACGGTTAGAAACAGGAGGTCCAACCCTTGTGTGCTCGGGTACCTGGGGTTGCAACAGACCAAACGCCTGCTGACGCAGATGCCCTTGCGGGAGGGGGGGGGGGGGGAGGTGACCTGAGAAGGCAAGGAAACCCTACTATGATACGACAGTGGTTGCGGGGAAACTTGATTAGCTTAAGTTCAAGGTATGGTACAGTACGTCCCTGCTATTTCTGAAAAATAAGCACCATGTAAATATGTCAAGTGGACAAATTACACTGTGCTGCAGGAGCAGAGCCGCATTAATTAAAGCGCACTGCAGGGACCAGGCGACACTACATAAGCGGTAAACCATCAAACATAGGTCGGCATTGCGGGAGAATACTCACTCACCATAATTTTTCCAAGCCCCGAACTCGCCTCCCCTCACACTCACTGGCACTCACTCGCCTCCACTCATACTCACTGGCACTCGCTCGCACTCACCTCCACTCACACCCACTGGCACTCACTCATACTCGCACTCATCTCCGCTCACATTCACTGGCACTCATTCGCACTCGCCTCCACCCCCACTCACTCGCACTCGCACTCACCTCCGCTCACGCTTACTGACGCTCACGTCCGCTCACACTCATTGGCACTCACTCGAACTCGCACTCATCTCCACTCGCAGTCACTGGCACTCACTCGCACTCACGTCTTTGAAATGAGTGCGAGTGAATGTGAGTGAGTGCACTCATGCGTGCGTGTGCCGCCCTGTGCTGCCCACAATTCATATGTATTCAGACCGAAGCTCCCAACTTAGCACCTATTACGTCTGGAGTGTGAGAAGGCAGTGTTATGGGCCCAGTTTTATTTTTAATATACATAAACGATTTGTCTTCCCGATTACACGGTAACATCCGTCTATTCGCTGACGATTGTTTTTCGTACCGCAAAATTAATTGCAATGATTATCACCACATACAAAATTCTATACCTTTTGTTGGTGTCAGGAGTGGCAGATGACTCTAAATGCCCAAACATAAGTAATGCTAACCGTAAGTAGAGAGAAACAGGTATCTGATTTTACTTACATTATTAATAACACACCTCTCACTTGTATGTTTCAGGGTAAATAGTTTCCCATCGGAGAGCCGCGCATTGGCCGCGTCCGACAGTACGTCGAACTGTCGGTCGATCTAGCCGCTGATGATCTCGCTAGCGTGATGTAACGTGTGGGCGCGTTCCCGCTTCGTCGAACTACATTTAGGCCTTTAAGAGACTCTACTTTTAATGCGGATGAAATGCACGAATCATATCGAGAAAAATAAAAACCGAGTACTTGCTTTCTGAGGCTGGCACGGTTATTTGCGACGAACTGCGCCAAAATCAGGTCGAGCCTTTCGCGCAAACATCACAGACTGAACACTTTCTCAAAACAGAGTTCCTGTTTTTGCTATGCATTCCCACCGCGCAGGATCTGGGAGTGCCTCCTGCGCGTTCACTTCACGCAGGAAAGCCAAATCGTAGGCCATTGAAAAGTACAGCCTTCAACTGGTCGCCTTGGACGCTGCCGTTTTGCGAAACTCTTTTGTCTCGCGCTCTCCCGAACAAGCGAGAACCACGAGAGCAGCACGCAAGGCTCCCTACGTACGCACGCAAGAACCGGATGCGTGCGTACGCAGCGGCCGCGAGCGCATCACGTACTGTTCGTGTTGCGTTCTGCACATGCGCACTTTGTAGAACGTAGCGATCTTACGTGCGCAACGCCGTTGCGTACGCGACGTACGCAGTATTAAAACTGTCTATTGTCCAGAAGGCCCTTCCTCTTGCGCAAGAGCGATATATGAAAGCGCTATACGTGAAAACGTATAAAGTTGACAGCAGCTTTGATGGACACGAAAAAAGAAACCTATATAATATTGCCTAATGTAAGCCGTTACATGTTTTCAGCCAGAAACTTATAACTATATTAGGCAAAGCTGTATAGGGAAAACTATACTGGTTAAAAAAATAGACTGTACATTTGTTGCGGCGCACTATAGCGTATGCACCCATGTTAATTTTCCCGCATGCAAGTGTTTTTGTGGTGCTGCCTTGGGCGCGTTTCTGAATTTCTCATCTTGGGCTCAGATAGATCGTACCGTTTATTCAAAATTTACTGACGACAGACACCGCTGGCTTCTCGGCCGCAAGCGCAGCGTGCAACTCCAGTCGATGTCACATGGCCAGCTGCAGAGACTTGTCGAAAACACGGAGAGAAAAGGAAGACGGCCGAAAAGAAAAGTTTCCCGAGTTTCTCCGCCTGCCTTCCCTGGTGGCGCACGTTTTGTCTTTTTCTTTCTTTTTCTTTCCCCTCCTAGCTCCATACTGCGGTTAGCCGGCCACGCTACTCGGCCTGGGGCTCGGTTCTCCCTTCTTGTCCGCATTCTTCCCCGCCTCTGGACTATTTTCCTTTACTTTTTTTCCCCTTAGTCCGAGTCGCCAGAGGCTATATCAGCTTGTCGTTGGAAATAGGCATATGCGTTTACATTGCTTGTTCGTTCGCGCTCAAATTTCGCAATGAGGTCGCATTCTTTCTTCTTGCATTTTTCACAGAGTGTTTAATTAGCATCTTTGCTTGCCATGGTTCATGCGAAAAAGACACCTCCTACCCAGTGGAACCAAACTGCAGCTGCGAATGAACCAGTTTAAAAGCAATGCAAAGCGTTTTACCAATGCGGACAAAGAAAAAATGCCGCCTTTTAGGGAAACATGAGTTGAAACCAAGCAGCAGTACGAGCAAACTCATTAAAAAAGATTTTAAAAAGCCCAGAGTTGCAGTCTGATGCTTCTGCAGTGTGCATCAGCTGTGGTAGCATGCAAAATGCTCGTTATTATTGTAGTTATTTACTTCTTGCAATACATTTATGCTGTCTAACACAAAAATACGTGGAGTCAAAGTTCAGCCGGCAACTAAAGCCGGCCCGATGCATTGCCGGCTTGTCGCACCGACGAGCGTTTGGCGCGCTCGGCGTCCAGTCGTGCTCTGACGGAGGTCCAGCCCGTGCGGCCGGCCGCGTGCCGATGTAGCTGGAAGGAGACGTCGGGCCGACTGTTTTCGGAAGTCGGGTGGCCAGTGAAGCTGGCTTCCGACTATTTCTCAACAAGTGGCCAATCATCGGCAGTCGGCTAGGGTTGCTTGGGATAGGTACGAGGTGCTCCGAGGTATGTGGAAAGGTGTAATGGTTCCAGGACTTACTTTTGGAAATGCAGTTGTTTGCTTTAAATCAGGGGTACAACCAGGACTCGACGGGAACCAAAGGTCAGTGGGTCGCCTCGCATTGGGCGCTCACGGGAAGACCACAAATGCAGCTGTGCAGGGTGATAGGGGCTGGACTAGTTTTGAAATGAGGGAAGCTCGCAGTAAAATTGAGCATGAAGAACGCCTGAGGCATATGGAAGAAAGTTAATGGGCTGGAAGAGTGTTGAGGTATCTGTACAGGAAAAACATTGATTCACAGTGGAAGAAAAGAACTAGGAAGCTTACCAGCAAGTATGCGGCCTGTAGGGTGGGCAACACAGCAACAAAGAACGTCAAGCGGAAAGTCAGAGAATCTGGAATAATCTCATGGGTGGCGGCAATGGAAAAGAAACCTGCCATGGGTAACTACTTAAGAGGAAAAAACAGAAAGAAACAATTTGTGATAACTCAAAGGGAAGCTCATTACTTTTCGAAGCGAGATCGGGATGCGAGAGAACACGCACCTATAAAGCGAGGTATAAGAAGGAAGAAGCATGTGCCAATTGCTGCGATAAAGCTGGGGAAACCACGGAGCATGTTTTATTAGAATGTGAAGACGTCTGCCCAGCGGTCGATTTAGGCACCACTGGCCTCCTTGAAGCGCTTGGATTCAGCGAGAGCAGTGGGAAAGTAAACATAGGCGATTGGAGGATTGTGCGAAGAAAAGTAGGGAAACGACAAAAAACGGAAGCGTACAAAAGCACAGTTCGCAATATGGGATCAGAAAATTTGGTTGTGGGAGTTCATAGTGTTTTTTTTTTTTTTTTATTGTTTAACCTAGGTAGGACGCTTGGTGGCGCAACCCACCGTCCCGTTCCGAAGGGGACGCTCATAACAAGCATCCATCCAACCATGAAAAGGGCTGTACATGGCTGCAGAAGGCTGGCGCGCCGGGGTCCGGACACACTGCGCTGGGAGCACACTTTGCAGCCGGTGTTTTAGAGTGTCTTCTTTAGAGCGACAAACCCTAAGCCAGTGTCTTTATGTTACAAAATATTAAAATGTGATTTATAATTGCTGATGCACTTTTTACCTTTCCTAAACAAAAGCGTATAGTATTTCTCTTAGTGCGGCAGTCACCGTTCGTCTTTTGAGTAAATTTACTTTCGTCACTTCTGCTTCAACAAACCGTGGCTACTATTTGCACAATGCGCAGCGTTCCCGCTCTCATTTCATACGAAGCAGGGTTCTGAGGAGTGCGGCATATAGTATTAGACTCTGAGTGAATAGAGCGCCTTCACCCAATAAAGTACCCAAAGAAAAATGATGCATAGCGCGTTTCGCATACAGATTCTATGCAGAAGGTCCAAATTCTCGAAGCCACGAATTGAGAGACAGCTAATTCCTTTAAAACCATGCTGCCGTGGAATCCGCGGTATCAACGTGCGTACTCATGAATGAATTATTCTCAACGCCGAAAAAATAAATTCAGGATTTTTCGTTGCCTTCGCCACGTGCACTCTGAGGAAGATGTACACCACAGCGGGTGACTCCGGTATTACTTATGCCCGCCTGGGTTTCTTTGATGTGCATCTTAGCTTAGTCATACTTCTCAAATTTGCTATTCCGGACTTGCTGACTTACAAATTTATTGTGCACTGCTTTATTACGGGGTAAACAGCACAAAAAGAAGTGTGACAAGAAAGACATACAGAAAAGCGCCTGTCCTGCCCTCTTTCTTGTCTTACTTTTTTTTCGTGCTGTTTCAGCGTAATGAAAAGCTCAAGTACAGACCGTTCAGATCGCTGTCCACGACCTTTTGACCTACGCCGGGTCGAAGTGCTTCTCACACACGTACACTCCTGCGTCGCAGGACTTGGTGTCTATGTTCGAGAGCTTCCTACGAACCATGCAATCGACTCTTTTCACTGAACATGGAAACTCTGTCTTTGCACATGCAAGACGTGCTGTTACCGTTTGGTGCGAATCACTTCTCGCCTACAACCCGTCTCCACCAGGCAACGTCGCAGCTCGAGGTGCAGATTTGCCATCCCTCTCTTGCGATTCAGACTGTTCGTCTGAATTTTTAAGTGCTTACCAAGAACAACGATGATAGATTGCTCAATTGTGAAGCGAACATTGCTAAACTAATAGCTTATCGCCTGCCCGCGGCGCTTGTCGGCGACCGCTTCGAAGGATCGACAAACGCCGTCTGCAAGAGCACGCGGCGCGACTGAACTTGTCGGAGTCATTATCATCTGTTACGGCGCCTGAGGGATTTTAATTATAGTGAAGGGCAGGAACACTGAAAAAAAAATGTTTTTATTTCTTTCAACGCACTTTTGGTACAGTTACAATTGCTTGCATGTTCAAATTTCCCGCTTTTTAGCCTCCTAATGTGTGCTGCCATGCAACGGTGTAGACGTGAAACACCACCAATAGCGAGACGTGCACGGAGGAAGGAAACTAGAGAGTTTTAGAATAGGGGCCCCAATATTTTGGGGCCCCAAAGAGCTTTGCGGATGTTAGCGTTGGGGCACGCAGGAGTGAAGAGTTTTAGAATAGGGCTTTGCGTTTGCAGATAGCGTCTTGCGCTGACAGCGCCACTACGGCGTCTAAGAAAAACGATTAAAAATAATTAAATAAAATATGCCATCTTATGATATGAATAGTAATTTTGACTTGCGCGTATTCGCGTTTAATTACAATTTAGAGGTTATTCTTCAAGCAGCAAACAATTAGTTGTGCTTAGTTTGGAGCAACAAAACCAACTTTGCGTGCCTTCACCAGCCAAGCTTAGCCGCGTTAGGCCTACGAGCCATAAAATCCAAACTCGAATTCGGAATCAGCGGCGTCTAATGAATCAATCTTCATAACAGACGCTAGTTGAGAGAAAGCGATAACTGCAGTCACTTCTCCTAGCTTGTGAACTTCACGCATTACTGCGAATCGAACCCAGTTTGGTGCTAGGTTAGAGCCGTCGCTTCGATGGGTGCCACCATGTTTGTTGACGCAAAGCTTTTGGGAACGCTATTTGAGCTCCCGCTAAATCGGCGAAATAGCGTTCCCAACGCAAAACCCAAACGCAGTTTGCGTCTCGCGCATGCGCAGTGGCTTCGACGCTATTTCTTTGGGGCCCCAAAACGTTTGGGGCCCCTATTCTAAAACTCTCTACTAAGGAGAGGCCCTACCCCCTCCGCGCGCTAGGAGAAAAGTGTGGCGGAAATGACGTAGTAGGTTCTCATTTTTTTGCTGCTGTTTTGTTTTTTTTTTGTTCTATGGCCACGCCTTTTGGGCCACAATGGCGGCGTTGTTATGGTTTTGAGCGCTCACACGTGTTGCTCTGGTAGGTTTCGGGCCGTGGCAAAGGCGCTGAGTGGGCGGGTTTGCGTTAGTCACCGTGTCTTGTTGTGCTGTGTTACCTGCACCGTGCTCTGCCAGATGTTGCGCGAGCGCGCGACACCAAGCGCAGCGCGGCGTGGTTTCGCGAAAGATGTAAACAAGAGAGGAGGGTGGCCCAAAAGGCGGAGCATCGCCATGAGCAACGCCAAATTCCGGCTTCACTTTTGCTTCACAAAGAGTGACGTCAGGGCCTCTCCTTAGTTTCCTTCCTCCGTGGAGACGTGTTTCGCACCAGCGGCCCAACTCTATGAGCGGCCCCACGTCGTCGGGGCACCTGTGTGCTAAAAAACTAACCGTTTACCTAATTGTTTTGGGTAGTTTTTAAATGTTTAGAGCTTTCATGAAATAAATCTCTCTTAAAGCAGAGACAACAAATGCACACGATAATAAAAAATGTGCAAAAGCTGCATTGTTTGAGTTAGTTTGATAACTTTGTGTAGGTTATTTGCACCGTTTATATAGTTATTTGAGCATTCGCTTGACCAGTGCCTGAAGGCGCTCGCTTGACGTAAAAGGACCATTGCCTGTTGGCAACGCTGCAAATTGCTGTAAACATGGCCGCGCTCCTAGTTACTTATCCATGTGCGCGGCTGTGAAAACGTTGCCGGCTGGCGGTTGTCGTACCACTTGTTTGCTCGCTGTCATGAAATGCGACTTGATCAAGAGATTCTTGTTACAAAGAGAACTTTCTGATACTTGATCGCGATGGAGTGTTTGTTGTCGAGGACACATATTATAGCGGCGACATTCTGGGGCAACACCATTCTCGTAGGTAGGTTCACATCACTGCATCGCTGAAGCCGACTTTGAACGACACCAAAAAATCGCCGATTGTCGTTTTACTCTTGTGGACTGTGTAAATTTGTCTTGCTTATACACATGTTGTGCCGGATCAACAAATTGCCTTCTCAAGGCTGTACATAGCGAATAGCTGTTTTCCCTTGTTCACAGTCGACTGCGGGAAACTTACCGGTTTGCTTGGTGTTAGCCACTATCCTGGTAGCTCTATGTTTGTTTTGTCTCGCGTACATACGCGTGTGTCGTGTAGCGTGGTATTATCGAGCAAGGCAGGGCATTTCGCCAGAGGAAACGCTGCTTGTTTGCATCATTTGTTTACCGACAAGCGCCTACACGGAGCGCTTCCTGCAATAATTATAGTTTCAGTGCTTTCCTCTCCTTTAGTAGTTTTGCACAGAGTGACATTATGACGAGTTTCTTGGGCCGATAATGCGTACGGTGCTGAATATCGTGGCGCTGCCGACAGCAGCAGCTCAGCAGTGACAGCGCTGCAAACGAAACGAAGAGCCAAATATTATTGAGGGGAATTAACCGAGAACGACATTTCACGGGATGTCAGCAAAGGCAAGGTTCTGACTGATGTTGCAGAAGTCGCGGGACGCTTTTTTTATCACGGTGGTGGATTGGGTTCTATACAACTACTGCTCCAGGAGGGCAGATGTAACCGGCAAATGGAGGCCTCAGAAGAGCACCTGAGATTATAATAAAGCGGGCGGCGCAACATCTCCAGGGCACCCAAGGGGCAGCGGGGAATCAAAGCTGGAACCAGGGCGGTCCGGGGGTTTGGGCCGCCGAGGCCGCTTATATTATACACCCCCAGCATGCGGAAGTCACGTCGAGCACCAAACCTCTGGACCAGTCTGTGTTCCAGCTTAGGTGTCCACGTTACCTCTTCGGTGTCCTATAGGGTCTTGACATGGCCCAGGCAGCGCGTTGGAGCAAAAACTATCCGCCTCACGGGTCAAGTTGAGTCCACACTGGCACGGAATGATCGGTCTGCTCGCGTTGTGATAGCGTTGAAACTGCATGCGCGCTCTTGCTTAGAGCAACAGAAATGAAGCGAATTTCGCTTTGTGGGTTCAAGTCAATAGCAAAATTAGTCAGTTCCACCTATCTGACACATTCTCGGTGTGAAAGAATGTGGCTTTTTTTTCTTGTGTGTGTGTGTGTGCTGGAGTAGCGACATTCAGAGGAATGGAAACACAAAAGTTTTTTTTTTCCGGACGTCGCCATGCTTTGACATATTAATTCAATAGTCTTTGAGCTTGGCTCGGTATTCGAATAGCTTGCTCTTTCTTGGCACTGCTTTGATGCTCTTGCAAGCCCTCAATTGTCACTTACTTTAGCATGCTCAAAGTGATTAGCCGCTTATCGAGCATCACCGGACGTTTGCCATTAAGAATGTCAATGTACGATACCGAGAACCATGATGCAGAATGAAAAGCATAAATGTCGGCTCATGTGTTTCAAAAAGATTTATTCTGCTATTGAACTTGCCGATACTATGCTGGGCCCCAATTGGTTTCGAAGCCGTGAACTGCACTGTCTTACAGGGTGCCTATTCTCCATCCATCCCATAGTTATGCTTCTGCTGCGACAGGTGGCGTGGCCCTTGCCGGCGAACTCCGCTGTCAGGAGCGTATAGGTGCCACCAAAGTATACTGAATAATGATGCATTGTTACAACTTGTAAGAAATAAATAAATAAATTGCTCCCAGCCACAAACTTGTGTCACTAAGTTCAGGGCTACCGCGAATTCTTGCAAAAGCAAATATAGGCAAGTAATTCCTGATTGTTGGTGAGAACAATGACCAGTGTTTGGTAAATGACAACTTCAAGTGAACTAAAGGGCATTAAATACGCAGAGAAAAATATTTTCACAGGAATCCTTCGAGGCAGAAAGCAGTGTATCTGGCATACCTTGGCAGTCCAGGGCGACAAATTGGGGAGGCCCATAATCGAAAAAGCGTATGGGAAGTTGTTTCATCACTAGGATGATGTTTTACCTAAATAACTTAACAAATGGCCTCAAAAGTGCACATCATTGTCTTTTGGAGCAAGAGGCAAGCATATAGTACAAAATCACTGAGTTGTTTCACACATGAGCTGGTAAATACCTCTAAAAGTTGATGTAATGTATTTCTGAACATGGGGGGGGGGGGGGGGGGAAGGGGGTGCTAGGTGTCTTTCATATTGATTGTTTACGATACAAGTTAACTTGTACACCAGGCTTTTGTAATACTATCATGACACACTGCCAATGGAAACTACATTTCTTGTTTATCATTCATTATATCTGTGTAATGTGCAATGCTGTTTTCCTGTGTGAGGTACAGGTTCTGTTTCAGATACTACGTATAAACTCTGCTCATTTCAAAATACTGTTTAAATAATGTTCTTAACTCCCCCAAACTGTCACTGCAAAGTTCTGTTTAGCTAGTGTAGGCTAATTATACTCTATTTTAATGGTAAGTGTTTTGCTATTTGACAGATGTATTTGTTGATGTGTTTATGCTCCGAGTCCTAGTTGGTGTTCCATGTCCAGGGGGGCGAGAGTCTTGTCAAGCTATCTGATGAATTTCTTTTATTTTCTATGTCCTGTGCAATGTAAGCTGTACGCCTGAACTAAAATTGTGCTGAAACCATCTATGATGATTGTTGATGTAAGCAAATAGCTAAATGCTTCTAGAAAAATGTTCGCTTTATTAAATGACTGGTGCACTTGAAGGCATACATTTGTGGCAGTAAAGATATTTAAGTAGTGTTTGTTGTTTTATTGCGTAAGTGCGTAGAGAACAAGCCCATTAACCAGCACGTGTGTAGCCGGAGTATAGGGGGCTATACATATAAGCTGATTTGTCATGTGTATTGTCTCCAGAAGTGCGAGTGCCAGCATGGAAGGTGACAGGGGAAGAGGGAGGCGGGAGAAGAGGAGGGCAATCCACAGCATCTAAACCTTTAGACGCCTCAAACCTCTTGCACAACAGCACATATGCGTCTCAGTAAAACAGCTATAATAGTTGGCGTTCAGTGTTAAACGTGTCCCACAGGGCAATTACGTGAGAGCATGGGCCCTTTGCATCAGTGCTTTTGTATCAGCGGTGAAAGTGTGACCACTTTGAAAATGTGCGAAGGAGCCAAAGAAGGCTATGTGCTTTAATAATAATAAAAAGAAAATATTGCAAAGGGCGTTTAAGCGTTACCCAAGAGAGCTTTAGCTGGCCAAATAGTGACAACTGCAGGAGAGGCTTGTATGAGGTTGCAGGTGTGCTTCTTAGTTGCACTGATATCTTGATGGGGCCAGAAAGCGAAAATGCTCATGTCCTGAGCTGTGAATGCAGTTTAAGAAGTCTCAGATGGCCAAAATTAATCTGGAACGTCTCAACAACAGTGTCTCTCAGTACCTCTTTGTTTCATTGAATCATGAAGTCCTATATTTTAATTCAGATTACCTTCTTTTATTAAATAATTTGGTTATCTTATTTTATTTTTGCAATGCCATGATGGTATATGTTTGGCACGGCATATGGCCATCAAGCGTCAAATAAACCTTTACAGCTACCATTGCGAAAAAAAAAAAAAAAAAAAAAAACCTTAGATGAAATGCAAGGAAGCCTATGAGTTCTCAGCCTGCTATTGTGCTAACTCAAGATGTAAATAGTCCTAAGCATCCTCACTGTCTTTGCAATTGGCTACTACAGTTTGTGACTGTTTGTGCTCAGGGGAAGGTGACCGAGTGTACGCCTACTCGCTGGAGAGCTTGAACCAGGTGGGATTCCAGACAGCATTCACCACCAGCAATGTGCATGGCATACGCATTGGTAAGTGCTCATGCTTCTTGTGAGCTCTCACGTGCCTCTGCTGTGTGAATGAGGAGGCCTGCGAACCTGGCCGACTTGGCATGGCTGGGCTGGCTCGTGGCCACAGTGTGTGAGTGAGTGAAGTGGACATACTGCTCTTTCTGAGTGTTGCACATAGCAGCGTTGGTGTGCACAAGAAGTGGCTCACACTCATGCTCCTCGACTTGCCTCTCTGGCACAGACTGGCACTAGCTGGGCAGAGCTAGGCATGGACTCCGAGATTGCGCTGGTGCGATCTCGGATACCATGCTCAGACCATGGCTATTGCACCAGCCTGCACGGCGCGCCTCTGTGAGTGCGTGGAGCTTTGCACAGCTTCGAGAAAGGTCAGTGTTGCTCAATGGTGTATTCAATGCAGAGATGCAGGAATATTGAACTGCCACACCAAATGAGTGCTGAACCACGCAGAAAGCCATATACTCTGCATGCACCGATCGGGTATATATTGCGGACTTAGGGCCATGGCTTCAGAGCCAGTGACCAGCCGAAGCTCTTAGAGACGACACAGGGTGCAAGAGCCGTGCAAAAGACAACCTTTACTGCCCGAAGCACCAAACCAACTGAAACTGCTTCCTGGTTGCAGTTCCTCGTGCTCCGGCTCCAGGCTGGCTGTGCGTGGCACGGGTGCATGAGCCAGGCCCAGGTGGTGATGATGCCGGCACAGTGATGCAGTCATGCGGCCAGCATCCCCACATTATATATATATATTGGTTTTGGTAACAAAGCTAGATCGTCATATCTATTGGCAAAACAATATTACTTTGTTAAAACAATCTTTTAAAAACATGGATCCCCATGAGGGTTTCAAGGGGAATTTCATTCACTTACATTATAGCCATTATTTCATTATACTGTTTAGTTGTAAATGAGGTCGTGAGAGAGGTCACTGGCCGCGAGAGAGCCAGTGGATGTGTTGGATGGAAACCGTGTGTAGTTTTGAGAACGTGGCGGCAGAATTTGAAAGTTATAGGGCAAATGAGTGGACTGTATGATGCCCAATAGGGCATGATACATTACTAATTGCGGCTCACGTTAAGGCCTTCAGGGAGTTCAGAATGCTTTCTGTAAAGTAATTACCGAGTACATTGGATTGACAGTTTGTCAGTAGGGTGTATGCTTGGATAAACATGCTGGTAAGATCACAAAGTGCTGGAGCAATTAGTGAAATCACGATAAATAAACGAAGTGTCGAACTTGTAAAAATGCCCTTTGGAGTAGCAAAATGTAAATTTGTTGGGGTAACAGAATGTGTAGACATTTCAAGATGGAAATTTGCACATGCATAGTTCAAGCCCTATAGGTACAGAAACATATTTAAAGTGTACCTTGTAAATAATGTGGCAAACAGTACAAAAACAAGACAAAAGAATAAGGGAACAGCTCAGTGTCTACTCAATTCTCTTGCATCAGCACAGCATCTATTCAATTACTAGACAAGAAAGTCACATATCTGCAAGGTTAACACTCCTTTCCCCCCTGCGTACTCAAATCCCCCAGTCACATGTAATAATATTTTTGTGTTTGTGTTATTATTTTATTTTTTCATTTACCTTGTTTTCCTCTGCTTTAATGTTTTGCCACTGTGCTTTGAACTTTAGTTGGAAGTCAGCACCCTTGTCATCTGTTCCTTTTACTGTGTGTTGTTTGCCGTATTATGTCGTCGTACCAACATGCCTGGCTAACTACCATTTTGCAGTGTCTTGTAGCTGGAAATGTCAATTTAAGAAAGTGTATTGTAATGGATATGCTTTCAAGGTTGCTGCCGCCAGGGATGCACCAGTGGTGTGCTGAGGGAGAATCACGTTGCTGGCGAGTCTCGGGGGCATGAAAGATAGGCAGAAGGTTTTCTTTGCTACATGGTCTGCAGTATCGTTGTGATTTTGCTGCTGCGAGTGACTTCAGTGTTTTGAAATGTATCCAAGTGATAGCACTCACAGTGCTACCATCATATGTCTGAAAGATAGTCTTAGTGTTTGGATGAGCACTTGAGTGACACGATTCTTGGTACTACCATTGTGCGTCGAACCTTAGTGATCACTTAGTAACGTTGCAGATGGGCCTCATTGGTTCGACATGATCCAACTTTGTCTACTTCTCAGTTTATTTGTTGGTCACAAGTTGAGCTATTAAATTTTGAATTGGTGACTATGCTTTGAAATCATGGTTTACTTGGGAAGAGGGACATATGTAGCCATAGAGTATTTTGCAACAGAATCTTCATGTGATGCTCTTCCCAACACTAAACATTTCACCACTGCTTCTATTAGGAAAGCTACGGAAAAATCGGCAAAATATAAAAATTTATGGAGATTGCCTCGTGTTTGGAGAGGTTCTGGAATTAATGGGGGGTGCTAGTTCCACTAACAAACATGCTAGATATTGGGTTGTGATTCTGCAAGGTTTCACCAGCCTGCCCAGTTTTGGAAATTCTATTTCTGCAACCTACGCTAGGAATATTACTTAGTAGAATAAGAGCAACACTGGACTTTTGTCAACCGAGGGAACAGGCAGGTTTCAGGAAGGGATACTCTGCAATGGATCTCGTCCATGTCATCAATCAGGTAATCGAAAAATCCTCGGAGTACAATCAGCCTCTCTATATGGCTTTCATGGATTACGAAAAAGCATTTGATTCAGTCGAGATACCAGCAGTCATAAAGGCATTACGTAATCAAGGAGTACAGACCGCTTACGTAAATATCTTGGAAAGTGTCTACAGAGATTCCACAGCTATCTTATTTCTCCACTAGAAAAGTATGAAGATTCCTTTAAAGAAAGGGGTCAGACAAGGAGACACAATCTCTCCACTGCTATTCACTGCGTGCTTGGAAGAAGTATTCAAGCCATTAAACTGGGAAGGCTTAGGAGTAAGGATCAACGGCGAATATCTCAGCAACCGTTGATTTGCAGATGACATTGTCCTGTTCAGCAACACTGAGGACAAGTTACGACAAATGATTGAGGACCTTAACAGAGAGAGCATAAGAGTGTGGTTGAAGATTAATATGCAGAAGACAAAGATAATGATCAGTAGCCGGGCAAGAGAACAAGAGTTTAGGGTCGCCACTCAGCCTCTAGAATCTGTGAAGGAGTATGTTTACCTAGGTCAATTAATCACAGGGAACCCTGATCATGATACGGAAATTCATAGAATAAAAATGGGTTGGATCGCATACGGCAGACATTGTCAGCTCCTGACTGGAAGCTTACCATTATCATTGAAAAGGAAAGTGTACAATCAGTGCATTTTACCAGTGCTGACATATGGGGCAGAGACTTGGAGACTGGCAAAGAAGCTTGAGAACAAGTCAAAGACCGCGCAAAGAGCGATGGAACGAAGAATGTTAGGCATAACATTAAGAGGTAAGAAGAGAGTGGTGTGAATCAGAGAGCAAACAGGGATAGCCGATATTCTAATTCACACTAAGAGAAAGAAATGGAGCTGGGCAGGTCATGTAATGCGTAGGTTAGATAACCGGTGGATCATTAGGGTTACAGAATAGACAGTTTTACTTTAGCATACGCTATACCATTGCGTACACTATAAAATAGCGGGTCATCACTGCGCATGCGCAGAACGCTAAACGACCCACAGCATATAGCGTACGCACACTGTTTCTCAGATTTAGTGTTAGCGCCTTTGCGTGGTTTGCGGAGTTTGCGTGAAACATGGCGGCGGTCCCGGCTGCCCGCTTCAAATTGAACTTGGCATTGCTTTTGTAAAATGCACCTCATTCGTAGCAAATGACTGTGTAAATGGCTTTCGCTTAGTCTCAGGCCGCTTCTACGACAGAGTATTATGGATAACCTTGTGGTGTTTTCAAGATCGCTTCTCGTTTCGAACGAGTCGAAGCCTAACGAAATGTCAGCGCCACCTATCGCTACAGTCTGGAGATAGCCGCAATGACGACATATCTCCTCTGAAATCCGAAAATCTCGCAGGCCAACTAAAACTGTAAAAAATGTGCGCTGCTTAGCGTATGCTACACTATGGCATATAGTGTACGCTATAAGTTGCGTACGCTGAACTAAAACTGTCTAATGGGTGCCGAGAGAAGGCAAGCACAGTCAAAGATGTTAGAAGACTTGGTGGGGTGATGAAATTAAGAAATTTGCAAGTGCTAGTGGAATCGGTTGGCGCAGGGCAGGGGTAATTGGAGATCGCAGGGAGAGTCCTTCATCCTGCAGTGGACATAAATAGGCTGACGATAATAATGATGGTGATCATGCTTGGATTAGGCGTGGATGTTTATTGAGGCCCTGTCTATGCTCAGCCTAAGGGACAAGGCAGAAGGCATTTTGCCAGCACTTTTTTAAAGCTTGTAGGGCTCCCCAAAGCCAGAAGCTTTGGGAACCCCTTAAACAGCCACATCAAGCCATGGAAAGTGTATGGGAATTTAACTGTTTCTTTTGTTAAATAAAATGTCTGCAAATAAAGAAAAGGGAAATGAAAGTGGAGAAAATACATCTTGCCACTGGTCGGAGCCCAGCACATTTCTGCCACATTAGGACATCTGCGATGCTTTACCAATGAGCTACTGTTGTGGCCATTCTTCCATCCAATATCTTGAATATTTGCATATGAGTACTAGATCTAGCCCTAGAAGTGTTAGCCAGCTCCACTCATACTGATGGATGTAGTTGTAAAATTTGAACCCCCAATGTACCTCTTATTCTTCTCGCTCCTTATTTAAGCAAGTAAAACTTGGATGGATGCTCAACTCAGTTGTACTTCACACTGTGGCAAGGTACTTTGTTTGCGGTAGCCAGCAAGCTGATTTCATGGGGTCTGACCTAAAAAGCAACAGTTATTTTACTGTCCACTTCCTCTCATTAACATGCAGTGCACATTTTGTTCTTGTCAGTAATGTTTTTCGGTAGATGTGTGCACCTTACTGAAGTGACACTGCCTATAACCAAGTGTTCATAAGATTCTTAAATATTCTTAGTACAACAGAACATTGCTTTAAAAAAGGTGCAGCCTTTTTGAGAATGTCAGACATGGTGTCACATTAGTATGTTTGGTCATAATGCGCAGGTTTGCTTGACTGCAACATTGAAATGGTCGGGGGCAGGCTGGCCAAAATAGGAAATGTTATCTTAAAGCTTTTTTTTTTTAATAAGGAGCTTTAGACTTTAGACAAGTTGCTAATTTGTCGACTACTGATGTTGTTCTGTTTCTGATGCAGTGGGCAAGTCTCTTGCGACATGTGCTGTATTTGGCTCTCGTTTCCTGACAGTCATGACCGCTGAGGTGTCTCCCTCATCATCTGTGGTGTGAGTCCTTTTTATGAACCTTTAGCTTGGTTGGCTGTTTCATAAGATAGTATATTGGGCTTGATTTGTTCAATCCACAAGACAGTGCACATGCAGTGTGCGTGATACCCACAGCTCAAGAACAAGGTTAATGGCTTTAAGTACTTTATGCCGGAATTTTTATTGGTGTGTGCTGTGCAGTGTGTAAATATTTAAGGGCAGCATAGGCCAACATGCATAGAGGTTTAGTGATGTCAGTGACGTAACAATCTGATGAACCTGTGCTGTTTGCCTGATATTGGTGTGTTTTTGAATGTACAGTTTCTAATGGAGCACAGGTACACTGTGAAAATAAGAGGGGCATGTAGCATGCACGCAGCGACATATGTTTTTCAAGGTGTTGGTGCAGTTGCGTGTGGCTTAGTGGCTCTTGCAGCCATTGTCTTAAGAAAACCATGTCTCTGTCCCGTGTTTGTGAACTGTACAGGCAGCAGGCTCTTTCCTGTGCTGTGTAACAACTGATAATGTGTGGTGTTATATGCACTACAGCACATCCTCATTCATGTAAGGTATGCTGTGGCAGCACCTTCAGTGAAAAAGGTTATGCAATAAAGTATACGAAGCTGAATCTCAGCATCTCCAATCCAGAGTGTGGTTTTGTACGAACAGCCTGTACACAGTATATCAAGACAAGTGTCTCATTGGTTTCAATGTGGTTTGAGATCAGCTCCATTTGAAATTACTGCTGGTGCTTGTTGCGGCGAAGTTTTTGGGGCATTGTTAGGTACTGTTTCCTTGGCTCACTTCATTTCTCACCACTGAAAATGTAGAATGGAGCATATGGAAAATCGGACTTACAAAAATGCAGACTTGTTAACATGGCACTGGTACTGTCAGTGATTCAAACTCACACATTTTAGTGAATGTGCACAAGTCATCACTTGTCACTGCAAAAATATGAGCGGAACACATGTAGCTGTTACAAGTGATTAGTACAGTTTGGTTTTGTTGAACGGGCTTTTCTGAACAAGTTGATATGTTTTTCAAGGAACCGCGAAAAAAACGAACTTGGCAACCGGGAAGACATAACAGTGAGGAAGGCTGTAAATTTCCACAGCAACGTCAGAAACAGCTCTGAATGGCTGCCAGTACAGTTATTAGTAGATGTCTCAGTGCTTGTACTGTGATTGGTGACGTTAAATGCCCACACGTATAATTAAGCAACATGTATGATTTTCCGTGATGTTGGCCCTTGTCCACGCGATATGCTTCGCTGCAATAGTTTGCGTATGCTTCACTGCATAACATGGCTCCATTGCAGCGAAGCTAACTAAAGAGATCCAGCGATTGTGCACTCTTGCCAGCTACAAAATAAATGTAGTCCTGCGCTCAATTCCCACTAGGTTTTACCTTGCACGCTTCCGATGCTTTGCCAACTGCTCTGTGCATGTTTACTACTGATATGCTTGTGCAACCTCGGTTGCTTATTGCAACATATTAATTTATCGTCTTCGTACAAGGTGCTAGAGCAAATCTCTCTGCACCGCTAAATTTACGTGACCACCACATTCAAACACAATGTAGGGTGTGTGTGGGAACATTGAAGGATGGTGACATATCAAAGGGGAACATAATACTTGGTAATCAATGGGATTTACTTCTGGACGGCAAAAATATGATGTAGCAGCAGGGAAGCAAGGAACATATCAATGGTGTTCCACTGTACACTGCTGTGAAGTGTTTAATAAACAACTTCTTGTGACAGCATCATTGTGATGCACGTTGTGGAGCGCTCAGTCTGCCATGATGAGCCTTCCCAGTTTGCATGCTTTGCGGCAATGCCTGCCAGGGTGGCTCAGTCGCTATAGCATTCTTCTACCCAGCACAAAGTTATGGGTTCAGTTCCAGCACACATTTTGAGGCGGGGCAAAGCAAAAATGTCTGTGTACTTAGATTTAGGTTCACATTAAAGGGACCGTGAAACCAAATTTTCTGGCTTGAATTATGCATTGCATGTTAAACTGTATGCATAGCTAGCAAAATTTGAGTGCTTTCATTGTAGTGGAAAATGTGTATGTGAATTTTTTTATATCGCAGTTGAACCATATTTATTTATTTTTATTTTATTTAAAAGTACTGGAGGCCTCTTCAGGCCTATACAGGAAAGGGCATGCAAGCTGCAGAGGATTTAAAGGAGAAGAAATTCACAATACAATGTGACCAATGTAGGAAAAATTACTAAAACGTCAGGAACTGTACTTTGGAACATTTAAATTTGAGCTCACATAAGCTTTGTAAATAAATAGGTCAAGACATAAGAATTGTGGGGCTTCTGACCCGTGCTCTTGGGACAAAGGAACGAGAACACAGTAGTGCAAACAATCACAAGGGCATTTATTGCACCTTTCATGGACTAATGCCTGCTAGCCGAGTTGCTATCCACAAAACATGCCGATGGGTGCGCAACAAATCTAGAAGTCTGACTCACCGCGACCGGATAGCGAGCAAATATGTTCGCCTCATGCTGGATACCAATGCCTGGTCGTTTGCGCGTACGCGGTCACGCGAACGGTGGCACGTTCGAACGAGGCCTCGTGAGACGGTCTCACAGAAGCATGTATCGGCGCACACGCAGAGCGTTCGTGCCGCTTGCTGAACCCGAGCCAAAGAGGAAGAGCCTTCTCCTTTCCGCGCCCAAGTAACCCCGCCGTTAGGTGGCGTTAGCAGCGCAACACCCGCTCCATCTCTCGTACTGCGCTTCGACCATACTGACTGCCGCAGGCACCAGGCCACGCGGCGAAGCAGATTACAGGAGACGGGAGCTATGCGGGAAAACAACATATCAGGGGACGCGTGAGAGTCGCGCATCCCCACAGAATACAGCAAAAGAAATTTTTTCAACACTGTAAAAGTGATCATATCAATTACTACACTGCCATCATATGCAGAAAGAACGAATAACTCGTATCACAGCTTTCGTTTTCAAGGTCATCAATTTTGCCATGCATTTCTCAATTCCTTCTACATGGGGGAAACAGTTGCTTCGCATTTTCTACCTTTTTCTGGAATTGCCTGTTTGACATAAGTGTAGTTTCAGTCTGTGGAAGCCTGGAAGCCTTAGCTGCATATAGCCATATAGCAGTATGGCAACGCTAACAGGTGACAAAATGAATCGAATCTCCAGTTACAGCTCCCTCAGAGTAATGGAAGCCAATCTCAAAGGCCATGCTTTTGTACACTGGAAGTGACTGTAGGAACCAAAAATATGTCATGGTCACCATGCATTGTTTTGTTTTCTCATGTGCATCTCTGCGGGTAGGCCGAGGTAGTTCCTGCAGGCGTTCTCTCATTTCTGCTGCTTTCAGCAATGAATTGTGCTGAATTCAATGGAGGCGCCCTTACTATGCCATTGGGTGCCTGAGTGTGCAGAGCTAGACGTCAATATGGTTTTGGACTCTTTCAAGGTAGTGAACAGAGTGGTGACTCAACACGTCCTGATGTCACAAAATTCCTTCCCAAATGGCAGTCGCTGTCACTGGGAGGGCCTTAGAGGCAGCATTTTCAAACTTAAATTTTGAGTTGAAATGTGCAATGGGAGCCAGCTTTTTGTTCATTACTATATCGGCCCCTTTACTCTCAGTTCCAATGATAAACTGAGACTAGTTCAAGGACTGTGTCGTGACCCCTTTAAAGAACCCCAGGTGGTCAAAATTAATGCCTTTCACTTGCCTTTCACTTTAATAGTTAGTGAAAGTGAAACAATGTTTGCTACCCTAGTTCTTTCTTGTTTTCTTTATTTCTTGACTGAAAGCTGCAGCCATTGCGAAAGAGTGAATCCACAATCCCTTTGCGACCGCCAGCACACGTGCTTCCGCCAATCTGTTAAACACGATTAGAGCAAGCACTTTGCTCTCTACGTGTCCTAGCCTGTTGCTGATTTTTACTGCTAAAAGCAAATCATTTTGCCAGCATTATATCATAAAAAGACCATGCATTAGCATAACATGCATGCCAAGCACCAGCTGTATGAGGCCAAGCTGAATGCATCGGTTGTTTTTCAACTTGGCATGAGGGTGGAATTTTAAAAGTTGTGATGTGTGCTTCTTTTGTCCAACCATGGTGCCTAATCTGTCATAGTTGTGCAAGTGGTCAAATCCCACCAAGTGAATTTGCCTTCAATATTGGGCTTAGAAAAAATTTTGTGCTGTTATTGATCAAAATGTTAATCTGTTTATTTAGTTTGATAATTAGTGTATATTGTCATGTGGTAGTGACAGGTGCTGTCCAGCAGGCAGGCAACCAAACAACCTACTTGAAAGGGAAGTGTTTGTTGGGCAAACTTGTGCCCTCTAAACAAAAGTACAACTTGGCAACAGTGATAGCAAGAAGCTTGTGTCCGGCTGCTTCTATACTTGCATCATTGAGTCTTCTAGATTTGCTCATTGTTGCAAAGTTTATTATAGAATGTGCAACAGTAATCTATTAGCATGCCTCCACACTTATACGATGAGCCCATATTTCTGAAAAGAACAAGGACATTGAAGAATCATGCATTATCTGATAACACTAGCATGCTCTTGCAGGATAGCAAAAACGTAATAACAAAGCTGTGCAGTGAAAATGTGTGATCATGACTTACTGCTAATGAAATTTGCATGGCAATGTCATGTAGCTCCTGATGATGTGTTGCCAAAAAATTGCCCATTTGCTGCACTTTCACTAGGATGCTTTCTAATACCTTTACTAAAACAAGTGTGCACATTCGCCTCGGCCATTTCTTTGTATCGAGAGGTTCCTTATCTCAAAAGCAGGTTAATATTTTCGTACGTGAATATTCATTGAAGCCCAGGTTGACACAGCAAAAGGAAATTGCAGACTGCACGTGAAGGAGAAAAATGACACGTCTGCTGGCCATCTGTTCTTTTAAATTTATTGTGAGAGCGTGATCTTATCTTGGGCTAAAGTTCACTCAAGCAGCAAACTAATGAACCTCATTAGGCTACACTTGTTAGTATTACCGACTTCAGGGGCTGGCTTAGGGTGGACAAATTAGGCTTGTCCTAAATGTTCAACGGATTGAAGCACTGCGCGTCAGTACTCTCAGCTGACTGAAATTTTGTTTGTGGTAGTCTAGCCAGGGAGATGAACCCCTTGTGTGTGCAGGTTCAAGGTTGTCCTGCAGCCTGTGATGTTCGATGATTGGATCTGGGATGTGGCATGGCTGCAACCAGAGGCGGGCCCCCTGGTCCCGGGCACCAGTTTCACGACACTGGCGCTCTGCTTTGGCCACAACCGTGTAGCCCACTGGGATTGGCAGACCAAGCAGACGCTCACCGTCACTTCCTGTAGCGACTACTGCTTGCTGTATCCTTTTGCTATGGTGTTTGCAGGTCTCTTTAAATTACTAATAGACTCCTAAAAGAATGTTGGCCTTCTGAACAAGTAAGTGTCATGCGTAGAACACCTGTTTGTAATCAAGGTTGGCTAAAGCTTATTAATTGATCCATTGCAAGGAGCCTCACAAATTCTGCAAGAGCCATTGCTCTCACGCTAGGATTCAGGCTGACCTTTATGGTCATTGCTGTGTCATTATCATTCATACTATGGCATCAATGCTTTGCCACCATTGGCCAGAAAAATTGTGTGGGCATGGGAAGTAGGTATAATGGCAGAAGCACAGAGCACAAAACTGTCATGTCTGCATGTTGTGCTCTTGCCGTTGAAGAAAAATGAAGCATTGTAGAGTTGTGATGTGCTACCCAGTGCTTCCGACACAGGTTTATGTGTGTCCAAAAGCCTGCAGAACCTAAGTGCATGCCATCGTGCAACTTTGTAGGGGAAGTCGTAGTTTTGATCATAGCACACAATTCTGTTGCTGTAAATCCCAGTAGCTTTGTTACTACTTGTCATGAGTCACCGGCAAGACCTGTATGATATCGTGAAAAAGACGAAGACGCCGGTCGACGAAACGGAGCAGGGACCCGCAGGCGAGAAGCACGTGAAGTGCGAGAGAGAAGATTAAGAAAAAGGAGATGCAAGCCGAGATGAGCGGGGCTTTGCTGACATGTTCGAGAAGGAAGACAGTGGCATCTCCAGCTGTGCTCTTGAGACGGGAGGCAGCAGCTTCGGGGACCACGGATTGGAGAGGAGACGTTTGTGGGTTGGTCAGCGACAACTCCAGCTCCTGAGCCTCGACTGTGTCTCTGTGGATGTGTTCCGTGGTCCCAGTCCAACCCCATGCTGCCGTAAACGGTTGCTGTCCCGTGCCACGAAGGCAATCGCCTGGCCACGTCAGTGGCACAATGGCCGACTGGCCCAGACCGCGTCCTGTGCCACGCGGGTCTCTGCGGAAGACCGCAACTTCATCGCTCTAGTTGGAAGTTGACGCCCGCACTGTGTTGGAACCACGCAGGCCAATGTCTTTCGCCACGCTGGGCCAGAGTCCGACATGACTGGCGACAGTCAGAACGTTCGTTTTCTCGTGACGTCACATTGGCTAGTCAAGCAGGGGAATCATATGTAGTTGAGGGCTGGTTTGTTTTTATGTGTTAAGCTAGTTTTTGGAGTGTCTCGTGTGTGTATAATGTTTATAGTGCGTCAGGGTAGTTTAGTGCTTTTTTTTTCCTTTCATTTTTTTAGATAAATGTTCTTTAACATATTTGAATTGTGTCTCAGTCCATTTCTGGAGTGCTGAAATTCTTGACCATTGGCGAGCCTGCCAGGATTGATTTTTCCTGCCCCGTCAGGAAGTTTTTGTGATCCGGAAATGGATTGGGACAAGACTAGGATTAGTGAAAGAGTTGAATTTTTCGAAGGACGAAGCCCTGAAATTTAGTGAGAAACAGAGAGAGGTCTTCCAAAAAAAATGCAAGGCCGAACGTGTGGAAGTGCGGAAAGTGCATGCTAGGGAGAAGGAAATTTTAGAACTCCAACTGAAATTGGCACAAGTAACGGAGTGTCGCCGTGATGACAAGAGTTTGGCATCACTGTCCTCCGGCTCGCAGTCTCCAAAAGCCAACAAAATCTGTCGACGTAAGCTAATGGTACCATTAGATGAAAAGCAGGGCAACGTGGATGCATGCTTGCACCGGTTCAAAAGGATAGCCCTCAGACAATGCTGGGACCGGAGTGAACGGGCCACAGCCCAAGTTTTTGCCTGGTAGGCGAGGCACTGAGTGTCTTTGGGAGGATGACCGCCTCCAACTTCCTAGACTATGGCAAGGTTAAGAAGGCACTACTACAAAGATTCCGACTCGCAGCAGAAGGTTCTCGCGAGCGATTCTGAAACTGAAAGCCGGAAGTCGCAGAAACGGGAAAGCGATTTGCGTGCTGCCTGTCAAATTATTTTGGCCGGTGGGTGGAAATGGCTGATGTTGTGAAGACTTATGGGGGGGTTCGTGATTGTGAGGTCAGTGAGAAATTCTTTGCTTGCTGTAGCCATAATCTGGATGTCTTCCCATAAGAGAGAAAGTTGGATTCACTCAACGATCTAGCCGAACACGCTGATCAATTTTTGGAGGCACAGGGGCTTAGAAACCTAGGAAGAGTGAAAGAGGACCTCGCGAGAAAGTAGGCAAGGCAAAATACGAGCCTCAGAGAACCGTGCACCCAACCCAGTTAGGGTGTTTCCTCTGTAATCATACCGGGCACTGCGCCGTTAACTGCCACATAGGAGGTAACCGCTCCCACCAACAAATAGTGTGTAATTATGCAATAGAAAGGGACACCGTGTGAATGAGTGTAGGTCTGGCACATCAGAAAAAACAACGTGCGTAATAGGGAAGTGTGGAGAAACTGACCTGCAACCGAACTGTGTAGAGGTGAACCAGGCCCAAGAGATCCAACAGGTACCGAGGGAAAAGCGGAAAGAAGCCCAAAGGAACAAGCTGTACCTGTCGTAGAAGGAGGGATCAATGGGGAACAGGGTTAAGAGATAGCGGCACAAACACAGTTTTTGTAAAGAGGAGCCTGGTATGTGACAAAGATCTGATAGGAGTGCTAACGCAAGCTATCGTGGCTGACAACACTGTGAGGTACCTACCTGGAGCCTGTATTTAAGTCTCCACTCCGTATTATACCGGGTGGCTTAAGGCAAAATGCCTTGAAGAACCATTATACGATCTATAATTCTAGGAAATGTATCTGGGGTACTGAGAGTGGATGATCCAGATTGGAGCTGGAAGTGAAGTAAAGCTATTGCTGTAAGAGAGATGAATGACTGTGGTGAACAACCACGTCAAGAAGGGAGCAAGCAACAGCTGCACATAAATAATTCACGAGAAGCGGCAACTGGGGTATGCCGTCCGGTTATATCGTTGGCTGTACGGATTAGAGCCCAAACCCAGAGCAAGGCACCC
Source organism: Dermacentor andersoni (assembly GCF_023375885.2). NCBI lineage: Eukaryota > Metazoa > Arthropoda > Arachnida > Ixodida > Ixodidae > Dermacentor > Dermacentor andersoni. Next base: position 378,096,635 of record NC_092814.1, on the reverse strand, counting down.
ATGTCAGCCCTGAAGGTACCTGCAATTCAGTGGTTAAGAATCACGCCCGCTGATTTCATGGAAGAACAAGACAAGGACGAGTCGGTAAGATCGTGCCACGAGAAGATAGGAGAATTAGTGAAAAGGAAAAGAAGCCGCATTACGTTTGAGTTTGTTATGCACAATGGTCTTTTATATAGAAGATGCATATTCAGCTCAGGCAGAGAGGATCAGCAGCTCATTGTGCCTAAGGCCTTTAGGGAGACAGTGATGGGATTAGGGCATGATATTATCATGGCTGGTCGCCAGGGTGTAAAAAACGCTCTAGCAAGGATTACAGAAGAGCTCTTTTGGCCCGGAATTCAGAGCGACTTGAAGAGATTTGTGAGGTCTTGTGATGTGTGCCAAAGAACAGTACCAAAAGGGCGAGTGGGGCGTGCACCACTTGGGGACATGCCCATTGTCGACATGCCGTTTCACAGAGTGGCCATGGACATAATATTCCCCATAACACCTTCATGTAGCAAGGGAAACCATTATATGCTCGCGCTGGTGGTTGTGGCTACCAGATACCCTGACGCAGTTGCGTTGATGACCATTGACACTATACAAGTGGCAGAAGCTCTCCTCGAGATGTTTGCTCGGTATGGGGTCCCAAAGGAAGTGTTGACTGACTGAGGATTAAACTTTATGTCAGAATTGATGAAGTAGCTCACCAGCTTAATGTTCATTGTGCAGAGATTGACAGCGCCGTATCACCCAATGTCTAATGGGTTGGTCGAAAGATTCAATGGTACGATTAAAACTATGGTCAGGAGAATGTGCCAAGAGAGGCTCAAAGACTGGGACAGGTATCTGCCAGCTCTCCTTTTCGCCTACCGGGAGGTACCACAGGCAAGCATAGGATTCTCGCCATTTGAAATGTTGTATGGAAGAACAGTGAGAGGACCACTGGCGATTCTCAAGGAATTATGGGCAAATGAAGAAATCGGGAGAGAGCTAAAGGCCACATATACATCGTATTGGAGTTGAGGGAAAGATTAGAAGAAACATGTGGAGTGGCGCACCAGAACTTGAAGCAGGCAAAACACCGACACAAGAAGTACTACGACCGCAGGACAGTGAACCGAGGCCTGACGCCAGGAGACATGGCTCTGGTCCTCCTTCCCAGCCATAGCAACAAGCTACTGATGCAGTGGAAGGGACCTTTTCCTGTGACTCAAAAGAACGATGTTGATTATGAACTCCTCATACGGAGTCATAAGAAGGTTTTTCACATAAACCTGTTAAAGAAGTACGAAGAGAGAGAGAAAAGAAGATTCCACGATAGCCTGCATGGTTGTGACTGACGAAACTGGTGCAGCAGAAATGCCCATGTAGAGCTCCAAAAAGAGTATGGGTGTAGAAAACGTGGCAATTAACCCATCCCTTTCGGAAAAACAGGATGCAGAACTGAAGGTTCTACTGTACAAGTACAGTGATTTGTTTTCGGACCTTCCAGGAAGTATAGAATTAGTGCAATGCAAACTGCAATGCATGACTGAGGAACCAGTACATGTCAAGCATTACCCTCTACTGCTGGCGGTGCAAGACCCAATAGAGAAGGAAGTGGATGAAATGCTGTGTCAGGGAATAATAGAAAGGACTAACTCGGCATACAACGCACCCTTAGTCATGGTCAAGAAGGCTGATGGTTCAAACAGAGTCTGCGTGGATTTGAGACGTTTGAACAACGTCCCGAAAGTGGATGCTGAGCCTATACCGAGGATTTACGTTGTGTTCGTGAAAGTCGCAGGCAAGAAGTTTTATTCAAAGCTGGACTTGGCAAAAGGCTACTGGCAGATCCCTAGGGAAACATCATCCAAGGAGAAAACAGCATTTTCGTGTTCTAGCGCACTTTTCCACTTTAAGGGGGGACACGGGTTGTGGCGACCAAAAATTGCGAAAAAAAACTTGATTTTTCTTTATTTCATTTTCGGAATGTACAGCTGTTATTGCATCTACATTGTTAATTTCATACTGATAACATCAGTTTTTTAGCCGCAGTGACGCCTTATACGGCATGTACAGTGCAGTCCACTTATAACGATACCACATATAACGATATATCGGTTATAACGATGGGTCGACATGAGAGTGTCATTTTATGCATTAGGTCTATGGGGAAAAAAACCGTTTATAACGATAGGTTATTCACCGCATATCGGATATAACGATCAAAATTTTGCAGTCTGGACGGCGTTTTCCGTGCCAAATAATCGTAACGTTTGCGTTGCTTAGTTCCCTGAAACGAACGATGTCGAGACGAGGCGATGTTTACCTCCGTAAGTTCTTATCTGCCGCCATTACCGCGCAGCGCGTCTCGCCCCGCCCGCGCACCGGAGAATAGCTGAGTAGGCGCAGCGCGCCACAAGATGGCGCTAGCTGCACATGCGCGTCGGCCACAGTCGCTCCGAAAGAGAGAGAAAGAAAAAAAAGAAGCGACAAGCAAAGCGGCGCGGTGGCGCCCGTCCCGTGTCTCTCTCGCGATAGCAGGCTGACGCCACCGAAGCAGCGTGCAACGAACGGTTCAACCCAGTTCGAAGATGGCGCCGACAAAGCGCAAAGCTGTGTCGCTTGACACGAAGATGGATATTTTGCAGGACTCTCGATGCGGCTTCAAGGTTTGTGCCCTCGTGAAGAAGTATGAGCTCGTCCAGTTAACGATATCAACGATCTTGAAAACCGGGAGCACCGCGATTGTGAAGGCAGGAGCTATCAGCGGCCATTCCGATCAGCGGAAAAGGGTTAGAGACCCTTTGTACGCCGATGTTGAAGAGGCGCTTTACCAGTGGTTCATCACCAATTGCTTCAAGAAGGCGGGCTTTGTGCATAAGGACGAACTTCCCCAACCCGCTGAGACTGACCCGGTGGAAGTCGCTGACATAACCGAGCTCTGGGAGCTCGTTCCTACTTGTGACACAGGTGGTGTGTCGAAGGAGGAGTTTTTGACTGCAGACAGTGCTGCCTCGTTCTGCGATGAGGTCACCGACGAGGCGATCGCCGAAGATGTGCTGTCTCGACAGACGGCAAAGTTGTGCGACGGTGGCGACGGCATCAGCTACAGTGACAACGAGATCGACAGTGGCTCCTTGACCCCGACCACGATGTCCACGCAAAGTGCACTGTCGTCGATTGACTCCTTAATTGATTTTATGCATGCTAAAGGATTGCCGCCAGTGTTCGCGCAGCAGCTGGAATCCATGCACACCGCGGTAGTGAAGCTGAAGCTGTCGCAAAAGCAAGTGCAGATTTCGGACTATTTCGGCGCGCCTAACCCTTGACACGGTCATTGGCGCTAGAAATAAAGTTTGTTTTTCACGGCCTACTGTCTACATCATCTATTCTTTAGAGCAAGTAGCGGATTCGAGTTCAGAGCTGCAAAGGTATGTTCTGCGTCTAATTTTTTTTTTTTGATAACTGCAGTCCAGATACTGTATAGCGATCATCGGTTATAACGATCCTATTTTTCATCTTTCTCGATATCGTTATAAGTGGACTGCACTGTACTAGCTGAATTTCAGGCGGAACTTGCGCTGAAACGGCACATTTTCTAAAACGCACGCCTGCTCTTCCACGTGTGCTAGCGCGGACATCTTGGTCTCATTTGAAAGAAGCGACTTTTTCCTTCAAGTCCCCGCCAGAGCGGGCTCCATTCAGCCATTGGCCACTTAGAAAATGCGCAGCAAAAGAAGATACTAGAACGCCCTCTTATTCGTCACTCGGTGCATGCGACTTGAGCTTGCTTCCCGATTGGCGGAACTGCATGGCCATCGTCTGCTCCGCGCTTGGAGCCGCGCATTGAGGTGCGCCATCTTGCCCCAGTGTCAACGCGATGTCTGAAACGGAGCTCAAATTTCGAACGTGGCACAAGTTTGGTGCGAAAAAAGTGCGACGGACACTCATCGAAAACTTCAAAAAACGTTGCTCAACACTGCAAAACGCCCAGGACGCCACAACCTCAGCGTCTGATGCCGAAATCGTCGATGCAACAACGGCAGGCCTAACGACCACATCGGCTGCTGCGGATACTGTGACAAGTCCGTCTGCCGCGGACGCTTTGACCAGTGCTCGGGTACGGCAAGATACTATCGACCGGCAAATCTCCGAGCTGGAGGAGGAGAAAGCCAAAGCCAAAGCAAAGCTATCGGAGTTGTCTTCCGTTCCAGCGACGGAGAGGAAACGTGAGTTCGTGGGTGACAGTACCGACGATGCACTTCGCCCGCCTGATGGGACTACGTTTACGATTGTGGATTTGAGTGCCGTGAACACTTCATTAACGTTTGCGAACTGCAACATCTGCAATGGTGCCTTAGAAATCGTCCGAGACGAGCAGGAATACGGACTCGCTGTGAAGCTGCGTTTTATGTGTGCAAACTGTGGAGAGATTGCGTCAGTGTGGAGCTCGCCGCGCATTCACAGTGCTGAACGAATGAAACCCTTTGCTGTGAACGTTTTGGCTATGCGTGCCATGCAGGCAACGGGGAACCAACAGACCGCGTTCAGTGACGTTTTTCTCTTTGATGGGCATCAGCCGTCGTCTTCACACAAAAACGTGGCACAGCTACTGGAAGACGAAGTTGACGCCAGTGGCTGATCACGCGGCGCGTAATCTGACAAGAGACTGCGCGCGGTCGGTTCGCGAACTTTACGCCGAACTGAACGTGGGTCATACTGGGAACATCGCGGTGTTGTATGACGGGTCATGGATGACCCGTGGTCATACGTCCCATATCGGCATCGGCACCGTGATCGAGTTGTTCAGCGGACATGTGCTTGAATTTGTTGTATTGAGCAATTTCTGTACTGGGTGCGAGTCGGGGCCTGAGGAGAGTGACCCTTCCTATGGAGCCTGGAAGAATGGCCACAAGTGTCAGAACACTAATAAGAAAGCTGGGGAGATGGAGGTGGAAGCTGCCCTCATCCTTTTCAGGCGATCATTGGAGCGGCACAATCTGCGGTATACAACGGTGTTTTGTGACGGGGACAGCCGCAGTTATCTCGCTTTACAAAATAATGAAGCGTATGGGTATATCCCAATTGAAAAAGAGGACTGCGTGAATCGTGCAAAAGCGCATGGGGACAGCTTTGTGCAACTTGGTGGCAAAACACAGAGGCCCTGGACATAAGAGTCTTGGTGGAAAGGGCTGCTTGACAGCAGACTTGATCTCCAAGTTAACCTTATACTATGGATGGGCTCTGAAGACCCACAAAGGAGAGGTAGATGCCACTCAATATTCAGTGATGGCCACATATCATCACATTACATCAAACGATGATGTGGCTAATCACATTCTTATGTCCATCAGGCCCAAACTCCTGGCAAGCAAAATGCTGCAGCGGCCAAGGGTGAGCTGGTTCAAAAACATCCTCGAAAGCTTCCTCCTCTTGTGTGTTAGGCTTTACGTCCCATATATGAACGTCTTTCAGACAAGAAACTGCTGCAACGTTGCCAGCGTGGTAAAATGCAAAATAACTACGAAAGCCTACATTCGATGATCTGGGCACTGGCGCCAAAAGACCGGCATGCTTCTTTAATCATGGTGGAGGCTGCTGTGGCAGAGGCAGTATTAAAGTTCAATGCAGGTAATGCAAGTGCCTCAAAGAACATAATGAAAGAACTATGTCTAAATCTAAGCGAGCAAAGTCGCACCCGCATGGGCGAGAAATATAGGCGTCGAATGGCAGCATCAGCCAAGAAGCGCAAAGCAACAGAAAATTTGCGCCAGTCCCTCAAAAAGTAGCGCACAGGGGCTGGGAGTCAGCAGGACTACATGCCTGGTGCCTACTGAGCTGTCCCAGCTGTAAATTTGTAAATAAAATAGGGTTTTGCACGTTTTCTCACTTTTCTCAAAACATGTTTTTGGTTCACTTCACTAGACTGTCGGAGTGATATCTCATGATCTAGAACAGCTAGAGCACTAATTCTTTCTTTAGCAGAAAGCCTGATCTGCATATTACAAAGCGCTGAGAGCAGATTTCAAATTTGTGCACATGTATATTTTCATTTTATTAATTTTCTTTTGGTGTGGTAGCCTTAGGTCAAGGAAAGAATTTTGGTCACCTGCAGAATGGCTAATTAGAATTTCATTTGAAAACTTTTTGCAGCATTGCAGTTATTGCACTATATAGTATCTAGCTATGCAATAATATTAACTTTCTGCTGAGCAGTTCTTTTTTCCATTGTCTCCAGAAACAATAGAGGGGCAGCACTGTCAATCTCCTGAACTAATGGACCCACAAAAAATTATTGCATATTTGAAATCAGCACGAAAAACTATGTAAGCTTGTTTATTTCCATCAGATTTGGCCATAAAATGCAGGAAATAATCTCCACAACCCATGTCCCCCCCCTTAAGTACATGCCTTTTGGTTTAAAAACTGCTGCAGCAGTATTCACAAAACTGATGAGACGAGTCTTGCATGAAATGCAAAATGTAGAGCACTACATTGATGATATTTTGGTTGCAACTGACGCGTGGGAGGAGCACTTAAAAACATTAGAAGAGCTGTTTCAAAGGATCAAGGGCGCAAAGTTAACCGTTAAGCCAAAGAAATGTGAATTTGGCTTCCAAGTGGTTTCTTTCCTAGGACATAAGTTAGGCATGGGCAGGATCGCTGCTAAAGAGGACATTTGAGAAAAAATCCAAGTGGCGGGGCAATCAAAAACCAAGAAGGAGGTTCAATCGTCCTTAGGGCTGACGGGATTCTACAGAGTTTATACCTCATTATGCCGATATAGCTGCGCCATTAGTGGAACTTACGAAGAAAGGTGCTAGTAATGTGAAATGGAGGTCATCACTCTGTAAAGCCTTCGAAATACTAAATGAAAAAATGGTGGAACCGCCAATCCTGTTAGCCCCAAATACGGAGGATGAGTTCGTGTTGCGCACTGATGCGTTCGACAAGGCATTGGGAGTGGTACTCTTGCAAGAAAAGGACGGGGTTTCACATCCAGTATTTTATGCCAACAAGAAGCTCAATGGTGCGGAGAGAAATTATTCTACAGTGGAGAAAGGATGCCTGGCATTCCTATGGGCTGTCAAAAGGTTCCATATTTTTCTGTTTGGCAAATGTTTTAGAATACAAACGGACCACCAGCCATTGGAATTCTTGAGTAAAGCTAAGTTAACAAACGGAAGAGTAATGAGGTAGCGCCTCGCTTAGCAAGAGTACTGTTTTCATGTCGAATATATTAAAGGGAGAGAGAACGTGGGCACAGACTTTTGAGTAGAGTTACTTACCGTATTTACACGATTGTAAGTCGACCACTTTTTTAAAATTTGGAAGTCTGAAGTTGGGGGGTCGACTTACAATCGAAACCAAAACATGGCCCCGCCAAAGAAGCGAGACCAACGGGAGCTACAACGTAGTTACAATTTTATGTTTGCTCTATGGCCCTACCCATATCTTTTCGCTATCCCGCATATTTGTTCGCTTTTCGGAAGGGTTTTTCAACATTTTTGAGAGTTTTACAGTGCACGCAACACTCATGGGGAGGGTGTCGATAGTTGATGGAAGCGCCACTGTTCCCATTTGCGGCTGCACACTCAGAACGGCGGCGCTTGCGGGGAGTATCGGTAGTTCATGGAAGAGCAGACACCGCTCGCAGGTTTCTCTTTCTCTGTTGAAAGGCATTGGCATTGGTTTGACGCGTTCTACTTCACTGCCGGCTACGTGCTACTTCTATGCTTCCGCAGTCGTCATGAGTGCTCCAGGCCCACTAATCGTTCGGCACTCGTTCACAGCTGCGTTCAAGAAGGCCGCCATCCTTTATGCCGAAGAAACAAATCACTGCGCAGCGGGCCGCAATTTCGATGTTTCTGAACGGGTGGTGTGAGAGTGGCGACTGCAGCGAAGCGAAATTTTCACCTGTGACGGCAAGTGAGAAATTTCCCACGTGCCGAAGTCTGGACGCTTTCTGGAGCTGTAGGCTAAGCTTGCGGCGTACGTCGCTGAAATGTGGGATCGGTCCCTGCCAGTGAAGTGCGACATGGTCATGAAACAAGCCCGGACCTTCGCCTTTTAAGGCCCTGCTCCGCCATGAGTACAACGAGTGGCTGGCGGCAGAAGACCGCGAAATTACGCCAACTGGACCTGTCAAAAGAGCCTCCCTGACGGTTGCGTGTGGTTGGGTGCATTCGGCGTAGGCTGCTGTTCTACAAGATGTCGTGGTGCGGTCGTTTGCCAAATGTAAAATTTCGCTGGACGACGACGCGCTGTGGGACCGCAGCAATGATGACGTTGGCAGCACTAGTGAAGACGAGTAGTCCAGCGACCATGTCAGCTACTAATAAATTTTCGTTATCGAATGCGCCCTCGGGTATGCTCCTTTTTTTTTTTTTTCCTGTCACGCGATATCGAGGGGTCGACTTACATTCGAGTCAACTTACAATCGTGTAAATACGGTAGGTTGGGATGTTAAGTCACACGACAACAAGCAGTGTAAATTGTATTTTGCTGTGCAGAAAGTTGTGTTTAGGTGCAGTGAAGAGATTAATCGTTTGGTGCCGTGAGGTGGTGTATGGACAGCGGACATATGTAGTGGCATTGTGATCGTTCATTCGAACTTGGTGTGACAAGCGTGCGATGGGCAGTTTTTTATGCAGTAGACGCTTGAAATTTCAGTGCTCCATAAATAGACTGAGACACAATTCAAATATGTTAAGGAACATTTATCTCGGAAGAAAAAGAAATGTAATAAAAAAAAACAGCAAACTATCCTGACACACTATAAACACTATTGGCGGCGAGGAGTTACGGAGTCGCCATCTGTCGGAAGCGCCTCCCTTGCGTAGTATGAGGGATCACACGGCGCGCTCCTCATAGGTTTTGCTTACGGCGCTCAGTAAAAACACCATCGCAGCCCTCCTGGACATTTATGTAGGTACTCTCAAAACGAGGGAAGTTTTTTACTGCCGATATAATAATCTTGGGCAAACTGAAAGCACAGAATCATTTACAGATGCTATATCTTTGCCGATTACGTACAGTGAACGGTACTGCGCACGGTCGCCGCGATGGAGTCTCCCGAACCGGCTTCTTGCGTGAAAGGTAGCCAAAAGCTGAGAGCAAACTGTGAAATATGTTCTTATAGTGGGCTGCCTGTATAACCAAATGGGGCATAACAGAATGAAGCCTCAATGCAGCGATCGCACGGGTTCGCAGCGACCGACTGCGCGTCTGCATGCATGTCCGCGCACAATGTTTTGCTTTCGGTGTGAGAGCGTGTTCGCACCGTGCCGTGAGCTTTAGGCCGCATCATATGAGCATATGAGCATTTGACAGTACGCTAGCAACCATTGTTGAGTGGACGCTACAAAACTGTTCAAAAATAATTTCGTTATGGAGACGTCAACGCCTACGGCGACTGCGATGTGCCGTCGCGATGATTCAATCTTTTTTTGTCTTCTAAGTTCTTGGACATTTCAATATTATTTCTCAAGTTGCGTCGCACTGTATGTTTATCGGTCTTCTCAGCGTGCGATTTCCCTCTGCTTCTTTTTCGTAATCCAGTGCATTAATTCATAACACAAACATGACCATATGCCGTGCCTTTTCCTAATGTGCGTCTTACCGCTCCCTTTCCGTTCCAGTGAACTTGCCAGTATATATAGCATCAACAAGTTTATAGACCAAACTGTCATGACATTAGCCGGGCAGCGGGCGCGGACGAGCATCTCAGTGCGTGTTTTCTGCTACTCACCGAACATCGCGCAGTCCCGGCGCCGTAGCAGAAATGTTCTTCGCGTCTGTGGTTGCTGCATACCCGAGTTGTAACCGATGGCTGTCTGCCAGTTCTAAGTTTCGCCAGCCAAGCTTCACGCAGCTCCTTGCTCTGCGGCTACGTTTGAATAAGACTGATACCGGGCTCCGTTGCGTACGTCTGGCACTGCGGCACCGAGCAGTAGCCTACCATGTTGCGCGCCTTCAAAGGCAGCCACTACCTATTGTAGTGCTTTCAAGCATTGTAAACGAGACACTTGAAGTGGGAAAAGCTCGCCACTAAATGAGGACCTCAGCGTACGAGGGAATTCAAACTCTCATTTTCAGCTCGCCTCAGCACTTCCGAAGCAGCCGACGTGGCCGCTATGTCCACGTGATCCCTAATAGCACGTCATGCCGACGGGGGCGCCAGCTTTTCCAGTGGTGGAGCTCGAGGCCAATACACACACGTGACACTCCAAAATCTAGCTACACACATAAGGACAAACCAGCCCTCAACTATATATTGTTCCTCCGCTCGACTAACCAACGTGACATCACAAGCAAACAAACGTTCTGACCGTCGCCAGTCGTGTCAGACTCAGGCCCAGCGTGGCAAAGGACATTGGCCTGCGTGGTTCCGACGCAGCGTGGGCGTCGAACTCCGACGAGAGCGATGAGCTTGTGGTCTTCCGCAGAGACCCGTGTTGCGCAAGACGTGGTCTGGGCCAGCTGGCTGTTGTGCCGCTGAAGTTGCCATACGATTGCCTTCGTGGCACGGGACAGCAACCGGTCACGGCAGCGTGGGGTTGGACTGGGGCCGCGGAACACAGCCACGGTGATACAGTCGAGGCTCAGAAGCTGGAGTTGTCGCTGACCAACCCACGAACGTCTCCTCTCCAATCCGTGGTCCCCGAAGCTCCTGCGTCCCGCCTCCAGAGCACAGCTGGAGATGCCACTGTCTTCCTTCTCGAACATGTCAGCAAAGCCCCGCTCATCTCCGCCTGCATCTCCTTTTTCTTAATCTTCTCTCTCGCGCTTTACGTGCTTCACATGCTTCTGGCCTGCGGGTCCCTTTTCCATTTCGTCGACCGGCATCTTCGTCTTTTTCACATTATCATACAGGTCTTGCCAGTGACTCATGACACTGCTACAGTAAAACCTTGTTAAACCATAGCCACTTAAACAGTAGTTTCATTTTAAAAGTAGTAAAGTCAAATTTTTGACTCGGCTGCCATTTAACATAATGCGTTTTGTATCCGCATAAACCGTACCAGCTTATTGCACACATATCGGTTACCACATTGTGTTTACACTTTTCGTCGCGCAATCGCGACGGTGCGTCGTCCTGATCGGATGGCCTAGTAGTTTTACCCACGATAACGAAATCTTGTTGCAATGTAATTCTCATGAGAACAAAATATTTGCATATCCCCGGTGAACGCTTGTAGAATTCAATGCAGTACATACCTGTCGACAATGAAATGTCGCTGAACTGCAATCCCTCATCAATGCAACTTGCTGGAACGTAACCCCGCATATTACCTACTTGCACAAGGGTAGCAGACTCTAAAAGGTGCTCAAATGCATTTGCTTTGCACTTAATTTGTATAAAATACCACCGCATTATGCTTGTGTGGGTACCGCCATTTTTGTTTGCAAAAAGAACGAAGTGCTGAAAAGACGTCTTGGCCGCCATCTTGTTTGTTGAACAAAGAATATAGCCAACAATGGGCACAACCAATGGCAGCGCAAGCGCAAAGAGCTAGACGTTCATGCAAACAAGTGCAGCAAGTTTCCCAGCACGAGGACGGCGTGTACTTAGTAGGGCACATGCTGCACACTAATTGCATACTATGATTAGACCCACACAGCAGTGGGTACCATGTTTCAAAGAAGTGCAGCCAGTTCTCACTCAGTAAATCACACAAACATGCACACACACATTAGGTAAAGCTTGACATGTTGATAGATACATTGTCCATTCTACCAGTGTGCTTCCTTGCACCAAATTTTCGAAATGCTGCTTATCATCAGTCTTCTATGCCACGGTCATGTGGAGGAGCCTGAATTGTTTTTAACCACTATAGGAGGAAAAAAGGAGATACCTACTTGGTACAGTAGCGCCTCGTTAATCTGGATTTCACGGGTCCCAAAGAAATGGCCGAATTAACCGATTGTCGAATTATTGAGGGTATCAAGAAAATAAAGAAATGCTTACTACGTCAATATGCCTTCATTTATTGAATGAATCAGCAAATCTGGTATCTATCTTGCAGAAAAGCAGTGCGTAAGCTGCAGTTCTCCTCATCTTATGACTAATTAGTGCTAGCAGCGGCGAAGGCCTCGCGATGGATTCCCTTGGCAGTGTGGCCGTGGTGCATGTCTTCATTTGAGACACGCTTTTTTTTACCGCGCGCACATCCCAATTATTTTTTAACTAGTGTCGCCACCGACTGCGATGTGAATGGCGCTCTTCATCCTTGACAGCTTTGCACTGAGTAAATACGAAGCTACTGTTTACCAACCGCTGCGGACGAAACCACAACCGCTGTCGACGCGATCATGGGCGGCCACTACGCAGTTAGAAAGGCACGCGGCCGATGCGTGTACTGAGTCAAAACGAAATCACTGTTTGCTGCAACTGCTGTGGACGAAACTGTGGCCGCTGTCGACGCCATCGTGGATGGCGACTGTGCAGTCATGAAGGCACACTGCCAACACGATGCGCACACCGAGTCAAAGCGAAACTACTGCCGCAACTGCTGTGGATGAAACCACAGCTGCTATCGATGCGACCACGGATGGTGACTATGCAGTCATGAAGGCACACCCAACACGGTGCTATGCGCGCCGTTAAACGCAAGAACAAAGGCTTTAAAGGCACAAATAGGCATGCGGTGTTCTGGCATTGCTGTCATTTATATACGATTTCCACTGATAACTATGGTGATGTGAACTCCGTCGCTTTGTTTCGGTGGACGTTAATGCCTTTTTTGCTCTTTTGCGTTGCACATTTGCGGCGCTCACCAAGCTTTGAGAGTTCTCCGAATTAACCGGTGTGCGGCCAAATATATCCAAATTAACGAGAGTTTCATTGCATTAAGTAATGCACATGCCTGCCGGGACTAAAGTGTGAGTCCGAATTATCCGATTTTCCGAATCGACAAGGGTCAAGTTAACAAGGTTGTACTGTATATACGTTGGGTCACACTCACTATGACGTCGCATTTCTTTCTTTGTTGGTGGCAACACATGTAAACAGATGCAAATTTGTAGTTGCTAGTTAGTGTGTACATTTAAACCTCATTATAACGAACTTCAATGTAATGTAGTATATAACTTGTTATAACTTGTTGTTCATAGAACACCATGTATTTATAAGCTCAATATAGCGAAGTGTGTTTATGCATGACTTCAGTGTAACGAAATTTCACTGCCACCACGAAGGGCTACCGATACAGTAAAGGGAAACCCCATGGATACAGATGGTAAAATGGTTTAATTACAAGTGGCTGCTTGCAAACGTATCTCTCAAATCATGCACCGTGTGACCAAGAACAACTATTGAAGCACAGCAGTGTCATCTTTCGTATGAAGTTCACGTGTGATAAAATCCTATTGCACCCCTCATGCTTGTTTGCTTTCTTTGCGAGTGAAAGTAGGCAAGGCTGAGCCTAGGATAGTGGCTAGATGAGTGCTGTTTCCCTGCATGACTAAGGGGAAAGGGTAGTGAGTAGTGAGCTCGCGGTGATGCGATCAAAACGAGTGAGGGGGGAGAAGGAGGCAGGTTGCTGCATGTCTCCTTTTCTAGTGTGGCCATGGCTTGGCATGGCTGTCAGAGCAGCTGAGCGTATACACAGCCAGTGTGCCCTGTTTTAGAGGTAACCTGCTGCATGTGCAAAGTGTGGACATGCCGAGATGGCATGGCATCATGTGCACTGTCTTCTCATGCATTAATGGAAGTTGTGCAATCTCATGTTTCGGAGACCCATTGAAACGTGCGGCAGATGATGCATTCAAACTTTTCATGATAGCATTGTCCCACAGCAGGCGACACTATCAGCTGGAGGGGTGGGGTGGACGTGAAAGCGTGGCTGGCTTTGCTGCATACCGCTGATGTGAAGATATTGTCGACGCGGAATGAAACCGTATATTTCATCACCAGCTCTCAAATTTAAAAAAAAAAATGGATTTTTTCTCCTTCAATTTTGCATTTTCAGAAAATCTGGAGGCCGATTTCATGTAAGAAAAATCCATCAGTGATTGTACTTTGCATCAAAGGTGGAATTCAATATAATGAAATTTCGATATAACGAAGCAAATTTAGCATCTTACCGACTGTGTTGCAGTCGAACCTGACTATATTGAACCCGTTTGCATCAAATTATCCTGTGTATCGTACATTTTTTTAACACAGTATAGTTACAATGAGTATGTATAGCAGAAATTACGCTTACGTGGAACAAAAATAGCAGCGACTCCTGATATTTTGAATGTCAAGCGGTGCAAAAGTGCCACCAGAAGTTGGCTTTCCCTCACCGCAGCGGGGAAAACCGTTGACACATCCCAAAAGTGGTTGAGCCCGTCGGCGCGGCTTCATCCACCCGCTCTCTTTACCGTAAACGCACCACATAGGGTGAGTCGGCGATACCCCCTGCAGAAAATGATCCTGGCCCACCCGCAGCGCTTGCTCAGACAGCCAATCAGAGGCTTTTGTGCCCTCGTCATGCAAGATAGTACAAGTCTGAGTTGCCTTGCTGCTTTTCTCGTTTGTTGTGTTTGCACCTTGTAGGCCTTCTGCAGCGTTGCTGTGATAACTAGCGCGAAGTGTCAAAATGTGCCTTTCGCCGTGAAGCTTGAAATCATAAATCGAATCGAAGGCAGTAAGAAGCCGGATGTAGCCGCAGTGTACAAGATTCCGAGGTACACTCTCAGCACCATCTTGAAGAATAAGGGGGAGATAGGGCTAAAGCAGATAAACGACCCACTGCCCGTGGCACCCGACGCATACGCACGGCCGTCTATAAGACGTTGAGGCGGCCGTGTACGAGTGGTTCATCCGAAACTGCCCCAGATGTGCCAGCTTCCATGTGCCCGTTGATGATTGACAATATGCTTATGAGTGCAACGAAGGCGGTGCCAGTGTCGCCGAAGTGTGGAGTGAGCTGTCACAATTTCTGAAAGCCGTTGACGGATCAACACTTGACGAGTTTGTGAGTGCCCAAAAACGAGGACTACATTGCTGACATCGTACCGAGCACAAGTGAAACCGAGCACAATGAGGAAAGCAGCAACAACAATCCTTTGCCCACATCCTTCGAGGTGCTTCGTGCACTTGCACTAGTCCGGCACTTCTGCACGAATGTGGAAGGTTGCAGCCTCAGCTGCTCCGACTCTTTAGACAATGTGGAGAAGTGCATGCTGTCACAGGCAGCAAAGTTGCCCAAGCAAAAGATACAGGTCTATTTCATGCGAAACTAAGCTAGTTTCATCAATAGAGTGGTTTCATAAATTTTATGTGCTTTTATGACGTCCAATTCTTTAACAGGCTTATATTGAATAATGCTTTATGTTGAGCTGATGGGCATCTTTTTTGCGAGTTCGATATAACTGGGCTTGACTGTATATCGAAGTTTAGCTATCTACCATTCAGGAGCCTAGCCATGCCTTGTTCCTGCCAGGTATGTATTAATGAGTTTACACTGTAGAATGTAAGCACCAGCTTGCTTTCCTTGACAGCATGCCACACTTAAGATACACTGCACAATTGGTTGGTGCTTCTTGGAAGCAACTGATTGCTGTGGTGGGCACGGTATACCGGGAAGTGCTTCTCTGGGTGCCATCCCAACCTTCGCCTGCACCTGTTCTTCACAGACTCACTGGTCACCAAGTAAGTTACTTGTCTTCTTGGGTTTCTAGTTTGAACATGTTGCACTTTGTACAAAGCGAATAAAGTTATGAAAAGTTAACTATGTCTTTTCTTACGAAATTATAGGTGCCATATTAACGTTTCGGTGTGAATTGAATGTTGTCTAATTGCAGATATCTTAATGTTCACATGTGCACAAACTCTTAACCCATTGGCTATCAAACTGGCTAACCGCCGGGCCCAGCAACAGGGGCCACATTGCGAACGCTGGCGATTGGTGAGGTTGGAGGCTGGAGGTATGTTTGGTTTAGAAATTTATTCATAGATGGCATGATGAGCAATATAGGCTATACTTGTTAAGTTGTGAATAGATGAGACTACTTGTCCACTACAGTGGAGGTTAGATTTTTTTAATTTTTAGTACTTAGTATTTAGCAGAAGTTTGCTTAGTTCCCATAAGCGGCAAAAATAATCAGTACGGAGGGCCTCGTGCCACATATCATATTTGGTAGCCAATCCGTTAAAAGAATGAGTGTCTATGCACATTTGGAAGAAGGTGTGAGGCTGAAATGTAGCATATTATGTACAGTCAAACCTTTCTATATAACGAACTTCAATATAACTAATTTCTCCATATAACGAATTAATACTTTCCGTACTGTGGGAAAAATGGGTGCTTCTTGTAGGTGATGCAAGGTTTTTTTTCTGAAGGAACTACTGCACTCAATATTTTATGTAATGCATAAACAAAAAGCAGAATGAATACATAAAAATTTTAAGATATATGCCATGAAAAGGATATAAATTGCCGGAATCAAGATTATGGGATAAAATTGAACAAAGTTTGTAAAGACACGCTTGTATCTACAAAGAAGAATATGTAAAAAAAAATATGGGATGTACAAAATGTATTGCCATCTAATAGGCACTATATAAAAAAAAAAATCACAATTTTTCATTGAACAGGTATTCTACTAAAAAAATTTAACTGCAAACACTGTAGTTGGGCATACCCGACTGCGGCCGCCAATGTTCCAGGCTGGTTTGAGCTGTCGTTTTTCTCAGTCTAAGTCTGACGAAAAAGCAGCATCTTCAGACTTGCTTCTGCTCAATCCATTGATAAAATCAGGCACAGACACAGTGGAATCATGAGATCTGCTATCTTTTGAAGCTTGCGGGCCGCTCCCAGAGGCGGCTATTTTTGCTTTCTACTTTGATGATCGCAAAACTTCAGAGTGTGTTCAAAAATCACCACCTGGCGGGAAGAAATAGAACTACTTAGAAAGCAAAAATATGGTTCTCCTCCTTCACGTCCGATGGTGCAGTTTGACTGTAAGTGGTGTGGAAGGTCTCGAAAGCTGCTTTTTAAACCATCGATAGCGGGCGGGTGTTTTTGCTTTATACTTTTACAATCGCGAAACTTTGGAGCGTGTTCAAAAATTACTGCCTGGCAGGAAGAAAGTGAACTGCTTAGAAAACAAAAATATAGTTCTCCTTCATGTCCAGTAGTGCAGTGTGTCCGTGAGACACACTGGAAGGTCTTGGAAGCGGTGTTGCAAACCATTGTTAGTGGGCTAACGAGCAATGGGCGCTGTACAGAAAGAGTTAATGTTTTATAACTTCTTGTTTATAGAAGGCCGTATATTTTGAACCTCACTATTACAAGGTCTGGTTGAATGACATGTGGCTGCAAGGGAAAGTGTGCTAAAGTGAGTTGAGAAGGGTGGTGACTTGATGCACGCAGTCTTCCTGTGTGAGGAAGGGGAGGAAGGAGCATGCGGTAATGTGATCAAGCGCACATTAGGGATGGGGAAGGGGGGGGCAGGAGAGCGTGCATCTCTTTTATCCTGGCGGCACTGCGCATGGTTGTCAGTGCGGCTGTCGGTGCGTACGCGGTCCACATGCCATATCTTAGGTAATCTGCAGTTGGTCATGGCCTCATGTGCTCTGTTTTCCTACATGTTTTATGCTGTAGTTTGCGTAATCATGAGTTTCGGAGATGCATTGAAGCAAGAGGCAGACAAAGTGTTTGCTCCGTGCCTGCACATTTCATGATAGTGTCATCCCACTGTGAGCGACACCGTCAGACGCAGGCGCGATGTGGATGCGAAAACGTCACAGGCTTCACTTGATGGTGTCAATATGGCACGAAACCATATCTCTGGTTGCTGACTCTCAAACTCAACAAAATGGGTTTTTTTTTTTCATAGAAATTAGCTTTTTTCCAATTGTCTGATAATTAATTAGAAAGTTTCGCAGCCCTTCTCTCTAGGAAAACTGCTTCAGTGACTGTGCTTTTTGCATAAAAGGTTTAATTTCAATAGGACGAAACAAAGTGCCCATTTTACTGACTTCGTTCTAGCATGGTTTAACTGTTCTTTGTCATGCACTACATCTTAATAGGTTCTTAACTGTTGTCCTTTTCTGTGTCATGCTTATCAGTCTGCAATGAGATATCATTGCAGGATTGTATATTTAAGCACTCAATTGTGCAGTCCTTGGCACCTTCCTGGGTACAGGCCTTTCCAGATAACCTCACTTGCAGCCCAATATTCCTCCGCCTATTTCGGTCATCATCAATCCTCTCATTGTTGCTGTTGACACTTAATAATCATCATTAATCATCAATAATCATTAATAATCATCTCACACTTCTCTGTGAAGTGGCTACTTTTTGTCTTCTCATAAGCGGTAGCTCAGTGGCTATGGAATTCCACTTAAAACTTGAAGTCGCGGGTTTGATCTCAACCGCGGCGACTGCATTTCGATGGGGACAAAATGCAAAAACACTCATGTACAGTAAAACCTTGTTAATACATACTCGCTTAATGTGTAATTGCGGTTTAAACATAGTCGCGAAGATTCCCCCATCCAGCCCCCATTGAACCCCATGTATTGGCTGGCCGCTTAAGCCATAGTCGCTCGGTGCCCACCATACGGTTAGTGCGTACTATTTTCTTTTTTGTTCTACACGCACAGGCACAAAATCGGCAAAATCTCATGTGTGCAGATGTTTGATTCTCGAGTTTCGACACCCGGATGACAGCCGCCAGCGATAGTGACGTTTAAACGTGGCCACCATGGCAGTAGTTCCTGCTTATACAACTGTTGCTGATTGCAGCGCACAAAAGCATGGCCTTTGAGATTTGCCTCTGGTAATGCGAACAAGTTGCCGGTAGAGGTGCGAATTCACTGTCGCCATCGAACCGAATTCAATCCAACTCAAGTACTAACCGTGCAGAAGCACATTTTTAAAAATTCATAGGCATTTCTATGCTTACCCAACGAGAAAAATATCCCTCCATCCATCCTGTAAGGCGAACGCTTTCAAGATAAAGCCCACAGCAGCGAGCAACTAGCAACGGTACCTTCAAGTCGCCTGTCACTTCAACGCTAACGAGGCGACGCAAATGAGGCGATGCTAACACAGTGCTCACGAAGCTCTCGGCACAAGCCGCACCCTGCCCCTTTCGCAGATACCTTTCGAGATGTGGGCCTGTGCGTCTCTCTTCAGCGTGCAAAGGCGGAAATGCAGTGTGCAGGGCTAGTCAGCACTCTGTCCACATCGCAGATACGGTCCGCGCGGCTTTGCCATGTATGCAGGCATTGCCGGTGTACGTTTGATCATGGTTTATAATGGTTCGATGTGGATGGATAAGGCGCTAATGAGCAATAACAGCTTATAATGATTGGAACGTCATCAGTGCACTGGGGCGCCACCACCTGCCATACTTTGCTTGC
Organism: Dermacentor andersoni; assembly: GCF_023375885.2. Taxonomy (NCBI): domain Eukaryota; kingdom Metazoa; phylum Arthropoda; class Arachnida; order Ixodida; family Ixodidae; genus Dermacentor; species Dermacentor andersoni. Next base: position 378,077,299 of record NC_092814.1, on the reverse strand, counting down.
GCTATCAATGCACCTTGTGTCGCTGTGCACACCAGTTCATGCAGTGTTGCCAGGTCGGACAAGGCGGTGTAGCCCAAAGCTAGAGAAATTGTATTAAAGTGGAAAGTTGGGCGAGTTGGTAGCCCAAATGTTGTAGCCCAAATGTAGCCAAACACAAAAATTGGCAAAAAAAATTGTAGCCAAATATAGCCATGCTTATTTTCAGATCTATTTGTATATACACTTTCATATTCGACTACGGCAATAACTTTTTGCAAAACCTGTTGTAACAAAATGACCATGATTCCGTGCACACAGAACACTTCTTGGTTGGCCCCGGAAACTCAAGTTCGAGTGAATCGCTGCACAGAGCGAATGTATTGAAATGAATCTCGAACATAAGCACCAACAAAAACTTGGAGGAAGCTTCGCCTTTAAGAGTGGAACGCGATAGCATTCAAAGATCCCTGACCACTTCTCATGCTTCCCGGCAACTGCAACTTATGTAACTGTAATATTCACCTGCAAGCCTGGCGGCGAATGCTATGAGCTTTATACTGTGAGCTTCCCTCGCTTCAAAACTTGTCCAGCCCATATCACCCTGCACAGCTTCATTTGTAGTCTTCCCATGAGCACCCAATGTGAGGGGTCCCACTGACTGTTGGTTGCCATCGAGTCCTGATTGTACCCCTGATACTACTAATACTAATACTAACAATATAATAATACGAATACTAATCATAATACTAATAATAATAATACTAATACTACTAATACGTGGCGCGTATAAGGCAGCACTTGGGCTTCCTACGAATGCAGCAAACGAGAGGGTGCAAGCTCTAGGCATATACAACACGTTTGAAGAGTTAAGAGCAGCCGTTCTTATGACACAAAGCGAACGACTGTGCCTCAGAAACGTTCTGTCGCGTTTAGGCTACCCATTGCGACCGCAATAGTACTCCCAGGAACAAATGAACGCAATGCCGGATCCAATACGCGAGCGCATAGTGGTCTCCCCAATACCACGCAACATGAACAAAAATTATCACACAGCGAGAAGACAAGCGAGAACTAAACAGCTTCGGAAACCTTCGGCAGTAATCAAGACGTAATGTATACTGATGCAGCTAGATTTAGCAAAGCACATGTAATAGTGGCAGTTCAACCCACACGCCATGGAACGCTTCACACATCAGCCTCAATACGTACTAGGTGCACTGCTACAGGGGAAGCAGCGGCGAGTGCTCTCACTATCGCCTACAAGGAAAAGCAAAATAGCTCAGCTTTAATAATGTCCGACTCAAAAGTGGCATGCAGAATGTATCTACAAGGTAACATACCACAAGTCACCCTTAAGATCATAGGCGCCACATTGAAAGAAGATCATGCAATTTTATGGTGTCCTGGCCACATGGGTATCTCAGGAAACGAACAGGCACACACTCTAGCTCGAGGCTTTACTAACCGAGTGGAGATACGTACAACGATGAAAAAGACGATCGCCTACTGGTCTTCAATATACTGGAGCACCAGCGAAGAACCCAGCAACAGTACGCCCCACCACACAAACTACTCAATGTAGAGGAGGCACAGAAATATAGAAGAATACAGACGCATACCTACCCACATTTAGGTAGATACCATAAAATAAACCCAACCTTGTACACTAACTCTTGCCCATGGTGCGGGTCACGGCCTTCATGGGAGTGCGCCAAAAGACTTCATGCCATTAATTCACCTTTACTTATTAATTCCTATTAATTCCTATTAATTCATCTTACTAAGGGAGCCCTGGGAGGCCATCCTCACTCTTGCTGACCTCGAGGCCCAGAAGGGCCTCCTGGATCAAGCTGGGCGGGTCGCGATGGCCACTGGAGTCTTGGAATAGGGACCCACCCTGCACCGCTCCCTTCCGCCATTTTTTTTTTTTCTCAACGATAAAATGTTTTCCTCCTCCTGTACTCCTGATTTAAAGCAAACAACTGCATTTTCAAAGGTAAGTCCTGGAACCATTACACCTTTCCTCATACCCCGGAGCACCTCGTACCCATGTATCTCCATAGCGCTCTGTGCTTCATTATGGCTGCATTTCTCTTCTCCTTTACTGTTATTGTTTTTTCCTGTGTTTCCATATATCTGTTGCCTTTGTTTATCGATATACCAAGGTATTTATATTCTTTTACTCGAGGGATTTCCTGGCCCTGTATCTCCACTGTCTGTTCACTGTTTTCATTGAATACCATAACTCCTGATTTTCTAACACTAAATTTCAAACGTAAATTCTCGCCTTCCTGTCTGCAGATATTAGACAGACGTTGCAAATCTTTTTGCTTGTTAGCTAGCAACACAATCTCGTCTGCATAAAATAAACCTGGAAGCTGCTGCTCTACTACTGTACCCGCCTGTTTATATGAGAGATTAAACTCGATATTACTTCCTTCTAGCGCCCTCTCCATCCTCACAATGTACATCATAAACAGCAGTGGGGATAAAGGGCACCTCTGCCTCAGTCCCTTGTTGATATCAACTTTCTCCTCGCTCCTCGTCCCTTCCCATTCAACGCAAGCGGTATTTTGTAGGTAAATCTCTTTCAAAAGCTGTAGACAATCATCACCTAAGCCTTCCCCTTCCAGAATATCCCACAATATGTTGCGGTCTGCATTGTCATATGCTTCTGTAATGTCTAAAAAGGCCACATATAATGGTCTGCTTTCTACTCTTGATATTTCAATACACTAAGTAAGAACAAATAAGTTATCATCCAAACACCTACCTATTCCGAAGCCATTCTGAATTTCTCCCAAAATGCCATTATTCTCTGCCCATGCTTACAGATTTAATTTGATTGCCTGCATTGCTAGCATGTATATTACCGATGTAATGGTCAACGGTCTATACGAGTGAATTCTACCTTTCTCCCCCTTACCTTTATAAAATAAATTCATTCTACTTTTTCGCCAACTGTCTGGTATTCTTCTACCTTTTAAAGTTTTTTTCCACTGCTTTCACCAGAGCTTGCTTACCTTTTGGTCCTAGTTCATTAATGAGCCAAATGGGAGCCTCGTCTAGCCCTGTGGCTGTGCGATTAGGAATTTTCTCTTCGGCTTTCTTCCAGTTGAAATTTGTCAGCACTAGCTCCTTTTCCATCTGGTTCTCTTTCATGCTCTTTTTTTCTTCAAATACAACCTCGTCATTCCCTTGGAAAGATTCGGCTGTTATTTTTCGGATGTAATTTAATGCCGCTTCACCTTCCAGTTTGTTTCCATCTTCATCTAGGATATGTTGCTGTATTGTTGTTGACTTCCTGCCTAATCATTTTATGTGGTTCCAAAATATTGTAGGTGTGGCCTTCCTTTTCTCACATATTTCTGACAACCAACGTTCACTTTCACCTTTTATCTTTGCTTGCACCAGTATTTGAACCGTAGACTTTTTCTCCTGGTATATTTCCCATTTACTGGCCACTTCATCCTGCGGCAACTGTGCCTTCTTTGCCTGCCTCTGCTCTCGGCATGCTTTCTGTCGTTCAGCGATTGCTTCTTGTATCCCCCTGTTCTACCAGCTTTTCGATTTCTTTTTTCCTTTCCAACGAACATGTTTCTCTTTCCATATTTCTGTTGTTATTACACTTAGAAGCTCACTATATTCCTGCTCTTTACTTGGCCATTTGCAAAGAAGTTCTTCCTTGACTCTTGTGACTATATTTGTTATTTGTTCAGGGTTCATATTTGGACTGGCGAGCTTGCACTCCTTGCTCTCTTTCCCAACGACATATCCCATCTTCAAAATGATGCATTTATGGTCACTTCCTATGCTGCTCTACCCTTCCTCGTTAATGACCATTTATCTCAAGTTATCACGAATTCCTTCTGTCATCAGACAGTAATCAATGGTTGATTGCCGGTTTCCCACTTCCCACATGATCTGCCCTTCACACTTAGGCCCTGTATTCACGATAACGAGGTTATGCTGCTCACAAAGATCTAGCATTGACTTCCTGTTGACTTCCCATTTCCTCTTTAATCAGCGCCAACTGTCGGGCCCCCCAGTAAGTTCCACGCACTGCCGCTTCTTATTTTCATGCTACTGTGGAAGGTACAGTTTCCCTTCTCTAAAGTTCGTTCTTTATTCTATGCCGCAACGCCATCGTTTGTTTGTACTGGCCGGCTCAAGTTTCGTAACATCCCCCGCAGGGGCGTCTGCGCAAGCAGGCGTTTGGTGCGTTGCGACACCACGTACCCGAGCACACGAGGGTTGGACCCTTCCGCGTGTAGCCGTGCGCGGCTTAGCCGTGTCTGGGGAAAAGGGGATCCTGGGGGTCGAGCCGATGCTGGGTGTTTGGACCTTTAAGGCCCCCCGGCGGAGGCAACACACCTCTTCGGCCTCGGCTTCACATAGACGGCACCCCCGGACTGACCCACCCGGGAGAAATCGGTAGTTGCCTTTTCCTGTCTCTCTCTCCCTACAACCTTCGTCTTTTTCTTACTTTCCACCTTTCCTGTCTCCTTCTCATTTCTTTATTACTTCCGACCTTCCTGGCAGCAAGGGTTAACCTTGTGTGAGTAGCCAACCTTGGTTATGTCATATTGGGTTATAGTGGCAACGTACAGCTGGCGTTTGCAGGCCCTGTTTTTCAGGCCCTGCAGCGTCCCCTTGTTGGACTCCATGGTGGGTGGCTGGCGTTGCTGCCGAAAACTACACGTCCACACATGGCTACTTCCTTCCCTCCACTACCTGATCGCCCTCAGAAAAGAGGGCGCACCGATGAAGTCTTCCAATTTTTTGGCCGCCAAAAAGAATCCTTCTCGCGTTTTCATGTCATCCATTCTGCAAAACCAGATAAACCAGTAAGAACTATCTCACCCTTCCTTGTTTCGAAGTCATTGACTGAAGTATTTGGTCCAGGTTATAAGGCGTCGAGGATGGCAAGCGGGGATCTCCTCTTGGAACTCCGCGATCAAAAACAATATGAAAAATTGTCAACACTAGTGTCATTTGGGGAAACCCAAGTAATTATAACCCCGCACCGCACGATGAACACCACCCGTGGTGTTGTCTCCGACGATGACTTGATGGAGCTCACTGAGGCTGAACTCTTGGAGGGCTTCAGTGAACAGAATGTCATAAGTGTTAAGCGAATTAAGATCAGGCGAGATGGTAAAGAGATCAAGACGAAGCGTCTGATACTCACTTTCGGTTCAAGTGTCCTCCCCGAGTCCATCGAGGCCGGTTATATCAAACTTCGTGTTCGACCATACGTTCCCAATCCTCTCAGATGCTTTAAGTGCCAACGTTTCGGCCACAGTTCACAGAACTGTCGAGGCCGTCTGACTTGTGCCAAGTGCAGTGACAAAGAACATTCCTCCGAAACGTGCCAGAACACTCCACATTGTGTTAATTGTGATGGCGAGCACGCCTCGTACTCGCGGTCATGCCCTTCCTGGAAAAAAGAGAAGGAAATCGTTACAATCAAAGTCAAGGAAAACATAACTTTCAAGGAGGCACGGAGGCGGGTATCATACCTGCCCAAGAAAACCTTTGCCGATGTGGCGCGTCAGGGGGCAGCGTCACAACGGCCTCAGGCGGCTGTCTGATTCACAAGCAGTGAGTCGGCAGCTACGCCTTCTGCCCCCGCGGCGGTTGCAGCTAGCACTGCTCCGTCAACCGAGGAGAAGGGACCATCGACACCGAAGGTGGGCGTAGCCGAGGCTGCCTCAACTTCCCAGGTCCCTTCCGGCACTGGCAACGGCCGGCGCAGCCAAATCCCTCAGGGTGCCCCATCGACCTCCGGGCTGGTGGGCGCAGGGGTCTTGCCCTCCAAGGCGGGACTCCCCCTGAAAACTTCTCGCTCGCAAGAGCACGTGTCCGGTGCCTCACAAGAGGCAATGGACACAACACCTGTCCTCAAAGCGCACCAAGCGCCTAAGGAGCGGCGAGGCTCGCTCGAACGCTCCAGAAAGGGCAAAACTCCCGTTACAGGGCCTCGAAAGGGCTCTGTAATTTAATCACTGTAATTTCCATAATCACTACTTCTGTTTCTGTGCACACAGCACCTATTAACTCCCAATATGGATACACAAATAATTCAATGGAACGTCAGAGGTCTTCTCAGAAACCTCGATGACGTGCAGGAACTTATACAAAAACACAATCCAAAAGTGCTGTGTTTACAGGAAACACACTTAAAATCTATACACACAAACTTTCTCCGAAACTATGTTAAGTTTCGCAAAGACCGCGAGGATGCTGTCGCATCATCTGGCGGTGTAGCCATTATTGCTTACAGAAGTGTAGCGTGTCAGCATTTAAAGCTCCAAACAGCCCTTGAGGCAGTGGCCGTTCGAGCCGTACTTTCAAATAAACTCATAACCATCTGCTCCTTGTATATACCACCACATTATCAGCTTCACAGACGCGTTTTAGAATCATTAATAGATGAGCTCCCAGAACCCTATATGATTCTCGGTGATTTTAATGCACACAGTAGTTTGTGGGGCGATTCACGCTGTGATGCGCGAGGTCGCGTGATTGAACAGCTGCTTTTTTCTTCTGGAGCATGCCTCTTGAATACAAAGGAGCCTACGTATTTTAACCTTGCTAACAAGTCATATTCTGCCATAGATCTTAGCATTTTATCGCCGACACTTTTACCTTATTTTAAATGGAGTGTGCTTAATAACCCGTATGGAAGTGACCACTTTCCAATAATCTTAAGTGCGACGGAACAAGATCAACTTCTCCCGCAGGTCCCCCGGTGGAAGGTTGAATCAGCCGATTGGGAACAGTACCGAACTCTTACACACATGACCTGGCCTGAGATGTCCGGTATAACCATAGATGACGCCGTTCCATATTTTACAGCTTTTATACTAGATGCCGCCTCTAAGTGTATTACCCAAGTGAGCGGCACTGGTTCTAAGCGGCGTGTTCCCTGGTGGAACGATGCATGTAGGCAAGCGCGGAGGAACCAGAACAAAGCATGGGCGCTGCTTCGCGATTCGCCAACAGCAGAAAACCTGGAAAACTTTAAGCATATCAAATCACAGGCGAGGAGAACGCGCCGACAAGCAAGACGAGAGAGTTGGGCAAAGTTTATCTCAAGCATTAACTCTTACACAGATGAGAGAAAAGTCTGGAATAGAGTGAAGAAAGTTAACGGGCAACAAACATATTCCTTACCTTTAGTAAACAGCCACGGAGAAAGTCTGAAAGATCAAGCCAACTCTCTTGGTGCACATTTTGAATACATATCGAGCTCCTCGCACTACTCCGGAACCTTCCTAAAGAACAAAACGCGAATAGAACAGCAAATGTTACAAAGAAAACGTGCTAAAAGAGTGGCGTACAACGAACCATTCTCCATAGCAGAACTGCAGGCAGCACTGAACTGTTGTAATACATCCGCCCCAGGTTCAGACCGCATAATATATGAGATGTTGAAACAACTACCCCCCGAAACACAAAAAACCCTCCTTTACCTTTACAACATTATATGGTTTTCCGGCGAGATCCCCTCTGTTTGGAAGGAGGCTATTGTAATCCCAATTCTAAAGCAAGGAAAGGATCCTTCCTCTGTATCAAGCTACAGACCCATAGCATTGACAAGTTGCCTCTGCAAAGTTTTCGAAAAAATGATTAACTGTCGCCTACTACACTTCCTCGAATCAAACAATTTGCTCGATCCATACCAGTGCGGTTTTCGGGAGGGTCGATCTACCAGTGACCATCTTATACGCATCGAGGCACGTATCCGTGAAGCTTTTGTCCATAAGCAGTTTTTCTTATCTGTATTCCTTGATATGGAGAAAGCTTATGATACTACGTGGTGGTTCGGGATATTGAGAGACCTCTCACACTTAGGTATACACGGAAATATGTTCAATGCTATCGAAAGCTATCTGTCAAATCAGACATTCCGTGTTCGAGTGGGCAATGTTTTGTCACGGAAATTTGTACAGGAGACTGGAGTGCCGCAGGGCGGGGTGCTCAGCTGCATGCTCTTTACAGTAAAAATGAATTCTCTCCGTCTACACATACCACATAACATCTTTTATTCAACATATGTTGATGATGTGCAGATAGGATTTCAATCAAGTTCTCTCGCAATCTGTGAGCGACAGGTCCAGCTTGCTCTTAACAAGGTCTCCAAATGGGCTGATGAGAACGGGTTCAGACTAAACCCACAAAAAAGCACCTGTGTCATTTTCTCTTGAAAAAGAGGCCTGCACCCTGATCCTGAAATTGTGTTGCATGGTGAGCGTCTGCCCGTAAACAGGGAACATAAATTCTTAGGCATAATTTTAGACGCGAAACTAACCTTTGTACAGCACATAAAATTTCTTAAAAACAAGTGCATGAAAACAATGAATATCTTAAAGGTTCTCTCACGCACAACCTGGGGCAGTGATAGAAAATGTCTCATGAACGTGTACAAAAGCCTCATAAGCACACGACTAGACTATGGAGCCATAGTTTACCAGTCGGCTACTCCAACTGCTCTAAAGATGCTAGACCCTGTCCACCACTTAGGAATTCGCCTGTCCACAGGCGCCTTTAGAACAAGCCCAGTGGAAAGCCTGTACATTGAATCGGATGAGTGGTCACTGCATCTGCAGAGAACATATTCGTCTTTCATGTATTTTCTTAGAGTGAACGGAAACAGTCAGCATCCCACGTATTACACCATAAACGATTTGTCCAGTTGTCAACTTTTCCGCAACCGGCCCACAGTGGCACAGCCTTTCTCCATCCGTGTTAGAGACATGGCTGAAGAAAAAAGGGTTCCACTGCTTGAATACCACCTTATGTCCCCTGCTGTACGGCCCCCGCCGTGGCAGTGGCAACCAATAGACTGTGATACATCTTTCGTAGCTGTTACAAAGCACGCGCCTGTCGCGCATATACGAATGTACTTCCTCGAGTTACAGCACAAATACTCCTCTCCTGAATTCTTTACAGACGCATCGAAGTGTAATTCTGGCGTATCTTACGCAGCGGTCGGTCCATCCTTTTCGGATGCTGGTGTTCTGCACCCTAACACAAGTATTTTCACAGCAGAGGCCTACGCGATATTGGCCGCTGTTAAACACATTAAAGAATTTAATATCCCAAAGGCAGTTATATACACAGACTCTTTGAGCGTCGTAAATGCTTTGAAAACTGTCACGAAATATCAAAACCCTGTAATTATTTCTCTTTACTCAGCATTGCTAAACACCTATGAGTCTAAGCAGCATATCGTCTTATGCTGGGTGCCGGGGCACCAAGAGATAGAGGGAAACGTGTTAGCTGACCAGCTAGCTACATCCGTCCACGCGAACGCTGCAGACACTTCTACGACTATCCCTGTAATGGACCTCAAGCCCTCAATAAGAAAAAAGCTAAGAGATTTCTGGCAGCGCTTATGGGATAAAGAAACAGCAAATAAATTACATGTTATCAAGCCTTATCTTGGCAACTGGCCGCCGGTATCAAAGAACCGCTATACAGAAGTAACACTTTGCAGACTCAGGATAAGACACACATACAGCACACACGCATACCTCTTGTCCGGCGGCGATCCACCCACGTGTGATAAATGTGGTGAGCCACTAACCGTGCTTCACATCCTGATGGAATGCAGGGAATTAGACACAAATAGGAAAAAGCATTTTCCACTACCACATCGGCAGCGAATTCCACTCCATCCTCAAATGTTCATAGGTATAGAACCTCTCTTTAAATATCAATCGTTGTTCGAATTTCTAAAAGATGTACGTAGTTTTCATGTCATATCACCAGGAAATCCGTAGCACGGCCTCTTAACTGAGGTTTCTGCTGCGGTAACTGCAATAAAGAAAGCACCTGCCTCCCAGCCTTTGGGCTCAAAGGCCTCCCGGAGGCATAGGTGCTTATTTCATATTCTTGCATTTTAGCTTCATGATCACTTACGACACGTACTATATCCATAGACTATATGTATCACTATCATAATTTTATACTATATATCATTTTACGCTTCTATAATAAGGTTTGATTTTAGGCCACTTTACAGCCATGTTACATCCCACCATCGCAACTCACAAATCAGCGCTTAACATAACATTATCAGTCATGGCGCTCTTTGGCCATACCTGGCCCTTGCGCCACAAAACAATACACATTCATTCATTCATTCAAGTTTCGTAACATTGATATTGACACCGGCTTGCGTGGAGATGAGCAAGTGGCACAATGCTTACGCATACTTATACAACTGCCAGAGAAGTTCCTGCATGAATTTTTTTTCTTCATTCCGCCAGTGTGTTTGCAGTCGTGGTGTTCAGCGGTCTTTGCTGTGGCATGTCGTCTTCATGTTATCGAGAAGTCGACGTTACATCTGTGGAGTTCTTGGATAGCGACATTATTGCCGCCATCGGACCTTGCCCATCTTCAAGTGAAAGTGATGACAACAACGATGTGGAAGCGGGTGACGCCCCTTTATTATCTGACGTGGTGCGTGCTTTGAGCGTCATGCGAGCTTTCGCAGAAAAGCAGGGCCATGTGGACAAACTTGCTCGCGGCCTTACCGAGTTCGAGAGTGTCGCAGCAAGGCCACCACGTCAGCAAATGAAGAGCACCAATCTTTTTCTGAATACCCACAAATAAAGCCTGTCTGAGTGTGTGTTTGAGAGCATTGTGACCTAGTTCTTTTCTGGCCCATAAGTAGCTTCTAAACTGGCATTGGCGGTTAATTCGTACATCATTTATTGCATACCTAAACGTCGTTCCCAGCCAACTATGTATTAACGAGGTTTGACTGTACTTAGATTTAGGTGCAAATTAAAGAAGCCCTCTGCTGGTCAAAATTAATACAGAGTCCTCCACTACGGCATGCCTCATAATCATATCGTGCTTTTGGCTAGTAAAACACCAAATGTTTTTTAAGCACTGCACATTTTGCAAGCAGCGAAATGTCTTCAATTCAAACTTCGCGGGACCAGTAAAGCATTGCCCAAATTATTTGAAGGTAGAATTATCCTATGGACCTAGAAAATAGTCAAGAAATGCCTACTGTGTTTCTGTCTTGTACAATATTTTCATGGAAACCGCAGTTCTTTTTAATCATGCAAATGCTAAACACTTGCAGCCAGGCAGAACTTGCGTGAAACTTCTACAGACAGTAAGCACCTTCTGACCTGCTTTGCAGTGTGGCAGCAGCAGTGGCTTAACACACACATCGTTATCTGAACAGATTAAATTTTCACTGTGTGATTATTTCATTGTCATTAAGCTGCCCAACAACACTCCTTTGTTGCGATGTAGTCAGTGAGCTTGACGCCTGCACGTTGACCGCAATCAAAGCATAGGTTGCACGCCTGGCACTGAGGCGAAACAGGTACTGATCGTAACCGTTGTCTGTGGAGTCGTAACAGTTGTACAGCTGATGTGGGCCAAGAAACTACAGGAAAAAATTTTAAGGTATTACCATGTGGTATGTTTAATTCTTTTTTGAGTGATGATTGTAGGGATGCATACACTGGCGCTTTCTTGGAGGAAGGAAATGAAGAAGCATTCCTTTCTCCATGGCTGCTAGCGCCAACTTTGAGTCGCACATTTGTGGCTGTCCATACTCACTATGCTCTGGTGCCTGTCTGAAGTTTACCCTTCGAGGGTAGAATTTTCAAATACAATTTTCAGTGGTAGGAAATGATTGAAAACTCAGGAATACAGCAAAACATTATTGCAAGCAATATTTTGTCCCAAAAATGCTTTATTCACACCAACAGTATGCACACAAATTTATCGCTATCAAATTGTTGTCCCAAAACACGTTTCATCAGAAGAAAAAATGTGCCAGAAACGAGTCATAAGAAAAAACCGCTTGAGGAGTCGTCGCGAGAAGAGGCACTGCATGTGGCCGTAGCGAAATCACAACTGTGTGCACCATAGTGTACGGAATACGTGAACCACAACCAAAAGGGGAACCGCAACCGAAGGCAACAAAAAAGAAAGCTTATTAGTATCTCATAAGTATTAGTAAGCGCCATGTAAACTTGCTGTGGCCCTCCAGATTTCAGATTCTTTGACAGGTGGCAAATCAAGCCAAACCTGACAATGAAACGGTGCAGACAGCACCGGCTACGCGCGGAGCATTGATCGAGTCACGTGATGCACGGTCCTTCCGTCTGTCACACAGATTGGCCTTACGACAACCTAACCGGTGTAAAGTTGGTTTAGCCCTTCTGTGTTTTAAAAACTGGAAAGAAAATCTTTCTGTGCAATAAATAAAAGGTTGCCGTAAAACACAGGTTCACTATTAAACTGAGAACCTAATTGGTATTCAGCACAACAGAATGTCGCTAATTCATTAGTTTTGGAGTAAAAGTATACGTCCACATTTGTGCGAGTTATGTAGCACAAAGGCGGGTGTGCAACGTGGCTCACTTTTCTTTTCTTAAATGTCACTTTTCTTTTTGGCACAGCACTCAGTAGCCAGATTTATAATTATTATAGCCAGTAATGTGGCATGGGAACATTGTAGCTAGCAGATTATTTTACCATAAAACAGACACAAAAGTTCACTATGCAGCAGCTGCTCATTGTTACATCCGAGTATTGTTAGAACCCAGTAATGGTATAAGTAGGTTCGACTGTACTGTTTTCTGTCCAACTAAAATATTTGAATGTTTGTCCCCTCTGCTCTTTTTGTGTAACCCGGTTATAACACTTATTCGTTGTAACAATAAGATTTTCTTGGCACTTGAACATTGTTATAATTGAGTTCGACTGTATTACTATTATGGACAAAACTGATTAAAAACTTGATAATAGTTTGATGGAACCACCAGTAATGGGCAGCATGTCTTTGAAGAGATGATAATAACAGGCAGTATTACATTGCTGTGAGCTCAGTGTAACTTTAACAGGGGTATCACTGCAACTTTTCAGGCTGATGATTTGTGAGGCCAGAGAAATGAGGCCATGGATGCTGTTGCATCGAATGATACGATGCCACTGTTGTCGCCCATTTGTTGGCAGGGTGTGATCTTCTCGGTGAGCTTCCATGTACCACAACGGCTGCTTTGCTCCACGTCCGACGACCGGTCACTGCGTGTCTACCGGTTCCACGAGGCTGGTGGGTCGAGCGGCACCTTACCAGAACGTGTGGGCACCAGCAGCGTTAACACAAACTTGGGCACCGCTTCCCTGCTGCCCTTTGGGCCTGCCCAGCTGGCCAGTGGGTGGTTCAGCTCGGTGCATTCACTGTACGGCCACGAGTCACGCGTGTGGCGGGCTGCCATCTTGCGGAGCTGCTACCTCAGCGTTGGCGAGGTGAGAGCTCCATTGGTGTGTGTGTCATGCAGAGTGGTGCCTGGAGCCTATGCACACGTACAAGATAAACTGTAGTAATAGTTGCACATTCTTATTTTTTCTTTCCTTATTTTCTTTTGCAACACTTTTCACACAGTGTAGTGATATGACTGGTACACTAATAAAAAATTTGGATTCGGCAGCACTCATCTCACGATGAATGTCGACATCATTGTGATTGGCATTGAAGCAGTGTAGTGACACAGGGTATTGCCAACGCTGGAATATGTATGCAGCAGGACTCCTCTCTCGTTCTTTTCACTGCACACGCTGCGCCATCTAGCAATGCCTCCGCAGACTCCACGCGTGGCGCAGGTTGGATTCTGCCGAGCATGGAAGAAATTCTAAAGGATCTTTTTTGTCGCCGACGAGCAGCACCTATCCAGTGCCACATACCCAGTGACCCAAGTTGGTGTGAGGGTTGGCGCAGCAGCCCAACGCACTACCCATTAGGCCATGGAATACCCACAGTTATCCAAGTTGGCTCGGACCCGTATATAGTCTGAGGTGTAATTTGGGGACAGTAAAAATGGAAAAAACAGTTCATCGTCATACAGGCCGAGGAAAACAGTCACTGAAAGCATTTATTTCCATTGCACTTCACTCTTTACTCATGGTCGTCTGTTCCGCTTCACTATTTAGTCATTCTCGTCCGTTTCATTTTCCCGCAAGAGTTTCTTGTCGAAGATATCCTCTCATACAAACTCTGTCCAGTACCATGAAGTGCGTTCGATATCTAACATTTCTTGAACGCGCAATGGGCGAGCTCCTTGAGAATGCAGGCTTATAGGGAGACGGTGCTCGAAAAAACATTTCTTTAATATTTGTGCTAGAGATTTGAAAATCCACCCACTTTTAGAGAATTTCAAGCAGATTTCAATTATGTCATTAGTTTCTGTGTAGCTGCTATAGTTCTTGATTTAAGTCCAAGATAAGGGCAAAATTGAGTGATTTTTGCGGGCACTTTATTGTGTAATAAATTTTCGCAAAACACTTTGTGCTGTAGGTTATTTAGCTCTTTGTAGACCGCAAAGTGCTGATATCTATTCAAACAGTGTGTACAATTACTGGAACTATTAAAAAAAAATTAGGACACTTCAACAAATTTTTTTCACGATCACATGAAAATAACCATGTACACTTAAAAGTGTCTTATACTAACGAAATTTGGTATAGTACATACTCTTGAAGATATGTACGGTGCTAATATCTACTTGAAATTGCAATATCTCCAAGCAGCAAGTTGCGAAAGTACATACATGGCTATATTTAAGAGAATTGAGAAAAAAATTTGTCGAAATGTTCTACTTTTTTTTTTTTCATAGTTTCAGTAATTGTACATACTGTTTGGCTAGGTATTGGCACTTTGTGATCTACAAAGAGCTAAACAAGCTACAGCACGATGCTTTTTGTGAAAACTTATTACATAAAAAGTGCCCATAAAGATGACTATATTTTGCCATTGTGCATCACGTAACTCTAAAACTATAACAGCCACAAAAAAAAGTAGTGCCGTATTTGAAATCTGCATAAAAAACTATATACTTGACTGAATTTTGAAACCTCTACTACAAGTAGTAAAAGGAAGTTGTTTCGAGGAGTGTCTCCCCTTAAGTGTCAGCGATCCACAAGCAGGGCATCGCTGGAGAGGTCCATTTCAGCCCTCTGGCAGGAGTCTCATCAGGACCTCCCGACCTCATCCATTCCATATAGAGAAGCACTTGATGCGGCCTTTGAATGGTTTATTTATGCACACATCAAGCGGTTGCAACTGAGATGTCATTCTGGGGGATGACGAATGACAACGAGCTCAGTGCTGGACTCGCGTAGCAGTTGCTTCACCGAGTCAGCCAGGTGACAGCTGAAAGCGTCCACGATGGGAGTGCCAGCAGTGCTCTGGGCTGCCGACACCATACAGAGTTTATCCAATAAAGCACCAGTGCTTTGTTCATTCACCGTTTTTCTTGACAGTGGATGACAAGATTTTTTTTAAGCTTCTCCCCTTTCAGCAGAGTTTTCCATTTGAACACCACTTGGAGTGGGAGTTTGCAACCGTCTGCCATGCAGGACATTATTATGGTGACCCCCATTTTCTCATTTCTACTTGACCTCACGAAAACTTGCCTGAAGCCTTTCTGCTGCACTGTTAGTGCTGAGGGCATGTCTAGATATACTGGCGTTTGATCAGCATTGCTGATCTGGCCCAGCTGAAAGTTGACTGCCTTTCGCAGCGAAATCACTTTGCGCTGAAAGGTCATAAGCAGCTCTTTGTAGCTTTCCGGCAGCTTATGCAATATCGATGTGTGCTGACGTAAAGAAAATCCTGTGTGGCGCATAAAATGAGACACCCAGTGCTTACTTGCCTTGCAAGTCCATCTGCGGAATGCTCTTTCCTGTAGGAATCTCTCTTGCCTTTGCTTGCAGTAGCTCTATGTTGATAGTGAGGTGTGCAGCTCATGTCTCTTGGATGAAGTGTGTTAGGTCCAGTTCAACCTCAGGAAAAACTCCATTCTTCGGCCCTGAGAAACTTCTCAAGCACATGCACACAAAGAGGGTTTCTTTTGCTTCCTCCAACTGTGAATGCTGTGCTGATTCACGCTGAACTGCCACCCTGCATCACACCTGCCCATGGTTTCGGCAGCTACAATCACTTTTCCTTTAAAAGTGGCTGAATATTGCTTTCACGCTTCTGACAATGTGCAAAGCGTGGCTGTTGCAAAGTCAGCGGGGTTTCAGTAGCTATTGATGATGGCACAAGAACCTGATAATGATAGCAGTGAGTAATCCCATAACCAGAACTGTGAATTTGGGTTGAAAATTGTTGGGACCTGCATATAGTACAGTGCGGAAATTTCACATGGTAAAATCTGGAAAGATACCTCAAACTATACTATATGGGTTTCTATGGTACTAGATTGACTAGGCTTCGCTAGTTTTGGTTTCGAGGAGGCGCTTGCCACATGGCCGACGACCATGCCTGCGATATATAAAAACGCAAATATCGCTATTTCTGCTCGATTCAAAGATTCATTGTGACGCACAAAAGATTTTTTTTTTTTTTCAGTTTTCTTTCTCGCTTCTCTCGCTCCCTTCCTTCGCAGAGCAGATTTGCCTTGCACTGCTGTGCTAAGATTCATTTTTTTTTTTTCTTTTGGTGTGCGTGGATGCCCCACCAGGACTGCAGTCCCCGCTTTGCGGAATCACCAGTGTTGGCAGTCCCTGCGAAAGGTTGTGTTAACCGAAGAGTATATCTAAAGCGGTTCATAAAGCTAAAGTGATAGAGTTGTGCTCGAGAATGTCTAAGGCATCAGTATTATCTTGAACAGAGCTTTAGTATTCAAAAAATTGAGGTAAGTGCAGGACATGATTGGAGACTTCTCCGGGAAATTTAAGTATTAGCTCGATGGCAAAGGCACTCCTCATTAAAATTCTGTCTCTAGCACTCATCTACTCGCAATAGAAAGATCATTGTATTGCATTATAAGATTAAATAAAATGCTGCTTTTCCAGTTCTATTTGATCTTTAGAAAAAATAACTCATTGACATTACCCTTGGCAACGACATGGGTGGTTGAAAGGTTTCGTTTTCATACTCTAGATACTCCTGTGCTTTCGCGTTTCAGTAGTTTCATTATTGCATAGTGCTTGGCTGGTTTTGCTGGCTCGCAAAGCTCACACTAACTGCAAGTAGCAGATAATGCCACGTCCTTGTGATGTTGCGGAATTCCCAAACGGTCCACGCTTCTTCGCCAAGAGCAGCTGCACAGGCGACTCCAATGCTCTGTCTTGGCTCGGCTTCTCCATCGCCGTGTATTGGCATTTTGTGCAGAAAACCGTAGCCCCGTTTGTCGGGCGTCATTTTGCTCCCCAACAGCAGTAAAGGGCGGTGATGGCGTAGGTAATGTCACCACTCCCCTGCTCAGGGGCGGGTGACTTGAATTTATTTATTTATTTAGCATACTTCCAAAGCCCGAGGGCATTACAGGAAGGAGTGGTGAATAAAAATATTTGGACAGTAAAAGAGAGAAAAAATACAGTTGTAACAAGTAAAGAAAAACAAGTTAACAAAAGGTTTCGTGAATGGCAGTCTTGAAACTGTTGATGTCAGTGATGGCGGCGATGGAAGCGGGAAGGTGGTTCCATTCTTTGCTTGTCTTTGGAATGAAAGATTCGCTGTAGGTATTAGTCCAACAAGATGGCACACCAACTTTGTAATTATGATCTGAATGCAATGACACGTAGACGGGCGCGGAAAAAAGAACATCTTTTAAAATCGGATTATAGTGATGGATATTGTAGAACAATGAAAGGCAAGAGCGTTTATGGCGCAAAGATAGTTCAGGTAGGCAAGTGTTGCTTTCATTGATGATACGCTGGCATGCCGAGAGCAATTTGATAGAATGAAATGTGCTGCGCGATTCTGGGTGGATTTAATAATTTTGGGGTCCCAGATAGTGCATGCGTAATCTAATTTAGGATGAACAAGAGTTTTATATAGATGTAGTTTTACAGACGACGGTGCTCGGGAAAAATTGTGTCGCAAGTACCCCAGCATGCGGTTTGCGTTGTTAGTAACATAGTTAACTTGTATATGCGCCAAGAAAGATCAGAACTGTGGATGCCGAGGTACTTGTATGATGTCACAGGATCTAGTTGGATGCTGCCAAGAAAATACTCGCTGCTAATAGTGTGGCCCCGTCAAGTTATTCACATGCTTTTACACTTCTTGAGGTTGAGCCGCACCATCCATTTATTGCGCCATGAGAACAAGTGGTTCAGATCTTCTTGAAGTTCATGCTGGTCAGAGGCTTGGGCGAGTTTTTTATAGAGAACGCAATCGTCGGCAAAAAGTCTTATTGATGAAAACGTGGTGCAGTCAGGGAGGTCTTTAATGTAAATGAGAAAGGCTAAGGGTCCCAACACTGATCCTTGTGGGATGCCGGATGAGACAGGTGAAAGAGTAGACGAACAGTTGTTAGCAGTCACAAATTGGGTGCAGTCAGAAAGAAAATCTTTAATCCAGCAGAATACCTTGGTGTCTAAGTTAAGTTTGCTTAATTTAAGACGAAGCAAGTCCTGCGCCACCCCATCAAAAGCTTTAGCGAAATCCAAGAATATGCAATCAGTGTCGAAACTGGTGTCGTTATTTTTAAAGAGATAATTAGTAAAAGATAGTAGCTGCATTTCACAGGAAAACATTTTCCTGAAACCATGCTGGTAGTTAGTGAAGAATTTTCCTCTAGAACTTTATTGAATGAGAATAAATAACATGTTCAAGAAGCTTACATGGGATGCGGGTCTGTAATTATTGGGAAGATGTACATTACCTGACTTATGGACAGGAACCACTTTCCCTACCTTCCAATCATCGGGAATTGTGCAGCACTCTAAAGATTGAGCAAAAATGTTGGACAAGATAACAGAGGAGTACACTTCGGTTATTTTCAATATTTTTGATGTAATTGAATCACAGCCAGACGAAGATGAAATTTTAAGATTACTAATGGGTTTACCAATGCCTACAGAATCAATGATTATGGGATCTATAAGAGGAAAGTTAAAGTCGTAAAAATATGCAAAAGAAACAAACGCATCGTTAAACACTGAGCAGGATTGTGGAGGAGGGACTAAAGTATTATCATCACATGCAAGTTGGATAGGATGATTCTCCGAGCCGCTGACAATGTTCCAGAACTTACGCGGGTTAGTTTGCAACATTTTCGGTGAAGTAGTGTTGAAAAAGTAATCCTTGGCATGTTCGATGCTGTTATTGTACTGCATATTTACTTGGAAATAGGCAGCCCAATGATCGGGGTTATTGGTTCGCCTAGCACAACGAAAAAGACGTTTCTTTTTGTTTGAAAGCCGTTTTAGAGCAGTGATAAACCAGGGTGACTGTGGGGTAGAAATTATGTTTCGCTGTGGTATGAAGTGCTCGACTAAACAACCCAGTTTATATTTATAGAGGCACCAGTTCTCCTCAATTGTGCACCTAGAGAAATCGCACATAAAATCAAGGAGGAACGATTGCACTTCAGCTATTATTGACGTTACGTCGGCCCAACCGTAATTGCGAACGATTTTATGCTTTGTGTCGGATAAGATCCTAGGTTTGATTGTAAAGTGGATCAAAGAATGATCACTTATACCAGGGAGGTAAGTAAGAGGGCTAGCTACGTCAGGCGTGTTGGTCAAAACAAGATCAAGAATGTTGGAGACTGATACAGTGGTTCTAGTTGGTTGAAGAACAAGTTGGGTTAGCTTAAAATCATTACAGAGGCTCAGAAAATTAATGCATTCAGAAGAATTATGTTTAAGAGTAGTAGCCTGGTCGCTCCACATAATGGCAGGGTAATTAAAATCGTTCAAGAGGAACAATGGCAGGCTGGGGAATCGAATGGTTACGCTGTCAAGTGTGTCGTGTAATTCATTACAAAATGACATGGATGCAGTGGGAGGCCGATAGCATGTGCAAAGCAGAAATTCTCGATAGTCAGCTTGAACACGTACACAAACTAATTCCAGAGGGTTCGCAATAGCAACAGGTGAAGAAACAAGTGAGGCACTGACAGCAACCAATACGCCCACTTTGGAGCGAATGTCACGGTCATACCTATAAATAGTACAGTGAAACCTCGTTAAACCGTAGTTTGCTGGAGCTCGGAAAAAGTACATACTAAACGGTAGCACTGCTTAATCGAAATGGCATGAGATGGCCCACTTACCTGTCAAAAACGGAAGAGAGAGTGTGATGAAAGGGGAAAAAACATGCAGTGTTTATTTACTTCACGCGACAAACATGTTATTTTCATTTGATGCCGTGGCGGCCTAGCAGTGACGACAGCGGCCTCAAACTTGCTGAAGCTACGAGCGAGCTTTTCAACCAGCCCCCTCTTCTCTGCAAACACTCGCATTGCAGATTCCTTGTTAGTGTTGTATATTCTCCGTGCGTGGGCGCGGTAGCGTTGCAGAAGTTGCGGGGCACCTTTTCATTGCAGGGTGCTGTTCTCATCACAACGACTGCATTTATGAGGCTGACGTAACGCGCAGCTTCTGCCACTGTCGGGCCTGAATCGCCCGAGCTGTCGCTTTCCATGTCGTCCTTATCACTGTAGCTGGGTGACACTTCGGCAAAACAGAGGCAACGATGGCGAAAAGTCGAACCTCGCAGCCGACATCTCTTCGCGGTCGCAGCAGCGCTGCTGAGCAACTTCTTCA
Organism: Dermacentor andersoni; assembly: GCF_023375885.2. NCBI lineage: Eukaryota > Metazoa > Arthropoda > Arachnida > Ixodida > Ixodidae > Dermacentor > Dermacentor andersoni. The sequence continues at coordinate 378,056,770 of NC_092814.1, read as the reverse complement.
CATTCCAAATGCCACACGCCGTAGTCAACAGTAGACCCATGTTGCGTGCCAGTGCTGGCTTCTTCGTGTCACGTTTGACAGCGCGAACGATGTCTCATTTTTCTTCTATGCTGAGCACCCGGTGTCTTTTTTTATCTGAGCTTCGGCATGACGTGAGTCCTCACTTACATGACGCCACAACATTCCCTGGAATGGCGCCGAAATGATGTTGATGTTGATGTGGCTTCAAGCGCAAATGCACAGGGCGCTTGGAGGCCGTTGTTCAGATCTCTGAGGCTTGTTCTGCCGGGCCACCCAATGGAGATAAGGCACCGTCATGTTTGCACGACGAAAAGTGGAAACACTACGTGTTAACTGATACGTACGCAATAAGCTGGTACGGTTTATGCGGATACAAAACACATTATTTTCAATGGCCGCTGAGTCGGGGATTTGACTTTACTACTTTTAAAACGAAACTACTGTTTAAGCGGGTACGGTTTAATGAGGTTTTACTATATAGGCTTTCTCGCAGTCGAAGATTTCGCTATCTTTTATTTTAGGCGATAGCCATGTGAAAGTGAGGATGATGATGTCTGCTGAACAGGAATCAGCAACGGACGACAAATCGGTTCATTTATTAAGGATACTTCTGATATTCATGAATACAATTGATAGGTTGTCGGTATTAGAGTGCGATGTTTGCTAGGATGAGCTGGTGGTAGGCAAAATTACTAACGTGTCAGCTGGAACATGTGAAGTAAAGGTAAAAGCAGGACCGGACTCACAGACCCTGTTTGTAGTTGCACAGTACACATTCGTTTTTCGTTCACGAGTCTGTTATGGTGAAGTGTGTAAGAATAGCCGGTTGCTTTGCCAAATTCAATTAAGTGTTTCCACAATTGTCGCATGGTCCTGCAGAAATCTTCACCTAATGATACACCGGTGTCCTTAAACTTTGCTCCTTGGGAAAGAATGCCATTTTTTAACTTTGAAGATGCAAATTTCACGATAATTGGCCGGGATTTGTTTGCGACGAAATTGCCCTATCTATGTGCCCGTGAAATCTGTCCCGCCTGGATATCCAAGTTCAGGTGGCGGGAAAGAAAGTTGCGCACCTGTGTTTCCAATTCTGCCAAATTTTCTGAAGTAGTGTCGGTGATTCCATAAAATATTAGATTTTTGCGTCTCGAACGGTCCTCAAGATCATCAAGGTGGGACTGCAGTGCTGCTTGTTCTTTGCTGACTGCGTCAGCAACGATGCGTGGCACGTCAGTGCTCAACTGCCCGCCTTCAATTAGTTCAACAGACGCTTAAACTGTGGCTACTCGAACAGTTCAATCGGATACCTTCGATGAAAGCGCTTCTTGGTTATTTTAAGTTTATCAAGAGCATCCATGATTTCTTTATGCCGCGAATCAAACTTCGAGGAAAGAGCAGCAATAGCAGAAAGCACGTCGTCATTATTAGGCTTACAGCTTGGATCTAACTTAGGGGGCCCAAGATTGGACTCCACGTCGCCACACATTAATAAGCTTTTCGTGACAAACACACAGTCAGATAAAGATGCTTGCAAAGCTTGTGGACACGGGAGGAGCAGCAAACAAACATTGCTCGTTCGCTTAGAGTACAAGGACGTAGTACTACTAACCTGCACTAGAAGGCAGAAAGGGTTCCTGAGCGACGAGCACATAGCTGTCACTTCCCCGTGTCCACTAAAGGCGGCCAGGCGATGGGAGTGATTCAATTGCACAGTAGAGGAAAGGAAGGACGATAGTAGCCCGCTGATCTGATCCAGAAGTCCATGTGCGCTGATGTCAGAGATACCAGCCGCAGTGATGAGGAAGCAGACGCGGCTTCGGCTTCCAAAGGTACAGGATGCCATGCGCCAAGCTGGACGATGAACTGCACAAGAAGGCAGAAAGGGTTCTTGAGCGACGAGCACATGGCTGCCTAAATTACGCTAAATTACGCTAAAGGTATATGAACCTTTCAGACGCAATTTTCTTGTAAACTAAGTCTCTTCTTGGCATGAAAGAAGCGCTGCGGTGTTTCTGGAGTAATGATTTAACAGTCCATGTCGGGTTAGCATTTGCCTTTAGTGTCCCTTTATGTGAACCTTCTTTACATTTAGTTTGCGGAAAACCAACAGAACGTTCCCACATTGTTCGATGTACAGTCCCCGATCGATAAATCAGACACCGAGAATCTCGACATGCTCGGTAATTCGGACAGCTTCGTGGTGCCACCAGCTCTGCATTCGGTTATCTGGACTCCGTCCGTGGCTGTAGCGTACGCCAACTCTGCCACTGTTATCTCCTCCGACAACCTCGACGATACATCAAGTATGGCCTCCGAGATTACACGCTAGACGGTAATCTCTGATGCCTTGCCTTGGTCGCTGCTCTACGCCTCTGAGATTTAACTGCAACTGCCCATCTTGGAGGCTTTGCCTGAATTGTGAGGTCGCATCAACATCACAATCATCACATCTTTTTCCGGCACCCCTGCACATGGCCTGCTATCGCCATTCTGTTTGTTGAATTTTCCTTGCAGGCAGCATTCTGCCATGCTGTGCTTGTTTGTTTAGTTTGCATTCCAGACAACGCTCTGCTGGCTCCAAGAAGTCTTTCACGTGAAGTTATTGATAGGCTGCATCAAATGGCACCAACAGTGCCCTCGCAGTCTGACTCTAAACAAATCTTGAGTTGCAGTCCGAATGAGCCCGACTCAGCAACTGAAGAGGCTGAACTTCCACCTACCACAATGAGCTCAAATGTGGACATCATTGATAACCTGCTAGGCTGCGGTGTTCCGATTCCTGCCACCATTAGATTTGAAGAATTTGCAGACGTCGACAGCACGGTTTCGTCGTGTGCCGAACTGAATGATGACGAAATAATTAAGCAAGTTCTCCCACCGTCAAGCAGCGACTCTGACTCGGATGATGATGTGCTGTGTACTCTAGAGCCTTCCACATGCGGATCTGACTCGAGTATTTCCAGTCCTTGTGTCAGTGTACAACGAAACTCAAAACTGGCAGAAATACAGGCGGACTTGGTTGCACATAAGGGGAAGTGCATGCAGCAACACATCGACCACTTGTTCCGTGCATAGGGGCCTTAAAACATAAATAAAGTATGGCAAAGAAGTCCGACACGACTGTGGACGACACGAAGGACGCGGACAAGAAGACGCAGCAGCGTAGGCTTATTAGCCAGTCACACCAGGAACAGCGTCTAGCCCGAGCCCCAATTCAGTAGCGCTGGCGATCCGGCTGCGGAGCTCGGCACGGCGCACTTCTTTTTCCTTACAACTTCCCCCCTCGCTGAAGACGGAGCTGCACAGGAGGCCTAAGGCGTCATGAGGACGAAGGGCTCGTGATACGGCTTGAGACGATCTACGTGCACAATTTCGCGGCCTCGGCGACGCAGGTCCGTAGGGGGCGTCAGAGGTTCGATAACGTAGTTCACCGGAGAAGTTTGGCGTAGAACCCGGTAAGGTCCATGGTATCGGGATACAAACTTGGAAGAGACACCTTGTGTCGAAGTAGGAGGCACCCACAACCAAACAAGAGCGTCAGGCGAAAAGTGGTGGTGGGGGCGCCCGTCGTCATGACGAAATTTCTGTAGCGCTTGTTCTTGCGTTGTAAGGGAGCGAGCTAGTTGCCGACATTCTTCTGCATACCGGGCGGCTTCGGAAACCGGTGTACCTTCTGATAAGTCGGGACGGTAAGGGAGAATAGTGTCAATGGGAAATGATGGTTCGCGGCCATATAGAAGAAAGAAGGGAGAAAAGCCCGTCGTTGACTGGGGTGCCGTGTTGTAGGCGTACGTGACATAGGGAAGGATGAGGTCCCAGTTGGTGTGGTTGGAGGCGACATACATCGAAAGCACGTCGCCAAGAGTTCGATTAAAGCGCTCTGTCAATCCGTTCGTTTGCGGGTGATATGCGGTGGTACAGCGATGAATAATGCGGCATTCAGCGAGAAGTTCTTGAATGACATCGGCGAGAAAGACGCGGCCACGGTCGCTCAGGAGTTCGCGGGGAGCGCCGTGACGTAGAACGAAGCGTTGAAGGAGAAAGGAGGCAACGTCACGAGCCGTCGCGGCTGGCAGAGCAGCCGTTTCTGCATACCTCGTGAGATGGTCTACAGCTACAATGACCCAGCGATTGCCAGCAGCTGTGTATGGCAGAGGCCCGTAGAGGTCTATCCCAACCCGGTCAAAGGGTCGCGAAGGGCACGGCAAAGGTTGCATTGGTCCAGAAGGGCGGCAAGGATCAGGCTTCTGACGTTGACATTCTGTGCAAGAGCAAATGTACTTTTGCACAAATGTGTACATACCACGCCAATAAAACCTATGACGTAGTCTGGTGTAAGTCTTGAAGAGACCAGCGTGTGCGCACTGAGGGTCGGCGTGGAAAGTGGCGCATACATCAGTGCGGAGCTGCCGAGGTATTACGAGCAGCCATTTGCGGCCGTCGGAACTGTAGTTACGGCGATAGACAATTCCGTCGCGGATGGCGAAGTGCGAAGCTTGTCGGCGTAACGCTCGGGATGGTGGGCGTGTAGGTGAATTAGAGATGTAATCAATCAAAGATGAAATCCAGGAGTCCTTGCGCTGCTCCAAAGCCATGTCGACAGAAGCGAATGGGAGAAGTGGGTCGTCTAGGACGGACACACTGACAATGTCGGCGTGGACAGGCGAGCGCGAAAGAGCATCGGCATCGGCGTGCTTCTTGCCTGAGCGGTAGACAACCCGGATATCGTACTCTTGGAGCCTCAGTGCCCACTGGGCTAGGCGGCCGCAGGGATCCTTGAGAGACGACAACCAGCAAAGTGCGTGGTGATCGGTAACGACATTGAAGGACCGGCCGTACAGGTACGGGCGAAATTTTGTGATGGCCCAGATGATCGCGAGACATTCTTTTTCCGTGACGGAATAGTTGGCTTCAGCTTTCGTCAGAGTGCGGCTGGCGTAAGCAACAACATATTCTTGGCAGCCGGGCTTTCGCTGGGCGAGCACAGCGCCAAGACCGACACCGCTAGCATCCGTATGGATTTCTGTGGGAGCAGTTGGATCAAAATGGCGTAGTATCGGTGGTGTTGTGAGGAGGCGACGTAGTGTCGCAAAGGCATCATCGCAAGCCGGGGACCATGAGGAAAGATTGGGGTCTCCTCGAAGAAGCTCTGTCAGTGGTGCCATAATCGAAGCGAAATTTCGAATAAAGCGGCGGAAGTACGAGCAGAGGCCAATGAAACTGCGCAAGTCTTTTAGTGACGTTGGCCTCGGGAATTCTGTAACAGCACGGAGCTTAGCGGCATCAGGGAGAACGCCGTCCTTCGACACGACATGTCCGAGAATTGTCAGCTTGCGTGCGCCAAAGTGACATTTCTTCAGGTTTAGTTGGAGGCCAGCGTCACTGAGACAGCGTAAAACCTGCTCCAAGCGATGAAGGTGAGTAGGAAAATCTGGTGCAAACACTACTACATCATCCAAATAACACAGGCACGTGTTCCATTTGAGGCCTCGGAGAATAGTGTCCATCATCCGCTCAAAAGTTGCGGGCGCGTTGCAAAGTCCGAATGGCATCACACGAAATTCGTATAGGCCATCTGGTGTGATGAAAGCAGTTTTAGGCTTATCGTCTGCAGCCATAGGCACCTGCCAATAACCAGAGCGCAGATCGAGGGAGGAAAAGAACTCTGCGCCTTGTAAGCAGTCTAGGGCGTCGTCGATCCGCGGCAATGGATAAACATCCTTTCGGGTTATTTTGTTTAGGCGACGGTAATCTACACAAAAGCGGATCGAGCCATCTTTCTTTTTAACTAAAGCTACTGGCGATGCCCATGGCCTGTCGGATGGTTCAATGACACCACGCTTTAGCATGTCACCTACTTGCTCGTCGATGACGCGCCGTTCGGTCGACGATACGCGGTATGGTCGCTGCCGTAGCGGTGAGTGAGAACCGGTGTCAATCCGGTGACATACAGTCGTCGTTCGGCCCAGAGAAGTGGTATGGCTGTCAAAAGCAGGACGAAATTTCTCGAGGAGACGAAGAAGGTCATGGCGTTGCTTGGGGTTTAAGGCATTGTCGATGACATGGTTGAAAACGTCTTCAGGCGATGTGGCAGTCACGGGACTACAGTAGAGGGTGTTGACTTCTGACGATCTAATAGGAAGTTGCAACGTGGTAATGGTGTCGTAAGGCTCCACGGTGCCGAGAGATTCACCGCGAAGCAACGTAATCGGGAACGGGAAGTAATTGTATACAGGAAGGTGAGTCGCGCCAGCTTGAAGGCCAAGCAGCGCAGTTGGGAGTGGTGAGAGGTGGCGATGAACGAAAGCAGTCAAAGGTATAAAGAGTACGGTGGCGTCGTGACAAGAAGACGCAGCAGCGTAGGCTTAGCCAGTCACACCAGGAACAGCGTCTAGCCCGAGCCCCACTTCAGTAGCGCTGCCGATCCGGCTGCGGAGCTCGGCACGGCGCACTTCTTTTTCTTTACAAAAGTGATATTTTTTGGTTACCCTCATTTTTTTGGACATTTGATAGTTCGGACGTATTTATGTTCACTGTGGAGTCTGAATTATCGGTCGTCGACTGTATCCGAGAATTCGGCTTAAAGGGGGACACTGCTATTGAAATAATGTTAATCATTTTTCCCATCAATATTAATGAAAGTTTCCTATTAAGATTTTTGTGCTGATTTCAAATATGTAATTATTTTTCCAATAGGCAATTTAGTTCCGAAGGTAAAGGAAATTCATTGTTCATCATATTCAGAAACAATAGAATAATAACCGCACTACAGACATTCATATCGGCACATGCCTAGGTACTAGAAAACATAAGGAACACAATGGTAGGAATACTTTTTTGATATAGCAAATATTAGTAATTCTGTAGCAATTCAATCTTCACTGTTCCAAATCTGGGTACCCCACTGCCTGATATAAAGCAGAACTGAAAAATTTTAAAGTATAAATTCCGAAATCTGTTCCTACCATTGTGTGCTTTGCACTGCAATAAAGCGGTCAGGCAGTATTCCAACAAGCAAAAGGATGACCGTTTATTTGACAGTGCACTTATATAGACGAGGGATCATGTTATCTGTACAAAAGGAATATGCGCACTGGCTGTGCAGTGATATGCGACGCCACGCTATAGCACTTCTTCCCCCTTAGATTAATTCCGAAAGTCACTGGGTTAGTATCTGTTCGGGGGATGTCGCACATGTGCACTACGACGAAGAATTTGCAGCTCGGCTGTAGATGCAGGGTCTGGCTGGTTCGAAGAGCTGGGGGCAGCTGTTTCGGGCACAGACGAGAACGTTGATAACTCTTAAGAAATGACTTGCAGTCCATTATCACTTGCCCGTACCTCTGGTATACCGCAAGCGGCCAACACACAATGTAACTTTTCAATGGTTTTGTTAGCAGTAGTGGATGACACAGGCCAGACCTCGATCCATTTCGAAAACACGTCGACAAGGGCTAACAACGCCTGGCAGCCTTTTACAGCATAGTCGATGTGCACGTGTTGCCAGGGTTTTGTGGGATAATTCCATGGCTGCAAGGGAACAGGTGAAGCCGCGTTCTGAATGGCCTGACACACCCGACACTGTCGAGCGTAGCTTTCAATCGAAAGGTCGAGACCCGGCCACCACACGGGAGCTAGCCGCATGAAAGCTTCTTGCTAGCGCTTTCATGCGGCTAGCTCCCGTGTGGTCTTCATGCAATTGATGCGAATCCATTAGCCGAAGCTTATCAGGTATGATCACCCTTGATCCCCATGTTATGCATTCTTGCTCTACTGATAGCTCATCACAACATGAATAAAATGGTCTCAACTCTTCGGAGCTCTGCGAAGGCCAGCCATTTAGAATGAAGTGCGTCACGCGAGACAAGGTTGGATCACGTCTGGTAGCTTTAGCCACGTCATCCGATTTTAGTGGCATGCTGTCAAAAAGCAAGAGACACTTGGGAGGCTCGTCGGCCGCTACAATAGGCCGTGGTAGCCTGGACAGCATCAGCCACTTCAATGTTTCTTCCTTTCCGATATCTTAGTTTATACTTGTACGATGCCAACGTAATTGGCCATCTTTGCATTTGAGCTGCAGCAAGTGTAGGCACAGATTTGTCTTGGCCTAATATTCCGAGCAGTGGCTGATGGTCTGTGTAAAGAGTGAACTCTCTTCCATACAAGTAGCGGTGAAATTTTTTTAAACATCAGTGCTAATGCTTCCCGCTCACCCTGAGCATAGTTCTTCTCAGCTGATGCAAGTGTTCTAGACACAAACGCCACTGGCCTCTCTTGTCCCTCTGCAGTCTCATGAAAAAGAACAGTACCCAACCCATACGACGAAGCATCACACGACAGAGCAATTCATTTCGCTACGTCGTAAAAAGTGAGTACAGTACTCTTGACAAGCAACTACTTCGTAGCAGCAAAAGCTTCGCTACACTCCTGTGTCCACGACCACTTTTCGCCCTTGCACAACAGACGATACAATGGTTCTGCCACGCAGGCAATGTTGCTTAAAAACCTTGCGTAAAAGTTTAACATGCCTAGATAAGCCTTTAGCTCCGTTTGGCAAGTGGGCTCTCGCGCTTCCATGACTGCCTTTATCTTTTCTTCCATGGGATAGATACCGTCAGCGCACACAGTGTGACCTAGATAAGTCACGGTGTTCTTAAAAAAAAAAACCAACACTTTTCTTCTTTCAGAGTCACGTTGTAATCATTAAACCGCCGCAGGACTAGTTGCAACGTCTTTTGGCAGTCAGTGAAGTTCTTTCCCAACAATATGACGTAATCTATGTAGCATCCCACGTGTGGTATGGCCTTGAGCACCTCATCCATGAATGACTGAAAAATGGCTGGCGTGCTGGCTACACCAAATGGTAAGCGCTGGAACTTAAAAAGTCCCATGTGCGTATTAATGGTTAGCAGTGGTCGGGACTTGGTAGTAAGTGGAATCTGCTGATACGCGGCTGAAAGATCCAACATACAAAACACCTTGCCACCCGCTATTGCAGAGTACAAGTCTTCTGGTCGAGGCAATGGGTAGTGGTCGGTCTTTAGCGCAGGATTAATTGTCACTTTGTAGTCCCTGCACAATCTCAGCGAGCCATCTTTCTTCTGAATCACAACCACCGGCGCTGCTCAATCACTTTGATTCACGCGGCACATAGCTCCGCTTTTTTGCAGCTTTTCCAGCTCCTTTTCTACGTTATCTCGTAGCACATATGGAACATTTCTGGCCTTGCCAAAGACTGTCATACAGTTCTGATTTAGAGCTATCCTTGCTTGGTAGTTCTTTACTACTCTGGGTTGCTTAGAAAACACCCTGGGAACTTTTGTTTCACTGCTTCCACTTTGCTAGCGTCACTTACATTTACATACAACACACTTTTCCAGTCAAGCCCTAGCCTCTCGAGCCAATTTAGCCCCATCAGCAGTGGGAGCTGTTTGCCGTGATCTTTGACAATGATAACTGGCAGTCGCAAAGACTGGTTTCCGGCCGTAACGAAAACGTTGCATTGCCCCTTCACTGGAACGGGTTCCCCAGTGTGTGTTCTTAGGGTGACTCGCGATGGCTCGCACTTGATGTGCGGAAATGCATTCAGCCTAACACTCTCGGGAATTAGGGTTACAGCAGCTCCCGTATCCACCTGCATGCAGATGTCTTTCCCTTCTACGTTTACTTGCACTTCATATCCACAACGGACTGCATTAATAACATGGTACACCTCTAATTCAGAGTCACTATCAGAGCAGTCCACCACGTTCGCAGTCTTTAGTTCTCTGCACTTACTGGGACACATCTTCTGTAAATGGCCAATTTGTGAACAGCTGTGACACTGGACATTCTTATACCAGCAAACACTAGCGGCATGCGCCTTGCCACATCTTTCGCAGACTCGCTTGACATCCTTGAACTTCTGAAGCTTCCATTTCTTTTCAGTTCCCTGTCCTCTTATCGCCATGGCATGCAGAGCCACTTCCTTGCCTTCTGTATGCTTTAACGCTGTTTGTTGTGCAGCCTGCTCCCGGTCCAAGGCTATCTTGCCTGCCTTTGAAAAGGTAAAATTTTCTTCAGCAAACAAAGCGAGTTGCATTTCTTCGCGTCTTATGCCTGCCACTAATCAGTCTCGCAGTACGTCTTGCAGGAACAGACCGAAATCGCACTTCCTTGCTAAATGCTTTAAGGCCACTATGAAGTCCTTGACACTTTCTTGTTCCTCTTGTGCTCGCCTGTTAAATTTGCAATGTTCGGCGATGACCGAACAGCTTGGGCTATAGTGCTTCTTCAACAGCACTGTCACCTCTTCAAAGGATTTATCCCCAGGAATGGCAGGTACCACCAAACTTTTGAGCGCCTCGTACGTTCGTGGTCCTATCACGCTCGAGAGTACGGCCAGCTTCTTTTCCTCTTTGATATCATTTGCTGTGACGAAATGCTCAAAGCTTTCTAAATAGGATTCAAAATTCTGATCCTTCTCGTCGTACTCGTCTACCTTCCCTAGTTGCGCCGTTTCCAGTGAATTAACTGTATACTTATCGGTTCGCTCTCCCAATGACTGCGTTGTGCGTGACTCGTTGCTGTGGTACTGACGATTGGTACCGTCGATCCGGGTCATGGCTTCCGCCACTTTCTTTTCCGTGGCTGTCGACCGCCGATCGTCTATGGTACTGCTTCCGTACTGAGCTAGTGGAAGCGGGCACATCCCATCCTCGTCGCCAGTGCAATAAAGCGGACAGGCAGCATTCCAACAAGCAAAACGATGACCGTTTATTTGACAGTGCACTTATATAGACAAGGGATCACGTGATCCGTACAAAAGGAATGTGCGCACCAGCTGTGCAGTGATATGTGACGTCACGCTGTAACAGCACTTTTCAGCTACAAGCCACAAGAAAAATTATGGCTCTACCTGCCTTGAAGGCAGACGTATCGCTGCTGCAAATCAGCAAGAAGTAAAAAATCACCGTATTGGAGAGATGAGAAAAAGAAATACATTCACTTTTAATAAAAAGTGCAGAAAAAATTTTGCAATATCTTGCCCTGAAAGTGGCTAAAAGCCACCAGGAATGTAGTCGCTCTGACTACGGCCACCCAAATGTGGTAAAAACATCGTTTAGCGCCGTTTGCCGATTCCCAGTGGCTTTCATCGCGCGCGGCCAGTACGTTCACAACGAATGGGTTGGTCTTCTGGTGCTCTACGCCAACGTGACATCACTGCAGCAGGCGGACGTGATAACAATCTTTGCCATATTCTCGTTCACTTTTGCCTACTGTATTGCTACTGCTGCACAACTTGTACTTGACAAACAACATCAGTCTGTTCACGGAGTCCAAACTGATGATAGCGAAGCCTCCCTCAGCGTTGACTGGTGCGGCCGCAACCTCATCAGTGTGAGTGAGGAAATCCAACTTCCACTTTGTTGCTGGCATTGAAGCAAGAACTTGGAAATTTTTTTGGGCCATTCATCTCCCTCTGTAGCAAATCTGCACGTGGCAACATTGCAGTGTCACGCCAAATGCGGTCGCTGTCTGCAGCACTTTCACTCTTTGGTGAGCTGGCTAGGCCTACTTCGGCATCATTTGCTGCTTTGGCATCACTTTTGGTTGGCGGCAGGCTATTCTCAATGTTTTCTGAAGCATTGGAACACTTTTGAAAGTTTCAAGCTGATCGCTTCTTCTTTTTATCGAACTTGTGCCTCGTGGCGAACTTGCCCGATGGATCGGACATCATTGCACACGTGTCACAAACCTACGAGATATGCTGTCGCGTCGTCTGCGTAGTGGAGCAGACAAGAACCTCGCGCAGCCAACTACAGCACGTGCTTCTGGTCGCGTGCAATAGTCGATGAATGGGATTGCGTATTTGGACTTTTTTTATTCCTGGATTTCAGTGTCACTGGCGAGCCAGCGGAGTCACTTCTGGTGGGAAATTGAAGAAAGGCTCCTCTTTCCAATGAGACCAAGATGGGTGCGATCTTGCGTGCAGGGAAAGAGCTACGCACCACGATAAAGAAAGGGTTGTTTTTGCATGGCATTCAGCTCACAGTGATGTTATAAATTCATATTGCGGGCAAAATACTCTTCCGTGAGATGGAAAACTTGGTGAATTAAAGGGACACTAAAGGCAAATACTAAGTCGACATAGACTATTTAAATACCATTCCAGAAACCTTGCCACGCTTGTTTCGTGCCAAGAAAAGACTTAGTTTACGAGAAAACTGCGTCTAAAGGGTCCGAATACCTTTTTCGAAATTCAAATCTCCTGCCACCCAACCAGGAGAGTGGTGACGTTGCATACACCATCACCACCCTTTGCTACCTTTAACGGCACCCAACAGACGGCAGTACTGTTGCGATGCCTGTTTCTCGAACCTCGATCGGCGTTACTATGGGGTAGTGTGGCATTGTCGGCAGGCTGCAGGCTTCCAGTAGACCATGGTGACCAGGCAGGGGCGAGACGATTTCTAGTGCGAAACTTGCACTGTTCATTCCATGGTTGGTGAAGAATATAAAAGAAGAGAATGAAAGAATATATACATTGCGAGGCCGCTTAAATAGGCCCATTAAAAACGTAGGCAGGATTTTCACATCACGTGACATGTACAGAGTCCCATCGGTGCTTGGCGGCTGCTCCCTTTCTCCTAGGTGACGTTGCACGTGCGTGCCTCTGCTGGTGGTAACCCGTGGGTCCTATTTGGTTCACAGAAAGGGTCTCCCCTTGAGTCACACAGTTTGCGGAGAGGGTTCTCCTCTTGAGTCCGCACACACACAAAGGGGCCCGAAATCGCTGCGGGGCGCCCGCCATACTGGCAACCTCTCGAGACAACCATAGCAAATTAGAGATCCATCCTCCGTTTTGATTAGGCAAGGTCTTTCGATCATCCTTTTGGCACGGGGTGTTACACGCCAGTCGTAACAGCATCTCCGGTGGGGGAGGAAGATCTCAACGTGTAAGGGCCAGCAGCCGCTGGACGAGGGATCGGCGCTTCAGCAGCAGAATTTCCCTTCAGGGTGACGAACCCTTGGTTCGCAGCTTGTAGATTCCCTGGAGTCACTTATCAGTCCTCGTGGCGCTCTTGTATGCTTTTTTTTCTCTGGTCTGGTCCGGTGAAACAGGACTTACAAACCGGTCTCCTAACTTTTCGTCTCCTGTTTGGGCAATCGCTCCAGAACAGTGCGGGGACCCACAACCACAAAGCAAGCGAGCACAAGGCCACCCTTCCCCAAGACACACCAGGCTTTACCAAAAAAAAAAAAAAAAAAAAACTCTACTGCTTTTTTATCCCTCTCGCGCGTCCGCCCCCCCCCCCCCCCCCCTAAACACTAAAAACAGCCATTTCTTGAAAGTGTTTATGACGTGGTTACTAAAATCAGCTAACAATCAACTACAACTTCACAATAATAATTAAAAAAAGAAAACGTATGAAAAAAAATACCAACGTAAAAATGACACAGAAACCAGAGTGAGCATGAGGCTTTTGCTACTCTAGGGGCAACGGCTCAGACCGTCGGCATTGCCATTAAGTTTACCCTTCTTATAGCGAATATCAAAGGTGTACTATTGAAGAGCCAAGCTCCAGCGCAAAAGGCGGCCGTTTTTTTGTAGACAGGGACTGCAGCCATGTGAGGGGATAGTGGTCATTCTCTATGGTGAACCTTGAACCAGCGATATAGCAAGCTAGCTTCTGCACTGCCCATACCATGCAGGTGCATTCCTTTTCTGATGCACAGTATGCTCCCTCACGAACTAAAAGCTTTCTGCTGGTGTACAGTACAGGGTGTTCATTTTCGTCATCTCTCTTTTGACAAAGCACCACTCCCATACCCCGCTCGCTGACATCACACTGAAGAATGAATGGCTTAGAGTGGTTGGGCAAGTTCAACACTGGCTGACTCGTTAGTGCTTTCTTCAGCATACTAAAAGCCTTTTCTTTTGCGTCATCCGACTTCACCATTAGCGGTTCTGTTTTTCTGAGCGCATCTGTTAAAGAACTTGCAATTGTGGAATAATGCGGGATATATCTTTGGCAATAACTTGCCAAACCAAGGAATGATCTGATGTCCTGCTTGATGCGTGGTTCGAGAAGTTGTCTATTGCAGCCAGTTTAACCTCTGAAAGCCGGCGATGGCCTTGCCCTATTACATGACCTAGATAAGCTACCTCCGCGTTGCCCCAATTGGAATTTGGAAGCTTTCACAGTTAAGTTGGCCTCTCGTAGACAACACAACACGGTTCGCAAATGTTGCATATGGTCTGCCCTTGATGAACAAAAGATTGCTATGTCATCGAGATACGGAAGTGCAAAGTTCTCCATTCCCCGTAGCACCTGGTCCATAAGGCTAGAGAAACAATAGGGAGCGTTCTTCAATCCAAAGCTCAGGACTTTCAATCGAAAGGTTCCCATTGGGGAAATAAATGCCGCAAGCCTGCTTGCCTTCTCGGTCAATGAAACCTGCCAGTACCCTCTGACTAAATCGAGCGTAAAGATGAAATTAGCACTGCTCACTCTCTCGAATCTTTCCTCGATATGCGGTATTGGGTAGGTCTGGTCCTTCGTGATTAAGTTGAGCCTGCGGTAGTCGATACACAGTCGCGGCTCCTTTCCTGGGACCTCAACCAAGATAAGAGGTGAGGTATAATCACTCTCTCCTGGCTCAATTACACCTAGCTCTAACATCTTGTTTATTTCAGCAGCCATGACTTGACGTTGACGAGGTGAAACGCGATAAGCTTTTGAACGAACTGGGTCCGATGAGGTTCACTCGATATCGTGAACGATCGCAGTGGTCCTGCCAGGTGTGTATGAAAATATGTCCTTAAATTTTAACACGAGTTCCCTCAGTTCGGCCCTCTGATTGGGATTCAACTCCGCCTGCTCTACTAGCTTGTCAATGGTCTCGTGAATGTCTTTTGTCCCCATTATTGGTGTTAACTCTGGAAAGTCGACAGGCATCTCTTCAGGTTGGTTAAGTGACATGTTCACAATGGCCGCCCTCTGCCGGTGTACAAGTGTACCACAGATTGCTGTGGTACACTGGTGGTGACCTTCGTTTTCCCAGTACCAAGATTACGTAGTTTGTGTCATATAATTTCTGAATTATGTCAACCGGTCCTTCCCATTCAACCTCTAGTTTGTTTTTCAATGAGGGTTTCAGAATCATTACCTTTTCCCTAACTCCAAAGCGTCAAGTTCGAGCCGTCCTGTCATAGTAATGCTTAGCATTGCTTTGGTCCTTGCGCATTTCCTGCCCTGCTAATTCTTGAGATGTGTGCAGTCGGTCTAACAGCTCTAGCACGTAGGCCACAATTGAAGGGTCGTCCGCCCGGCCTTCCCAGGCTTCTCGAACAATGCGAAGAGGGGACCGAAGGCAGCAACCGTAAACGAGCTCTGAAGAAGAAAAACCTGTTGACTCGTGCGGTGCAGTTTGAAGCGTGAACATTGCTGCAGGCAAGCAAACCTCCCAATCGGCTTTGTGCTTATAACAAAGGACTCGCAAAAGCCGTTTCATGACTGAGTGGACTTTCTCTACCCCGTTTGACTGCGGGTGGTATACTGAGCTATAAATGATTTTAATACCGCACCTTTCCAGAAACGTCGAGGTCAGTGTGCTCGTAAAGACGGATCCTTGATCTGACTGGATTTCTGCGGGTAACCCTACTCGTGCGAAGATAGACAAAAGCGCGTTGACGATCTCCACCGAGCTTCGTTCTTTGAGGGGCACCGCCTCTGGGAATTTCGTTGCGGGGCATAATACAGTGAGAATATGCCGATAGCCAGACTGCTTTGCAGGAAGTGGTCCCACTGTGTCTATTATGAGCCTGCGAAACGGCTCCGTGGTAATGGGAACAAGTTTCATTGGCGCTTTAGCCTTATCTCCGGGCTTGCCTATGCATTGACATGTGTCGCAGCTTCTCACGAATGCTTCCACTTCTTGAAAGCAGCCGGGCCAGTAAAATGCCTGCAGTAAGCGGTCCTTTGTTTTCCGAATGCCCAGATGCCCGGTCAAAAGCCCCCGTGGACCAGATGCAGAAGCTGCTCATGATAGGGATGCAGCACCGCGAGTTGGTCGAATTGCACTCCCTTTCGACTGGCGCACTTTCTATTGAGGACGCCTGCCCTCTTGAGGAACTTTACGTCCTGTTTGGCCACATCTTCTTTTGCGTCTGGACTTAGGTTCTGCAGGGTGGAATCTTTTTCCTGTTCAGCAATCAATGTGGCAGAGCTTACATTCAATAACTTTCTTCTGCATTCGGCCTCTCTAGACATTTCAGGCTTCGGTGGTTTCCTGACCTCTTCATTAGCTAGTGTACCTTCCGCAATATCCCCTATAAGGCTGTCCTGTTTGGTGCTGGTTGACAAATCGTCCATCAAACCTGCTTCCTCCACCACTGGACATTCGTACACTGCCTTGGCCACGAACTCCCTTGCCTTGGAACGATTAGGGCTTGTACTATTTTCTCACTAAACCCGATTTCCCTGCATCGCAGCAAATCCTCAGATTTGTTAGAAAACAAATATGGATACTGTGGTGGGAGATGTGCCGAGACGGCGGCTTTAGTGTCCAATACTTCAAAAGGGCCTTCGATGCGAATCTGCCACAGGGAGACAAACACTGGAGGCCTCTACAGCTTGCCTTATCCAAGCACATTCTCCCGTGAACTGGCCTTCCTTCACCTATGACGGGTGCACCACGTCCATTGTAGCTGCTGAGTCGCGAAGCACCCGACACGGTTTGCTGTTTACCATGAGATCTCGAATGTACGGTTCTAGCAATTTCAAATTTTCCTCGTTACTACTTAGTGACATCAACACTAGTTTGGGATTTTCGCACCCCATGGAGATATGCCCTGTTTGCTGGCAGTTGTAGCAAACTACTGGTTTCTTTGCCTCGAAAGCTTTTTTTCTTTTGCCTTTCTGGCCTCAGTTTGGGTGACTCCTCCTTTCCCTTGCTGTTCTCGTCACTATTTTTCACCGAATCGGACCTTTCCCTTGATTTATACTGACTTGACTTTGACCATCTGTCTGACTTGTCGGGTCTGTATTTATTCATCTCCTTCTTAAGAGCTTCTTCGCCTTCGAATGCACGGCGAGTTACATACTCCTCAGCGAGATCGGCCGCTCTCATGATATTGTCCACGCCTGGCCTATCCTGAACCCAATACTTTATGTTTTCTGGGAGCCGGCGGAAGAACTTTCGGCGTCGCTGAGTGCACCCTCTTGTCTGAGCCATTCTTTCAGGTTTATCTCCAAGGTGTATGCGAAATCTGAATTATGACTCACTTTTGGTATTCTCGTCCTCCCTGAATTTTCGCCTGAATGCTTCTGCTGATAATCTATACTTTTTAAGCAAACTCGCTTTGACATTATCGAAGTCCTCTGCTTCTTCTTTCCCCATGCGGGTGATGATATCAGCTACCTCACGTGGCAGCAACGTAAGCAAGCATTGTGGCCGTGTGTTTCTCGCAAATTTTGCCTTCTCACATGCACACTCAAACTGCACCAGAAAAAAGACCTATGTCCCCTTCTACTGCGTAGGATGCCATCAAGTCTGTCATTCTGCGCTCGCTTTCTTGTGCCTCTGTGCTATTTCTTTCAGTATTTTTAGCCTTCAGAAACTGAAATATCTAGGCGCCTCATTTCGAGTGCATCGCGTGCAACACGGTTGCGCTCTTCTTTGGCCTCACGTGCTGCCCACTCGTGCTCTTATTTTTCTTCTAGGCGCTTACGCTCTTCCTCCTTATGCGCAATGCTCTCTAGGCATTCCTTCAGTTCGTCATCTGCCCCGATCGCTTCAATCGCCTCAATGATCTCCGACTTTCTCTTCAATTCGGCAATTTGGAGGCCCAGCTCTCTGGCCAAGTTAAGCAACTCGGGCTTCTTTAGTGCCTTCAAGTTCATGGCTGCCCTTAGTGCTGCTAACTCTTCACTCTATAACAACCTCGACGTACTCAAAACTTCCAGCAACGGCTAAAGAAGAATCACTGCTTTGTACTTCCCAAAAAATACTTAAAGCCAAGTGATATCTCAGTGAAGAAGAGCCGTGCATTCACCGTATGCAGTCATCAATCCTGACACCTTCCTTCCGCAGTTGTCCCCAGGACAAAGAGGAGATGATCTCTTAGATGTCATCCAAAGTTCGGGCCTCCGGGGTAGCGTATCCCATCGCTGCCAACCAGTTGCGACGCCAGTTACTCGAACCTCGACTGGCGTTACTCCTGGGTAACGTGGCGTTGTCAGCGGGCTGCAGGTGGGCTGCAGGTGTCCAGTAGACCATGGCGACCAGGCAGGGGCGAGAGGATTTCTGGTACGAAGCGTGCACTGTTTATTCCATGGTTGGTGAAGGATATAAAAGAACAGAATGAAAGAATATACAGATTGCGGGGCTGCTTAAATAGGCCCGTTAAAATCGTAGGCGGGATTTTGCCTACGTCAGTGTCACGTGACATGTACTGAGTTCCGTCGGTGCTTAGCAGCTGCTTCCTCTCTCCTAGGTGACATTGCACGTGGCATGCCTCTGCTGGCGGCAACCCGTGGGTCCTGCTTGGTTTGCCGAAAGGGTCTGACCTTGAGTCGCACAGTTTGCAGAAAGGGTCTCCCCTTGAGTCGCACAGTTCGTGGAAAGGGTTCGCCCCTTGAGTCGCACAGTTCGCGGACAGGGTTCCCCCTTAGAGTCGCACAATTTGCAGAAAGGGTTCTCCCCTTAAGTCCGCACACACACAAATGGGCCCGAAATCACTGCAGGGCGCTCGACAGACCAGCAACCTCTCGAGACAACCATAGCCTATTAGGGATCCATCCTCCGTTTCGATTAGGCAGGGTCTTTTGATCATACTTTTTGCACGGGGTGTTACACGCCAGTCGTAACAGTACTGAGCCAAAACAGAGCGGTGGATTCGCCGCTGCAGCTGCTTTTTGGTCAAGTGGCGTAGGCCATTCGAGCATCCCGCAACATCACATGGAAGTTGAATTTTATGCTACTTGCAGTTTGTGCGAGCTTTGCGAGCCAGCAAAACTAGCACAGCACTACGCGATAACGAAACTACTGAAACACGAGAGCATAGGTGGCGCCTTTATTGCGATAGCAATTATACGGACACACCAGGCGCATTTCTGCCATCTCCGTCACCATGAGGTTTCATAGAAAAACAAAGGGCGATAAAATTGTTGCCGCGCGCCGTATGCTGTATGTGCGAGTGAAAGCATGCGAACGTGGCTCAATCTTGAATGCGCGAGCGAGGAAGGCGGCGTGGAAGCGAGCCCTCTTCTGTCACGCGCGAGGCACGGGGGTGAGAAGAGACAAGGTAAGGGGGGTGGGGGTGGGGTTCTTCTCTGGCGGCTGCTAGGAGCCGTATCTTGAAAGGGATCTGCGAAGTGGCTAAAGTGCGTGCCGTGCGGACCTTATCTTCAAAGCGATCTGTGATGTTTGTAGAGTGCGCATAGTGCTGGTAGCTTCGTATGCTATGTGCTTTCTACGTTTCGTTCACGTTGAAGCAAGAGATGTAAGAAGGTCAACTCGCTCTTTGCTGTGGCCGCAATCCCTCACTCCAGCGTCTTCGCAGTGAATTTCCGCGGTCATCGAGCGAGATGTGTTCATGTTTACTTGTGGGCGCATGACACCGTGATTGTTCGTTTAGTCAGTAAGCAAATGTTTACAAGCTTATACGGCCGATAAAACTACTACCCTTCATATAGCTATCTACTAATTTGCTATCGCAATTGATGCCTTTCAGGTGAAACTGCAACATTTTTTTCTCCGCACCATGCATTGTGGGTCAGCGCAGTCGGCGTGACGAAGTCAGGGATAGAGCAAGAGCCATTTCGACATTGTGCACGTTGGACCGCGTTGGCTGCATCCGGTTACGTTGGCTGCGCCAGTGCTTCGAACTATAGAAGTTGTTCTCGCTAACATGACGCAGTGTGTGTGCACGCGTGCTCACGCTACCTCTGACTATACACACGCCTCAACCGAGCGATTTTTTGCTCCGACTTTCATTAGTTCGAATTTTGTATAATTAGAATTTTCATAGCATTCTCGCGGAATCTGAATTAACAGGCTTTTACATACTTTTTTTTTTGTGTGTGTGTGTGTGTGTGTGTGTGTGTGTGTGTGTGTGTCCGGGGAGCACCCCACTTCAAAAGTTGTTGTGTAATATCTATTTGCTTTATTTTGGTGCCGTTGATGATCGCAGTTACTGTAAAATCAGACCGTTATAGCTCAAACAACAATACAAAAAAATGTAAATACGGTTTAAGGACCATGCCAAACAGTCGCCGTCGACGCGAGCGTGACCAACGCGCATCACAACTTAAAAATCGCTCCTTTTTGTGCTGAAGCGTGGCGGCATGCAAACAAAGCAACAAACAATGTAAATGTGACGCCATTCCATCACTGCTTCTCTTTGTATTTTCTTGGGCACCTGCTGTGTAAGCTACGATGTGCTGGTATGCTAGCTATACCTGCAGTGTTAACCCTTTCGTTGTCGGACCTTTCTGGCCGTGACGCACCCCCAGTGTCGGCTTGGTTTCAGGGAACGAGCATAACAGGGAATGAACATAGCAATTTATTTTTGATTATGATTGGTATACAAACAACATAGTCACTGCAATATGCACATTTCAGTGTTCTGCAGCTGTTGTTAGTAAACATCATCATCAGCCTGACTATAACATCCGTTCAACGTCCGAATCTGACGATGCGGAACTCCCCTCTTCCTCGCATGAGACTGTCCGAGTCCGAATCCGAGCTCGGCTCGTATTCTGAATCGGAATTGAGCCACCGCTCCAATGAGCAGACGATGGTCCGCGCGCTCAGCCATCCGAAAGTAACTGCGCGCAGGGAGGATGCGCTTTCAGTCGCCCGCACAACGAAGAGAAATGGGACGTTGCGTGATCAAGAAGACAGAGGGAGATGAAAAGAGGCTAAAACAAAGTTCGAAGGGCTTTACGTTTACTGCTGCAAGTCGGAAGCGAGGGTGCGGCGAGAGAGCGAAAGCAGCAATCGAGTCACTCTTTTCGGAGAGGCAACGGCGCGGCGCGTGCCTCTGAACTTGACGCGCCGTAGCAGACACACCATCCGAATAAAAATAAAAACCTTCAAACCCGCGGAGATGGCAGAACAACCCTTGAACCCATGACCACACGTGCGCGACGCATGATACAGCGAACGCGGAGCCACCGCGCCACTCAGCAAAGAGAGAGGGGCGAGTGGCAGTCGCACCGTACTCTTCAATACGTTACTAACACAGGTCGAGGCGAAAATACGAACTTGTAGAAAGAGTCAATAGATGGAGGGACCAGTTCAGGAGCGCCAGCTTTGCGCTCAGGCGCGAAATTTTGAACGCATGATAGAGAACGTACCGGTACGTCGGTGACACTGTGGGGGGGAAGCACGAAGACGTACCGGTACGTCCGTGACAGCGAAAGGGTTAAACTCAAGGTTGTTGAGCATGTGTTGGAGCATGGGAACCGTGCGGCTGGATGGCATTTCAGCTTCAATCCAGTGCGCATGCGCTACTGGCAAAAACAAGAATACGAGCTTCATGCTACAAAAAAGGATAGCTGCGCATTTTGAGGGCCAAAATAAGGCAATTTTCCTCTTGTGGAAAATGAAGTTCTGAGGTATGTCAAGAGGCTCTGGAGTGAAGGCTGTGCAGTGTCCCACGAGCTGATTCAGAACCACGCGCGGGCTACAGCCAGAAATCACGGCATTCCTGCTTGTGATTTTAAAGCTAGCAGTGGTTGGGCCACTAGATTCATGTGCCAAAATGGGCTATGCCTTATAAGGTGCACGACGTTATGCCAGCGATTGCTGGTGAACTGCAAAATCAAAATACGAGGTAATATTGGTTTGTCAATTGGATCCGGCAGGAAAAGCAGTTCCTTCTCTCGTAGATTGGAACACTGATCAGACTGCTCTTAACTTTGACATGCCATGAAGCAGCATGGTAGAACTGAAAGGTGCGAAAAGTGCTCATGTGAGGACAGCGGGTGCCGAAAAAGAATGGCGCATGGTGATGCTGGCAGTGACAGCTGATGCCAGTAAGCTGCCGCCATTCTTCATTTTCAAGAGAAAGACACTTCCCAAGAACTCTCTTCTTGCTGGCATCTAATGTCTATGCACAGGAGAAGGGCTGGATGTCGGCGGAGCTGATGGTGGAGGGGTTGGAAACAGTTTGGGGACGGCATCTGGGGGCTCTTCTGCCGTCGCTGCTCGTCGACAGTTTCCGCGGCCATCTGGAGGAGGGTGTCCGGCACCGAATAAAAGAGATGCGCACAGACATTGCTGTGATCCTGGGTGGCCTGTCTGTGCTGCAGCTCCCTTGATGTGTCAATCATCAAATCTTTCAAGGACAATGTGCGGTGGCTGTATATGGAATGGGTGGCTGAGGGAAACTATGACCTTACTCCAGCCGGCAAAATAAGGAGGCCGTCCATCGACATGCTATGCGGATAGATTCTGGAGGTGTGGAGCGGGATTCCCAATGATATGATCATTCACAGCTTCAAAAAGACTGGAATTTCAAACAGCCTGGATGACACAGAAGATCTGTGAGCTGATGACGATGACGAAGCAGCAAGCGACGCCAGTGAGGAGAGTGATGACAGTCGTAGTTACGAGTAGGAGCACCAACAAATAGCCGGCTAGTGACACGAATAAAGAATATTCGTTATATGTATGTTGCATATGCGCCTTTACTAAAAAGGTAAGGTTTTAATAGAGAGTTTCTTATCTACATCGTGATATGAGATTTGAACTGTTATTAATCTGTCGTAACTTTTTTTTTCTCTTGCATAATGAACGCTCCCCCCACGATAACTATTCTGAAAAAAGAAGGTTGGTTCATTACGTGAGTAAATACGGTATATTCACACACACGCCACACGCAGACTTTGTGGCAGTGCCGCCAGATGGCACGGCTTTCAGCATAGAGAAGCCAAACTGCATACATGACGTGTTTCTGTGGTATTATTACGGTGTGTCACTACATTGGTTCAGTGCTAATCACATTAATGTTTACATACATCATGACATGGACTCTACTACAATCTCTTTCTCTCATAACGTTTGTTCATGAATGTGAACCTGTATGTCCTCACCACACATGAGACTATCATATACACACAATGAGCTCTTCAATGGCAATGACTTACCATATTTATTTGAATCTAGGCCGATGGTTTTCTTTTTTTTTTTCAAATAATCATATACCAAACTCTAAGGTCGGCTTAGATTCGACATTTTTAGAAAAAAAAGAAAAGGGTCAGTTTTCAGTTGAAATTTATAAATATGGTGCATAGCTAGTGCCCTCTAGAAAAGTCAGTATTGCAGCCGCTACTAGCCGCCCGCGCCAGTGGCGAACTAAAGTACAAGAGCGACGTCGTCGTTTTGACCTGTGTCGTGTCGACATCTGGCATGGCTTGATTGTAATTTCACTTCATGTCATTTTATTTCCTTAAAAACCCCATGAGGGGGTATTACATAAGGGGTGGTATCAGGAAAAAAAAGAGGAACAGTAGTAACAATGCCACATATTTATATAGTACAAAAAGAGTTATTTAAATTTTCAACGAATGATGATGCAAAGCTGATGGCACCAAACAGGCGATGCCACTATAGTGCCACTTTGGAACGAAAAGTTATGCTAGCCATAGAGGCTTCACCAAATGTTCAAGCCGTGTGGAATTTCGGAATAGGTGAGAAAAACATCCGTCATTGGAGGGGGCAGTGGGAGAAGCTTTTAGTGTGCACTGCAACGAAGATGGCATTTACTGGACCACAGCAGTGATGATGACGTAGAATGAGCTTGGCATGTTCATATTCAATAAATGATGTTTTCATTTTGTGAATGCTTGCGAGAACTAATTGCCTCTGGTTGGCGATAAGATGAAGATTAGCGGAAGTTTGTCACACGTTTTGCTTTTTTGATGGGCACACAACCACACAGTTTTCTTAAGTGTGCGCACCTACGCATTTCGATTACACTGTGGATATACATATTAGTGTAAGAGCAGGAACATTTGAATCGTGCGAAATGTTCTCGTGTGCGCATTTTCAAACCCTTGAACTACAACAGTGCATCAAATTTTCAATTCTTATAAGTTTATTTCCTTTCTTATTGTTGTTATTCATGTATGAAGAGTACATATATACCAACGCAAAATATTTTTTCTCACTTTATGGTCACCCTAGAAAAATTAAGGTGAAATTTTTTCGAAATAAGTCCCTAAGAAGAATTAGAATGTTAAATAAAAAAAAATCGACCTTGGGTGGTTGCATATGGCGAAAAAAATCGACCCTCAAAGGGTTAACAATACTCACATAAAACAATGACCAGCTGCTGCACCTTATACTTTTGTGTGTCCTACGGTTAAGTAAACCACTTACTGCAATTTTACTGTGCCACATTATTGACACGTGTACTTCTATTTATCGGGCGACCACGTTTCGCCGCCTAACAAATCTTATCGCACAGCGCGGGACGCGCTTGCATGTATCAGAAGTTTCTGGAAAGTTATCGATGCTTCTATCCGCAGTCTGTTTTCGCCGCACCTTGTGTTATCTGATTTATTCTCCTGACGCGAATGGCGTAGAACTTTGTGGAAGGCACGCAGGTCCCAACGATTAGTCTGGAACATTCGATGATTCTGTATAAAAGCCGACGCGCTTGACCCGCTGATCAGATTTTCGACGATCGCCGACTGTGTTCGCCGCTTTCGTTGTGCTATAAGTGTATCCTGTTTTGTGGGCACAGGTTCGCCCAATAAAATCTAGTTTGGCCTTTCATAGTATTGCTACTGTGTTCTTAACGTCACCACCACGTGACATTATTGACTACGTTCAACCTCACAATAATGAAATCTTCGGGGAATGCAAAAAAATTTGCTTTCACTAGAATTTCATTGTTGCGAAATGACAGCATAGATAGGGAATGCATGTCAAAATGAAACTTTACTGTCAAAATTCCATTAGCCTACTTTGTCAAGTCTTGCCTGAGGATGTAAAACTGTATTGCCAACAGCACAAAGTGCGCCCCATGCTTCGATCAGCAGTGGCAACAGTGCCATGGAGCAGTATTCTCGGTCAATTGTGTTCAGAGATACGATCACCTTTGCAAGATTTTGCGTAACTCTGCACCAAATGCGGAGCAACAGCGCTCTAGCACACAGCATTGTTTCTCCAGCACACACTGTCACCCGTAGACGCCAACGCGTACGGTGTCGAGCGTGAAAGCAATTGCATCTCGTGTCCACAAAGGCGATCGATCGATATTATGGCTCCTTCGTGCCAGTCTACGTCCAGCGCAGAATCCGCACGCGATGCCTGTCGGGTGGCACTGAAACAAGCGTTCGTGAAGCAAGGGCGCGTATTCCTGGACGATCGTTCAATCGTGGCCTGATGCATGGTAGTCCACACTGGGGCCGCCATTTCAAGCACCATAAACAAGTCCACATCAGTGGGACGTGGATTTCTTTGTTTTTGCTGCACTTTTCTCACCGAGCCGCACATTATGCACTGCTCTAGATGTGAAAAAACCGTCATCACATGTCAGTAGCGACATGTGTGCCACTTCAAACAGGCGATCAACAAACAAGATGGTGGCCATGACGTCTTTTAGGCACACGCAATCACTTCCAGCGCTTTGTTGTTGTAAACAAAAATGACGACACTCACGCAAGCATAATGTGATGGTATATAACGCAGTTTTTGTGCAAAGCAAATGCATTTGAGCACATTTTGGAGCCCGCTAGCCTTGCACGAGTAGGTAATATGTGTGGTTATGTTCCGACAAATTTTGTTGATGCAGGATTGTTGTTCAGTGACATTTCATTGTCGAGAGATACGAAATGCATTGAATCTTGTGGGCATTTGCCGAGGATACAAAAATACTTCGTCGTCACAAGAATTTCGTTGTCGGAGAATTTCGTTACCGCGGGTTTCAACTGTATAACAATTAAATCTGGCTACTTGGTACCTGCACTTTAGTGCCCGGCGCCCTGCACGGGACACCTTTGTCACCTCTTCCTGGTGACCCTTCCACCACTCTGATGTTAACGAGAGGGTGACAGGAGATGGGAGAGGGGCGCGCGAGGCCGATGATGGGATGCATGCCGTGCAGGCTGTGCAGCATAAAAGCAGGTGTTGCAAAGCAGCTCGCATTTCTTTCTCTCTTCGTTTCTTCTTTTTTTTTTTCAAGGCAATGTGGCGAAGTCATGTCGCGTTGGGTGTGCGACACAAAGGCAAGTGTGATAAAGCAGCTCACACTTCTTGCTCTTTATTTTTTTTTGTGGATTTTGCATCCTTTTTTCTTTTGGCAGACATGCCCAGTAGCCAGATTCAATTGTTATAACAAACATATAACAAACATGCGAGCATTGTAGTAAGGGGTTTATTTTGCCATAGAACACATACAAAATACCCGCCCTGGTGGCGTAGCGGCTTTTGCGTTGCACTGCTAACCCTGAAGACATGAAAACGCCCGCCCTGGTGGCGTAGCGGCTTTTGCGTTGCGCTGCTATCCCTGAGGACATGGGATCGAATCCCGGCTGAGCCGGCCACATTTCAATAGGGGCAAATGCAAGAACGCCTGTGTACTATGCATTGGGTGCACGTTAAAGAACCCCAGGTGGTCTAAAGTAACATGGAGTCCCTCACTACAGCATGCCTCATAATCATATCTTGGTTTTGGTATGTAAAACCCCAGAATAATTGCAAAATAACCCATACAATAGTTGACAGTGCATCAGGTGCTCATTTATAAGTTGTTTAAACTGTACCAATAAAAACGGGAGCAGCTGTAGTCTGTACTGCATGCCCATGCTGCCCCAAAAACTTCATTTTTTTCTGTGGTAGAGTGAGTGATGGTTTGCTTTCATGTGGTGTGCGTTTCCACGTTGTAATCTACTAATAAAACTGAAATAATTTTTATCTTTAGTGTCCCTTTAAGTAAACTCCAAACACACTGCAGTGCAGCTGATACTAAACCAATCAAACCCACCAGACAGGGAAAGAACAACAACAAAAGAACAAACACACAGAGTGGTGGCGAGTTGTGATGGGAAGCCTTATGCTCTTTGTGTTTGAAAGCTCCCTATATGAGTGAGCTGAGTGATGGTCAGTGAAACACCTAGTGAGGCCCTTGTGGGGTCTCCCACCACGCACTTGCTGTTGTGGGGGGCCAATCATTTCATGGGATCTGTACACAGTGCATTGTCTACTCAGCACATGCTGTCATTGTGCTGAGACACTTGCTGCAGACTGTACCCGTGTTTAGTGGGAGCGTCTGTGCACTAAGCTTTCTTCATGCCTGTGCTGCTCCTGGCTGTGCTTGGGTGTTAAAAACATCTTTTTGAGCCAATGCTGCTGCGGTAGGCTGCTTTCATTTCTGCAAGCTATGTGCTCTTGAAATGGTCCAGCTCAAAGAGGCCGCAGAGAACGGCGGTGCTTTTGGGTTAGTACATTTGAAAAGTGCGCACTATGTTTATGATGGCTCTGCACACTATGCCACGCATGCTGTCACAAAGATAGTCACAGAGATAGTTTATCGTGCTTGGATTGGCAGCAATAAGTCACACTGGCATGCCTATCGATGGTTATATTCTTTGCCAAGGCCATCATCAAGCCTCCGTTCATGTCCAGTGCTTGTCACCACTCGCGCTGAAGCCACAATCATTGTTTAGACTGGTATCTGCATTTTCCTAACAGGTGGAAGATCTTATGCAGCACAGCGTGTCATCAGCCACGCCACTAGTTGAAGTGGCACAGTTGAACTTTGTGGGGCAAAAAGTGATCATGGTACGCACTAATGGGTAGGCACACGACAAGCCACTACAGCACGGTCAGTCAATACTTTAGCCTCTGCGGAGACTGTGTCCCGGATTCATCACAGCTACATTTTAATCTGGTATACAATAATGAGTTTTTTTGCTGTGTAGAGTCTTTCCAGGCAAACATGCCTACCGTGAATTAAACTCTCCCTGCTTTCTATTTCGAAAATTCTGGATGACTGCATTTATGGGAAATGCATTCATGAAATATTTTTGCATTAAAATTGTTTAATGCGTTTAGCTTTCTTTAGGAACTAACCGTGATTTTTCATGTCTTACCATTTTCATAGGCCAATCCAGAAGATAGCACAGCAGTAGAAACAGCACTGAGGTACCGCCGGTGCCGCCGTTTGGTTTATACTGGGTTGTACGGTGGTAAAGGGAGCTGAGCCAACACCACCTAGGCAGCACAAGGCATGTTCACTTCAATCCATGACGTCGGGCTATCTGGCCCAAAATTTCCATTTGGAAGGCTGGCGTGATGAAAGCGGTGACGTCAAAATCGCCACAGCTTGGGAGAATCTCCCCAGGTAGCATGACGTCCTGGATTGGAGTGAACAGCCCTTGTGCTGTCTAGGTGGTGTTGGCCGAGTCTCTCACATTCTTCCCTTGTGACAGCTATCACTTGGAGACACTGTTGTTGAGATGTTACACCTCTGGTCGAAGATGCAGACACTGTCATTTGAAACACTGTGCCTCTGGTCGCAGCATCTACTTGCAACCAGTGGCTCCTCTTGTGTAGGGGTAAGGCACTGTAGTAAGGGGAGTGCCACCCAGCAGCATAGTGCCACAAATAACTACCTCCCCAGGCATGATTAACTCATTCTTGGATAGCAACAGGGGTTGGTTTTTCATAATTTTGGTCTGCTTGAGCATCATTTGAACTTCAGAATAAAAGGTAAAATATTCTATAAAGAAAATGAAAAAAGATTATGGTTAATAGCTTGAGTGCAGAAACTTTACTTAAGTAGTTTAAAGAGATTGCACTTTAATGGGTGCCCTCTATTAGAGGCATTGAATTTATTTTTTCTGTATTTATTGTTGGAAGCAAAAGTACAATTTGGGACAGGTTAGGTTCTGTTATTTAAAGAAACTTTAGCATTATTTGCAGTCATTTAATATGCACCAAATGTATGAAAATAATTTACTGATATTTGAGAGAATGGCACTTTGTCATGTGTTCAGTTGTAAACTGCACATTGTTTTGGTCCATCAAAAAAAAAAAAAAAATGGAGGACGCTTAAGCTTCGCTTTTAAGAATGGAACGCAATAGCATTCGAAGATCCCTGACTGCATCTCATGCTTCCCGGCAACTGCAGCGTATGTGACCGT
Organism: Dermacentor andersoni; assembly: GCF_023375885.2. Classification (NCBI taxonomy): domain Eukaryota; kingdom Metazoa; phylum Arthropoda; class Arachnida; order Ixodida; family Ixodidae; genus Dermacentor; species Dermacentor andersoni. The sequence goes on along the minus strand of NC_092814.1, from coordinate 378,027,602 downwards.
AATGTGTACTGGAAAACGCTCTCGGCGAACGCTATGCATGAAGGCAGGCTTTCTGGCAGAAATGCGGCCTCTTGCATGGACCGCTATGTGGCGGAGGCGAGCGCCATCTGGAAGTGTTTCAAGGAAGCAGGCGCGCCGCTCCGTGGACCCCAAGATATTTACATGCCGGCATGCACAAATGGCGAGTGCCGTTGCCGGTCTGTGCATTGTAGAAATGCTGGAAAAGGGGTTTGTTTGAGTTTCGTGTAACAGAATTATGCTTTCTCATATATTCAAATTACAATCCGAGAGCTATCATGTCTGTAGGTTGTGTGTAAGTCGTAGTTTAAGATTTTTTCATGTATTTTAGCTTGAGAAATTTAATTAGTTCAGTCAGTTCCTTGCATACATAGAGGGCCTGGGTATGTGTGGTGCGAAAATCTTTTTGCCGTAATGACGTCCAACGCCGGTCACCAATGCCGATGCCGGATTTTCTGTGACATGGGCTCCTTAATGCTATTGCGTTAATACCGTTGATGTTGCATTTGATAGCAGGACATTTAATAAATTGTTTCAGGAGGTTTACTGAGGGTATTCATTCCTTTAGTGAGAAAACCAGTTAAAACTTAGTCCCTGGTTAACCTCATGCCTTTGATTTGCAGTACATCTTTACTGTAATCTTCAGTGTTTTATTAACCATTGTTCATCAACCCAGCCTGCTGTTTGACTTGGGGGGCTAATCAGTGCTTTCTGTGTTTTTCATCATTGTTCAGGATAGCCATATATGCTTCTGGGGCTGCCCAGGAAACCTCATCAACCGAATGACGGCACCAGGGGTGAGCTCTTTTCTCTGCCAGTTCATAGCACTCTTATGGCATGGCTCACAAGGTGTCTACGGTGAAAGACTGCTAAAACATAATCATTTACAATAGCAATATTCAGAACTCTAACATGTGCAGTTGCAAGCGGTCAACACCATTCCCATTGATATGGGAGACATTGTAGAGCTGAGTGTGCGAAATAATTGTTGGATTCTTGCTGACCCATATGAAGCGGTGGCCGAATTAATGGCGCCTGCGACAGGTGATGCTGTGGCCAACTACACTAGGAAAAAAGCTAAAGCGAGTACAGTACAATGGGACAAATGTTGAAATCGTATGACATACCGGCACGGATGGGGGAAGCGCAGCTGCTCACACAGTTGCCGCACAAGCGGGTGGGCTTGATTACACGTACAGCACCCCATACTCCATTTCCTCGCCAAACCCCGCGGACCAAAATCCCTGCCTAGAGATATAGGCCGAAGGCTCTCCTAGCAGAGCACTGATGCATTACATTCGCACCAAAGCAAAAGCAGACGGCAAACGGAGACTCTTAGAAGCTACACCAGTGCACGTGTTTGACGACAAGGATGAGCTTACTCGCAGGGAGGAAGTTTGCTTTAACACAGTTATTGCCAATACTGCATGCACACAAATTACACATACTTGACTAATGGCACCAAACCAGACAAGCTACGACTGCATACACGATGCATGCATTGTCAGGAGTCATGCAGAGCAGACTTGCCACACCTCATTTGGAGCTGCGGTGCTTTTTGACAAGGGAGATCCAACATTCAACACTTGCTGCACGGAGTCCTTAGAACCCTAGGAAATCGAATACAAGCTAATCTGAAACACAGAAAGCAGGAGTGTACAAATATCAAAATTTTTGAATACGAATCGTATACGAATACTCAGCATCGAATATCGAATGGAATTTTGAATAATGATATGCACATAAATTTATGAGCAAGTTGGTTTATTGGAACACGTTGGAACATTGCAATTACATTCTCATTGGTAAAAAAATTAAACTAGTAAGCCGTTATACTAAAAGACTGTATTTGGCACATGTTAGCTTTGGAAATTTGTATTATTTCTGCTAGTTGTCTGTTCTTGCCAACCTGTGCCTTACAGTGAAATCCCATTAGAGCTAACCTCACATTAAAGATTTTTTCAAATAAACGAACATTCCGAAAATCCCCCACCGAGTGCCTGCCCATTGGCTTAATGTAAAAATCTTTCACTGCAAAGAATTTCAGAATACCAAATTTCGCGGAATAACGTACCGAATTTTATCGTCATCATACTTCATAACACTGCACAATAACAAATTTAAAACGTAAGAATCTTCTCGCAACAGCACAAACGACGACAAATGCTCCATATGTTCCACTATCATGATCATCAGTATTCCTGCCTATATTTCTCTATGCTCCTGCTCTTTTTTAAATGCGCATTTACCCTGTTGCCATCGCCTGCATCTGGCACTGCGCCTCACCGGTCCTCACCATCTTTGTTCCATCAACCGGCTATCTCGGCACGTTTGTCATAGGGATGTTTTGCTCGCTCTAAACGTTAGACGTTCGTTTCTACGTTCGCAATGAGCTCCGGAAACAGCACAAAAAAAATGTGGAGGCAGTTCTCTTTGCAAGAAAATATATTCTTTCTCAAGTGAACGTTGGGAAAAAGCAAATCGACATTGCAAAGGTGGGGGGGATTGCACCATCAACGGTTGCAACAATCTTGAAGGACCGACACAAGATCACTGAGCTGGACCGAAGGTCCCAACTTGCTCCAACCAGGAAACGGCTCCGACTAGGATACTTTCAAGATTTGGATGTTGCAGTGCTGACTTGGTTCAAGGACACACGTTCGCAAGTTGTGCCGGTGTCAGGGCCCGTGCTGCAAGAGAAAGCCCGAAAATTTGCTCATGCCTTGGACATTACAGGCTTCCAGGCTAGCGCTGGGTGGCTTAATCGTTTCCGTGAAAGGAACAGAATCACCTGGCAAGTGGGGTCGGGTGAAGAGAATTTGGCAGATGCAGGAAGTGCGGCTGCGTGGAGGGACGACAAGTTCTGCGAAACCGTCGCTTCATATTCTGCAGGTGATATCTTCAATGCTGATGTTTATCTACCAGATGGTCCCTGACGAGAATATGCATTTTAAGAGAAGCAGTTTCAAGGGTGGAAGCAGTCCAATGTCCGAATTTCTGTTGTTAAGAACGGCCAGCTGCAGTGCAAGTTTTGCCGGCCAGTTTCGACAGTGGCGGCAACTTTCCTTGGCGTTACGCTCTAGCCTCGTCGCCGTTGTGACTGAATGAGTTCGGCGGGCCAACTATTGTTACCGAACTCCCCAACACGGACCTGATCTGCTATGAGTGGGGGAGTTGCCGCGGGAACGTCGTCAGACACCCCTTCCCACGCGCCGACCAAGACGCAAGACAAAGGCTACCCGGGTACACTGCGCGGGTCGGCTCCGAGTTCTACGAAGCCCCTCTGACGTCGGCTCCGGACCATGCACCTGTGTGTGTGTGTAAACCGTCTCACGGAGAGGCGGCTTGTTTACGATGACTGGACGAGCGTTTCCACCACCTTGGGATCGGGGGAGGACCGAGTGTTTATAAACGGCTGTTGTGCGGATGCTCAGGACACTTTCTTAAGCAGTCATGTTAGACTGAGACACTCTCTCAAGCAGTCGTGTTAGACTGACGTACTTTCTCTCGCAGTCATGCTAGACTGATGAACTGCATGTAAATACTGTAAATAAACCCTTATCCCTCGTTCTCGATGAGAAGCAGTCCTTCCCTTCATCAACTTCCTCAGCGTGGATAAGTTGGACGACGGCATGGGCCAGCTACCTTCGAATTCATGCCGGACTCCAATCTTGACAACGGGTTACGAGCAATGGGATTGAACCCCCAATCCTGACACTGTGTTGCTCTGCTGCAGTACCAGAGGTACCAAGAAGCTAAAGTCCTTGGTGATCGGCAAATACAAGAGGCCCTGCTGCATGAAGAATGTGGTGCTGCTACCGTGCAATTACCGGGCCAATGCACGCACGTGGGTGATGCAAGATCTGTTCTCAGCATGGCTAATCAGGGTCGACAATCAGATGAGCACGGGCATGAAAATCCTCATTATTGCTGATAACTGCTTGGCTCACCTTGTTAATCTTTGGTTGACAAATGTGCAGCTGGAATTCCTGCCTCCCAATTGTACATCCTTGCTCCAGCCACTCGACCAAGGAGTCGTAAAGAGCGTAAAGGCTCATTACTGGAGGTGTCTCGTTCAGTGACTGCTGATTAATCTTCAAATGAAGCTGCCAACCTCCATCAATGTGCGAGAGGCTGTGGAAACGGTTACCGGGGCCTGGTGGAGCATGACAGCAACCACCATCCAGAACTTCTCGAGGCAGGCAGGCCTGCCTGCGATGCCACCTGAACTTTAAAGTGCACAAGACAGCGAAGGTTGCGATTTGAGTGACATACAGGACGATGTCGTAGAAAGCCTCACTATGGATGCGTCGGTAACATTTCAAGACTACGTGCAGTACGACGACGATGTATGGACGTCGGCATAACTGACGACCGACGAGATCGTGAATGCTGTTCGTCGGGATGAAGGTAACAGCGACAAGGACACCGATAGTGAAGACAACACTGAGACAGCGCCCGCGAGCCAACGCAAAGAATCAGTGTCCAACTCTGACATTATGGAGTGCGTAAGAAAGATGTGCACTTACCTTTCCAGGTGCAACAGTGCCACCGAAGCAGTGCTCAAGAATGTCGACAACATTGAAGCGTTCGTCTTGCAGCAGTTGAGTGGCACCCACCAGGCATAGATTACGGATTTCTTGAAATAAACATGCATTCATTCCCGAATACTAAGTGTTTTTTCCGTGCTTGTTAGACATTAAACATTAGCACATTTTGCAGATGTGTTCCTAGCAAAGGTAGGAGACTCCTTTTGTTGCATTTACGATTTTTCATGAAAATTAGTTTTTTTTTCACTATTACCATGTTTCAAAATAACGAACAATTTTTAGCAGTCTCTTGAAATTCGTTGCATCAAGATTTGACTGTATAATACCGCATCAATTTCCTGTAAACTCAGAGGCATTTGACCCTGTACCTGTCGTCACTTATCGCATTTGCTGTCAAGCAATAAACTCAGGATTGGGAGTGGAACCTGCAAGAGTGCACCCTCGCGCCAACAGCATGCAATTATCACAATATTCAGCATAAATCAGGCACACTTTCTTAGAATAAATAGAAATAAATGCCAAGAATCATGTTTACTCACGTACAGCGATTTAATTAGATTTAATTTGAATATTTGTATCCAATCGAATATTCAAAAATTTTCTAATACCGTATTTACTTGCATACACCATACTGATGGGTGACTTCAATGCCAAGGTAGGCAAGAAGCAGGCTGGAGACAAGGCAGTGGAGGAATATGGCATAGGCACTAGGAATAGCAGGGGAGAGTTATTAGTAGAGTTTGCGGAACAGAATAATATGCGGATAATGAATACCTTCTTCCGCAAGCGGGATAGCCAAAAGTGGACGTGGAGGAGCCCGAACTGCGAGACTAGAAATGAAATAGACTTCATACTCTGCCCTAACCCTGGCATCATACAAGATGTGGATGTGCTCGGCGAGGTGCGCTGCAGTGACCATAGGATGGTGAGAACTCGAATTAGCCTAGACCTGAGGGGGTAACGGAAGAAACTGGTACATAAGAAGCCGATCAATAAGTTAGCGGCAAGAGGGAAAATAGATGAATTCCAGATTACGCTACAGAACAGGTATTCAGCTTTAACTCAGGAAGAGGACCTTAGTGTTGAAACAATGAACGACAATCTTGTGGGCATCATTAAGGAGTGTGCAATAGAAGTCGGTGGCAACTCCGTTAGACAGGATACCAGTAAGCTATCGCAGGAGACGAAAGATCTGATCAAGAAACGCCAATGTATGAAAGCCTCTAACCCTACAGCTAGAATAGAACTGGCAGAACTTTCGAAGTTAATCAACAAGCGTAAGACAGCTGACATAAGGAAGTATAATATGGATAGAATTGAACATGCTCTCAGAAACGGAGGAAGCCTAAAAGCAGTGAAGAAGAAACTAGGAATTGGCAAGAATCAGATGTATGCGTTAAGAGACAAAGCCGGCAATATCATTACTAATATGGATGAGATAGTTCAAGTGGCTGAGGAGTTCTATAGAGATTTATACAGTACCAGTGGCACCCACAATGATAATGGAAGAGAGTAGTCTAGAGGAATTTGAAATCCCACAGGTAACGCCGGAAGAAGTAAAGAAAGCCTTGGGAGCTATGCAAAGGGGGAAGGCAGCTGGGGAGGATCAGGTAACAGCAAATTTGTTGAAGAATGGTGGGCAGATTGTGCTAGAGAAACTGGCCACGCTGTATACGCAATGCCTCATGACTTCGAGCGTACCGGAATCTTGGAAAAACGCTAACATAATCCTAATCCATAAGAAAGGGGACTCCAAAGACTTAAAAAATTATAGACCGATCAGCTTACTGTCCGTTGCCTACAAAGTATTTACGAAGGTAATTGCAAATAGAATCAGGAACACCTTAGACTTCCGTCAACCAAAGGAATAGGCAGTATTCCGTAAAGGCTGCTCAACAATAGACCATATTCACACTATCAATCAGGTGATAGAAAAATGTGCGGAATGTAACCAACCTTTATATATAGCTTTCTTTGATTACGAGAAAGCGTTTGATTCTGTCGAAACCTCAGCAGTCATGGAGGCATTACGGAATCAGGGTGTAGACGAGCCGTATCCAAAATACTGAAAGATATCTATAGCGGCTCCACAGCCACCGTAGTCCTCCATAAAGAGAGCAACAAATCCCAATAAAGAAGGGTGTCAGGCAGGGAGATACGATCTCCAATGCTATTCACAGCGTTTTACAGGAGGTATTCAGAGACCTGGATTGTGAAGAATTGGGGATAAGAGTTAATGAAGAATACCTTAGTAACTTGCGATTCACTGATGATATGCCTTGCTTAGTAATCAGGGGACCAATTGCAATGCATGCTCACTGACCTGGAGAGGCAAAGCAGAAGGGTGGGTCTAAAAATTAATCTGCAGAAAACTAAAGTAATGTATAACAGTCTCGGAAGAGAACAGCAGTTTACGATAGGTAGTGAGGCACTGGAAGTGGTAAGGGAATACATCTACTTAGGACAGGTAGTGACTGCGGATCCGGATCATGAGACTGAAATAATCAGAATAAGAATGGGCTGGGGTGCATTTGGCAGGCATTCTCAGATCATGAACAGCAGGTTGCCATTATCCCTCAAGAGAAAAGTTTATAACAGCTGTGTCTTACCAGTACTCACGTATGGGGCAGAAACCTGGAGGCTTACGAAAAGGGTTCTACTTAAATTGAGGACAACGCAACGAGCTATGGAAAGAAGAATGATAGGTGTAACGTTAAGGGATAAGAAAAGAGCAGATTGGGTGAGGGAACAAACGCCAGTTAATGATATCTTAGTTGAAATCAAGAAAAAGAAATGGGCAAGGGCAGGACACGTAATGAGGAGGGAAGATAACCGATGGTCATTAAGAGTTACAGAATGGATTCCAAGGGAAGGGAAGCGTAGCAGAGGGCGGCAGAAAGTTAGGTGGGCGGATGAGATTAGAAGTTTGCAGGGACAACATGGCCACCATTAGTACATGACCGGGGTAGTTGGAGAAGTATGGGAGAGGCCTTTGCCCTATGGTGGGCGTAACCAGGCTGACGATGATGATTTACTTGCATAATGATTGCACTCGCGTAATGATCGCACCTCTGAATTTTGTCGTCAAAATTGGATTTTTTTCTTTTCCCGTGTAATGATCGCACCCCAAACTTGCCACAGCGATATGTTGTGTGCCAAGTCTAGCTAATGATGATTGCACTTACCATCTGTCGAAGGCTGTTGAATGCTATGCGAACGACTCTTCAAACATACCAAGTGTTCTGCACGCACCGAACATTCTTAAGCAGATGCCCCATTTCATTCCTTTCATCACTTTCCGCACTTCCATGAAAAAAAAAGCTACAACCAAACTTGCCTTGGCTTTATTATTTGTAGGCTTTATAAAGGTTGTAGTCAACAACAACAAAAAAGGCGCTTTTCGATTGTTCTCGTCTGCACTCGTGGGCATGCAAGAAATCGCGAGCGGCAACGATAGTAGCCACATTTACACTGATGCGTTAGAAGTGTACCCTCCACCAGCCGCCATTTTTGTTTTAGTGTCCCGCACTGTTAAGCCGCAGCTGCCTATTTTTGACCTCTTGTTATCCCGCAGCAAATGCTGAATGAAAAAAAATGTTTTCTTTTCGCGGGAAATTTAATCTGCCTAATGATCGCACCCCTGAATTCGCACCAATTTTTGGCCAAAAAAGTGTGATCATTATGCGAGTAAATACGGTACTTAGTTTTCAAATAGAATACGAATATCAAAGCTGTAATATTCGATAATATTCGAAATTTCCTAATATTCGCACACCCCTTACAGAAAGCTATCGTGACTAATGGCAGATAAAGTGGCTTGTTTCGAGAAGTGTAGGAGGGGTCGGTCGACCAGCCCACACGAGAGCAATGGAACTGAACATGCACCTAGTAATACCAGCGTCTTCATAAAGCGGAAGACCATAGACTGAAATTAAGATGTGCCTCATACAACACTCTGGGAACCTAGATTCCTTTCCCACCTAATGCCCAACAGTGGCCGAGAGCCATCCCCTTCCTTAAAATTAAGGCCTTGTTCATTCAATATGTGCTGTTCAGGTTTCAAAGAAAAAATGCCTTATGTAGCACATATGGTGGATTGTGTTCCTCAAGAATATCCGCAATGATGTGTGCCAGTATTCTGTAACCATTCTCGATGCAGAGGAATGGTGTCTGTTTGAGACAACCATTCAGAATTGTCATCGTTGACTGCTACAAAATCTGCTTCAAAATGCTCTTGGCTATTCCCACCACTGTGTCTTGGACTCTTTCACTATCCTAATACCACTAATACCCCTGACATACGGGCACTCTAAAGGCCTTTAGGTAAGGGGACATCTACCGGAAAGGCGTTCAAGTGCAGTGACACATGACAAAGGAGTATCTTCTTTACGGCAAAGTTCCTTTTTGGGAAAGGAGATCGCGCAACTACTTTTCGAGCGGAAAAGGAGTTGCAAACAACGACGACATTGCCGGAATTCAACATGGCGGCACTAGCGACGTTATGAGAGCGTTTGAGAGTATAGCTAGAGGAAATCTTCACTATTCGACTAATTGTATTACCGCTAACAATTAAAACATTTTGGCAAGGTAAAAAAAATACCTATGGGCACCGTAGTTGTGTGGCAGGTTTCCTTCTATTGACGAGTTGTGCACGCTGTGTGCGAGAGTAACTCCTTTTCCGCTCGAAAAGTAGTTGCGCGATCTCCTTTCCCGCAAAGTAACTTTGCCGTAAAGGAGATACTCCTTTGTCGTGTGTCACTGCACTTGAACGCCTTTCCGGTAGATGTCCCCTTACCTAAAGGACTTTAGAGTGCCCGTGTGTCAGGGGTATAAGACTGATACAGTCGTTGGGATCACAAATGGGCTCATTGGGGTCACATGCGTGCATGCTTACCAATCATGGACCAATTATCCGGTGAGGGCCAATTTCGGGAGCAAAATTACGGAAGTATTGGCCAATACAAATGTAAGGACGCTACCTGGAACATTTGGGCTCGGTTAAATTAACTCAAGTCAAATTAACGGAAGTCTGCTGTATTATACTTAAAGGGACATTGAAACGATTTTCATGATTGTGTACAAATGTACTGAGTTGAAACGGTAGGTATTTCTGATCGTTAAGAGACAGATATAAGTGCTCAGCATAAGGCATGTAAATTATTATGTCTTAAAAATTTGGAGGACGCTTAAGCTTCGCCTTTAAGAGTGGAACATGATAGCATTCAAAGATCCCTGACTGCTTCTCTTGCTTCCTGGCAACTGCAGCTTATGTAACCGTAACGTTTACCATGAAACGCTGGTGACAGACACTATGCACGAAGGTGAGCGGGCGACCTTTCTGGTAGAAACGCAGCCTCTTGCATGGGCTGTGGATGCACGGAGGCGAGCGCCATCTGGATGGTGTTGTTGCAAGGAACAGAGCGCAGCCGGCCGCTCTGTGAATGGTAGAAATTCTGGAAAAGGGGTTTACGTTAGAGTTTCCATGTAGCAGAATTATGCTTTCTGGTATATTCAAATTATAATCTGATGCTGTCATGTCTGTAGGTTGTGTGAGGTTGTACTTCACAATTTTTCTGATCCATCGTACTTTGAGGAATTTCATTAGTTCAGTAATGCCTCTGCGCCACGTGGAGAGCTGCGTGGTTGTGGTTCAGAATGATTTTTCGCTAAATGACGTCTGACGCAAGATGCTGACACTGGACTTTATGCGACACAGGGCCCTTAACGCTACCACATTAAAGTGAACAGAAAAGGACATAAAGTAAATGCATGCAGCCTTGTGTGTTGCAGGTACTATAGCACCTGATGTTTGCATTTTCTCATCTATCACAGCTGTGCTATTGGTAAGAGTGGTATGTCTATTATACTTGAAAACTAATTTACCACTCTATGCTTACTTTATTTCTGTGTTTTAATAATTGATGAAATTTGTCCTTTACTTTTTCTCACCAAATCAAGGGTGGCAGCATTTGGTGCCTTGCTGTCAATGAAGATGAGACGCTTGCGGTGAGTTGTGATCCAGTGGTGCTTCCTTTGTGTTTCTCAGTGTGTTGCTCATGTGTGTTTCGCAAAACATGAAAGTCATTGTGTGTACAGCTTAGTCCTCTGTTGCGCCATTTACACCCTTAAATGGCGCCATTTACACTATTTTCAGGGTGTCTACCAATCGGGAAAACCGGGAATTCTCAGAGATTTTGCTGTCTGGAAATATACTAAGGGAAAGCTAAGAGAATTTGTGCTTCTATCGGGGAAAATTAGCTGTAATTTTGTCGAAAGGGAGCGAAAGTCGTGGTAACGCTGGCTCGAGTAACAGAGGAATCGTAACGAATCGTCTTTGACGCCGTGTCGACGTCTGAATAAGTTGCCATTGTTTTTGGCAGAACGCGCACGTGGATTTCTACCAAACGACGTGCTAAGCATGCCGATGCTGCTCTTTACAGTCAACGACCGGCGTTCCGGGCGTCCGATAGTTCGGATGGCTTCCAGACGGCTTCGCCGCACTACCAAGTACCCCATAGGGCCAGTGCATAAGAACGTCTAAAATTTCGAACGCAAGAACCCTTCGCCGTCCGATTGTACGGAATTTTTGCCGTGACCGCAGGTCTGAAACGGCATTAACCAAAGCCGCCACCTTTGATTTTGATTACCTCGCCGCTTCGAACGGGCACTCGCACGCAGATCCGCTGACAGCCGTAGCCACCACCGCGGCAATGCTAGGCCTGGCTGCTTCAACGTTCGCTATTAAGCCTCTTGCTATTCGGTGCCTGATTTTTCATTGAAAGGATTCGCCGCTGTCAGCAATGGCTCCGACTCCGCCTTTCTGGTCCTCGCGATTGGCTTCGAAGCTCGGAAAGCAGGGCGCGTTGCACAATGCCGGTTCCCGAAAGTCAGCTTCGCCTCGGTACAACAGTGTGACGCGGTGAAGCATAACAAGCATGGGAAGGGGCAATTGTCATTTTTATTTATTTATTTAATGATACTGCAATCATAGGAAGGGATTTTCGCAGGGTGGGCGTACAGATACAAGCACTGGTCAAATATTTACAAAAGAAGCCAGAAAAAAATAAAGGCCGCAAATGATTAGCGAACAAACAAAAAGAATCAGCATTTGAGAGAAAAAAGTTCAATGATGGCAGTGCAGCATAGGAGTAGACATAGCAGCACTGTAAGGTTTATGGCATATCTTAATTATTCGGGAACATATAAAATATTGAGTAATACAGTAATACAAAATGTAAGAGGCATAAAGTTGATAACAATAAGAAATTAGTAACTATATGGGCAGCAGGGAATGAATACAACAGAAAATAGATGTTAATGGACACTGAGGCTTCTGGTGAATGACGTGAGTGATTGCTGTAGTACTTGATCGTGAGTAAGTCATTTCTGTTCCGTTACTGTTCTGGGAAAAAATGAATATTTAAAGCAGTTATTACGCTGACCAACAGAGGTGATTGTGAGATTATGACGTCTTGTAGTGTAACCTGAAGAGAATGATATTAGTCCGTCAGTATTAATCTTAAAATGACCTTTGATTAATTGGTATAAGAACTTAAGTTGGGAAATGCGATTTCTTTTGGATACAGATATCAAACCAGCCCTATTTAACAGATCAGTTACTGATGTGCATCCATAATTTTGTAAAGAAAACGAACTGCTTTCTTTTGTACTTTTTCAATTTTATTAATGTTCGTTTTAGTAAATGGATCCCAAATTATCACCGCATAATCTAACATTGGAAGGACAACCGATTTGTTAGCTAGAGCCGGACTCTGAGTGTGGAGAGTTTTAGCGCTCGCCTAAGAAAAAAAAAGTTTACGGTTAGCATTGCTTATAACTTGAATGTGTTTAGTCCAGTCAAGGTCATTAGTAATCCATAATCCTAGATATTTGTATTGTGCAACTTCGGAAAGGATATTGTTAGCAAAAGAATATTGGAATATGAGGGGATTTTTCTTGCGGATTATTCTCATGTAAACGGTTTTTTTGAAAATTTATTGGCATCTACCAGGCATCACACCATTCAGTAATCTTTTGGAAATCCTCGCTCAGTGTTGTTTCATCTGCTATTGTTTTAATTTCTGAGTAGAGCACGCAATCATCAGCATATAATTTAATATGAACTGGAATGTATTTTATGATGTCGTTTATATAAATGATGAATAGAAGTGGCCCAAGCACCGAACCCTGAGGGACGCCAGAGTCAACAGAAAGAGACTGAGATGAATGATCACGAAAAGTGACATATTGTTGACGGTTACTCAAGTAAGCTGAAATCCAATTAGTAACCTTTTTATTTTTTATTGTGCTAATAGTTTTGGAAAGCAGCTTTTTGTGAGAAACTTTTATCAAATGCTTTTGCAAAATCCATAAATATGGCATCTGTTGGGTTCCCATTATTAATAGAGTTAGCAAAGTCATGTATAGTTTGGACTAATTGAGTGCAAGTAGAATAGCCTTTCCGGAATCCGTGCTGAAGATTTGTAGTAAAATCATGTTTTTCAAGAAAATCAGAGATGTGAGTATGTATTATGTGCTCCGTAATTTTGCAAGTTGTCGATGTTAGTGAGATTGGTCTATAATTATTGATGCACTATTTTTTACTGTTTTTATGTACTGGTTGAACTCTGGCCATCCTCCAGTCTTTCAGAACCTGTCCTTCATTTAGAGATCTTGACAATAATATAAACAAGCACTTGGCTACCCATTCTGCATACCTAGTTAGGTATGCATTTGGTATGTTATCGGGCCCGGGAAACTTCTTGGTATTGAGATTCAAAAGCATTTTAATAATACCTTACTCGCTGATAACAAGATCATGCATCGGAGGTAAACATGTTTTGAAAGTGGGCAGTATGCCATTATCATTAGTGAAAACAAATTTGAAGTGTTCATTAAAAGCAGATGATATTTCTTTTTCGTTATGGGTTGGAGTTCCGTTGACTTCAAACGCATGAGAATCTCTGGATACTAGAGAGATTGTACGCCAGAATTTTTCCGGTAAAGTTGAAATGAAGTTAAGCAACAAGTTGCCAAAATAATTTTCTTTATCGAGTGCTATCTGACTTTTATATTGAACAGTAAGAACGGAAATTTTTTCTTGCAGACACCTAGGACGGTTAACTGCTTGCTTTCTCTTTTTCAATCATTTTAATTTTCTGTGCATCTGTATTGAAGTACGAGAAATCCAGGGATTCTCACATTTTACCTTTTTAATAATGCTTGGCACAAAACGTTCAATACACATCAATACGGGATCCTTGAAGGAAATCCACAAATCATCTACATTTGCTGTTGACTTTGAAAAACTATCAAAATGAAAGGCTAAGACATCGATTATCGATGTGTCATCTGCACATGAGAAGTTAAGAGTGTTTTCGATTTCTGTCGATAGCAGTGTCAGATAAGGTAAGAAGTATGGCCTGGTGATTGGAGATTCCTGTGACAATTTCGCATTTTGATTTAGTACTACAGTAAACCCTCGTTGATTCGAAGTCATCGGGACTGCAAAAGATCTTCGAATTGAGTGGGTTTTCAAATTAACCGAACACACACAAAAAGGCAACCTAGGCAAAAAATTTCGCTGCAGGAATGCACAACCTTTATTTGGCGATCTTTGGATTATTTAAAGTAATCAGAGATGCTGGTTTGCCACGTCCTGCAGTTCGAGGCTTCAAGGGTCACGTTTTCTAGTTGGCAAACTACGTGCAGCATTTAAGAATTTCCATCATGGCACTCAACAAAACTGTGGATAATGTTCAGCGATCCGATAACTTCCCTGAGAGCGGGTGCTCGGGAGGGCTCGTTAGCGTCGTAGTTGTCATCGCACATGGTCGCATTAGTGGTAGCTTCACTCTCCAAGTCTGAGTAGCACATTTGTTGATCATTTTCAAAGTTCAGGTACTCGGTGAAAGCGACTGCACTGGATTTGCTATCCTCTGCGCAGACTGCATTGATGCGGTCACAATACTCGGCTCCTTCTTCGTCAAGTGCGCATGAATAGTCTGAATAGTCAGCACCAGTGTTGACGGTGCTTTCCTTCGAGAAACCAGCGTGCTCAAAATTAAACACCGCATGATCAAAGTGGGTTCCACTTGCTTCCATGCATACACAATAAGACATATGGCCCCGAAGAGGTCGATGGAGTTCTTGCCATTTTCGTAGCAAACGAGCATGTGCTTGAGCAGGTGGTGGCAGTAAATCTTCCTTGTGTGGTGAATGATGCCTTGGTTCATTGGCTGCGAGATTGACATGGTGTTCGGAGGAAGAAATACCATCCCGATAGCTTTCAGGTGTGGGATGTCACCATGAGCCGGACAATTATCAACAACGAAGAGTACATTCCTGCCTGTGGCCACGAACTTGCAGTCAAGCTGCCGAGCGTAATCTTCAGATATTGCACCTGTGACCCAGGCTTTCTTGTTGTGCCGGTAGATAGCTCATTCCTTGGCGGCAGCTGTGCATTTTTAAAGCAGGGAGGCTTCCCACTCTTTCCAACTACGAGTAGCGGTAACTTGTGTTTACCGCACATGTTCTCACCGAACAGAACGGTAATTCTTTCCTTGCCCTGCTTTCGACCCTTGACTGTGGTATCCTTTGCTGCGAACGTTTTTGTGGGCAGCATCTTGTAAAAAAGGGCTGCCTCGTCAAGGTTGTACACATCGTCTGCACCGTACTCGCTAAGCAATGGAGCCAACGTGTGTTTTTTCCAGTTGTCAACGACGCTTTCGTTTGCACTGCCGCTCTCGCCACAGACGGCTACAAAGGTCAAATTATTGTGCTCTTTAAAACGGCTGAACCATCCATTGCTACACTTGAACTCTTCGTGCCCGAGTTGTAGAGCCAAGTCGTTGGCCTTCTCCCGCAGTATCGTTCCATTGACGGGAAGGTGGGCTCCGTTTGCCTTCTGCAGCCAGCAAAGTTAAGCTGATTCCACATCTTGGTATGTGGGAGCCCGTACTCACGACCGCTACGAAGAATATATCTTGCTGTAGGCTTCCAGTACCTTCGACTTGTTCTTCAATATTGTGGACAACGTCGAGAGGCGGCACGCTGTGCCTTTCAGCCAACTCGGGTCTTGGAACACGCGTTCTTACCTGCTTCTTGGATCAAGCAGAACTTCTGTTTCAGCGTTAAAGTATTATACTTTGGCATCTTCACTTACTGGCACTTCTGCACAGTTCAAAAAAAAAATAAACAGCGTTGCACGCACACACGTCGCCGCAGGTGCGAAGAGAGAATGGGCGAATGGCAGCCAGTGGCGGCGGCACGAAACACGTGCCGACGCTACGACTGCAAGGAGCTTGCGGGGTGGGGGACGAAAGCACATGGCAAAAACCAGTATGCCCGCTGTGTTGCAGTGAAGCATGTCTTCTCTGTAGGCGCGCGTTTCGGCGGTGCGTACCGTGGACTGATTTTTGTGCTAGCAGTACTATGAGTCAGGCGCTTCGTCAATAAATAATTGTGATTGTTATGTCGTTTCGTCGGGTTTGCGGTAAAATGGGTATCGTGAATTGCCGCATAGCACCCCAAATCTTCGAATTAACCGGGCTGGCCTAGGTCACTGATATGAATTATCCGGTCAAATTTACATTGAAAAATTTGGGACCACAGAAAACCTTCGAATTATCCGGGATTTCATATTAACCGAGTTTGAATTAATGAGGTTTTACTGTAATAGATCCGCTCACGAAGAAGAGGTCTAGTGTAGCTTTAGAACTGTCGTGTATCTTAGTATACTCGCCAACAACTTGAGATAAATCAAAAGCAAATGCTATATCCAACATAGCATCACCTGTTTTGTCATTATGGTTTACGAGGGACATTGTGGGACAGTCAATATTAGGTAGGTTGAAATCACCAGCAAGAATTATCCGATCACCAGGTTTTATATACGTGTTCATGTAAACTTTTGGATCATCCAAAAGTGACAGGGAAGAGGAAGGGGGCCTGTACATCACGCCTATGATGTACCTGGTTCGACCACAATAAGCTTTACTAAAAATTCACTCAACATTTGACACATCAAGCATCCTGAAAACTCGTAATGATTTTTTGTAAATAATACAGATACCACCACCTCTTCCAATGCAGTCTTTCCGGAGTGCATTGTACCCAGCAGGCACGAATTCGCTGTCAAAAATTTCATCATGTAACCAAGTTTCAGTCAGCGCAGCAATGTCAGAATTGTTAGAAAGAAGAAGCCCCTCAAGCTCGGTTGCCTTATTAATTACACTTCTGCAGTTAACGTTTAGGACTATCAAGGACGTAGTATCGTGTTGTTTCTGTCACTTATTTTTTCTTTTGGTCAATCTGATACGCTCTCTTTTTTCTGTATCCCAGGCATACAGAACACCATCTATGCTTATTTTATCGAAGACCAGCTTTACTTTAGTGCCGTTTGCTCTTTCTTCCGTTGCACTGTCCCACAACAGTTTACGCACCTCACGGACGCGCTTTGAAAAGTCTTCGGACAAAGTCAACGACGAGCCTTTTAGTTTGTGGGATGCATGTAAAATGGACGTTTCTCGATAGTGAATAAATTTTATAATAATTAGCCTAGATTTCCTATTAGATTTACGGCGAAGCCTATGAAGTCTTTCAATACCTGTAAGCGTTATACCTATCTTCTTTGTTATTAGGTCGTCCTTTATTGATTGAAGCCACCACCGCCGCCATTTTTATTATCTCGCCGCCTAGAACAGGCGCTCTCGCATGCATATCCACTGGCAACTGCAGAAACGCTAGGCCTAGCTACTTTGACATTCGCTACCAAGCTTTTTGCTGTTCGGTGCCGTGTTTTTTGTTAAAACAATTTGCCGATGTTAACAATGGCGCCGACTCCGCCTTTGTAATCTTCCCCAATAGCTTCCACGCTCGAAAAGCACGACTAATTGCATAATGCCGGTTCCCGAAAGTCAGCTTTGCCTCAATACAGCAGTGTTACGCGGCGAAGCATACGCTAAGTATTGCGGTGAAGCATACCAAGAGTTGGAAGAGGCAATTGTCATGGGACACATTACAATCACTGGGCTGGATGCTTACATTTCTGTGCAACTTCTCTCTGGCCTTCTGATTGCCTATGTCAATTTTGACATGGTAGGACTTAGATGCAAACTACTTGCTCTTGCCATGCAGGCTTGTGCCAACTTTTGCATTTCATTACCATGTGTGAATGTACCCTTAGCATCTGCTCCTCATAGTGTAGTTAGTGTTTTCATCTATCTTGCTCTGTTAAATTGGGGGGTTTAACATGCTGAAGCTATGCAGTGGGTTATGAGGGAAACTGCAGTGGTGGACTCCAGAATAATTTTGGCGACCTGAGGTTCTTCCTTAAAGGGATACTGAACAAAACTTTTGCCACCGTGATTTTTAGCCCAAATGAAAGCTTTGGTGCTGAAATTTGTTGACACAACCTTGTTTTCAGGCAGAAACTAGCGGAAAAGAATTAATTTAATGCATTTTTCACAAAATACCGTGTCTAGTGGCAGTGCCGTGAATTAGAAGAAGTGACGTTGTCTGTGCCAGATACCAGCGTGCCAGCCATTGCCTGCATCTCTCCACCAGCATGGACAGCGCCGGATGGCAGCGAACGACATCTCAATTGCACACTTGCTCACGACCGCATTCTTGTTTTCGAAAGCGGAGCTTGTGCCCAAGTCTTCAAAATCGCTGTTTGTGTTGTGTGCTGCTTTGTAAGTGAAGCACTTGGCACAACGTAGGAGAATGCCTTTATGCTGCTACGCGCAAGGGTGTGAAAAAAGCATTGTCGGGCGAGACAAGCCGTGTTGTACCTTTTTATTTATTTATTTATTTATTTATTTATTTATTTATTGTACCTTCAAGGCCCAAAGGTGTTGCAGAAGGGAGTAGAACGAAATATAGAACATGTATAGACGACAGGTTATAATAATAATAAAAAAATAAAAAATGCAAATTAACAAAAATATTCTTCAATAGCAGTTCTGAAAGCAGATGTATCGGGTATGTTAACAATTGAGGCCGGCAGATGATTCCATTCATTGGTAGTTTTAGGAATAAATGAATAAAAGAATAGGTTCATGCAGCAATGTGGAAGGCTCAATTTATGGTGATGGTCAGTATGAGATGATATGCGCCTTCAGAGACTTATTCATTTCAGATTGTAGTAACAAGTTTTGTGCAGCAGTGATAAGTGTGCTAACTTCCTACGAGATGAGAGGAGAGGGAGGTTTAAAGTAGCCTTCATAGATGCTACGCTTGATGTCCGAGAATACAGTAAAACCTCGTTAACCGTACCTGCTTAAACAGTAGTTTCGTTTTAAAAGTAGTAAAGTCAAATCCCTGACTCAGCAGCCATTTAACATAATGTGTTTTGTATCCGCATAAACCATACCAGCTTATTGCGTACGTATCACTTAACACGTAATGTTTCCACTTTTCGTCGCGCAAGGATGGCGGTGCGTCGTCTCCATCGGGCAGCCCGGTATAACAACAAGCCTCAGAAATCAGCACAACGGCCTCCAAGCGCCCTGTGCGTTTGCGCGTTAAGCCACATCAACATCAACATCATTTCGGCGCCGTGCCAGAGAGTGTTGTGGCGTCGTGCCATGCAAGTGAGAACTCGTGTCATGCCGAAACTCTGATATAGAAGACACTGGGTGCTTAGCTTAGAAAAAAAATTAGACATCGTTCGTGCTATCGAATGTGACGCGAAAAGTCGGCGCTGGCACGCGATATGGGTCTACTGCTGACTGTCGTGTGTGGCATTTGGAATATGAAGAAGTTGCTTGGCAGCGCTGCTGTGACTGCAAAGAGATTTCGGCTACGAGGTATGAGTTTTCGCCATCGTTGCCTCTGTTGTTGCCGAAGTGTCGCCTAGCGACAGTGATAAGGACGACATGGAAAGCGACAGCTCGGGCGATTCAGGCCCGACAGTGGCAGAAGCTGCGCGTTACGTCAGCCTCATAAATGCAGTCGTTGTGATGAGAACAGCACCTTGCAATGAAAAGGTGCCCCGCCACTTCTGCAACGCTAACGCGCCCACGCGCAGAGAATATGCAACACTAACAAGGAATCTGCAATGCAAGTGTTTGCGGAGAAGAGGGGGCTGGTTGAAAAGCTCGCTCGTAGCTTCAGCAAGTTTGAGGCCGCTGTCGTCACTGCTAGGCCGCCACGGCATCAAATGAAAATAACATGTTTGTCGTGCGAAGTAAATAAATACTGCATGTTTTTCCCCTTTCATCGCACTCTCTCCGAGTTCCGTTTTTAACAGGTAAGTGGGCGATCTCATGCTATTTCGTTCAAGCAGTACTACCGTTTAGTACCTACTTTTTCCGAGCTCCAGCCAACTACGGTTTAACGAGGTTTCACTGTAGTTAATAAGAATGAAACGTGCACTAAGATTTTGTATAGATTCTATTGCATTTTTTAAGCAATCTAGGCCAGGGTCCCAGGCAGAAGAGGCATATTCAAGCTTAGGACGTATTAGTGTTTTGTACAGAAGTAGCTTTAAGTCAGCAGAGGCCATAGAGAAGTTGCGACAGAGGTAACCAAGCATGCAGTTAGCATTGTTAGTGATGTGGTTCATGTGTGTTTGCCATGAAAAATCAGATGTTATGTGGACGGCTAAGTATTTATAGGAAGTGACTTCTTCGAGTCACTTCGATAATTGGATAGGTTAGACGAAGCAGTATTGCGGGAAATCGTCATTAGTTTGCACTTTTGGCTGTTCAGTTGCATTTTCCAAGTTTTGCACCAGTTAGAGCACCAGTTAGATCAGATTGTAATTTTAGAGTGTCAGAATTTGATGATATTACTCTGTAAATGACGCGATTGTCTGCAAATAACCTTATGGAGGACGCTACGCAGTTAGGCAAATCATAAATATAAATGAGAAAAAACAAGGGTCTGAGAACAGAACCTTGCGGAATCCCTGAACTGGCAGGACAAAGTGAACAGTCAAAATTGTTAGCAGAGACAAATTGTGTTCTACTGAATGAAAAGTTTTCAATCCATGAGATAATATTGCAGTCAGTGTTGAGTGTATTTAATTTTAGATAATGTAATTGGTGAGAGACGAGATCAAATGCTTTAGAAAAGGCTAAGAAAATGGTGTCAATGTAAAATTCATTATCCAAACTGGCACAGATGTCATGTGTAAATGAAATAAGGTGAGTATCACAGGAAAACGATTTACGGAACCCATGCTGACAAGATGAAAAGAATGAATTTGTTTCTAGGAAGTTAATGAGATTAGAGTATATTATATGCTCTAGAATTTTGCATGGCACACTTGTTAGAGAAATTGGTCTGTAATTTAAAGGTGAATGCATGTCGCCAGACTTAATTAACGGAACCATCTTGCCGACTTTAAAATCCTTTGGTAATGAGCACGACAGAATACACTGCGAAAAGATGTTGCACAAAATTATAGAATACACTTTGGTATTTTTCAAAAACTTTGAATTAATGTCATCAATTCCTGACGATGACAAATCTTTTAATTTACTAATGAAGTTCAAGACACCATCGTAATCAATTAACAAGGGTTCCATCTGAGGAAAATTCATCTTAACAACTTCAGGTGGAGAAGTACAGGGCAACACGTTATTCAAAAATGATTTAGAAAACATTTCATTGAGTACAGAACAACATTCTTCGTGCGGAAGAACAGCACCATCTACATCAGTTAACGATATTGTGTTACATTCGGAACCCTTGACAACTGTCCAAAATTTTTTAGTATTTTCAGTCAGCAGAGGTGGAAGTGTATTGTAAAAGAAAATGCATTTAGCTTCTTTGACTGCGTTTTTAAACAGTGAAGCTACCTGCTGATATGCGCGCCAGCTATCGGTTGTATTCCGTTTTTTAGCTTGGCAAAACAGCCGCTTCTTCCTGTTCAAGATACGTTTTAGAGATGCATTAAACCATGCTGATCGATAGTTACACTGAATAACTCGGAGAGGTATGTACTTTTGTACTAATTGCCTAACTTTATTTTTAAAGAGCGACCAGTTCTGTTCAATGCTCCGAGTGTAAAAGTCCGGCATATATTCTTCTGCAAAAGCTTCAAGTTGACGCGTAGTCG
The DNA here is from genome assembly GCF_023375885.2 of Dermacentor andersoni. Lineage (NCBI taxonomy): Eukaryota > Metazoa > Arthropoda > Arachnida > Ixodida > Ixodidae > Dermacentor > Dermacentor andersoni. The sequence continues at coordinate 378,005,966 of NC_092814.1, read as the reverse complement.
GCTTTACTGTAGTCCCAAATGTATTTTTGTTTGCTATTGGGACGGTTAACTTTTTCTTTAAGCTGGAAATGAATAAAACAATGATCGCTACGCCCTGGCAAAATACTTCAAGAATTAACAAGATCGGGAGCGTTAGTCTAAACTAAGTCGAGGATGTTAGCACGGGTTGCTGTAGTTCGAGTTGGTTGAGTAATCAGCTGAGTAAGATGGAAATCAAAACAAATCGAGAAATGCCTTGCTATCACTGAATGAGCTGGATACAGTTGGTACAAGATAGGACCAGTTTCATCATCATCAGCCTGTTTTATGTCCACTGCAGGACGAAGGCCTCTCCCTGCGATCTCCAATTACCCCTGTCCTGCACCAACCGATTCCAACTAGCACCCGCAAATTTCCTAATTTCATCGCTCCACCTAGTGTTCTGTTGTCCTCGATTGCGTTTCTCTTCTCTTGGTACCCATTCTGTAACCCTAATGGTTCAACGGTGACCTGAATTGAAATCCCCCATTAAGAAAATTGGTGAGTGTGGAGACCTTGTTACGATGTTGTTAAGCAGGTCATGAAGTTCTGTGCAAAACGTAGAGGAAGCGCTTGGTGGCCTGTAACATATCCTTTGAAGCTCCGGCAGAGCCGAAGCTTCGAAGGATATGGTATGGTATAGATATGGAAGGAATGCCCTTATGAATTTCTCACGGGCAAGCCAGCACATTGAGCCGGTTTGCGAAAGTTAGTTTTGCCCTAGTACAATAGTGTCATGCGGTGAAGCATACTAAATGTATTGCGGTGAAGCATACCAAGTAGCGTAAGGGGTCATTTTTATGGGACACATTATGTTGAGACAAAGCGCAAAAAAAAAAAGAACATGAGAACAAGAGAAGGAAACGAAGACGCAGTGCTAATTATGTAGTGCCAACTAGCCCACCAATCTGTTCTCTTTAACACATTATGTATTCCCTAATTATACATGCATGCACCCGTCATCTCCTGTCAAAGTAGGAGCACCGATATGCCTAATAAGTGTACTGGCAGGCCTTCAGAACTTTTTCGGATGAGCCTTTGGTGATTTAAACCCATAAGGGCAATAAAAGACATGTGTTCTTTTTTTCGAACTGCCCGATTTTTCAGACGTTTTCGCGGCCCCTAGGGCGTTTGAAAAATCGGACATTGTCTGTACAACTGACCAAGACGATGCTTCAAATGGTCTGTGAGGCAAACACGTGGCGGAAGGAGGATGGGAACACAAAGGACCTTCACATTGAGGAATGAACAGGAGAGGAAGCATGCCATCGCTTCTTTCAAGGAGCTTGAGCACAAAAAACAAAGTGGTCGTTGACGCCAAGATGCAGGTGACCATCATCCAAACCAAATAAACACTTAAAAGCAGTGAAACGCAACAATGAGGCTTTGTACGCGAGCTGACAGTATGTCAGGACAGTTGAGGTTGACTTTCGAGCTGCTGAGAGATAATCTCACTTGTTTACAAAGTTCGGGCCTCATACCAATGAGCTTGCTATAAGTTGATAGAAACAGCTCATATTTGAAAATAGTTGCTTCTGTATGCATTTCCTTTTTATTTTTATTTGAGAATACGCGACTCAATTTGCAATGGGTTTTACCATTTTTTTCAAAGATATTTTATTCGCTGTGCATTATACTAACTCCTGCCTTCTGTTTTCCTTTGGAACAAAATAAACGCTGCTTCTTACTATTAAAACTAGATTAAGTCGTTTTTTTTAACATGCTTGCTAGAGAGTGACAGCATTGGGCGACATGGTGTCAGCCCATCTTTACGTAAAACAAATTTCTGGGTCACTCACGGAATCTTGCAGTGGCACTCAGGGAAAACCTGGAAAACTCAGGGAATTTGGAAATGTCAACGTAGTAGACACCTTGTTCTCTCACTTTGAATATTTTTGTTCAGTATCCCTTTAATGTGCACATAAGGCACCTTGCATGAGCGTTTTTGCATTCCACCTTTATTGGAATACTTTTATTGCAGCCAGGAATTGAACCTGCGACCTCGTGCTCTCAGCACAATACGTAGCCACTGAGCCACCACAACTGGCTATCTTGCTCTGTAAACATAAACGACATAGTACTACATGAAAAGATTATGCAAGACCTGGCTGTAAAACAACAAAGCAAGATTTCATATTGCAAAGCAAGAAATGCTGCAAAGAATCGAAGACATCGCTGAGCACTGAATTATCAAGACAAACATGACACCTGTTTTTTCCTTCATATTTCATGCACTCATGATATGAATATTCTTATGTATGAGATGGCATATGCAGTTGAACCTGCTTATAAGGAACTTGATAGTTCTGCAAAAAGTTTTATCAGTAGGTCGTTATATGTGGACTCACCCTGCAAAACACTCAAAAATGAACCACACTAGCTGGCGTCGGCCATTGCAATTTGACACCACTTTGGTCCATAAATAGGATTTTCAGTACCTTCATTTTTGTTCCCAGTACTTTTCTACATCTAACTGCAAGTTTCCGTTAAAAATGTCATCTAAAGAGAGAAATGCAGCGTCCTATCCCCTTTGAAACAGTGCCCATGACCGGTTCCGATCACCTGCCATTTCAAAACTATGAGTGCATCTGCCTTCACTTTTTCTTCTAGAGTGTGATATATTTTACTCTCAGCGGGATGAGTGGATTCTGCATACAATAGTGAAGTGTTCTAGTTAGCTGGGAGCAGAAACTACTGTAGCATGCCAGTACTTTGCAAAGGACTTGCCATTACAGGGGCAGCACCGGCCACACTCATGCTGAGAACCACGAAGTTACATTTTTGTATGTTGCTTGGCCAAAAAAGTTTAAATTTCGAAAGGCAGACTGTCATCATGAGACGCTATCAGTAATAACATAAATGAAACATCGACAAACTGTAACCGCCGATTCTGCACTGCTGTGCACCTAGCTTAGTAGAGCTTCTGCGCTTCGGAACTTCACATGCGCCCTTCATTTACAGCGACTTGGTTTGAAGTGTTAGTCATAGAGAAACAAATTTGTTCGTTGTAAAAGTACACTGCTTTTTAATGTGTTTGTTACATCTTGATGAAGTTTCTATAGGCAGGGTCGGAAAATAGTAAATGCTGTGAAATGGTGGTCGTTTTACTGATAGATCGTTATATCTGGGACCATAAGAAGTGGGTTTGACTGCAGTAATTTTATAAAGTAGCCTTTAAAACAAAAAAAACATAGAATCAGAATAGAAACAGAATGCCTACAAGAAGTATTCTTGAAAGTTCAAAGGCCAATTGTGAGCTTCTTTGGTTGAAATTTCCTTGAAACTATCGTATTTACTCGCATAATAATCGCACTCGCGTAATGATCGTACCCCTGAATTTTGTCATCAAAATTCTGTTTTTTTAATTTCCCGTGCAATGATCGCACCCCGAACTTGCCGCAGCGAAATGTCGTGCGCCAAGTCTAGCTAATAATGATCGCACTTACCATCTGTCGAATGCCATGCGAACGACTCTTCAAGACAAAGCAAGCAGTCTGCACGCACCAAACATTAAGTAGATGCCTCATTTCATTACCTTCATCACTTTCCGCACTTCCATGACTAAAAAAAAAGCTGCAACCAAACTTGCCTTTATTATGTGTAGGCTTTATAATGGTTGCGCTCAACAACAACAAAAAAGGTGCCTTTTGATTTTTCTCATCTGCACTCGTGGGCACGCAACAAATCGCGAGCGGCAACGATAGTAGCCACGTTTACACTGATACGTTAAAAGTGTACCCTAGTCATACGCCGACACTTGTAACAGAGCTAAGGTATTCACCCACCCTTAGCGGAAACGTGCCGTATTAGGATAGTAGTGAAGACAAATGCCACAGTTTCCACAGCATGCCGGCCATGTGTTTCTATGTCACTGGCAGCTAAGCGCGCCCATCTGTTTCTGTCCCCTCAAAGTGGACATGGCTATGTTATTGCTGCGAACTTGCCGATATTAACGATATTATTCATTACTGATACGTAAGAAACAGTTTCAATGCACGTAATGTACTCACGAGAAGAAAAATAGAAAATCGCATTCGGCGCGTTCGGCTTGCTCCGCTGGCCGCCATTTTTGTTTTGGTGCCCCGCAGCAGACGCGGGATGGGGAAATTTAACTCGCGTAATGATCGCACCCCTGATTTAGCTTCAATTTTTCTGAACAAAGAAGTGCGATCATTATGCGAGTAAATACGGTAAGTATCCTTTGCTGTGTTTCTGTGGCAGTAGTACACATTCTTCCCCACGCAACAGAGCATGTACAATCTCACATTACAGGCGTTTAAGTAAGGTACTCTTGTCTACTACAGTGGAACCCTGATTATAAGACTTTCTCGGGATCACGCAAAGACTTCGTACGGGTAAACCTTGATGTAACGAAGTTGGTAAAACCAGCAATTTGCTCTGTTATATTAAAATTTGCTATATTAATTTAGACCTTTTATCAAAATAAATACAGTCACTTATGTATTTTTCTTATACAGAAGGGGCTGCGAAATTCTCCGAATCATTGGGCAATCGGAAAAATCAAATTTGAATGAGAGAGCAAATTCATTTTATTGAAATTTGAGTAGGCGACGAAATATGCAGGTAATGCGCTAGAAAAGCAGATACGCGCCAATCGGCTCCTTCACCAGCATTTCACCATCTATACTGCCCACAAACCTGTAACATACGCCTTCTCTCAACACCGCAATAATCTTCTGCTGGTCCTGCAGAACCAGCTGTTGTTTATTGGCCTGTTTATGATCAACATCCAGCATGTCAGCAGGAAGATTAATGTGGTCATTGTCGCACTGTCCTGTGTCTCCCTCATAAATTCTTGATCTGTGACTAATGACATCGTTGCTGAGGCTCACACATACAATGCTGAACTGCTGCAACTCCTCAAGAACGGCTCTTCACTCAAGCTACAGGAACTTCCTCTCCCTGGGTCAGAAAACACTTTGGACCACGACATATTCACCATACCACCCAGACTTTATGTCCCTCATCACATCACCGTGGCCTCTTCAACTAGCTGCAAAACTTCCTTTCCTTTTGGCATTGAGACACGTCCACCTTGAATCCCTCCCGATTTCGTGGCCCAGCTTCTATGTACCATGACCACCCTCCGTTCATCGCCAGTGGCACATCATTCTAAGCCAACACCCTTTGTTTTCAAGGAGCTCGCAACATGCACGCATGCCTTTCTCTGTGATGACACCATTCAGGCTTCTTCCAGCCACCTTACACCGGACCCTAGCGTGTTGTCCATTGTGTCGAGAAAACATTCACCCTGCGTATCAGAGAAGGACGTCCACATCTCCATCGACTGACTGAAGCCAGCATACATGCTTTCCGATGAACCATCAACACCCAGCGTGCCTCAGGTAGTCCATCAACCCTCGGATATCTCTGCCCTCACTCACCATACATTACCATTCTAGATGCAAGGAGCAGTTCACCGGCTTCTATCAATGCTGAGGTCTCTGTACTCCACTGGGAGCTTATGTGGCAATACATTATCACCACAACTGCACGCATAGCTCTGCCAAAGCCTTCACCGCATCATTGATTTGTCCGACGAGGCACAGCTTCCACACCTGCACATATCACCAGCCTCAATAACAGCAATGGATACACACGAACCTCGTTATAATGAAATGGGATATAATGAAATAATGAATATAGTAAATAAATGAAATTCTCCTTGAAATCCCCATAGAGATACATGTATTTAAAGCCTCATTTTGATGAAGTGAAATTGTCCTGGCGTTGGATATAATGAACTAGGTTCGTCTCCAAAACCAGAAAATAAGCGACTGTTGCGCAGAATATGTGCATTGCTTTCCACGTGGTTCAGCATTTGTTTGCCGTGGCAGTTCTAAACTCCCGCATCCCTGCATCGAATACCTTGTCTATCACTGGTCTTTCTGACCGGCGCACCTGTTCACAAGCAGCAGCTTACTATTGCACTTCTCCACTCACTTCTCTCTGGCGTGTGCCTGGCTGCGTGAGATGTGTGGTGGTATGAAAGATTAGTGTACACTTCTACTGTACGGCACACTGTGCAGGAAGGCACAGCTGGGCATCGAATCCGAGATCTTCCCAGTGCAATCTTGGGGACCACGTGCAAGCCTGCACAAATCGCACCGTACTGTGAGGCTACACGTGTAGGTGCCACAGATTGGTGCATTCACTTCTGTCTTTCTCTAGGGCACACTGCACAGGCAACTGCAGCTGGGCCTGGCCTCAGAAATTTCTCTGGTGCAATCCCAGAGGTCCCGGCCAGACCATGCATTCACTACTCCCTCTCCCTGCAGCGAGCCTCGCAGGCTGGCAGCTAGGTGTGGCTTCCGAGATGGCATTGGCATCGGCATAATCTCGGAGGGCATGAGCCTGCTGAGCAAAGCCAGCACGGTAAAGTTCGCTTGCCTCCTCGATCACACAGCACTGCACTGTGTTGTGTGCCACATGTTGATCGATCATGACAAGCCGAGTGGAAAGCCGACACGAAAGACCATCACAATGGAACAGAAGCCAGCTATCTATAGGCTGTTGCGTATGGTGCTAAGTCGCGTGTTGCACATGCCAAAGATTCTTTTGTTGCTTTATTCAAGGTGCCACGGAAAAGCCACTGTTCACTATACGGACCACTCAACCAGACTTAATGCGTTTTATGCTCATTATTTGTTGAAAGAATAAACCAACATATGCTGGTATTCAGTGTTGAGATCCATCACTTTGTGATCCCAGACATGGTTTTGCACGACAGAGTTGCGAGGGACTTCAGTTTAAACTAGGGCTAATATTCTGCAAGACTCAGAAACCAAAACTGCCAACGAAATAAATGTGAAAAGAAAACAGATCTCTCTGGCTTGGTCGGAAATATTAGAGGCGATCCCAGCACCATGTACTGGGATCTGTTATGTATTGCGATCTGCGCCCACCAGCATGCTAGAGTGTTCTTTTCTCGCCTACACTCTTTAAAAAAATAAAAACAAAGAAAAGGTTGATTATTTACAGACTTTCTTTGAGCCGTGCAACAAAGCTTTCGAGCGCAGCAACATTTGTAAGGAGGTCACCTATGGCGTCATCTTCACAGACGAATCTCCCAATGTTGTCAATGCTGCAAACATGCTGTAAGCATAGGCATAGCAGCATCCATGGTTTTGGCCTCGTCAGAGGTCTTAGCTGGCAGTGTCGACATAAGACCTCGTACGTCCTGTTTTGTAGGCGGGGTTTTAACAGTGCTTACGCCTGTGTGCTACGTCGTCTGCTGCACTGCTTCTTCACACCTGCATATCTGCACTAAGTCTGCACCACCAGTAAAGAGGGTGCAGAAAAATCATGAACTAGCCCTGCCCCTTTCCTGCACCCTTTGAAATGAACGGCATGGTTGAGTCAGTGCTATTGCTGCACGCTGAAATGAATGGGAGGGTGCAGCCGCTTTTGAACTGGCTCAGGTGGTGCAGGCGAACAGAACAGACCTACGCCCCTTCTTTTGACATTTGTAGCGTGTGTGGACAGTCTTTGCTCGCATATTTGGGCAAACCACAGCAAAAACAGCAAGACGACAATACATGCAGTTCAGCATACACCTTGTGCACATTAGACACACCACTTTCCGAAGAATGTGCGAGTGCTACCCTTCTAGTAGGCAGTCTGCATGGCGAGAACCTTCTCGACTGCTCTCTGGAATATTAGTTTCTTGTACTTGGTGAACAAGAGTTGCTGATTCGCTTCGTGTTCGAGGCTGCATACAAATCGGTCATGAAGGGATTGGGCAAGAAAACTTCCGAAGTCGCAAGTTGGTGCTAACCTCTTGTGCTTGCTGATGAGATTAGCCACACATTCATTGTCTATTTGACAGCATTTGTAAAACTTGGTCCCCTCAGCGTTGACGGGCTGCTGCGTAGCCAAGGGAGTCCAAAGTAGCTCTTTCAGTCCCTCAAATGTCTTGGCTGACGGCAGCTGCGGTGCTGCTAGTGACTAACAGTGCGTAGGTCTTTGGACCGATAAGGCTTATTAGAAAGGCAATACAGCTCATCATCCTCGGCAATTCAGTTGACGCTTGGGTAAGGAGACAGTCTTTCTTCATATAGGGACCGATTGCTTGTGGCCTCGTCGAACAGCTCAGTGTGCCCAGGTGGCCCGTGCTGGTGCAAGCTGGTTCGTCGCCTTCTGCTGCACTTTTGGTCTAGTCTAGTTAAATGGTTTCCGTTGACACTGGGACTCTGCATCGCTGGATTACAACATTGAACAGTCTTGGTTCACAAGGAGGCACCAAAAGTTATAGACAATGTCATGTCACCTGTACGGACTGAGACAAGAGCTCATTCTTATTGGCACTATGTTGTGTCTTTCTTGAAGCAGGGGAGCCAGGCAGACATGCTAGTATGAGAAATAGAAACTAGGTTTATTTTTACTGTCTGCATCTGAGGAGTTTTACAGCAAATTCTGTGAGAGTGGAGCCCAAGAAATGGAACTCCAAACGCATGCCAGATGGTGAGCAACCTGAGCTCCGCAGGGGTAGTCTGCACCAGTGGCAGTTTCATAAACAACAACCACAAGATGCGTCGGAAATGTCTACGTGCGTGGCCAGTGCAGTCATACTTAACACCTTGGTTGACAGTATCTGCCAGAACTTTGCTGTTTCGTCTGCATGGATGATGCGAGAAGTGATTGTGGTTCCATTAGGAGAAGCGCACTTACAGGGGTGCTGCACAGTGCAGCGTTCAATATATTGAATTTGGTGATGAACGGTAGTTCATTATATGCATACGTAGTGCTATACTTTTTAATGGGATTTCCAAGGGGTTGTTGCAATTTTTAGTTATATGATATAGGCAATGATTCAATATGTCCGGGTTTAATATATTGAGGATTGACAGTATTTCAGTTTCAATTTTCAATTTCAATTTATTATGCAGACATAGAGTATACAAAGTTTCCAGAACTTGTTGGACCCATATCCAAAGGCTAAACACATACTATTTGCATCTGTTTGCACTGGTATGCTCGTCTAGGCACCATTGTACATCCCTGGCCATGCCCTTGTAAAGCCATGCCACATTTTCTGCACGCTTGCCTGCCTTTCCCAAGATAATGTGTGAATGTAAAACATTTATAGACTGGTTATGCCATCTGCACAGAAGTTGGTTAAACAAAAAATGTATCCGCCGTGGTTGTTCAGTGGCTATGGTGTTGGGCTGCTGAGCACGAGGTTGTGGGATCGAATCCCGGCCACGGCGGCCGCATTTCGATGGGGGCGAAATGCGAAAACACCCGTGTACTTAGATTTAGGTGGACGTTAAAGAACCCCACGTGGTCTAAATTTCCGGAGTCCTCCACTACGGCGTGCCTCATAATCAGAAAGTGGTTTTGGCACGTAAAACCCCATAATTTTTTTGTTTAACAAAAAATGGACGGCAGTTTTTATATATATCTATGTACAACAGATGGCGCTACAAAGCTTATTTGTCGGTATTGCTCGTCTCACGAGCAATACCGACAGATAGGGACATGGGACAGTGCACTTCAGCGCTCTGTCCTGTGGCTTTTGCTGTGTCCTGTGTCGCACTGTTTAAAGCTGTTGTCTAGAAGATGTACCAACCAGCCCAAATGAACACGATGTGGAAATTTAAGAGAGCTCTAATTCAGAGCGCTTCTATGTTGATTATGAGTTGTATTCAAATGACAGTGACAGCCACAAAGAGTTCATGTTGCCTCTAGAACACTGATTATTCTTCATTTCTTTTTTAGTTTCAGATGAAAAAAACTTTGCGAAATGCTGAACCCCACACCACCAATAAATTAAATTTGAATTTAAAGCCTGTTATTGTGTTGCTTACAAATCACAATTTTTTCACTTTGGAAAATCTCCAGCACGTAGCGGGTAGAAATGCACGAGAAACCCACAAAGGGTTAAATGCTTGTTAGCTGGGAGTAGCAGTACATGGATGTGTGTGTCTGGCACTTCTCCGTCTTCTTTCATTATTGTTTTGCTTGCAAGATGAAGTTCCAATATTCATACAGTTTCGCTTTAAGAAGAGAAAATATTTTAAACTTGGCAAAATAGACAACATTTGTCATGAAATAATGTCTTACTTCACTTGAAAGTGCATGTTGTCAGACGTCATAATATTGCCAGGCAAGGCTTTTTGTTCTGTCATTACTGTTGGAAGGAAGAAAGGTTTGGTAACATATGTGTGTGGTGTTCTTCAGGTAACAGGGAGCAGTGGATCGGCGCTGAGCCTGTGGCACATCCCAGAGCTGGTGACTCAGTCAAGCAAGACCACTTGGATTGAGGCATTCAAGGATGGCGGAGACTTTCCACGTAATCTTGCCATCCTCAACACATGTGGAACCATGTCCCTTGTTGTATCTACCAATGAAGGGTGCGTGCGAGTGATGAAAAAGTGTAGCAAGGACACTATTTCAGTGCACACGGGAAGGTTGCTAGTGTCTGAAATCTTCATCAGTTAAGATTATTTAAAAAAGTATAGGAGAATAGAGGCCTTTATTATTATTATTATTTTTATTATAATGGTACATATTCATTTAATATTGACATTTCCATGAAATTATGCTTTGAATCTCTCGTGCTTGCCCTAGTTTTCCATGATGCTTGACTTATTTGGAGACATGAAAGTGTTATTTCCTTTACAATTAAGTGCAATGACGTATACTTTTTTTCTGGCATCACCATCTTGACAAAATAGCACTATCTTGTGTTTCACTTGGGCAAGATGCGTGCTGAAATGTGTGGCCAGTTGCACCATTGCTTGGCTGTTCAAGAACAGTAATTTGCAGAGCCCTGTTGTAATTGCTTGTTGTCGATGTTCCCTGCTTCACTGACAGTTCTGTTACTGATAACGTTAGCACTAGATGCTTATTTATTTAGTACTGTCAACTGAATTCTTGGGGTCGCTACAGAGAGGGTAATATTTCAGAAACACTGATATACAATACACTATAGTACGCATAAATTCACTGATACAGAGTGGGCATTCAAGAAAATACTCATAACAAAACACAGAATATCCCATTTTTAAAGCACGTATCTAATGCCTGTTCTAAATCGGCAGCAAATTTTTGGCTACAGGAGTGTCAGGCAAACTATTGCACATTTTTTATATCATCAGGAAAAAAAAAAGAAGCGAAAAGCATCGATACATGGTAAGTAAAGCTGAATGTCTCTGCTGTGGTTTATACCGGCGCATCTTCTTCATGCAAGTTGTAAATACAATGCTTCGTTTAGTCTTGCATGCCCTTTTATGATCCCCCCAAAATTTTTGTTTATGTTTACATCTGCACTCATCCAGTGACTCTAGCAATTTTAACACGGGGACGTATTTAGGGACAAACACTTTGGGCTATACTATCGCCTCGGCCATCAAGCGCACACTGATTGGCTGGTTGAGCAAAACCGGATGAGCTGATTGGGTGGGTGAGCACTACGTCACGCGAAGGCAATAGTATCGCCAAAAGTGATCCTCTGAAATATGACCCATGGCTGTAACAAAGTCTGTGCGTCAGTACTTACAGCATATAAAAATGGCTACCAGTTGCTTTATTTTTTTTTCTATTTTACCGTTGAAACCTTTCTGATGAGTCCATATCACAGTATTACTGGCTATGCAAAAGTTTTAAGTGCTGCTAACTTTACCTCCCATGCACCGTCTTACAGTCTTCTTGTTTGAAAGTGCAGCAGAACCTCGTTCAATCATTCTGAAAAAAAAAAAAAAAAAAAAAGATGCGTGGAAAAATGTATTACAGTCAAACCCATTTATAATGATACCGGTTTTAACAATATATCGGTTATAACAATGAAAAGCTACTGCACCCACAACTTTTGTATATTTTTTATGGGACAATAACCCACTTACTACAATGTCCTCATGCCGCATTATCGGTTATAACAATTAAGTCTGGCTGCTGGGTGTCCGTGCCAAAAGTTAATGGAATGCGAAATCCTCGAAAAGAAGAAAGAAAGAGTGAAATGCAAGCCAATGCACGCCAGCCTTGTGCGCATTTCTCCTGTCGCCCTTCCACCATACCAAACACGAATGGGCTGCACCCATAGCTCCGCGTTGCGCCACCCTCTGAAACATGAACGGGCTGCGCTAACTGTGCTGATAATGCTGCTGATGCTGCTCCCAGGTTAGGGCACCCGACCCAGATTGCTCGCTGAGCCAGGCCATCATAGTTGGTTCTTTATTCTATGGCCTTCATTCAGCACAATTCTGCTAATAGATTAAGTCGCTCATGCTTGTCTTTGTTTGTTGCGACTCACCGCTGAAACGGAATATGGCTGATCCGCCCGCTGATCATTGGCAATGCACGACATTGCCGGTGACAAGGAAGCACACAGCTATAGATTTGGAAATGAAGTGCTTCTAACCGATGAGGCGATCGTCACGAACGTGCTTGCATTGGATAGCGACACTGACGGCCACGACGGCAGCGCTGACACGGTAGGGCAGGCTGTCTCAACATTGTCTCCGCGGGAGGTCCTGTACATGATTCAGTCCTTCATGAGCTTGTTTTCCCGAGGGACCTTCCGCTTACATACGTGGAAGCACCTGGATGCCTTGGAGAAGGATGTTGGCAAGCTTCGCGTTAAGCAAGCAAGGCTGATGGACATGCAGTTTTCTTGTGCAAGCCAGTGGGAAGTACATGGTGAGATACTTGTGGCGATCATGTCCCAGCGTTTATATTGGATTTCTCAAGCTAAGATGCTGCCGCGGCAACCATGCCACATTGCTTTTTAAAAGGCGCCTTTTAGGGGCCACCGAAGTGATGCCTGGACGGAGCTTGTATGTCACTTGCTGCCCATGACCCCTTTTTGCAGTTGTTATAGCAGTGCCATTCTTGAATGCCGACAGCCACAGCTTCTCAACAACCTGCGATCCGAGCGCACAGGAAGCAGAGTAAAGTTAAACGACTCAACACAATCAGAAGCCAAGGAAGGTGGTGGGGAGGAGAACTGGCCTCCCCACCATTATAGTTTTCGCAGAACAGCTATGCCATCCCCCATTTTGATTTTTTTTCATGCAGCCTAGTTATAACAAGTATCAGTTATAACAATGGAATTTTTGTGGCCCTTGAATATTGTTATAAGTGGGTTCGACTGTAACTGGGAAAGCATACAATCCAAAATAACTGAAAAATTTGACAGACTCAACTGTAGTTGACATGTATGTAATGTGAAGCATCGCGGGAATCGTTGTGGCATGAGGCACAAGACGCCGATGCGCATCGAGTTAGTGGGGCAGAGGGCAGCCCAAGACATGTTTTGCTGTTTTCCTGTTGTGTAGTGTTTGAAGAGGTTGATGGGAAACCGAAACGAAATCAAGCTGGCGGGCAACTCCAGATGCCACCTGAGCGAAATCTGACGCTCACATCCCGCCGCCTGCAGCAGCGGACGGCAGTGTGATAAAAAAACGTGCAGTACACTTCCAACTGGACTACGACCCATGCGCTGTAAAACAGATAGGTGAAGATTCTTATTGCAATAGGGTTGGCAACAATAGCTGTGAATGTGCCGTGCGATGACCCGGTAGAAGATTTGCTGATACCAGAATAAGAAACTGAGTGTGCGCCGATCAAAGTCTCCTAAAATGTTGTATGAAACTCCATGGTGCCGGCGTTTTCACCTGAGCCAGATGGGCAAGCATTGCAGGGAAGCTGATGCAGCGGGGGGCTACTATTCTCGATCGTGTGCGCCTCGCGCCTTTTCTTGTTTACATGGGATCTAGGGGCTGGAAAATTTATCGTACGATCGCAGTTCGGCAGTGTCCTGAACATTGGGGCTGAAAGATTGTTTTATAAAAGATTTATGTGTTTGCGTACATGCGGAGCAGCTAAACGTGATTTGCACTGGCGCTCATTTCATGGGGCGGTCGGGAATGAAAGCCGCGCTGTATGTATAAGGTTATACAGTGTGCTCAGTGTGTAGCTCATCAGTTTCATTATGCATTTTAGCACTCGGTATTTATTTACTTATTTGTAAAATACCTTACAATGCCCCTACATGGTGATTGAGTAAGGGGGGAATAGAAACAAGTACATACAATCTAGTAACAATAATAATAAAAAGAAAATACCAGCCAAATGCACAGCCTAAAAGTCAGAGAAGCATATTAGCTACATTAAGCTGCATATGAGTACAATAAAAAGGAACTGTATAAGTTTGTAACAAACCTATAACAGTGCAAGAAAAAGGTAGAAAAAATAACACAGAACAGTGAGTATGATATTAATGGTTAACAAGGGTTAAGCGAGTTCAGTGAGTGCTTGACTTTTCACGGTTAGTTTCCGCAACTATGTTGTCGGGGAGGTTGTTCCAGAGCCGAATGGCACGTGGTGTTGCAGATGAGTTAAATGCTCCTGTTTTACCATAGATGCGCGTGAAGCTATGATGATTGTGTAATCTGTGCGACGTGTGCGATGACGTTTCTAGGTGTAGGTAACATTTGTTAGTGTGGTGGGCGTATTTATTAAATAATGACAAAAGGGCTATGTTGCGACGATTAGGTAGCAGCTGAAGTGAAAGGTGAATCTTTATTTGAGTTACACTAGAACGGTAGTCATAATTCCGGGAAATGAAACGTGCGGCTCTATTTTGGATTGATTTCAGCAAGTTAATTAAGTAATTTTGGTGGGGAGACCAGACTGGAGCGGCGAACTCAAGTCGAGGGCGAACAATGTTTGAAATGCCAGTTTGCGTATAAGTGGAGATGAGTTTCGAAGGTTACGTCGCAGGTAACCCAGTGATCGAGAAGCACTGGCACAGATGGCGATAATGTGAGAAGTCCAGGAGAGGTTTGTTGAAAGATTTACGCCTAGATATTTAAATGATGAGGTCTGAGATAATGGGACATTTTTAATACAGTAGGAATAGTGCAAGTTAGCGTGTTTGTGGGTGAAGGACATCACTTTACATTTTGATGAATTTAGAGTCATTAGCCAGGTGTCACACCAATTAATAATTTGGTTAAGATCATTTTGGAGGATCAGGTGGTCATCAGAGGTGTTAATAGAATGAGATAATGCAGTCGTCAGCGAAAATGCACATGCATGATGATAAGTTATTGGGTATGTCAATAATGTATATCAGAAAGAGTAAGGGGCCAAGAACGCTTCCTTGTGGTACACCGGATGGAACATCTGAAAGGGGCAAGGAGAAGTTGTTAGCGAAAGTAAACTGCTGCCTGTTAGAAAGAAAATTTCAAAGCCAGGATAGAGTTAGTGAATGAAGTGTTAATGATGATAATTTCAAAAACAGGCAACAATGAGCTACGCGGTCAGAAGCTTCAGATAAATGCAGAAAGATGCTGTCAGTTTTTAGGTTTGAGTCCATGTTAAAATGTAAATCTGTCGTAAATTCAAGCAGTTGCGTTTCACACGACAAACCTCTCCTGAAACCATGTTGATTATGAAAAAAGAAGTTGTTCGATTCTAGATGCACATTTACAGCACATGCACGTTAGTGATATTGGTCGGTAGTTCTCAGCTAAGTTTTTGTTAGTTTCCTTGAAGATGGGTATGACTTTGGCTGTTTTCCAACCTTGGGGTATCAGACCTGTCATTAAAGATTGATGAAAAATGTGAAATAAAAACTTGCTAGATACTGAGACTGTATTTTTTAGTAACTTAGAACGAATATTGTCAATACCTGCTGAAGACGAAACTTTCCAGTTATTAATAAGCTGAACAATACCATCAATGGTAATGTCTGTATGTTCCATGTACCGGTAATCTAGGTCTGCAACAGTGGGCAAATTGGTAATACTTTCTTTCGTGAATACGGATGAGAAAAATTTATTCAAAGAACTTGAGCGCACTCACTGTTAGGAATAGGAATGTTGTTTTCTTTATTGTGTAACGAGATGTCATTAGTATTGCATTCAGGAGATAAAATTTGCCAGAACTTTCTGGGATTAGATTTGAGTAGTGAAGGAAGGTCTTGGGAAAAATGTTTATTTTTGGCTACATTGAGAGCAGAGCAGTAAGAACTTAAACAGTTAAGATACCTTTCCCAAGCTGAGGGGGTGCCAGTTCGTTTTGCAGTTCCGTATAAATGTTTCTTTTTGTTTCTGAGTAGATGAAGGGACTTAGTGAACCACGGTTTACTTTTGTCTTCAGTTATTCTGATTAAAGGAATGTTCTGCTCAACCGATGTGCATATTATCTCTGAACATGACCCAGTTATCATGAACAGACCTGGTGTGAAACGAAGGTAGAAATTGATGTTCAAGAAATGATTCTAACTCAATAATGATTATTTCATAATTTCCCTTGTTGTAGTCACGAATTGTCTTTCTTAAGACACCCGTAAATGATAATGGGATAATGATTGATACATTCAGTAATCTGTGGTCACTGAAACCATCCGAGCATGTTACTTGTTCTATAGTTTCCGGGGCGTTAGTTAGTATAAGATCTAAGATGTTAGAGCTACGAGTAGGTTCTTTAATGATCTGGAACAGATTATAATCTAATGTTAGGCTAATGAATTCTGATGAAAAACTGTAGGATGATGACAAGTTTGGCCAATCAATGAGAGGAAGATTAAAGTCGCCAGTAAGGTATATGAACTCGGTTGGACAGAGCTGGGTGGCTTTAGCAATGCTGCTGCGCAGTTCATCAACGAAGCAATGACTGTAATTTGGAGGGCGGTAACAAATGCCTATCAAAACTTTAGCAGAATGGGCAGCGGCATGCGGCCCAAACAATCTCCAGACCTGAAGATGTGTCAATAATGTACGATGCGACAGTCTTTTTAATAGCC
Organism: Dermacentor andersoni; assembly: GCF_023375885.2. Classification (NCBI taxonomy): domain Eukaryota; kingdom Metazoa; phylum Arthropoda; class Arachnida; order Ixodida; family Ixodidae; genus Dermacentor; species Dermacentor andersoni. The sequence continues at coordinate 377,989,174 of NC_092814.1, read as the reverse complement.
AGGAGGATGCCAGCACCTCTTCTATCTGAGCGATCGCAGCGTTAAATATTATAGGTTAGCTTAATGGGAAGAATTTCACGATCGGCTAAGTCAGGGGAAAGCCAGGTTTCGGTGAGAGCAAGAATAGTGAAGTCACAGTCTTCAAGATAAGATGAGACGAGTTCGCATTTCGACATCAGGCTTCTAATATTAGTGAATGATATCGTTAACGATGTCGCAATGCGATGAGTTAGCGGCACTTCACATGTGTCTTGGTCTAGCTATCTGCTGATTTCCACTACTGAACGCTTTGTGGCATCATATGCATAAGATTTGTCATCAATGCGCAGTTGGTCAACTGAAAGTTTGAATGGCTTATTTAGTGTTTTCGTGTGATCGATCAATTGTTTTCTGGCTTGTCGTGTAGAAAATGAAAAGGCCTCTCGAACGTAGAAACCAGAACCTTTTAGTTTGTGCGCAGAAGCCAAGATGCGCCCTTTATCTTTAAAATATGTCAGCTTAGTAATGATAGGTCTGCGCTTTTCATCAGGGAACTTACCTATTCTATGCACTCTGTCAAACTGGGCGCCCGTTACAGTGTTACCAAGTTTCTCTGAGCAGAAAGAAATTATCTTCCGCTCTGATGCAGCCCAGTCTTCTCGAGCATTATCTTCTATGCCAAAGAACAGCAAGTTTGAACGTCTCATTCTATTTTAGTTTTCATCACACCGCGAAATTTTTTCAATCTGCTCAGAAAATTTACTCAATGAATGAGAGCCAGGGTCCGGGCCACCTGGGCATTCAAGTGAAGTCCTCGACTCCACTGCAGAAAGCTTCTCACTCAGCAGCTTTACCTCGCTATCTGCGGCAGACTGCCTATCGTGGGCTGCCTTTAGATCGGCCCGCAAAATCGCACTTGCTTCTTGAAGTCGACGCACCGTTTCTGAAGCAGCTGCATGGTCATTTTTGACGTAGTTTAGTTCCACAACTAAAGCAGCCTGCCCTTCCTCAAGTTTAAGTATTTTTTTCGTAGTAGCCACGTCAGCTGCCTCTAGCCTGCGTATTGTTTCCAATATACAGTCGAACCCGGCTATATCAAACTCGCAAAAAAACGCCTATCAGTTCGATATAGAGCATAATTCGATATAAGCCTGCTGAATAATTGGATGTCATAAAAGCACATACCATTTATTAAATCACTTTATTGATGAAACTAGCTTAGTTTCGCATGAAATAGTCCTCATAAAGGCACATACCATTTATAAAATCACTTTATTGATGAAACTAGCTTAGTTTTGCATGAAAGAGTCCTGCACTTCTTTTTGCTTGGGCAATTTCGCTGCGTGCGACGCACGCATTTCTCCACATTGTCTAAGGAGTCGGGAGCAGCTGAGGCCGCAACCTTCCGCATTCGCGCAGAAGCACCAGACTAGTGCGAGCGCACCAATCACATTGGAGGATGTAGGCAAGGGACCGTCGTTGCTTTCCTCATTGTGCCCACTTTCACTTGTGGTCGGTACGATGTCGGCAATGTAGTTTTCGTTTTCGGGCTCTCCCGTGGTCGCGACACCATCATTTTCACTCACAAACTCGTCCACTGTTGATTCGTCAACAGCTTCCGGAAATTCTGACAGCTCGCTCCAAGTTTCGGCAACACCGGCAACGGCTGCGTCGCATTCATCAGAATTTACAGTAATCACTGAGCACGCAGAAGCCGGCACGGCTGAAGCAATTTCAGATGAACCACTCGTACACGGCCGTGCGTACGCGTCGGGCGCCACGGGCACCGGGGCGAGAGTTTGGCCGCATTAGCCCTAATTTCCCCCTTCAAGATCGTCCTGAGAGTGTTCCTCGGAATCATTCACGCTGCGGGAACACATCCGACTTCTCACCGCGTTTGACCCGATTTATGATTTCGAGCTTCACAGCAAAAGGCAAATTCTGCCGCTTCATCACGGCAACACTGCAGGAGAAGGCCCACGAGGCACACACACAATGGACCAGAAAAGCACCGAGACAACTCGCACTTCCGCCATTTTGCATGACGAGGGCACAAGAGCCTCTGATTGGCTGTCTGAGCAAGCGCTGCGGGCAGGCCAGGACCATTTTTTGCGGGGGGGGTGTCGACGGCTCGTCTGAAGCAGCACGGTCACGGTAGGGAGAGTGGTTGGATGGAGCCGCGCCGTCGGGTTTCCCCGCAACCGCGAGGAAAAGCCAACTTCTGGGGGCACTTTTTCGCCGCTCGACGTTCGATATATCGGGAGTCGCTGCTATTTTTGTTTGATGTAAACGTAATTTTTGCTATATATACTCATTGTAACTATACCGTGCCCAGAAATTGTTCGATATATAGAATAATTCGATGTAAACGGGTTCAATACAGTCGGGTTCAACTGTAGTAGCAAAGGAATCCACCTCTGCCTTGGACATTTGGCCCGGGTTTGGCTCAACATCACCAGAAAGTAGACGCAAAAGTACAGGTGGAGCGGAAAACACATCCCCCGAAAACGCTAGCATTCGTTTAAGTACATCAACGAAATCCGTTGGGCATGACACCTCAAATAAGCAGTAGTTGCTGGTCTTGGAAGACGCAGTGCCCTTCAAATAACTAACCTGCAAAAACAGTGGACATGAGCTGGCCATCCTTGCAATGGTGTCGTGCCCGACTAGGATCGTCGACGGTGGGTGTTTATATCCGGTCCCGCCGGTGGCGGGCTCAGCGGTAGGTGAAGTGACTGAAGGTCCATGTTGCCAGGCGCATGTGCTGATCGTGTCCAGATTTGGCATCATGTTTAAAAATATTGGCCAAACGGGTGGCTGATCCTCGGCGTTCAGCAGGCAGCAATCCCACACCTCGAAGCAGATGAACCATGTAAGGGTAATCCGAAAAAACAGTGGACGTGAGCTGGCCATCCTTGCACTGGTGTCGTGTTGTGGTATTGCTCCCTATTCCTGCATCAGCGTCGATTAATGGGCGAACACCATGTGTTTGACATTCTAAATCTATTTTGCATGTGCACCACGTCGACAAATGACCGACTTGCTTTCATAAAACTTCTTGTTCCCAAATATCCAATGGCAACCACAATCACCGCTCAAATTTACACTCGGGCTACACTATTTCCTGCCCGGCCACACCACACAAAATCAGGCTCTTGCCACCGCAGAACGCAAGCCAAGGATGTAATGTTTCATGTTTAGTCAACCTTAGCGGCCAAATTGTGGTCGTAATTAAACGTTCGGCAAAACCGCAGACCTCTGAAATTGCATTCGTGGCAACGATGTTCAAGACATGACTTGCACAGATCGAGTCCAAAAATTTTAATGAACCATCATTCAGCGCACGAAATATTGGTGGTCATTTTACACTGGTTTTATGGCACCTGTGGTGGAACCATGAATAAGCCTGAATAATCGAGCTCATTCTAAATATTGGTTAACCATGCAGACCTAAAAGCCAGTGAACATTTTTTAACCCTTTGTTGTTTTGAAAAATATCTTAGAGCTTTTTCTTGGCAAGCAATGTGAAATACTCGCAAACGTGCAATGAGCAGTACCACACTTTACATTTATTCTGTGGTATTCTGGTATCTTGACTGAAGGTCGCCGAGAATTGAAAATTACCAGAGGGCACTACGCGAATGGCACTCACTGTACCTCGTTGGGTGTTGTTCATGGTGGCCACTGTAAATATTTCTGGTTCATCATTGTAACCTGCCATGGTTGCTTAGTAGCTATGGTGTTGGGCTGCTAAGCACGAGGTCGCGGGATCAAATCTCGGTCACAGCGGCCACATTTCGATGGGGGCGAAATGCGGAAACACCCATGTACTTAGGTTTAGGTGCACATTAAAGAACCCCAGGTGGTCCAAGTTTCCGGAGTCCCCCATTACGGCGTGCCTCATGATCAGATCGTAGTTTTGGCACATAAAACCCCATAATTTTTGGTTCATTGTGCATGGATACGTTTAATTAGCTTATTTTATAAATTTACCTAATCGATGAGATGTCAATGAAAAGGTTGTAGATGACGCTGACAAATGACATAGCATTTAAAACAATCTTGGATTCGTGAAGACATCTTTAACGAGAAAGAAAGCCAGTGAAATAAACAAAAAGGAACAAAGAAAAAAATGCTGTGACCGTGACAGCGCTTCTGCGCACCAAAGGTTTCATTAATCTTTACGCAAACTTCGTCAAACAGTGGCCCCGGGAATGAACGGCTGCATTTTTTTCTCGCTGCGTCTGCAGTTTTGGGGTGCATTTTCAGTCCCGATCACACGGGAAGTAGTGCGATCTTGTAACGTTTCACTTTCCAAACCGTTACAAGGCCATTACTTAGTTTTGCACTTTAATAATATACACAATGCGCTGATGACGTTTATGCCTGAGAGCACTTGTATTACTGGTGCAGAGACGCGTTCTCACGAGGATTAAAAAAAATATATTCACAGGCTTTTCTTGTTTTTTCTTTTTTTCGGAAGGAAGGACCACACAAGACCTAGGTTGCTGTATACAATATCAGTAATTTCTTGACGTATTCCACAATCTTTAACTTGGCACTTTATTGACTAATTAAGGTAATAAATGTTGTGTCATTAAAATAAAATATTGCTTCCTTGTTCACAATGGAAAAAAAAAAATCTCTTGGCTACCATAACACAAGCCTGTTAGCAGAGAGCTCTTGGTTATTTTTTTCTAGACCACATTTAGTTGGCACATCCAGTATGTAATTTTATGGAGCTTTCTCAGAAACCCATATGGGTTTGTTTGTATGCAGTCATGTGGATGGCAATTATTCCCTGCGATGAATTTTGCTTGTCTTGCAGGCTTCCGCAGAACTGATCTGCCGTAACCTAGTAGTGTTCTTCAAAGTCAAATAAAGAACTCCTTTTCTTCATATACCTGCATTTCATTCATATTGATCTTTACTCGGTTGCTCCAAAACACGTGTTTACTGCTTCAAAATGGACAATTCATGTTCCAAACCTGCTCCAAAGAGCAAAATTTGCTGCTCCTAGAGCTGCTTCAAAGCTTCCTTGGCTGTTTCGATCCCTGCTAATCTCTTATATTTTTTTAAACACCACCTATGCAAGTGCCGTTATTCATTACTATGAAATATTCTGCAATACTCTACATTACTCTACAGCACTGCACATGAACTTAGCAAACCATGTGGACCCCGCAGGGGCGTCTGCGTCAGCAGGCGTTTGGTGTGTTACGACACCACGTATCGGAGCACATGAGGGTTGGCCCCTCCCGCGTCCAACCGTGCGCGGCTTAGCCGTGCCCGGGGAAAAGGGGATCCTGGGGGTTGAGCCGATGCTGAGTGTCAGGACCTTTAAGTCCCCTCGGTGGTGGCAACACACCCCTTTGGCCTCGGCGTCATGTAGACGGCACCCCCGGACTGACCCACCCGGGGGAAATCGGCAGTCGCCGTTTCCTGTCCTCCTCTCCAATCTTCGTCTTTCTCTTTTGCCTTGTTCATCTTTCCTGTCTTCTATTCATTTCTTTTAACTTCCTATTTTCTGGGCGGCAAGGGTTAACCTTGTGTAATATATCCAGTCTTGGGTATATATATATTAGGTTATAGTGGGAACCTACCACTGGCGTACGCAGAATAGAATTTTTCTAATCCTGTGTAGTCCCCAGGTTGGGCTCCGAGGTGGGCGGCGGGCGTTCCTGCCGAATACAGTAATCCTATATATGGCTTCAAATTTCAAAGCTATGAACGTAAATTTTTGGGCCTCGTTTTAGACTCTAAATTAACATTTATCCCCCCACTTGAAATATCTGAAAGCGAAGTGCATGAAGGCAATGAATCTTCTGAAGCTCTTGTCCCGTACATCCTGGGGAAGTGACAGAAAGTGCCTTTTGAGCTTGTATAAAAGTCTGATAAGGTCACGCCTTGATTACGGTGCTATAGTGTATAACTCTGCTACACCTAGTGCCTTGAAGATGCTAGATTCGATTCACCACTTGGGTATCCGTCTTGCTACAGGTGCCTTCAGAACTAGTCCTGTAGAGAGCCTGTATGTTGAATTCAACGAATGGTCACTACATCTACAAAGAGCATATTTATCTTTATCTTACGCCCTGAAAGTTAAATCAGGTATTCAGCATCCATGTCGTTTTACAATTAGCGACTTGTCCACTGCCAGGCTATTCCGTAACCGCCCAGCCACCAGGCCTCCGCTGTCCCTCCGATTGGAAGCACTGTCAGAAGAAACAGGCATCCCTTTTTTAGAGAATGTCCTAATGGCTCCTACTCGGCTTCCACTGCCTTGGGAGTGGCAAACTATCCAATGTGACATCTCATTCTTAAAAATATCGAAACGAGCACCTGAGGCACACATACAATCACATTTTCTTGAACTTAAAGAGAAGTATTCCTGTGCTGAATTTTACACAGATGCTTTGAAGTCTGCTGGTGGTGTTGCTTACGCAGCTCTCTGACCCTCATTTTCCACATCTGGGGCACTAAACCCACACACAAGCATCCTTACAGCGGAAGCATGTGCTATACTCTCGGCTATTAAACACACAAGGCTCACAAACGTCGCTAAGGCTGTTCTCTTCACAGACTCATTAAGTGTAGTGAGAGCCCTAATTAGCCTACGAAAACACAAGAACTCCGTTTTGAATGAGCTATATACCTTGTTGTGCTCTACAAATATGTGCAACCAAGGGATCGTATTATGCTGGGTACCTGGCCGCAGGGGTATAGAAGGCAATGTGGCTGCTGACGAAATGGCTATGCCAGTGAGTTTTAGCGGCAAAGATGGAAATACCCCCCCCCCCCCCATCCCTGCCACAGACCTAAAGCCTGTTCTGCGCCGTAAATTGAGGAATCATTGGCAAGGCGAGTGGGATACACAAGCAATGAATAAGCTTCACATTGTCAAACCAGAACTGGGAGCTGGATAAGTGGAAAAACAGCACGGTACAAGGAAGTACTTCTTTGCCGAATAAGGATAGGCCACACATACGCTACTCACTCTTATCTCTTGACTGGGAGCGATCCTCCAACTTGTATTAAGTGCGGCAATAGTCTCACAGTCATCCATGTTCTTATTCAGTACCCTGCCATAGAAACAGAGAGGAAAAAGTAGTTCCCTGCTGCATATCGCGACAATATACCCCTTCACCCTGCATTTTTCCTTAGCGATGAACCGCTTTTTAATCTGCAAACAGTCTTAGATTTTTTAGCCGGAACCGACACTCTGAAAATCATTTGGCCAGGCAACTTTTAGCACCTGACTGACAGCCCTGCATTAGAGGGCTCTCTTGAAACTCTGGTGTCAGTGTTATGTTTTATTGCATCATGTTTTAACGAAAGCCCATTGCCATAGCCCACATCACTGCCTAGTCACCGCCATTACTTTAGCACCTATATATTCTACGCCACTTACAGCTACAGGTTTTAGGCCCTTTTACAGCCATGTCACATCTACCATGAGGAATTCATTGTGCACGCAATCCATAATACATCGTCAACATTACCACTTGTCATGGCGCTCTTTGGCCAAACCTGGCCCTTGCGCCATAAAACACCACACATCATCAGCAAAGCATGTGGAGGCTCCAATGCCAGTTGAACGCAAATTACACCACATTGCTTGCGCATAAAAGCTGATCAAACACAATTATGAAGTATGTGACCTGACAACCATGTCCTTGTGAGCGTAAAGAATGCAGTAAAAAAAACAAACTAAGTGCCTGCTGCAATGAGTAAAAAATGCTCCCTGTACAATATGAACTTACTTGTTTTCACATTTGCGAAGCTACTGTTTTCCTGCATAGCACGAGCATCACTATGACTAGTATTGATGTCAACAAACCTTCCTAATAATTTTTTTTGTGGGATCTGAGCTACAAAAGCTGGGAAGTAGGAGCCAGGTACATATTTTTTAAATGTCACATTTTTTTTTCTTCCTCTCAGTACATAGTATACTAAAAAAAAGCAAATTATTACTTTCATTTATGTTCCTTGAGGTACTTCTTTGTATTTTCATATAAGAATTCTCAAAAACTGTCTGAGCATTTGTTACTGCTTTACATCTACTGAAGACTACCATGTCTTGAAATAAAACATTAAAACATAGAAGCACCGAAAATGACCACATTTCTAGCGGTAACAAAAGAGATAATCAGGCAGATCAAAAGAAAAGAAAAGAATTTCGGCTGTGAAATAAATTTTGTTTTTTACAGTGCCAGCAGATACAAAATAAAAATTCTACTTTTACGATTTTCCTTTTTTGAAATATCTACTTGAAATTTCTTGAGGGTTGAGGTCTTGAGTGCTTTTCTTATTTGAATGTCTCGTGCGGCCTGATCTGTGTCAAGTGTTGGTTTGCACACAAAACCTTAACTCAAGCTGTGCAGTCAGTTTAGGCTGTGTTGTGCATTTAGAGCTTTATGTTTGCAAGCAAGCTTACGTTGTTCCATTAAGTAAGTGGACACAGACTTGGTAAGTGTTTTCAGGAGCTGTCGGCTGATCGTCCACAGATCTAAACTTTGTTTCACACATGTGGCCATCAGTCTGGCCCATTCACGTAATATCACACCCAATTTTCAATATAGTATATGGGTACAAACACATCAAGTGCAAGCTCCTTGTGATGCTTGCCATCTGCTATTCCTGCTGTCTATACCTAACTAACACCACTTTGTTGGGAGCTGGTGAGCAAAGTTGCAGTTTGGTGCCGAGTCGACAAAGCTGCCTTTTGAGGTGCTGCGTGGGACTCGGTACAGCTGAGGAATCGCTTTGGCAATGAAAGTGAGGGCACAGGCAACAGTGGCGGCAACTTTGTTTGCGACATCACACATGAAGGTCAGTGAAAAAAATTTAGCGACAGTGTGTGACAGCCTATATGTTGGTCGCCGTTATACATTGGTTGTCTGAAGTGAGTGGCTGACTAAGTCTGAATAATAAAGCAGCTTCAAAAAAAAAAATTAGATGGCCAAAAAATCACTCGGTGGCTGCATATGCTGTTTGAAAAGTAGTGGGACTGTCTTCACTGACAGTTTGTTTCTATGCTAAACAGCAAACTGCATGCTGTCCTCTTCAAAGTAATTCCACTGCAGTTTAAAACATATTTTCATCCTTCTCTGCCACCCCTCTATGCACTTCTGGAAGGATTCTTCTCAGATGTTCCGCAGCTCCATCGTTATGGCCACACTTGATGGCCTCAACCTGTTCGAAATGGGTCTCCCTGGTAATCCCCGTCAGCCTGGGGAATAAAAAAAAAAGGTCACAGGGCACAATGTCAGGGAAATAGGGAGGTTGCTAAAAAATGTTGGTGTTCCCCTCGGTCAAGAACTGCTGGATGCTGAGGGCATTGTGACATAGTGCAGTGTCTTGAGGTAGCAGCCACGATTTGTCCTGCCGCAACTCTTGCCTCTCCTCTCCACTGAACGAAGCAAATGCTGCAGGATCTCTTTGTAAACTTGCTGACTCAATATTTGGCCTTGTGGGCAGAACTTACTGTGGACTATGATTTGCTCATTTGAAAATTTATTAGGATGACTCACTTTTGACTTGGAATGCCTTGCTTTCTTCGTCTTCAGGGACAGCAGAGACAGCCAATGACAGCTCTGGTGCTTGGATACTGAGTCACATTCAAAATCGTTGTCTCATCACTACTGCTAGCTCTGCAAAGCAAGCCTAGTTCTGTTTGTGTGATGATGCCCTTGCAAATCTGCATGCCAAGCTCCTTCTGATCACAATTCAGCGGTCGTGGCACCATTTCTTGTGCTGTTTCTTTTGCATGCCCTAATTGTCGGTGACAGTCTTCCCAACATTGTCCTTTAGCATGTCCAGCTGGCTGGCGATCATTTAAACAGTCAGCCGGCAATCAGCATGCAACACCTTTCTTACCCGTTGGACATTACTGTTGGTCCTGCTTGTTGAAGGCCTTCCATTTCTGGAGTCATTTTCCACTTCCTTGCGCCTTATTTTGAACCTCTGGTGGGACTAAAACGTATGTACGCTTGACATGGTGTTATCTCTGTACATTTGCTGAAACATTTGAAGTACTTCTTGTGAAGTTTGTTACCGTTCATAAATTCAAGTCAATTAGTTGAGCCATGTTTGTGGTTTATTCTTCAGTTCTTGCCACTGAACAACATGCAAAAACAAAGGTGTAAATAAATGTGTGCCTTAGGATTGTTACAGAAAGCTGAGATTACAGTTGTACATTACCAAGGCATCATATTAGAGGTGTTGGTTTTACGTAAGCAAAGTTTGGGGGGTGCAAACCTCCTGGCTTACAAAAGAACACAAAGGGTATTTAAAAGAACCCCAAAGGATTACAAATGAATGCAAGCCAGATGTGGCACTTTGCACACGCAAAGGCACCTTTGAGTACCCAAACCCGTTTGCGTATGCAAGATCTATAACTCTCTATTACTTGATTAGATAATAAGCTTATCTCTATTTCGTCCATAGCCCACACAGCAGACCCAGTCCTGTTGCTTTTCAGACAGACCTTATATGCATATGCATGTTCGTGCTCAAGATGTGCACTGTGTGTGCAAGCATACATGTTTGAAATTTACTACTTGCTTGGTTGAGATGGACATCTGAAAATACATTAGAAGGTGCCTTTGTTTGTACACAATACACAAAGAGTGTTGTTGTAAGGTCCAAGTGCAGTAGGAGTTTAGCAATAAAGCTGTGGCTTTTACAAATTTCAGTATGATTCAAAATTGTAAAATGGCGCGAGTACGTAAGTCATGACCACTGCAACTATAAACAGTAACTATGCTGGCTACTGCAGCAAGGAGGCCATCTTATTTTAGGGCACAGTGCGACTTGTAGACAGCCGGTACTTTTCATGAACATACATTCCAGCAAATTGCCTTCGTTTCCCCCTTGCGGCTTTTGCACGCAAGTGTACATGCCCCATCTGCGAAATCGAAAAGATTATGTGTGTCACCGCGAGGGAAGCAAGCACTGGAAGAGGAAGGTGCCTGGAGGTGGAGAAGAAAATCGCATGCCAGTTAAAGCATGGAGGAGCGCACAGCAAAGCAACGCCACCTAGAGGAGAGTCTAGGTGGCATTGAACATAGTGGGAAAGGAGAAAGGGGGTGAAGCATCACAAAGGAGGAGGGTGGGCGGAGGCGCGCTGGGTTGACCTCCTCTGGCAGTTGCTACAGGTTCTGTGTGCACTATGGATGTACCGGGTTTGTCTCGTGATTGAGTGGCTGTGCACTGAGCGAGAAGGACGGAGCAGCAATGCAAGCGGCGGCAGGCCGAGCATGAGTCGACCGACCCCAAAGTCGCCAAACTCCGGGCATGAGCTGAACAAGTCCGGCAAAAGGCGCAGGCTTGGCGTGCCCAGGAGACTCTAGAAAAGAAAGAGGAAAAGGGGAGAATGAATAGGGTGAATAGTACATTACCAAATTGCTTGAAATAATAAAGACCGGGCATTTTATTGCTGTGCCTGACCATCTTTCCTAATGGCACCTTACACTTTATGAAAATCGAAAGACGGACGTAAAACATAGCAAATAAGAAATAAGCCTTAAAAGAATGGCCAGACTTGCACACATTCAAAGCATTTTTATAACACTCTACACGCATTCCGCAAATAGGGAATGGCACCCATACGCTTGTGCGTAACCCGCATTCATGAAATGAAATGTCACTAACTTTTTTGTTCTCCATTTGTGAAAGTAGTTGCTTATACAGCAGCTGCCATTTGTAAAGTCAATCTCCAAAAGTAAACCAGCCTCAGAGTTATTTATTCTTGCTTATTGCAAAGCAAGGGGATTAAATTTGGCAGGTTTGATGCCATGTGGTAACATATAAGGGATTTATTAGCTAGTTACCTGCTTCTAAGTTTATACTCCATGTGATGCCTGCAATTGAAAGGGCTTTCCACATCCACTGCCTTGGCTGTGAGTGGTGCTGGCTAACACTCCCGAGGCTAATCTTGTACACATACACAAATACCCAAGAAAGTGGACAGGAAGATGGCTGGTCACAGTAGTTTAATTGGTAAAGCACCACATGCGGAATGCAGAAGATGTGGGTTTGACTGCCACATGTGGCAAGTTGTCTTTTCCCTTATTATTTCAACATTTTAATTGAACATAATTTCCTCCTATGCTTTTTATGCCTCGTTTTCTTTCTTGGTTGTAATTACCAAAAGATTGAGCCCCTCAGATCACCTTATTTACCTCACCTATTATTTCGCTGTCACTTGCATGTGCAGGCGGCTACTTCGATGGTCCCTGGGTGGACCTGGAGGTGGCAAGCGGGAAGAACTGTTCCGGCGGGACTATCTTGCCTCTTACAGTGTGCTAGCTGTTTCTCCAAGCCGTAGTTACCTTGCCCTTGGAGGAATACGTGGACATGTGGCCATCATTCGATGCGGTATGTTTTCTCTGGATCATGCGCTAAAATTTATTTCTTGTTAAATGGGTGAAGTGTGCAAAGAACTTCGGTGCTCAGTGGATTTTATCATTATCACCATCAGCCTACTTCATGTTCATTGCAAGTAGAAGGCCTCAGCCAGTGCTCTCCAATTACCCCTGTATTGCATCAGCTGACTCCATTCTATGCCTGCAAATCTCATAAGCTTAACATGCCACTGAATCTTGTGCTGTCCTTGACTGCTTTTTCTTTTCTTTGGCCTCTGTTTTGTTACTCTAATAGACCTTATTGGGGGTGAGGACATACTGTGGCGCCACCTGATTTCAGTGACAAAGTCACGTGTAAAGTTGGATAAGGTGCCAGAGCGTCTGGTTTAGCGTTGTCGTGGGCTTTACTTTTTATTTACTGCCACTGATTCTTGGTCCATTGTAGGAATTTTATGCAAGAGCTTTTGTTCTTAGTTTTGATTTTAAGGTTTTATGTGCTGTATGAAAATATGCAGTGTCTCTCCATGCCGATGTGTGCTAGATTTTGCTTTACATACCATTGAAGAAATAGAAACAATGGCAGCTTCTGCAGAAGCTCGACGGTAGGTAAATCTTGGGATGTAAAATTCAAAGGGTGCATATACATGTTCAAAATAACAAGTTCCATTCACAAGTGTGAAGCTGTCAAATACTTGAAGCGACATATATGCCACAGATGCAGTTAGTCATGCGCTTGGAAAGCATCATGACTCGTAAAACAATGGCCTTTACATGGTTTGAACATGTGAAGGGATCCTGTTGTAGACATCTTAAATTTGTTTGTACATTTTATTGTTATTATCATTATTATTATTTTAACTTTCTTGTGGCCAATGTACAGCACCCCTGTATATTATGTTTGTTTCAGTCAGATTGCTACTTTTGACCGTCTAGGTACTGGAAATGTGGCTTAATTATCTGCATAATTTGATAGTGCAAGTCTCTTCCTCACCTAACTTACAGTTATTAGAAATCTCTGTAGCTACTTAGGTTTTATTGCCCTTACAATGCAGAGCCTTCGAGACCAACATGCACTTTAATTAGCTTGTATAAGAAGTGTATCATGTTGCGTAGTCGTGTCTCATTCCCATGCACCCTAATGAATGATAACAGACAATATTGTGCTGTAATTATCTGTTTTTAGCATCAAAATGCCCAAAGAGAACTGAAGAAACAAAGCAAAGCTACGAAGTGAGGCTGGGAGGTGGTCATATTTTTGTTTTGTACTGTAAAATTGACATAATTTGTTCTTATGTTTGCTTCGTGTAGTAGCCAAAGTTGTCTTTGCACTGCTGTTGAAACAAACACAAGAAAACAGTTATTTATTTTTCTTTCACTACAGCAAACATTATCGCCAACTGTAACCAAACTGTATTTTCAACGCTGACAATCTTTCACTATAAGTCAACTTACTCATAACGAAATTCAAAGGAGGGGTCTCTAACCCATTAAGGTTGCTGAAAATACCTCTGACCAGCTTACTTTTGCATAGGCCATCTCTTCTCGCTGTATTCTAAACAAATAAATCTGGCCAAAACAAGAACAAATTCCAGCCTTTGCTGGATATTTTCCTTGATGAGCTTACTAAGAAGGCCCAGAGTAACATTCTTCTGTTTTAATACGACAGTCAGTACCATTTAGTGACAAAGGCAAATGTTTATGAACAATCAAAATAAAATAAACCTTAAAAGTGCCTATCGCCTTGTTCAGGGTCGCAAGTAATGCACTGTAACCACGTTGATGCATCACTGAGAGCGTCCTAAATCAGAGGAGGAAAACAGATTTAACTCAAGTGTCACCACTCTTGCATGAGGCCACAATGACGTGGCAGCGAGCAGCAGAACAAGTCCATGCTAGCGATGATAGACAGAAACAAGGAGTAAAGAATAAGCCGAGAGCATGGCCAGTTGGCCCATGTGCATCAGAGTGAATGATTCTGATATGAAAAGAGGTTGCAACAATCCCAGATGCATTGCGAAGTTTGGCGGATGTCACATGTAATTTCTTACTTTTGTTCAAGGAGCAAATAGCAATGGTTTTTAAGGGCACTGGTTGCTCTCTCTGGCATGACCTTGCTTGGGACGTTTCAAAGGGCAGCAGTGCACTTTGGTGGGAGTGGAGTGGAGTGGTATTTCGGGAGTGATGTTAGGGCCTCTCTTTTAGCAGAGTGCACAACCTGGCACAATGACAAGGCACGTGCCAAGGTTTGTTGAGGCCTTAGATGGAGGTTGCTGTGGCCACAGAACTACGTTTTAACTTTTTTGGTGATATCGCAACTGCACACAGAATAGGAAACCTTTGGGTAGTGACTTCTCTTTGGTATTTTTGCACTCACGATTTCTAACTATCTATAGTTCGATGCAAAAAACTTTTTGAGGTAAGAGGTGAAAAACACATAGATTTGAAACTGTGTCAGAAAAGAATTTCTACTTTACCAATATTTCGAGACATCAGAGTTCGAGTTAATGAGGGTTTACTATAATGTTGTTTTATATGAGTGTACACGCCAACCATGGTAGCTTAAACCTGGCCCTCGTGGCACAGACTTTTTCGCTGAAGTACACACGTCAGAAAAGAAACCAACTTGTCGCAGTATTTTTGCTGCACCGCCCCTCGCGTGACATTATTCTGCAGGAGGACTTGTTGTTGGGGTAGTTGGTGTTTGCTTAATGACATATTGTAGCGCAAAGGTGCAAGTACAAAGAAGACACACAGACACACATCACAGGCACTACTAACAACATTCAGACACTACTACTAACAACTACTAATAAGTTGTTAAAGTTGTTAGTACATTCGAATCTCGATAATTCGAATACGAAGGGTCCAGAAAATTTGTTCAAATTAAAAAAAGTTCGAATTAAAAGAATGACTTGTTTTTGAAATATTCGTGCACCATAGCACGATGCACAAACTGTGCGAGTCATGGAATATCGCGGTGCGCAAGCACACAGCGACTGAGCACCACAAAACTGCCCACGCTGGCGAACGCTCGCTTCCCGATAATGGCAGAAAACGATACTTCAGGAAGTGGGCTAAGCTGGCGCTGGGACGACGGCGCAGAGGGAGATACAAGGGAGTTGAGAGGGAGGGCGGGAGGGAAGCGGATTTGCTTTCCAGCCAGCTTACTGGATGGCGCTCATTACCTCTGCCACCTACTGCCACCGAAGCAGTGGAGTTGCCGAGGCCGGACTGGGCCTTCGCTGCTGCTTCCCTCTGCGTGCTCTCAGGTTTTTATCTTCGTCTGCCGACAAACCGGTGCTGTGTTTAGCTTCTGTGACCTGCGTTTTTAAAGTGTGGAGATGGGTTTGCACAAAGCTCACCCTACGAGTGACGGTCAGGAAAGGGAAAGCCGCTCCTCCACTCCGCAACGCACAAAGACGCTACGGCAGGGTTCGTCGACTCTCCGACACGACGCAGAGAATGCTACAGAGTCAGATTGCCAACAAACGTGGGTTTATTCACCCAAGATACAACACAGTACGACATTCACAGCGCTTACGGGCAAAGGCTCACCGCAAGACCGAACGAGTACGCGTGCCCGCTGCGCTAGGGCTAACCAGGTAGTGGTCCACCAAGCGCGACAACGAGAAGTCGTGGGAGCAAAGGTCCCATGTAACTAACTCGTTTCGGGCCTGTGAGCATCTATTGCGGCGTTGAAGCGCTCAGCGGAAGAGAGCTCGGGTGGAGAGAGCAGCAGGGGGCTGCCACTCGAGAGGCCAATTGGGGTGCGTCTTTGTGACACTTCCTTGCGCGGTGACTCGAGCTGGGGAGAAAGAAGCACGGTTTACATTGGAAATAAGCTCCGGCGCGCTAACCGTATCCGCCATGTTGCCGTTAAGGCGGTGGTTCCCGGAGATCGAGCTAACCACAACGCACAAGCTAGGGGTAGAAGGTGAGTCAGCCTTGCCAAGTGGCAAGGTTGACTCAGCCAAAGTGGGCTAAGCCAACAAGACAAAGTCCAAAAGGGTGTCGCCGTCATCATTCGAACCAGGTCAGGAAGAAGATGCCACGGCAGTCGAAGAGGTGAAGGTATTGCTTCTCTTGATGCGAAGCCATGGTGGGGGCCAGCCTTGGACAAAAAAATTCCACGCACCAGGAAGGGCCCACTGCCAGGAGGAAGAGACGGCAGCCCAGGAAGGACGAGGTGGGGCAGCACCAAGGGTCAGCCAGAAGCGCTTGAGGTCTGCCAAACAGGAGCTGCCAAGGATGCGCGAAGCGTGGCTACCATTTTGCTGCAGCGGCCACAATGAAAGTCACTGGGCTCCCCGGATTGCGTGCTGACAGGAACGACATACCGGAATGGCTGGCAGCCGGGCTAGCAGCAGCAGCCGAAGTAACCACCCTCGGTCGGGGTCTAGCGCTTGACTGGGCATATCAGCCGCAGTGAGTGGCTGCCTAGGCAGCTGGAGGTAAGGCTGGCACAAGTTCGTCGCCCCCCCAAGGTAGAAGTCAGTCACGGCAGCAGGAGCAGGGACAGCTGGCATCGTGGTCAGCAAGACTGGTGGCACAGTGGTGGGACCAGGACCAGACTCAACAACGCTGGGGAAAGGACAGGAAACCCCTCTGGCATAGCCGGCTTGCCAAAAAAAAAGGTGCTGGCCCGGCTGATTGCCCAAAAAGGGTCATTTGCCAGGCTGAGGCTTGGGCAACACATAAAAGGGCATATTAGGCCACAAGGGTCTGTCACCGCTTCTATGTGTGCCCACGCACTGTAACTGCATTTTTCCATTCACCAGCCCAGTTGGAAATGAAGTCTGGCTACCAGCTGGTGGGTGAAAAGCTGTCTAGGTGCATTTCCGCCGGTTGTACCGGTGGCGTGGCTTGGGGCCAGCCATGTCACGGTTTGCCTGTGGTTTGTTGACCGCCTCCACCTCTCCTCAGTCACTGCTTCTGGCAACGAAAGGTTTGAGGTCCAAGATGTGAACTGGACCACCAACTATGTAGTCTCCTTTGAGAGTTAGCCAGCTTGTATACACAAGAAAACCACGGCCAGGCGGCGCTACTGCGCCTCCTGACAGTGCCCCCAATGTGGAAACGTCAAGCAGCGCGGTCGCGCCATGGTGCTGTCTCCGCTTTGTTTACATTGTTTCGTCCGCGCTTTTCTTCGCTGCTTGTGCTCATGGCGCTCCATTTTCGACGGCAGCAGATCGCCTGCTTGCGCAACAGCGATGCAAAGATTGCAGTGCGGTTTCAAGAAGGTTGCCGACGCCGACGGCTTTTTGCGTAGCGGCAACCTCACGAAAGACGAGCGTCTACTTCAGCACGTGTACGGCATTGAACAAATTGTGGACGGTGATGTGACAGTGAAAGCCAAGTGCATGTCACAGGTGTCCAACAAGATTGCGTACGACATCGAGTTAGAGGTATGCACCAGGTTCAGAAATTTAGCCACTTTTATTTCAATTACAACATAAGTCACTCTGGCAGCAGGAACATCTGTTGTCATACTACTCGATGACTGCAGATCAAGTGGGCTGCTTGTTGATGGTTCTGTCACTTCAGAAAGGCATGTTCTGGAGTCTGTTTCACATGTGTCTTGCTGCTGCTCAAGAGCTGTGTCCTGCAGTACGAAAGCACATGTCCCGGTGTTGCTGACTGCTGAGAAGACTGCTGTGATTGCCATTGGTCTGTTAGACGCCGCTCCCATCTGCATCGTGTAGAAATGAGACAGTATTTGTGCCTGTTTGTTGTGGGAATTAAATTACTCCCAATAATATGTTTGAAAAGGGAATGTTCCTGTGATTGTGTGCATATATTATTCTACAAGAGTGCTACTACTACAAGTTAAGATGTTTTTGGCAAACTGTACACGCCTTTAATATATGGTGATTCGGAGATGCCTGTAACTTGTGCTACCTATTTCTTGTCACATAACATCACTGCATGGCACAAAGAGAACTGCATTACTATAAAGCTAATGCAGTAATGTGGAAAGTTGGGCGAGTTCGTGATTAATAATCATACCGTGTTGGTGAAGCGGCGCACTGACCAGTACAAAGCGAGTGTTACAAGCACAGCGAGTGTCATGTATTCTTGTGTGCATCTGCCTTGTCCTGGTCAATGTGCTGCTTCACCAGAACACTAAAGCAGTTTCCTTCCCAGAGTACACAAAATACTTGAGCACAACAGCCAAAACACACATCTGCTCAAAATTAACAATTTAAATACTACATAGGCGCATATGGCCTTATATCATGCTGCAATAAATATTTAATGTACAGTGAAAGCTCGTTAATTCGGACTTCAATAATTCGAATTTATGGATAATTCGAACTGTACGATTTGGTCCGGCCAAGCTCCACAGAAGTCTATGTATAAAAAAGCCCGTTAATTCGAACGCGAGAAGGTTCCCTAACGGATAATTCGAACTACGCTCGCCTGGCACACGGCCAGAGAAACGCACCTACTGCCTACACACAAGGCTGCATCGCCTCCGGAACGGAGAGAACAGCGAGAGAAGGCAAAATCGGAAAAAATCTAACCGGCGTGGGGTCAGCCAGAAGGCAGCAGCGGCTGCCACCTCTCCGTTCTAGGTAACCTCCGAGACTTCTTGCCCGTTGCGAATCTCGGAGGCTTTGCAAATCTTGTGCAGCTGCTAATGTTGTGCGGAGATGGCGCAGCAAGCACAAAAACACAGCGAATCACGTGCGTCGCAGCTGCGCTTGCAATCAAGAACCAACGAATCGGGGTCTTTGCCACCTTCATGTGTTCAGCGTCTTTGTCTTGGCAGTCTTCATCGGTTGTGCATGTCTGTTTTCAGCTTAGGAGGTATCGGCCGTCGTGATTCATTGTGATGGTGTTAAGTCTTGGCTAACGTTCGTTTCGGTGTACATCGGTGGTGTGGCACAGTCGGACCCAGAGCTTCGACTTGAAGATGGCGTGTGCCTGCGGCACACGCCATCACTTTTTGATACGGCAAGTTTCTGACATGCCCTACTGCTTCCAAATCGCAGTGTACTGTTGCTCTCCTTCACTTTCGTTAGTTCGAACGTTTATTCATTCGAACTGAAGTGGCTTCCCCTTGCGGTTCGAATTAACGAGCTTTACTGTATATCACACCTTATTCGATGCACATGTTGGTGTCATTGCAACTCATTGCATTAGTCAGCAAGGTATCTCTTCACTGCTCATGAGAAATGGCTCGTACAGACTGCTCTGCGAAATGAACCGAGACTGCGTTAACCAGGGATTAACTTGAGACCAGCAGCACGAGCGCAAGCATTAGCGATACATGCCTCACCAAAGCAAATCAAGTTCCTCGTTGGGTGAGCAGCTAAAGTAAGCTCGCGCCGATGGCTGGCTACTACAGGAAACGAAGATATTTGGCAGGAAGACTGAATCAGGAAGAATGTGCAAGGTGGTAATTACCTTAAAGCATGCTTGGATATTGTGAACTTAGAAAGCATGGTTAAGCAGCAAACATAATGCGCATGGCTAGAGCGGCTGCTTTCTGATCTGCCGCTTACCGACCCACGTGACGACCGTGGCTGGCATTAAATATGGTCTGCTACACAAAAGTAGCGCGTGGCCCCTTTCGTTACCTGCACAACTAGTAATTTAAGTTGCAGCATTTGGAAAAGGGAAATAGTTCTCTTGAGCTCGTCGTCCTTGCCGATCGCGAGGGAAGGCACAGTGCAGTCAAATAAATTTGGGGGTTTTAAGTGCCAAAACCATGCCAAAACCACGAAATTATTATGAGGCACGCTGTAATGGGGAGTCTCGGGAATAATTTTAACCTCCGGGGGTTCTTTAACGTGTACAAAAATCAAAGCACATGGTAACAAGGGTGTTCTTGCATTTCGCCCCTATCGAAATGTGGCCGCCGCGGCCGGGAATCGAGCTCGTGTCGTCAAGCTTAGCGGCGCAACACGCATGCGTTTACCGTTAACAAATGGCGGATGTCACCACAATTCAACTACGTGACACGACTAAACAAACGGCCGTGCGCTAAAAACAGGCATATCACTATTTCGTTTTCATCGAGCGGCTGTGATATTGCACGGGAATGCGAAAGTATGATACTTACTTGACTCGGCACACTGCAGTTATCCATGCTTGTCGTCTGTCCTTCTCATACCACTTTCCCGGAAATCTGTAGAACATCACGGGCGGTGTTCGACTTTTCATGTTTTCGAGGCTGCTGTAAAAATCAACAACACAGCAGTATTGCGTGTCACCTTTCCTGGCTGATGAAGTCGCACTCACCATTGCAAAAGCAACGCACACGAGCGCTCCCGCTGTACAGAACACGGGTGCGCGCTAGCGCAGCGACGACCTTCGAAACTTCCATCGGTCCACTAGGGGAGCATTTGGCGCTGGTACCGCGCGGGCAAACTTTAGGTTGCCTCGTCTATACCAGAGGGGACATTTTGGTCTCCACTCGGTATGGGCCCAACCATTCGGCCGACAGGGAAGCAGAGATGCCATTGGCAGTGTCACTCAAGACATGGTTGCGTCTGAGGACAAGGTCGCCAACACCGTAGTGCACGTCCTTATGTGACTGGTCGTATTGGGCCTTCTGTCCAGCTCGCGCAGTTCTGCTGCGTAGCCGGAAAGGCCGGCTTTCATGGCGCACACCCTGCTGCCGGTCCACAAAATGCGGTTCATGGAGTTTGGCCGCTCTCACCCGAAGTTGAGGAAAGCGGGCGTGTACCCAGTTGAACGGTTCACTGTGGACCACAAGAATCCTCTCTCATTAAGACAGACATCCCAATCCCTGTGTTGCTGGGCAAAGGCCGCGAGCAAGGGCATGAGGTTTCAGTTAATCTGCTCTGTCAGGTTGGCCTGTGGGTGATACGTGGTTGTCTTGTGGTGCTTAATGCCAAAGGCAGCACATGCATCCACGAACACCTTGGCTGTGAAGTAGGACGCGTTGTCCAATATCAGCTCTGCCGGAAAGCCGAAGCAGTTAAAGACCTTGGTCAACTTGACCCAGATTGCGCGTGCCGATAACTTCTGAGGGGAAAAAGTTCGACCTATTTCGTGAAGTGACCTGCGATAGCCAGGAGAAAAACGTAGCCTCGCCAGCTTCTGGGAAAGGGTCCCATAACGTCACAGGCCGTGACTTGCCAGGGTAGCTGGCTGTCGATTGGCTGCATGAGCCCGGGGGGTTTGCCCGCACGAGGCTTCACACATTGGCACACGTGATACGAGCAGGTGTAGTGAAAAGCGTCACGCTTCATGCCTGGTCATGTAGCGGAGTGGCACAACTTTTGAAGTCTTAAGGCCACTCGCATGTCCAGCCAGCCGCAAGTTGTGGAAATGGCTCAGGGTGGCTTTCCTTAGACTGCGGGGTATCACCACCTTGAAAGACTCCTGGGGAGCCTCCTCAGATGGGATATAGCGCAGGAGAAATCCATCAGCGTCAAGCAGATACTTATCCAACGTGCCGCAACACTACCAGCTGCATCGCACTCGGTGCCACCAGCAATACCAGCTGTCCGTGTGCGCCTAATGGCTTTGCCGACCCGCTTCTCTTGGGAGCTCGGCTCTGTGAGCCCGTCAACGATTTGTCGACAGAATGGATTGCTCTGCCGTGCCTTTAATAGTTCTTGCTTGCTGAAGACTATACCAGAGGAAGTAATGGGGTCCACTAGGTAAATGTCCTCTCCCGAGGCTGGCAGTCTGAGGATGGCTTGGTCATCGGGGGTTGTGCTGTTCGAGTCATTGGAGACACAGGCTCCGGTCTCTACTTGGTGCGAATGCTCGTGGGAGTGACGGACCAAAGGGTCGGACGCCGAAACAGGGGCGCACAACAGGGCGTCAGCCACCACGTTCGAACTCCCTTTCCGGTAGCGCACAACAAAGTTGTACTGCGGCAGTGTCAACGCCCAGCGTGCTAGGCGGCCTGACAGCTCGCGCTAGCGCTTAGCGGGGGGGGGATGAGGGTCATGAAAACCTTTTTCTTTTTTTCAGCATATGTTGCTTAATTTTTGTGTGCAGATATATTGTAGAATGTTGATTTCAGATATGTATTCAGATTTCAAATATGGTGCTTGGAAGAAAAGATATGACAGAATACAATAGCCCTAATTAGGTTATTTGTTACGGGCCTTTGTAGTAATTTCTCATTAAAATAGTGTTCTTAGGAATAAGCAGACATTTCCAAATACCCACTGCACATCCTAAAGCTAAGCAAATACCAATAAAGTAATTGTGATTATCACAAGTAAATACCAAAGCTGGGAAGAAAAGACAATGTGGTAGTAATTAGCCTACATTTGGTCTAATTAATAATTATCACATTAAGAAAGAACGGAAAGCTTTAGGATGTAGCTGTGATATTAATAAAAAAATGATACCTAGTTCACTGCAATCAGTTGATGCAGACATTATCAAAACTTGGTAAGGCAAAAGCACTTGACGAAAAAAAGAAGCTCGAGATAATTGCATTTAAAGTTTACTGCCACTACCTCTGGAGTCTATTGAACATGGAAAACCCTTAGGCTCTAGCATGTTGGCCAGGTGTTGCTAAACAAAATAACACCAAACTTACTGAAATCGATTCATGAAAGCTTTATCAAACCTTTCATAAAAAGGCACTTGACGAAAAAACACATCCACAAAGTCACTTTCAAGTTTTCACTTTCAAGCGTCACCCCTTAAACAGAACTGCTGCTTAAATGGAACACCAGCCTCATGATTGGTTGGTTTTGTATTCATGCAGTGCTCTTGAAACATGAAGCTTTCAGGACACATCTAATCTTGTGTGCTGCTTACAAATATGTAAT
Organism: Dermacentor andersoni; assembly: GCF_023375885.2. Taxonomy (NCBI): domain Eukaryota; kingdom Metazoa; phylum Arthropoda; class Arachnida; order Ixodida; family Ixodidae; genus Dermacentor; species Dermacentor andersoni. Next base: position 377,966,055 of record NC_092814.1, on the reverse strand, counting down.
TAAGTTTTTTCTAAAGTCAATAAAAAACTAGTTAAAAATTTTGCATGTGACTTGCAAAACATTTGCTGCAACAGGATAGCTAAAAGTAAGCAGGTATGTTCCTAAATGTTCAAATACTGCAAGTTAGTACTTGGGTGTTTGTATCTGTACTTTAGCCAAAGTTATGAAATTCTAAAGTTGCATGCCGCTTTACAAGTGTGAATTCTTGTTGGTGATTTCTACAGGATATCAAAATATTTCAGTGTCCTAAGACACTATATCATAGTTTTTGTGCACTCTCAGACTCTCCTTCATTCAGGGAAAAAAAAGAAGGATGATAATTGAATGAGTAGAAGGGACAAAGTTCTGATCCCAAAATTATAGACTTTATAAAAGCTATACTTGAGAAAAAAAAACTAGAAAAAAGAAACTGGGAATATATAAATTTCAAGCTTCAAAACCAGGAAATAATAATAACAGTATAATTAAAAAACGCACAATCCTTCCGCTGATGTAGACATTAGGCGCACATATAGGCTCCTAACAGAACCTGGAGTGCACCGACACAAACCCGCGTACGCATGAGACGCACGGGAATAGGCATCGGCACATTGTCTGCAGTCTGTAATGTAAACCTACATGTGGGGATAGAGGGCAATGGTTAGCTTTGCCGGCTGCGTTATTGCAGATGCGGTATGAGATTCCGCAACGTAGTGACTTATCTTGGGTGCGATCTCGTCGGCTCGTCTGAACCTTAGGGTAACCGCCTCCTCTTTCTTGCTATAGGAAGAAGAGACGGCTTGTGCTTCGCTTTTCTTGGGTGTGTTCAGTTTCCAACTTTTTTTTTAGAGACTGTCTATTTGCCGCTTACGTTCATAATATGATGAACAAAGAAACAGCACATCAGTGGTTTTCGAAGCGACCCAATGCCAGGCCTAGCAGACAAGCTCGTCTGCTAGGCCTAGTTGCCATAGCAACAGCCAATCAGAAGGCGCCTCTCAGTGTGTTGGCACACTGAGACAATAGGAGGGCCGCGTGCATTGCGAGCTTCATCAAATCAGCCCCTGATTGTTTTATGTTTGCTGTAGACAAACTCAAGTGGTGCACGCAAGGTAATGTTATACATCAACTCACTGCTCTCATATTGCATTGAATGCTGGAGAACTTAATATAAAAAAAATAGCGTCCATTTCTACCATTTCATTGCCATCGCATAGTACTAACATAGCACAGGTCACTGCGATGATGAAAAGAAAATGCCCTCCCCATTTCTGTGTGGGCATTAATTGAAAAGGCCTAACAGCCCACAGTAGACAATAGACCTCATTCATTGCTGCACTTTTCATAACTTACTGCAACTGTGAGGTGTGCAGATGCCATGTGAGTGCAGCAATAACTTTTTCTCAATTTATTGCAAGTATGTGGTGTGCAGGCGCCATGTGAGTGCAGCAGTGATGACATAAGTTCATGCGGCGCTGAATACAGAACTTCCAAAAAGTGGTTCATAAGGCGCAGCCAGCTTGAACAGACCCGTTGTTCTTGTTTAGCTCAGTGTAAAGCAATGTCTCTCCATCTGCACTGTATTCTCATTGCATGTTCGCATCACTTGGCGGTACATTTATTATGAGAAGCAGTCTTGTTATGTCTGGATGTTTCATTTGAGAGATGAGTGTTTGAGAGACGTTGTTCATATTGCCACTTTTTCAGACTTCATGGATTTATATCACCTCAGTGGTCAATATTGAAACATGGTTCTCGCTGTTCCTATTGTCACAGGACCTGGCCCGGCTGTGACGCTGTGCTCTGAGTGGCAGTTGCATGAGGGTCGAGTACACAGCATTCGATGGGTTTCTGATGATCCACCTGCCTACCTCAGTAGTGGGCCAAATGGAGTCATGGTACGTTTTCTAGAGCTGTCATGCAGACGTGGGAAAGCTGGGCCATACACTGTGTATTATTTGTAGGTATTGCTCAATAATTTTTTTATGCTACAGTAGAACCTTGTTGATAAGTTCTCATTATGTACATTTTCCCGGTGCCACTGTTCGCAATCGACTACAGAAAAAATGACCCAGTAGAGTTGCGCTCATGTTTTACTAGTTCATACGTTCCCGGAACACACTATTTTTCGGCACCAACGTTCAGTACGATGCCAAACTGCGATTGTATGGTATGTTTTCCGGCCACTAGATCCCATGTAAACAAGAAAATGTGCGAGGTGCACTCGATAGAGAACAGAATATATCGTATTTACCCAAATCTAGGCGGGCCCCTATTCTAAGCCGGCCCTCAAATGTCCAAAGCCAGAAAAATTAAAAGAACTTAACTTGAATGTAAGCTGAACACAAAAGTGAGGACAGCGTTCTGTAATCTGTAAATATAATTCACCATTCCAGTAACAGATCAGTGTGAACAATATATGTTAAGGTTTTATGTAGGAAGTTAATTTTTGTTATGCAGAACAGAGCTGGAAATATGTGGTCAGCATACAAGTCTTATATGAGCCACTTCGCGGTTTCCTTCATATAACCTCTGTATATATATCCACAAATATATTCGGCAAGCCAGCAGTCATGGTCAGGAAATTCTTTAAAAGTTTGCAAAGAAAGTTTCACTTCTCATTTATGGCTCAACATTTCCGTTAAGTTTACTTTACAATGCTATTTATTATGATTCCATATGTAGCAATCTATTCATTATAATAGCTAGATTTTGGTCATTCTTCATCTGCAAGACTCTGCCCAGTGAAACTAGTCCTCTTATAACGGCCATTTCTCAGTGCATCATACAGTTGCACCAAAGACTGGGAGCCTGCTTGCATGAAGCGAAAACAAAAAAGAACATGCGAGCAAGGAAAAGTTTGGCACGACCCATCTGAAAAGGACAGTCAACGATAATGCGTGAGCATTGAATCAATACAGTCACACAACGTATTGCCACTGTCGAAATGAGTCGTGTGAGGCATGTACTGCAGCAGGACTCTTCTTTCGTGCTTCCTTAAGAACACTTTGCCCCATCTAGCGCCACCGCCGCGAAGCCTGGGGTTGGCATCCGAAATGCGTGGCACACCGGTGCATGCGAATGCTGAGAAACGTGTCATGCGGCAACCAGGTTCGTCTCTTACACTTCTTTCTGGACACGTGGCACCATCTAGTAGCGTTGCCAAGAAGTCTGTGCATGGCCTCCGAGACGAGATGTCAAGGATGTTCATTGAAGAACAGCAAACACCTAATGGCACATACCCAGTGACTCAAGTTAGCATCAGAGATATTCATTGAAGACCAGCACAGACCTAATTACACATACTTAGTGCTCCAAGCTGGCATCAAAGAGTTTTTTTGGACAGTGGTGCCTACCTAGTCGTGCACCTAAGGGACCCATGTCGGTGTGAAAGACCTTCATTGAAGAGAGGCAGATATGTACACATTGGCATATACTCACTGACCCATGGTTGGTTTTTGTTAACCCTGTTACATAGCACAGCAGCTCGATGCATTAACCATTCGACCATAGTGACCCAGGTAGGCAAGAAAACAGTTAGATACAAACATAGTTACATAGATAGCCCCCAGAAAGTGCATGAAGTACCTTAGGAATGCGAACACATTGGTTCCACTGTATCTGTGTCCACTGCTGTAATCACGGCAAACATTTTTTTATGTCGTGCTTGTAACTTTTTGTGTTTACTCATGTATAACACCCCCCTACAACAATGCCTCAGGGCGAATGTAGGTATGTTAATTAATAAATAAATAAATAAATAAAAAGAATTGAATAAGCTTCCCAGAAACCACAGAAACATTCGTCATTTCCTTTCTAGGCACCCTCCACAGAGGAAATGGGAGAAGATATGAAAGAGCAGTGGAAAATAAAATAAATCATTTGGTGGTGCAGACAGGTCGTGCCTTATCACTCGTGTTATTGACCGATTATCAGTTCACGGGGAAACCGAAGAGGAGACAAGGTCTGTTCAATCCACATGTTTGCAGCACCAGTGCCAAAAAAATTCACGTGGCATCAGTGCAGTGCAGAGGCCGAGGTCATGGAGCAAAACTTTTTCATGAGCCGAAACAGATCTCGCTCAGGTGCCCCAATAAAGTCACGGTGGAGGGCATGGCACTGATGTGCCCTATGTCATCTTGAGTTGACTGGGTTCTCGAAAATCGGAGGATGCACGCTCACCTCAGAGGCTCACCGATTCAAGGCCACCCTGGACCATCCGCTGCTAGCCACTTCTACATGTGAAGGCATGCACTGATTTCCATTACCAGCGCTTCCCCCAAATTTTGAAGCAGTGGCACAAACACAACAGTCCACGGACTCGTGGGAGGTGGCAGGACGCCCCACCTAATTTTGCTCACCGTCGCAAGCAGGGTCATTGCTCGTATCTTGACTCGCTGAACACTGAAGTCTCTGTCTTAGAATGCTTCACGTGTGTGACAGAAAAGTTAGTGGGCCCAGGGGCTCAACACATAGTAAGGAAAGTGTGGAACACAGATATTGTCTTTATCTCGTTCAGGTTCTGGTCACATATGACATGTAGACACATAACAAAACAATACATAGGACACTTAAGGATATAAAGAGAAGGCTCCGTAACGTTATTGTAACCGTCCGTGCATACGCGGTATAGTTCACTATCCTACATGTCCATTTTCACTTGATAACCTACTATCGCATGCGTAGTCTCGTGGTGGTGCACTTGCGGTATGTAGACTTTGTACGGGGACATCGGCTGTCCACGCTCTGGCACAGGGCAGGCACGGCTACCCGTCTGGGTGCTCGTGGGTCGTGGCAGGCGAAAAGCTCCACTGGCTTCTGCCAGCGCATTTGTGCCGAAGGCAGTGCTAGCGGCTACGTGAACCGTGGCGCCGCTAGGTCTTGTCAGCAGCTCTCAAGAGGGACCATAGGCACAGGCACCAGGGCAGACCCTCAGCCACCGGAGCCGCTCTCTGGTCCCAATGGTTCCCGGACGGCTGCCCGAGTAGACTGTTAGCCACTCAAGTGTGGGCTGGCCCGGCTGTGTCCGCGAACAGGCAGGCGCCAAGGTGGACTGGTAGCCGCCTCGATCGCCCCCACTAAAGTACGTTCCGCCATGTCCTCGCTGGTCCAAGCTCCTTCTCCCGAGCCATCCGCAATCGAATCTCGGCACGTGCTCTCCTCGCGTGCCACACTGCCGCGCACCACACACACACACTTCTTTTACTTTGTCACACTCCTGCCGCGCATTTTAATCATTCCAGTTCACTCGTCACAACGTGCTTCACGTTGCATTAAGAGGAACCCATAGCTTGGGGGCTCCTATTGGAAAGGAGAAATTGTTTTTCCCAGCAACCACTGCACCAAATTTGATGAGGTTTGCTGTATTTAAAAAAAAAAAGTTATAATCTAGTTACTGTTTGAAGCGGAATTTTTGTTTACACCATCAATTCTTTAATAAAATTTGTTGAATATTGCCAATTTTCAGAAAATGAAACAATCAAGTTTACAACTCTCTAACTCATCATCGAAAAACAATATCGCGATTTTGTAAATTGCATCTAATAGTGTATCTAAAGCGGACAAAATTATGCATCATACGTGGCTCTCAAGTAGACCACTAATATCTTTGTAGGCCTTTTTCAAAACCCTTGTAAATGATGTAACAGATTCACATCACATATAAGTTTAGACATCAAATTTGCCCACTTTGGATGCTCTAATGAATGCAGTTTGTAGAACTGTGATAACTCTTTTTCGTGCAGAGCTACGAATTTGTAAGCATTGTGCTTCTTTTTTTAACATACCAATTTCTGAAAATTTCTTTTATGGAATTCAGGCCTAAATAAAAATTTTGCTTTAGCAATCACTAGAATTTAGCTTTCTGTCTGAAATACAGCAAGTTTCATTAAAATTGGCCCATTGGTTATCTCAGAAAAGCGTCTCCGTGTTTTACATGTATTTGAATAGGCGGCATCAGAATTGCGCCCGAGCTAACACTTTCTCTTGAGCTGGCTTTCCTTTTTCAAACACAAGACAAATAGCTGGTACAGTCCAGAAATATTGACACCACGTCATCTGGCAACAAAACCGGTCTTTCGGCTTGTGCGTAGATGGCAAATATGCAATTAGTTTTTTTCCAAGCTATTCCACAAATTTCTTTTTCTTTTTTTCTTTTGTAAATTCGAGGTGTGAGTTGCACATCTCAAAGCCAGAGAGATAAAATTAGGCAAGCATGTTTATGAATACTTAGAGAGTGGAACTTGACATTTTACTGTTTGTATCTATATTTTAGACAAGCTTCATATTTGAATAAACATTTAGTTTCTCCTATAGTTTTCGTAGCTTCATTGTCAGTTGGCTTGATATGGCCATTACTAAAAATCTAACCCTCAATTTTACCAAGTCTCCTTGCGCAGTTTCTAGATCAGTGTCCTTAGATGTGAATTTTGTATTTTTACCCTTTGTATTTATCTCATTTTGCTTTTCCAAATTGAACTGTTTCAAGTCAGCACCAGTGTATGTCTTATATGTTGGAAGCTAAACATATTGACAAAGTTACAGGTCTACTTGGGCCAAGTAAGAATGTCTCCAACCAAAATGAGGCATTTATTAAACCCTGTGTTTCGCAGCCAACTCAACTCCTTCCTCAGTGTTTAGAGGCTCCTCTCCAGGCCACATAGCAAATTTTGGTTATACACTGGAAGTTGTTACGTGCCCTCTTAAGAGTATTCTACCACAAGAATTTTTCAAATTAGTTCATTAATAGCAGACATAAAAATATTTGAAGTGCCACGAACTCATTATTTCAGGAGGCAAGTGTCACTGCCAACATAGACACTCTCTCCACTTGCCCCATCTAAACTCCACAAATGAAATTCCTTCCCTGCATTCTCCCATACCTTATCCTGGCAGATTGCGTGATGCAGATGTCACGGGTCTCGCCTTCATTTTTTCTTGCTTTTTTCCTGAGTGGCGCACTTCCCGTGATGCTTTCACATGTGAGCTGGTGCGTTTGTCTCGTTTCGCGCAGCGCTAAATTTTGCGTACTCCGCACGAGAACACCTGATTAGTGGTATAAGTCAGTGCCATAGTCACGAGCACTGAGGCAGATGCAGACAGATCAAAGAGCACAATTGCGCTTTGGAACCTGGTAAAAAATGGCAGATAGTTTTGTTTTCTGACACGCGACTGCATGACATGAGAACAAGCAAACAAAACGGAAGTACGTTCCTCTTGCTACAGCAGGGTGTAAAACAAAGACTCGCGGACATTCGGTTTGTAGCTTTTATTTCTCTATACATTAAATCGTTTACTGAAGCAGCAGATTAAACAAATAACAGATGCCTTGAATAATTCTTGAAGTCATGTGTCATTGTGGATGGTGTCAGAGCACTGCTATTTACATAGGCGCACTTGTGCAGTTAATGTTGACTCTCTGGCTGGGAGCACCGCTGCCTCAAGAGGAAGTGCGCATGGCATCTGGCTTGAAATTTCAGCTTTTTCTGCAGTGCGTAGCAGTATAATACTTCGCAGACACAATGCACTGCGCTTATTGCTCAAAATATCCAGACCTGTTGAGGAAGCTTTAACTTGAGGACTCTTATGTGAATGCATGGGAAAGGAGATACTATAGTTTTTCTCAGCAACCACAGCACCGAATTAGATGAAGTTTGTTACATTTAAAAGAAAAAGCTCAAATCTAATCACTGCTGGAGGCAGATTTTCAATTTATACTGTCGCTTCTTCATAAAACTTGCTGGAAATTGCAATAGGTAGAAAAACGAAACTTTCGAGTTTAGAACTCTATAGCTTATTAACGAAAAGTGATATCAAAATTTTGAAAACTGCATTTAATAATTAAATACAACTAAAGGTGACAAAATTGATATAAAATACACCCCATTAAAGTATATTACTAATTTGTGAATAGGATTTTTGCAATACTGTTGTAGAAATTGTAACAAATCCGCATAGGCTGGAAATAATATACCAGATTTGTCCGCTTTAGTTGATCTGACGGATGCAATTTGCAAAACTGCAGTATGTTTTTGGCGTGGAGCTATGAATTTGTAAGCTTTGTGCTTCTATTTTTTTTTCAAACTTACTATTTTTCGGTAATCATTGCTAGAAAAATTAAGGTCCTAAATCAAAATTTTGCACGCTACAGTCACTAAAATTTAACTTGCTCTCTCAAATGCAACAAATTTCATTAAATTCAGCAGAGGAGTTATCTCAGAAAAGCATTTCTGCATTTTACATGTACAGTGGAATCTCGATAAACGAAAATCGATTAAATGGAACTGCTGCTTAAAAAGAACACCATCCTCATAGTTGGTTGGTTTTGTATTCATGCAATGCTCTCTGCAATGTCTCTCAGTAAATGGAACTCCTGATTAACAGAACCAATTTCCCTGGTCCCTTGAGGTTCCGTTTAAAGAGTCCACTGTATTTGAATAGGCAGTGTCGGAGTTGAAGCTGAGTGAAAGCTTCCTCTGAAGTGAGGGATGGCAGTGGGGTGCAGCTTTTTAAATGTTTGATAGAGAGTGGTGCTGTGTGATTTAGTCTGGTAAACTTGTTTTTTGGTAAGCTTGACAGATGGTGAAGATGAAAGGCAGTACCACCGCTGAAGCCAGGAGGCCATTGCTTTCATGCTGTGGTGCCTTTTCCTTTCTTTCTTTGTTGTGGTGGGCAAGCCATGGTATACAGTTGGAAGGTGGCCCTTAGAATAATTCATGTTGTTTTCTGTGTTCTGTATGTGTCTTGGCTCAAGTGTAATGTTTTGGGGGGGTTTGGTCCCTCGTAACAGGCTGGAAACTTGAAGTTCAACTATGTGATCTTCTGCTGCAGTGCCTGTCTGCATGAGTTCATGTGCACGTATTATTGTGTTGTCTTCTAAGAGAGGCTAAAAGCAGAGACATCTTAACCCTTTATTGATTAATGTTACCTACGGGAGACACGCCGCAAAATTTTTCTCTTACTCACTTTTGGTATTAATTGTTAAGTTTCTGGCTAAATGTCTTTGGCCAACACTGAATGACAGGCAGCAAGCCTCATTGAGTTTAGAGCAGGAACACAGGATGAGGAAGAAGTTTGGCATGCGACTCACCTTCTTTTGAAAGCACGGTCAAAGGAGACTGGCTGCATTTACGTTTAATTCATTGCTGCCATTGTTTGATTCATATTCAAATCAGTTTCAGAAAACACCGCATACCGCTATTGACAGTATGACATGGTAACTGGCATGTCTATCTTAACAAAGCTTCCAGCTTGAAAAACACGAAAGCAGTGTCAGAATTTTTTTTTTCTTTTGCTACTCCAGATAACAGGTCAGCAGTTGCGATTTCCAGCTTGCTGCTCCATCATGGAAAGCAGCCTCAATATCACACTCAGTGGCCGAACGACAATTTCAAATTCACCCTAATGGCTTGGAAGTTGGCATATTATTCGAGATGTGGTGCACGAGAGCTGTTTCTGAAAAGTCTATCAATACATTTCATTGTGTCAGAAATTTCTGCAGCTCATGCATTTTCTCTGTAGGGCTCATGATGATATTGTGAACAAACCAGCATAATTGTGGCCCAAAACCAAGTACATGTAAAAACTTGGCAGTGATTGCACTTGCGCATGTGACTGGTTTCTTTTCCCAAAACTTTTGGTTGTATTTTCTTTTCATGGTACCATATTTTTCCCTGTATGAATGCAAAAGCTTATCTTTTGGTGAATTTCATATCACATTGTGTCGGTATATCATTACAATCGTGCCAGTGCAGTCGGGGAACAAAATGAATAGAGTTGTAAAGCCCTCTTTGTTGACAGGTTTTATCACGAGTTCCAGAAGAGGTCTCCGGGGAGGACCCTGAAAGCGTAGACCTGTATGCCACATGTGCGCTCCCACGTGGCAGGCAGCGCTGGGCAACGGCAGCCCTGTTTTGCTCCAACTTGGAGGCCCTGTACGTTGGAGACCGCTGTGGATCCATTCATGGCTTCTACGTCGACGAGGAAGAGGTAGAAATGGAAAGGTGCCACCACCAGGACCTTATTTAGTTCTTGGTTGATCGCAAACAGGCTGGGAAATGTTATTACTGAACTTAACCCTTTTTTTTTTTTTTGGAGGGTGTACTTTTTGTTAGTGATAAGGACGACAGATGTTTCATGTTTCTTTACTCACTACCTACCAGCTTAAAGCTGCATCTGAATGTCCAATTCGTGGTTAGGTGAATCCGGGAAGTTGGAAAACTGAAAGGCTAGGAAGCCAAGACACTCATGCAGCATCTGCTAGTTAAGCCCTAAACATCTGTCATCTATGTAAGCATGAAACGAAATTGTGTGCCTACTGAAGTTTCACATTTTTATAGAACAAGTTATCAGATTTGACTTGATAGCTCCTGCTGATAGTGTAGCTTGCGTCAGCAACCAAATTTTGTAAAGTCAGCTTGCTCTGTTTTCATAATAGCTTAGCTAATACAGTAAATCCTGCGTAATTCTCCTTCAGGCAGCCATCATTTCTGTCATTGAAAATTTAGTTTCAACATATTTCTTGCATCTTCAGAATCGTAGATAGAGAACAGCTGTAGAATGGATTTGGAATTTTTCGTTTTTTGGCAAGTTTTGTCAAGTTTCCAGAAGGTAGACTCAGTGTGAGAACCTTCTACAGGAGTGTCAAATATGATAACATCAACTATTACTTGTCTAGGATACTTGGAAATCACCTATGCAGGCGCTTGATAAGTGTACGCCGGATGTAAACCAATAAAAAACATTGAATGAAATGAACTCGCTACATGACAACACACTGACACCGAGAATTAATGTCCAGCGGTCTATCTTCTAACTCCTTTTACTAAAACGCTATACACATATGTAAACCAATGTGAAAAAATTACGGACTTTTTCACTGCGCCAACCATGGAATATTGTGCGAAAGCACATTTTCTTAGACCAATTTAGCCATTTTCTTGCACTAAGTTAGGCATTGCTAGCCCATTGTTTGACCGGTTGCTAATTAAATCCCTTGCAGTTGTGATGTCCTTGTTAAACTTGTTTCACTTATCATATTTATTTCACACATGCGGGCATTTGTGTGAAAAGAAGAGGCTGTGTACGCGAAACGCGCATCAAGAAACGTGCATATGAAGCGGCTTCACAGGGACAGAGGTGAATCCCAGGTTGGTAGGCTAGTAGTACCGTATTTTCCGGTGTATATGTCGCACCTTCATATAAGTCATTTCCCCCTTTAAATTCTTGCGAAAGAAAGCATGTATAAGACGCACTGGTGTATAAGGTGCACTTGTTCATTCAGCAAGTGATTTAACAAAAAAAAATACAGTGACATTTCACTTCGTGAATGCGGGTCATGGGCAAGCAATGATATGGACACTCCAGGTGCATTTCTGCCATTGTGGTTGCCACGATGTACTGTATGAAGTCCAAGGGTGATAACATTGTCCTCGCACACCGTATATGCTGAATGTGCAAGTGAAAGCGTGTGACGGGGAGCTGCATTGCGCAAAAGGGTGGGAAGCAGGGCAGCGCGGGTGGGAGGTGGGGGGGTCTTGTATTCTGGTAGCAACTGCATAGTTTTCGCAGTGGCGTGTACCGTATCTTGAAAGCGATCTGCAGATGTGATGACTTCGAAGTTGGTCGACTCGCAGCCTGCTGCCGCTTGTGTTGCTGCTCCGTCCTTCTCGCACTGCGCTCTGTAACTCAATCACAAGAAGAACCCGGTACCTCCTCAGCGCGCACACAACCTGTAGCAACTGCTAGAGGAGGTCAACTCGGCGTGTTTCACTTGGCCATAGCATCCAAGCCAATTTTAATGGCAGTTTTTCCAAAAAAAGAAGAAAAAATGTGTATAGAAGTCGCACTGACGAAAATTTCTGAAAAAAAAAAAAACACAACTTATTCACCGGAAAATACAGTACTTTCGCACTAAAACATTGAATCAAGTGAACCCACTACTGACAACACACTGACACCGAGAGCTGTCCAGGGGTCTACCTTCCGACTCGTTTTACTGGAACACCATGCACATAGTAGTATTTAAATTTGCAGCACTGGTTTAATAAGTGTTTCAAGATGTATGCGATGTCTTTTAGATATAACTATTTTCATAAGTGCTTTTGCTCTTGATGCAGAATGTTGGCATTCACAATTGCACGCACAGTGCCTGAAGTAGATATTGAATGGGGATAAATCGAAGAGGCTGTTAATAGAACCATTTCTGAACATTCTGAACATTTGGACAACAAAACACAAGTGAATAGAAAGAAAAGATAGTACATGCACTTCCGTCTCTTTACTTCTGGATCAGTCTTCTGTATCAGTTCTGTATCAGGCTTTAACATTTCAGTTAGCACCACAGATAATTTTGCTTAGTCTTTCCTTGGGTTCACGTGGTTGTGTCTAACGAAAAAGTCAAGCCCCTTGGTTCCCCTTCTTCTCATTTATTGCACTAACTGGCAGGCTTATGATGGGCTGAGCAGTCAGCCAATACATTAAGCTCTATGAAGACTTTGTATGGAATCTGCCGCAAATACATTTTAACCATTAATATGTTTTAGGCAGGTACATAGTAATGAGGTTTTGCTGTATGTACTGTGAATGCAGTTGTACTTTTCAGTAGATGCCCGTGTAGGTAATCAAGCAGCAGTGTTTGTCATTTCCCCCTGAATACTGCAGTTTTTAATGTGTATGTGTGCCAGTAACCCTAACACAAAAATGGCAACCATGTACAGTAAAACCTCGTTAACTTGAAGTCATCAGGACCACGAAAAATCTTCAAAGTGGGTTTTCTAATTAACCGAACACACAAAAAATGCAACCCAAGCAAAAAATTTCGCTGCAGGAATGCACTACCTTTATTCGGCGATCTTTGGATTACTTAAAGTAATCAGAGGTACTGATTTGCCACGTCCTGTAGTTCGAGGCTAGTTGGCCAACTACGTGCAGCATTTGAGAATTCGTCTGCACCATACTCGCTAATTCGTCAGCACATCGTCTGCACCGTACTCGCTAAGCAACGGAGCCAACGTGTGTTTCTTCCAGTCATCGACGACGCTCTCTTTTGCGCTGCCGCTCTCGCCACAGACGGCTACGAAGGCCAAATTATTGCGCTCTTTAAAACGGCTATACCATCCATTGCTACACTTGAACTCTTCGTGCCCAAGTTGTAGAGCCAAGTCGTTGGCCTTCTCCCGCAGTATCGTTCCATTGACGGGAAGGTGCGCTCCGTTTGCCTTCTGCAGCCAGCAAAGTTAAGCTGATTCCACATCTTGGTATGTGGGAGCCCGTACTCACGACTGCTACGAAGAATATGTCTTGCTGTAGGCTTCCAGTACCTTCGACTTGTTCTTCAATATTGTGGACAACGTCGAGAGGGGGCACGCTGTGCCTTTCAGCCAACTCGGGTCTTGGAACACGTGTTCTTACCTGCTTCTTGGATGAAGCAGAACTTCTGCTGCAGCGTTAAAGTCTTATACTTAGGCATCTTTGCTCACTGGCACTTCTGCACAGTTCAGAAAAAAGAAAGAGCACCACGCTAGCTGCAACACCCCTAACTACCGCACACAAAGAAACTGTGCAGACCGGCGTTGCGCGCACACGTTGCCGCAGGCGCGGAGAGAGAATGGGCGAACGGCAGCCAGTGGCAGCGGCACGAAACGCGCTGATGCTGCGACCGCTGCGACTGCGAGGAGTGTGCGGAGTGGGGGACAAGAGCACGTAACAAAAACTGGTATGCCCACTGCGTTGCAGTGAAGCACGTCTTCTCTGCAGGTGTGCATTTTGGCGGTGCTTGGGCGTACCATGGACTGATTCTTGTGCTAGCAGTACTATGGGTTGGGCGCTTCGTCTATAAATAATCGCGATTGCTGGATCAGAGAGCAAACAGATATAGACAATATTCTAATAGACATCAAGAGAAAAAAATGGTGCTGGGCAGGTCATGTAATGCGCAGACTAGATAATCGTTGGACCATTAGGGTGACAGAATGGGTACTAAGAGAAGGGAAACACAGTAGAGGATGGCAGAAGACTAGGTGGTGCGACGAAATTAGGAAATTTGCTGGTGTTAGTTGGCATCGGTTGGTGCAGGACAGGGGTAATTGGAGATCGCAGGGAAAGGCCTTCATCCTGCAGTGGACATAAATAAGCTGATGATGATAATGATGATGATTATGATGATGCTATGTGGCATCACCTTGCGGCTCCGAATGGCCGCCGTTTCGTTGGGCTTGCAGTGAAATGGGGATCTGGAATTGCTGCATAGCACCCCAAATTTTTGAATTTACCGGGTTGGCCTAAGCCACCGGTTCGAATTATCCGGTTAAATTTACATTTCAATATAGGGGACCGCAGAAAAGCTTCGAATTATCCGGGATTTCGTATTAACTGAGTTGGAAATAACCAGGTTTTACTGTACTTGCCTAACCTAACGCCATTGAATGTTGACATTTATTCTGTTTTCTATGCACTGTAGGACCTCATAGAGCCATTTCGGACGTACGCGGGCATCCATGGCAACAATGGTGTCACAGATATTCAGCAGCAGAGTGAGACACTGGTGACTGCAGGACGAGATGGACGAGTACTGCTCTACTCTCTTAAAGATCGAGAACTGCGTTACTTGCGTGTCTTTTGGGTGAGTGCACATACAGCTCCTTTTTTATTTGTTTAAACCTCAATGATTGCAACTACTATTTTGAACTCTCACCTGTTTGGCAAGGGTGTGCGTTGCACGAAAAAAAAGAAGGCCATGCCATGTAAGCTCCATGGTTCCACTTGTCCACTGTGCACACAGCAGCAGCACTTCCGTTTAGTGTGACATTAGAGCCCGCATGTTGCAGCACAATGCAGGCATAGCATACAGTAGACCTCCGTGCACCAGAAGAGGAAGGTATCTATAGTCATCGATTGAATTTTTTCAGACTTGACGAAGACCGGAAAGTAGTCAGAAAAACTCGTTGAGCAGGGAAAAAAAAAGAGCAGCTTAAAGATAATCACTGATGATACCTTGCCTCTTGCTATGCTTGAAGGCGATCATACTTGCTTGTATTTGCGCTAGAGTCATGATATCCCCATACATATTACAAGAGTGTTACTGCATTTACTATCTTCGCTGCTGACGGTTGTGTGCGATCATCATCATCGAAGCCACTTTCTGGCTGTGCAACAACTTGGTGCATAATTTCATAATTCATGGACTCTGCACACAGTTCTACTTCATTGTCACACTTGCTCGAAGTCCTCGAATGTTATGTTAGCAGGAATGTCCATCTCGTTACTTTGCAGATCGTACATTAGGCCTCCGTGCCAATGGCTATTGTCGGCAGCCTTCATGGTTATGTCCGACACTTGCCTCTTCACATGCACAAACTTTCGGTCAAGTTGGTGTACTTATAAAAAACAGCATGATCTACACCTTCACCTGCCATGGTTGCTCATTGGCTATGGTGTTGGGCTGCTGAGCACTGAGGTCGCGGGATTGAATCCCGGCCATGGCGGCCGCATTTCGATGGGGGTGAAATGCGAAAACAACCGTGTACTTAGATTTAGGTGCACGTTAAAGAACCCCAGGTGGTCGAAATTTCCGAAGTCCCCCACTACGGCGGGCCTCATAATCAGAAAGTAGTTTTAGCACGTAAAACCCCATAATTTAATTTTTTGCTCTACACCTTCCGAGTTGCTGCTGTACATCGCTGGATGGTCTTTACGGCCCTAAAGCATCTCTGTTTTTTTATTTTCCAATGACGAGAAGTGACAGCTTCTCTATGCCAAATGTGCTGGCCCCAACCATCACTGTGATTAATTCTTTGCTATGCTTAACCCCCCCCCCCCTCCCTCTCCCCCCTCGCTCCATACAAGATATAGAGTAAAGAGGCAAGGGTATGATGTGGCAACATTTTGAAAAATACCCAGTCTTGTCACAGTTAAATACTGTATTTACCTGAATATAACCGGCATCTTTTTTCTGAAAATAATGCGTCTGAAAATTGCCTGCACATTACAATCGGATACTAAACCGCCTTTATGACGTTGGCAACAGGCTACTGTCAGAGGGGTCAGACGCATTGTCAGAGGGCAAGGGCGACCGAGCATGTTTTGCTGTGGGTTAGCGCTGGTTGGTTTTGTGCTTGACTGTAACATGTGCGTCATATGTGTTGCTAGGGGATCAGGAATGGGGATGTGCAGCTTTCATTATGGAAGCTTATTTAAAAGGAAAGTTACTTTGCACGCTGAAGATAGCGGTAACAGAGCTGCATCACATCTTTTATATGTGCCTGAGACTTGTGTTCATGAGCAATGCAAACAAAGGGAGAAAATCTTCAGCTGCAAGTTGACCAGGAAAGGCTTCCATGGGCCGAAAACAGGAAGATATCTGCACTTTGAAGACAAGATTGCCGACTTGGTCAAGCAACTCTGTTTGTACCGTATGCCCATGACGACCGAGTTTCTCAGGGGTAAAGCCTTTAAATTGGCACGTGATCGAGACCTATCCAGAACTGATATTAAAGCCAGTAAAAACTGGATAACTAAATTTATGAGCAGAAAAAGCTTTCCCTTCAGAGGCACACAGGCATCTGCCGGAACTTGCCATTGATTTTTGAAGAAAAGCTCGATGCTTTTCAGCGGTTTGTGCTGGCACTCCGTCACAAGAATGGATATTTGTTGGAGCAAATTGTAAATGCGGACTAAATGCCACTATATTTTGATATGCCTGCTAACACTACAGGGGAGACCAAAGGCATCAAGCAGGCATCCTTGCTATCATCCAGAAATGAGAAGACCTGTGTCACCATGATGCTGTGTTGCACAGCTTATTGGCATAAGTTGCCTCTGGTTTTCATTTTCAAGTGTAAGACACTGCTGAAAGCACTCAAGTTCCTGCAAGGCATCATAGTGTGAGCCAATGAAAATGGATGGATGGACACCAACATGGTCATTGACTGGATTGGCTGTGTGTAACGAAAGAAGCCTGGCAGTAACCTCAGGATTTGTGCCATGCTTGTACTTGATGCATTCAAGTGCCACCTCAACCAGCATGTCAAGGACAAGCCTGGTGCATGGCAAACTGTCTTGGTTGTCATACTTGGAAGCATGACCTCCGAGCTGCAGCCGTTGGATGTGTGCATTAACAAGCCCATGAAAGATCACGTTCGCACGGTGTATAGCGAGTGGCTAATAAATGGCAGCCACACTTACACGCCGAGCAATAGGCTGAAGCGCGCATCATTGGATGAACTGGCCAAGTGGCTAGCCGAGGCGTGGACCACTATCCTGTCAGCGACGGTCGTAAAATCGTTCAAGAAGTGTGGAATTTCTAATGTGATGGATGGCGTGGAGGATGACATGCTGTGGTCAGTCGACAGCGATAAGGAGCTTAATGACAGGTTTGACGACAGCGATGGCAAATAAATTTTGAATTCTGTGGAAGTAGATTGTGCTTGTTTCATTTTTTTCTCATGGCCAACATAAGGGGCATGCTGTAGTTTACTTTTATAAATCGGGTGCACATGACATTCAGGTGCGCTTTTATTTTCATGTTTTTAACCTGTGAAGGTCGGGTGCACATTACATTCAGGGGGCGTGTTAGAATCATTTAAGCGCGATATGTGTGAAGGAACATATTTATCCAGCAATGAGACACAGGCCTGGTCTGTTGCTCCATTTTTACTGCACACTTTCTTAAACAAAATCTCATGCCTCTCCTTAAATCCACGGAGCGATTGATCAATAAACTTGGAAGTTCTCTATGTCCATTTTGAAGGCAAATTTTCTCAGCTTTTTGCTTCAGCAAATATCCCAACATGGGCAAGTTCTTTGCTAACACTCCCTATGGCCATAGCTTTACTAAAGGGCCTCTTTGAGTGTTGGGTATTTTCTCTTCCTATCATTCTTCTGGCCCTTGTTATTTTGAAAGGAGCCGAAATCTTCACTCCATTCTTCACATCGCCAGGAAGCGTTTGCTTTGACAGATGATATTCTTTCGCAACAGCAACTTGAGAACATATGCTACAGTTGAACCTCACAGTAAGGAAATCGCTGGGGAACACAAAAAAATTCTCTTTCGCGACAATTTCGTTGTTGCGAAATGTGACAGCACAGATAGGTAATGCTTTGCAGAGTGAAGCTTTCCTGTCAAAATTCCGTTAGCATACTTTGGCAAGCTTTGCTCGAGGATGTAGAACCGCATTGCTGTCTGTACAAAGTGCACTGCATACATCAATCAGCAGTGGCAGCACTGCCATGGAATAGTATTCACGGTCAATTGCTTTCGTAGGTATGATCACTTTTGTGAGATTTTGCATAACTCGGCACTGGATACAGAGAAACAGCGCTCCATGCAAAGAGCAGCATTTCTCCAGCACATACTGTCACCCGTAGACGCCGACACGTTCGGTGCCAAGTGCGAAAGTGATCGTATCTCGTATACTTGACGGCAGTAGATCGATATTAAGGCCCCTTTGCGCTAATCTATGTCCTGTGCCAAATCCGCACACGATGCCTGTCGGGTGGCACTAAAACCAGCATTCTTGAAGCAAGGGATGCTTATTCCCGGACGATCGCTCAATCACGGCCCGATGCATGACACTCGATGCTGCGACTGCCATCTCAAGTGCCATAAACAATTCCGCTTTGGTGGGACACGGATCTCCTTGTTTTTGCTGTATTTTGCTTACCGAGGTGGACATTAAGCACTGTACTAGGTGTGCAAAAGCTGTCGTCACATGCCGGTAGCAACATGTGTGCCGCTTCGAGTGGGCGATCATCAAACAAGATGGCGGCCATGACATGTTTCCATTGCACGCAATCACTCCTGCGGCTTTGTTTTTCTGTAAACAAAAATAGTGGTGCACACACAAGTGTAATGTAGTGGTATTTTATGCAATTTTAGTGTAAAGAAATTGCAGCCTTTAACACCCGAACTCTTCGAGTGAGGCTAACTTAGCAGGACTCTTTGAGGAACTATCAGGCATTGTTTGGAATATCATTGGCCTTAGTGAGGTTAGAAGAACTGGTGAGGCTTATACAGTGCTGACTAACGGCCATGTCCTCTGCTATAAAGGACTCCCAGGTAGCAAGTTATACGGATAGGTATCCTAATACATAAGGACATAGCAGGCAGCATTGATGAATTCTGCAGCATTAATGAGAGGGTAGCAGTAGTCGTAATAAAACTTAATACGAGGTATAGATTAAAGGTGGTACAAGCCTACGCTTCAACCTTTGGTCATAGTGATGGTGAAGTAGATCAGTTTTATGAAGACGTGGAATTAGCCATGAGAAAAGTGCAAACTCAGTGTACTGTAGTAATGGGTGACTTCAATGCAAAAGTGGGGAAAAAGCAGGCTGGCGAACAAGCAATTCGCGACTATGGCATCGGCTCTAGAAACACTAGAGGAGAGATGTTGGTAGAATTCGCGGAAAGGAATAAGCTACGAATAATGAACATGTTTTTCAAAAAGTGGAACTGGAAAAGCCTGAATGGTCAAACAAGGAATGAAATCGATTTCATACTTTCTGCGATCCCAGCATAGTGCAAGATGTAGAAGTGTTAGGTAGGGTGAAGTGCAGTGATCATAGGTTAGTGAGGTCTAGGATTCACCTGAATTTGAAGAGGGAAAGAGTAAAATTAGTCAAGAAGGAACGGGCTAACCTAGACGCAGTAAGGATAAAAGCGGACGAATTCAGGCTGGTACTTGCAAATAAATATGCAGCCTTAGAACAACAAGATGTAGATGACATAGAGGTAACGAATGAAGCTGTAACTAGGCTGGCTTCAGAAGCAGCGCTTGAAGTAGGAGGCAATGCACCAAGACAACCAGTAGGTAAGCTCTCCCAAGCAACAAAGGACCTAATAAAGAAACAACAAAGAATGAAACAGTCCAACTCGAGACATTAGATAGAATTCGCGGAACTTATCAACAAAGAGAAAATAAAGGATATACGAAATTGGGATGTAAGAAAGACTGAGGAAGCAGTAATAAAGACGCAGCATGAAATCAGTGAGAGGAAAACTTGGCATAGGGACAAGCCAAGATGTATGCACTGAAAGATAAGCAGGGCAATATCATCAGCAATTTCGAAGATATAGTAAAAGCAGCGGAAGAATTCTATACTGACCTGTACAATACCCAGAGAAGCCAGGGCGCCTCCTTTGAAAGTAGTAATTAAGAGGTTACAGAGGCTCCTTCTATAACTTGCGACGAAGTTAGAAGGGCCTTAGAAGACGTGAAACGAGGAAGGCGGCAGGTGAAGATGGAATAACAGTGAATTTAATCACAGATGGAGGAGACAGAATGCTTGAAAAGCTTGCGGCCTTTTATACAAAATGTCTCACGACTTCAAGGGTCCCAGAAAACTGGAAGAATGCCAACATTATACTAATCCACAAAAAGGGCGATGTTGCAGAATTGAAAAATTATAGGCCCATTAGCTTACTTCCAGTATTGTATAAAATATTCACGAAGATAATTTTCAATAGAATAAGGGCAACACTTTACGTCAGTCAACCAAGGAAACAGGTCGGCTTCAGGAAGGGGTACTGTACAATGGATCACGTCCATGTAATCAATCAGGTATTCAAGAGATCTGCAGAGTACGATCGACCTCTCTACATGGCTTTCATAGATTACAAAAAAGTATTTGATTCAGGAGAGATACCAGCAGTCATAGAGGCACTACGTAATCAAGGAGTAGAGGAGGCTTACATAAATATCTTCGAAATTATCTACAAAGATTCCACAGCTACTCTAATCCTTCACAAGAAAAGTAAGAAGATACCTATAAAGAAAGGGCTCAGACAAGGAGACAATCTCTCCAATGTTGTTCACTGCCTGCTTGGAAGAAGTATTCAAGCTTGAAATTTGGACGGCTTACGGGTAACGATCAACAGCGAATATCTCAGCAACCTTCGGTTTGTAGATGACATTGTCCTATTAATCCATTTGCTGCCGCCTGCCGCGCGCACATGCCGGCCATCCGTACCGCGCATTTTTTGACCGAAATGGCGCGCGTGTGCCGCGCGCTCATCTTTCTGTGTGTAACGAGCCACTAAGCAAAACATTTGCTGGACAATTATAGAAATGCATTTATTGACATTTGAGAAATATTCACATTTTATTCTGTGAAGTTTTTTCAAGTCATAGGCATTTCATTGTGTGAAAAATCTTGAAACACTCTGGAATGTGCAGAGTAGCACCACACTTTTCGCACTCCCAGCAGCTTTCACTTTTCTTTCCTCTGGCCTTACACACCTGGCATTGCCTTGAGGGCTTGACAGGATTTGGCGTGGGAAATGGGCCCATTCGGTCGCCTCAAGGCGCATTGGAGATGGTCCCGTAGTGTGCGCACCTCGCCTTCGATATCCCAGCGCCGCCGTCTCTTCAATGATTCCTTCTGCAAGACTGATCTTCCATTCAGTGTAACACCGTTTCTTCCCAGCTTTCTTAGCTTGCAAAACGTAGGAATTGTAGATGGCAATATCAAGAACATAAAAAAATATCTTCTTGTACTCTTTCGCATACCGCCGCATAATGGGAAAGGAAGCCAACTGCTGGTCTTGACGGTCAACGCCTCCCATTCCCTTGTTGTAGTCTTGTACAACTCGCGGTTTCGGCACTGGCTCATTTCCCTTGTGTCGCCTTTTTGCAGTGTCTATGATGTCTGCTTCTCGGTGGCAAGTTGAAAGCAAGGTGATGGGCTTTCTGTCCTTCCACTGCATCGCCATGATTCCATGAGAGAACGAAGCTTTGCACTCGCCCTTCTTCAGCTCTTTAAATTCTTTCGGCATGTTCTTTCTATTCGTCCTCATGGTTCCAACAGCGTTTGAACCAGCACTTCTGAAAGCCAAGAAGAAATTCGGTGACGAATACCAGTTGTCCGTATGAATAGTGTGCCCGTGGGCAATTCTGTCTCCAAGAAGATCAAGTACAACAGCCTCACTGCACAGCATCGAGCTGGTAGCACTTGACTTTGTGTCTTGACCTGTATAAATTGAAAACCTTAGGCAGTATCCGCTAGAAGACTCACAAAGTTTGTAAAATTTTATACCAAAACGAGCCCGCTTGCTTGGGTTGAACTGGACATAGGGCAGGCGTCCGCGGAACTTAATGAGGCTTTCATCTATCGCAAGGCTCTCCTCAGGGGAGTAAGCACTCTCAAATGCCTTTAGCATATAATCTAGGGCAGGGCGCAGCTTGCGAAGCCTGTCTTGGGTGGCGGTTTCCTCTGCAGTGGAAAAATGTAGGTATTTTGACAGCTCCCAAAAACGTTTTCTTGGCATTACTGATCAAAAAATTGGTGTGTTTATAACACTCCTCTCAGACCAGTATGAGTTTATAGATGATTTCCTCACATGACTCATCAGTATACACAACGCAATGTACACTTTGACTTCCGCAGGCGTTGTGGCGAACCAAGCCGGTTCTGGTACAGAACGCTGCTTCTCCAGGGCAAACGCATTTGTGTACTCAGACACCGACTCCCAAAACTCTTCCTTTATCAATGCATTTAGAGATTCAAGAGGTGAGCCGTTGTCATCCAGGGCCGAGCTAATTGCTCTTTTCAAGCCCGGTGATGCAGAGAAAGGAATTTTGCTCACATTTTTGGAAGAATCGTTGACATTCCAAGTCCATTTGTCAGTCTTGAATTGCTTTGGCGTGGTAGGGCACGGAGCGTTGTCCTCTGATGAATCCGAGTCACCACTACCATCATATTCATTTTCTTCAGAAGAAGAAGGCTCAGAGCAAGCATTGTCACCAAAAGGCTGCTCCTCATTGTCGCTATCAAAGAGGATATCCAATATCTCGCACTCGGAGAGAGCACGCCGTCCACTGGGCACCGCCATGCCTCCTGCCGCCGGAGATCCTGAAAAAAAAAAAAAAACGAATACATTGGAAAGTGCATTCAAACGACACAGGGCAGTACTGCCATCTATCGGTAATATATCCAAGTATCTGCAGATAAGCTTCAGGAAACAGCTTCAGGAAATCCTAAATGCTGCAGCCCGGCGATTCGCTGGCTTTGGCGACATTGCCACTGCAGGTATGCCCGTCGATTCGCCGGCTTTGGCAGCAAATGGGTTAACTCAGCAACACTGGGGATGAGTTGCAACTAATGATTGAGGACCTTAACAGAGAGACAGAGAGAATGTAACAGTGGGGTTGAAGATTAATATGCAGAAAACAAAGATAATGATGAACAGCCTGGAAAGAGAACAAGAGTTCAGGATCGCCAGTCAGCCTCTAGAGTATGATTACAAAGAAGGCCCCAAATAAAACAACAGACGAAGGAAGGAGACACGAGACACGTAGGCGCTCAGTTGTTACGTTTACCTAGGCCAATTACTCACAGGGGACCCTGATCATCAGAACGAAACTTACAGAAGAATAAAATTAGGTTGGAGTGCATACGGCAGACATACTCAGATCCTTACAGGAACCTTACCATTATCACTAAAAAGAAAGATGTACAATCAATGCATTCTACCGGTGCCAACATATGGGGCAGAAACTTGGAGACTGATAAAGAAGCTCGAAAGCAAGTTAAGGACCGTACAAAGAGCGATGGAACGAAGAATGATAGGCGTAACATTAAGAGACAGGAAGAGTGGTGTAGATTAGAGGGCAAACAGGCATTGCTGGTATTCTGTTCGCCATTAAGAGAAAGAAATGGAGCTGGGCAGGTCAGGTAATGTGTAGGTTAGATAACCGGTGGACCATTAGGGTTACAGAACAGGTGCCAAGAGAAGGGAAACGGAGTCGAGGACGGCAAAAGACTACGTGGGGTCATGAAATTAAATTCGCAGGTGCAAGTTGGGATCGGTTGGTGCAGCACAGGGGTAATTGGAGATTGGAGAGAGAGGCCTTTGTCTTGCAGTGGACTTAAAATAGGTTGGTGATGATGATGATGAATTGTATTTGAGCACATTTTGGAGCCTGAGTAGGTAGTATGCGGGGTTACGTTCCCACAAATTTCGTTGATGCGGGATAGTAGTACAGCAATGTTTTGTTGTCGAGAAGTACGAAATGCGAAATGGCGTTCACCGGAGATACGAGAATATTTCGTTGTCTCAAAAATTTCATTGTCACAGAGTTTCGTTATCGCAGGTTTCGGCTATATCAGCTTATTGAGCGCCACTTTTCTTTTTTTTTTTTTTAAATGTCAGTGTTGCGTATTTGCTGCGCTTTCTTGCAAAAGATGGTGCTAACCGACATGAAGTGGCGCCATGGCATTGAATAACGCTGAAAGCCACACGAACATTGTTGATGCCACAACACGAGCAGCAAAATGAATGTTTATTTCCGGCCCAAACAAGTGAGAAGCTCGTCACAACAGTCTTCTCGTTTTAAAATACTGATCCAGCGGCCATCTTGAGCATGTCAACAGGCGTAGACCAAGGGTGATTGTGGCAGTTCCATGGTGCTCGCTGTCGCTTGTGTTGGCTTTTGACAGCTGGAGCTGTGCCACATCTTTAGCGAAATCCTGTTGCTCTTGGGTCTGCTCTTGTAAGCGGGGTTTCACCTGGCCCAGGTATCGACAAAGGACCTCACCATCGGGGCCATGACCGTCACCATTTGCGAGCCGTCCCTGGCTAGAATGTTGGCCGAGGTCCCAGATTCACCGCGTTCGTAGTTTTGCACCCACACTGGATGGTCTGTCTAGAACTACCTGGTAGTCTGCAAGTTGTGTGTGTGTTGTACACACAGATGTAGTGGCACAACCATATTATGAAGCCTTGAGCACAGCTCATCACCAATGAACAGCCTGGCAGGTGTTTTTCTGCACAGTGGTGGCGTCTAACGATAATTATGCAGAATTCTTGCTAGGCATCTCTATTTTGGTCTGGTTTTATTTTTGTCAAGCCCGCCCTTTCCGTGAGTCCATTCAGTTGAGGATGATAAGGCACGGTGCGGACATGATCAATGTTGTTTACCAGGATTCATTCTTTTAATTCTTCACATGTGAACTGCGGGCCGTTATCCAATATGATTGTTTGCAGAAGGCCAAAGGTGCTAAACAGGGTGTGCAAAGCTTCAGTGAGGTTGTCATAACCTTGGCGCTTTTTCATGGCACAACCTCTATCCATTTGCTCTTGGAATATACCACCACTAGCAGCTTGTACCGATTCATCGGGCCTGCAACATCGATGTGCAGATGGGTCCAGCGTTGCCCGATATCTGGCCACATCACTGGTGGTTTCCTTGGAGGAAACACTGCTGCCTGGACACACACTGGGCATTATTTAATCAAACACTTGATACTTTCATGATGCCTGGGTACCACAGTAATG
This sequence comes from Dermacentor andersoni, assembly GCF_023375885.2. Classification (NCBI taxonomy): domain Eukaryota; kingdom Metazoa; phylum Arthropoda; class Arachnida; order Ixodida; family Ixodidae; genus Dermacentor; species Dermacentor andersoni. The sequence continues at coordinate 377,940,803 of NC_092814.1, read as the reverse complement.
AAAGAGCTAGCCTTTTCATTTGAGGTGCTTCCCTGATGGGTATCGTACAGCAACCGTAGCATCGTAGGCCTGGCTTTAGGCACGACCACTCGGTTGCTTCAGTACAGAAGCGTGTTACTAATAGTTAGCTTGTCTCTCTTCCATATTATGGCTTCAAAGTGGTGTTTTCATTGTTAAGCCGGAGAGGCCAGCTATCACAAACCCATTTCCGCCGCACGCTTTGTCATTAGCTAACATTAGGCTGTAGTGGGCAGTGGGCTGCCAGACCACCGCTGGTGACGAAGAGAGTTTGGGAGGCGCTGGTATGTGAACAGTCCTTGAGCTCCATTGACACACGGCCTACTACTAGCCACTAGCTTAATAAACAGTATTTGCCTTGTACCTCGTCTTCCAAGTTGGCAACACCGGATGTTCTACACATTGCAACTGCCCCGAAGCCATATATCCGGCCCCCAACGAAGGCACAACATTCTTAGTTATCGCACTCAAGCTTCCCGAATTCTGGCCTTCTAACTGTGAACTGGGGTTCATCCATATTGAGGCCCAGTTCTGCCACCAACGAGCAGTCCTTTGTGCCATCCTGCTCCAAAATGGCATTTTAGTGGAAAATTGCACTGAGGCTGCACCAAAGAAAGTATAATAACAAAGGCCTTGTAACTGTTGTTGCTGCCTCGCTGGTAAAACTGAAGCCTAAAGCATGTTATCAGTATCATCATCATTATCCTGGAAGTCAATGGAGCTTCCATAGCTGATGGACATAGCTGATGTCATCATTCCTCCATTCGCCGTCCTTGCCAGTTTTCACTCTTTCGTTGCATTTTGCTTCAGCGTAGGTTGGAATGTACTGCTGCTGTGTGGTTATTTGTGCCGTCTGTGCTGCAGTTGGGTGCTCTTCGTACTAGCGTAGCATGGAGCTTCCTCAAGCAGGCTGCTGCATTAAAAATAAGTCTCAGATAATGTCCGGTCGCACATTGCTTAGCATAGGTGTTGACACGGTGCCACTTTATAAGTACCTAGTAATACGCATACTCAACTGCTTATGCATAATTTGCATATTAAAGGCACTTTTCTTGGAACCCTGCATTTTCAAAAGAGCAGATTCCATGGTTGTAACCAGCTTTCACGTCATCCAAGGCACATTTATGTAGGAGAGATTGTGCGTGTTAGCTCTAAGGAAACCCATCTTAAAGGTAACTTCGGTTTAGTTGCGTCATCTTCCTTACATGCCCTTATTCCACAGTTTTTTTTTTTTTTTTTTTTTTTTTCCTTGCTTGCTTGAAGTGCCGCGATCACGCAAATGCCTGTTACAAGTCAAAATGGTAGAAGTAGCTTTATACCATAGTATGCATGCAGGGAAAGTCACTTGCATATTATAGAAACTAGTACGGTAGTTTTTATTTCAGATGCCTCATTGGTGAGCGTAAAGCCTGCTCCGTTATATTTTTTGACCATTTTCGTTAAAATTGAGGCCATCTGGTGTATAGATGTATGTTCGCCACTGCACCAAAAATTTTTTTTGCTTTGCCAGGATGTGCACCAAAAGGTCAAATGGGTGTCTACCACTGCTAGTGAGATCAAGCCTGAACCCATCTAAGCTATTCTAAACCACCAAAGCAAGCCGACGACACCAGCGATCATAGCCTCTGCCGTGGTGTCCTTAGCAGCAGCTGCTGTACCTATAGCAAACTAGGCCTGAAGTTTCGTGACCAGTAGGAAAGTATCAAAGGACTCTGCTACTACATTTTGAAGCATATTCAAAAGGAATTTTATAGCTTTTTCAGGCAATATTGTTTAATGCCGCACATGAAAATTCTTTAAAAATTTATTGCAGCACCTTGCTTTATGTACATAAGCAAACCTAGAGAGCCTCACAGGACAAAAGGCTTATGAAAAAAAAAAATATTTTTAAATAGATGCTTTGCAGAGAAATAAAGTGTCATGATTTTTAGACAGAATATCAGAGGTGGCTGAGCAACGCACCTGTGGCACTTGGCATGGAATGATGGAATTATAAACACTTTGCACATTTGGGTCAATGTGGTAATTTTTGAGAAAAGCAGCATGAAATAAAAACTATGTGAGAGAAAGACATAGCAACGTTGTGTTCTTTCTGCTGTGTATTTTTTTATGCTGCTTTTCTCAAGAATGGAATACCAACTCGCCCATCAAACCATCCTTCGAAAGAAAATTTTTATGTTCTCAGGTATATCATCATATGGCTCTTAATGACATTATAACTTGACTGAAGGCTTGCTTTGAAAAAGATAACATTAAGCAGGTTAAGATGTCACATATTTAATGTCATCTTTTCGTGCCCACATGCCAGAGGTACAAGTCCCAAATCAGGATTTTTGCTGGTATAATAGGCCATAATTTGTGACTGAAGGGGTTCCAGTTCGATTTGTTCCAAGGGTCACGTGTGCATTTTGGCTGTGCATAGCGCAGAGCTCGACGACGCTTGAGTGGATCGGCCACATGATACTCCAAAGCAATGGCCTCCTGCTGTGTGGATATCACATGGTGAGTTGCTGCCAGGACTGCTGTAGTGAGTTGGTGGCTATGATGTCCCAATACTAAGCATGGGGTTTGGGGTTAATTCTCACATATATTTTTTCAGGAGTGTAATATAAGAATGCTTCTATACCTGGATGTAGGCGCATGCTAAGGACCTGTATGGGCTGAAAATTAATTTCAGGCCCTCTATACAGCATCCCTTACAGGCTGTGTGCAGCTTTCAGCTGTTAGAACCTCCCATTTATGTTGTGTTGCTGTCGCAGCTTGGCATCGTAGCAGTTGCTTGTAACATTTTGTCGTGCAGTACTAAAACAGTCTCCAGTTAAATTTTTGTCCTTTTACAATGCATGATATGCCTAAAGGCACGTTCACACCGAAGGCGGAGCGGACAAGCGGATCCGGCCAAGCGGCTACGGATTTTCCGCTTTGCGGAAAATACGCGGCCGCTTGGCCGGATCGCGCCCGGACCAATTTTTTTCAGCGCGGACAAGTTGGCCGCTTTGGCCGCAGCCAATCAGAACCCGACACTGCGGAAGCGCTGGTGAACGAATGTAAACGAATGTCTTTCTCTGGGCTTCTCGCTTCTGTTCTTGAAAAGCGTCAAAACGGCAAGTTGGGCCAGTTGGTTCGGATTCATAGTAAGGTTTGTTACAGTGCAACACAAGACAAGGACAAAAGAAGGTATAAAACGACACGGCGCCGTGCCGTTGCTTTATACCTTCTTTTGTCCTTGTCTTGTGTTGCGCTGTAACAAATCTTGAAAAGCGACTAGACAAGTGGCGAGTAAAATGCCAACGATCTCGTCTTCTTCGTCTGAGCTCATCATTTTGCAGAAGTGGATAGCGGACAGGAGCGCGCCAACCCACGACGAAAAAAATATCGAAAGTGCGCGTACAAGCCCAAAGTGCCGCGAGATGGCGGCACGTCCCTGAAATTGCGGAGCGGACAGCCAGACAACCCGGCTGGTCTGAACAGGCACAGGCGCTCACCGCCTCGCCGCTTTGAAAATCCGCTTGTCCGCTTAGACGCTCCGCTTTCGGTGTGAATGTGCCTTAATGCAGTGGAAGGGCAGAGGAATTCACTTGTAGCGAGAAAGGGAGAGAAGCAGTGTTAATGCAAAAATTGTAAAGGATGTGGTTAACTGTACTTGATAATATCTTTTAATGTATGTAAAATCCAGTGAATTATCTAGGCATTTACTTGGCAGTAGTAATTAGCCAGAGATTTATTAACATTTTATTACTCCAGTACTCAAGCAAACATGCATGGAGATCCTTTAGCTTTCTGCAGTATCAGTAGCTTCATTCTTGTTTGCGTTAAATCGTAAATACTGAATAACAGTCTCTGAGCCTCTAAAGCATGCCTAATGTGTTGCTTGTCAGGACTGTAGAGTTGGATGGCATGTTGTGTTTTTCTCAGTGTTGAAGATAAACTTTCTAGGTTAGTCACTCCAACATTCAGAAATGTTCTGATTTCACTTATAATGTTATATTCCTCTTTTATACAGGGAAATCCCGATAATTATAAATCTCTTAATTCACTGAAGAAGAACGGCAGATTGGGCGTGTTGGTGGTTTTCTATAATGTTTCGAAAACTGTGCTAAAAGCCTACAGTGGACAACAGAATAGAGGATGGGACACACACGGTGCTGAGTTAATTCAAATTGACGGATAATTTGAACTGCTCTGTTGATCCTGGCCAAGTCCTATGTATTTGAATAGAGAAAAATTCCAGTGAATTCGAACTCCAAAAACGGTGCACTGCTTATTTTGAAAAAAATTTGTTATTCCCATGGACCACTCTTCGGACAAACTTGAGCCGAAGGTGAAGGTTGAATGTATCACTATCTGGTGTAATTTTACATGCCGTAAACATGATGAGGAAAGACGCACGGGGAGCCGAAACCTAGCCGGAGCAAGCAGAGTGGCACCTTTCCCATCTGGCTAAAACGGAGCTGTAAAGGAGCCCTCTAGCATGCACTTGATCACTTTACTGCACATTCCCCCCCCCCCCCCCAATCCCTTATGGCTCAAGCAAGCTGCATTAGAATTAGGTGTATGGGATTGCACTTTCTGTTATCATGTAACTATTCTCAAGGCATGCTTTCTTGTTTCTGGCATACATTCCATGGTAGAGTGACTTCGTGCTGTGGAGTACTTGGCAGCAGCGGGCGGTGTTTCAGCTGAACTGTGGTGGTGGTCACCGATCCTGGGACTTTGCAATGAGTTCCCATGAAGGCCTCTTTGCTTGCCTGAAGACTGGCCGCATCATGGTGCAACGCTGTGGGCTCAAGGAGATGCTGCATCGGTCATGCATACGGGTAATGAATCACATATATATACATCGCAAGTGATTTACAATTTATCTAGCTCAGGCATTTTCCAAAGGCTTCGGTGAGCCATGTCTGATTCTGAGCAGTGCCAAGGAATTTTCGTATTATCTCTTCAGACATACTTGAAACTGGAATAAGGCCTTGAACCTATATACTTCACTCAGATGACTGCACAATCTTTATTAGACAGAAAATAAAAGAGCTGTATATTTGTGCAAATGAAGTAGCAGGTGAGTTAGTGAAAGCACTGCTTTAGTAGAGAAAAGATGAAAATCAAGGGCTGGGGCATGTTGTTAGATTATCCATGTTCTTTTTTAGAGTACTGGTTTTTAAAACCCTGATCCAGCTTATACAAAGCCGATATGCATTAAAAGTATACAGTAAAATCTCATTAAAATTTGGATTTCATGGGACTAGAAACAACTTTCCGAATGAACCAAATGTCAGATTATCTAATGCAGCAAGAAAACAATAAAGAAACACTTGCACTTGTTACATCAACACGCCTTTATTTACTTAATTAATCTGCAATCTCGATGTATATTTTGCCCAATATTGGTGCGGAAGCTGCAATTTCCATCATCTTATGACTGGTTACTGCTCGCAATGGCGAGGGCCTCGAGACTTTTCTCCCAGTGTGGACACAGTGCGAGACCTGCATCTTCATCCAAGTAGACATGTTTTTCACTACCGTGTGCACATCCTCATTTTTTATTTTTTTTTTTCCGCCAGTGAGCTGGTCAGCAACAGATTGATTGTAGCTAGTGGGTTTGGTGCCAACGTGTGGGCCATGGTAGAATTGCGCTTCATCCTTGATGGCTTCCGCCATGTTTGTGATGCGCACCTTGCACTGAATCAAAATGAAACTACTGCTCGGCACAACTGTTGTAGACCACTAGTTGCTGTTGACGTGATCGTAAATGGCAACCATGACGTTTGCTGTGACAAGAGGGCAAGTTCAAATTAATGAAGGTCAAATGAACAAGGTGTTAGTAGTTTTTAATTGGAAATGCTTTGCTGCAAAGTTTGTTGAGGTGCACATGTCATAAATTATATGTGGTGGTTTGAATTTTACTTGGTATCAAAGTTAGTTCTATTGTAATAGCAACATGTCGTTTTGTTTTCTTTGTTGGCATTTATTTGACTTTGACATGTTAATTCCTCTTTTCAGTATTGCACTCATTATTGTAGACAAGTTGCTGTTCGGCTACATTGTATGTACTATACAGCTTAGGAACTTGGGCTTTTTGTGTTCATCATTCTTGTGAAATAAGATTTCTTGAAACTTGAAAAAAAAACATAATATTTTCTGAAAAATTGAAGTGCTCTTCATTTTATATGCACCTTCAAAGTAAATAATGCCTTGTGGCCACTTCGTGTATGCAGCAAAAGGTGCAGATTTCAGAGTTGGAGACCGGTAAAATTAATGCATGCTCTCCACCCCATTTCTCCACTCCAAAATTTAACAGGCTCTGTATATGTTTATTATATTTTTCTCACGTATTCTTGTGAGCAGGCATTCTCACCCCTGTCCTCTGCAAGAAGTGAACAGAAACAGGTTTAACCCTTTCTATGCAAAGTTTTTTTCAGAGAACCATTAGGTTCTGCAGTTTTTTTTATGGCTTATTTATTGTGAACACCTTTTGTTATTGCAGTACCAGCAGTCTGTTCTTATTATTTACTGTTGTATACTTCTGTGAAATCTTTTTTTCACATTTTTGAGTTGATGATAGGCATGGACGCAGAAAAAGTTTATGTGAATGTTGGAATTTCATGGGACAGAAGTCAAAATTAAGCGTGCTTCTGCTGTTTTCTTGAAGCTCTGAGGAAAGGAAATTGTGGAGGAGGCGCAGGAACCAAAGCACTTTCTTTGATCCATGTACACACAAGATGCTGCCAGTGGCTCAAAGTCCTTCTCGCAATTGGTCGAACTAAGTGGAAGCTCCAAACACATCTCACTCATCCTTGGCACGGAAAGGGTAAAGCTTAGCAGCAATTTTGAGACTGGCCCTTAGTGTATCTTGTGGGGTTCTCACATCCGTACTCTTGGGACAAAGGAACGACAACACAGTCGTGCAAACAATCACAAGGGCATTTATTGCACCTTTCATAGATCAATGCCTGCTAGCCGAGTTGCTATCCACAAAACATGCCGATGGGCGCGCGACAAATCTAGAAGTCCGACTCACCGCGACCGGATAGCGAGCGAATATGTTCGCCCCATGCTGGATCCCAACGCCTGGTCGTTCGCATCTACGGTCACGCGAACGGTGGCGCGCTCGAAGGCGGCCACGCGAGACGGTCTCGCAGAAGCATGGATCGGCGCACGCGCGGCACGGCACGTCCGCACTGCTCGCTCTCCCGAACCCAAGAGGAAGCGCCTTGACTAACCCGCCTGTCGGCGGCGTTAGCAGCGCAACACTCACGCCATCTTTCGTACTGCGCCTCAACCAGTCCGACCGCCACGGGCGCCAGGCCACGCGAGCCGTGCGGGAAAACCAACGTATCAGGGGACGCGTGAGAGTCGCGCATTCCCACAGTCTGAACCGGACAATAACATTTTGCTTGATACCATGTGCACCCTATGTGCCACTGCATGCACTGTTTTCAATTTTACTCCTGTATAACTTTTAGAGCACAGCTCTTAGGCGCCTGTTCCTGCGACGAGCATCGGCGTAACCGAGCGAATGAGCAAAGGATGAAAGAGTGAACATGGAGTGCAGCAGGGGATGAAAGACACGAGGAGGAAAGCGGAGGAGGAGGGTATGGCAAAAGCGTGAGATGAAAAGTGTAGCGCGGTGACAATGGCTACGAGATGGCACCAGAGTAGCTCATGTCATCTGGGAGGTGCATCTGCAGCAGTTGCTGTGAATTGTGCCTACGCATTACGCACGCACTGCCTCTTGCAATCACCAGATTAGAGAGGCGTTGCCCCCACACTTCGCTCCGTTTGCAACGTACCGCATGAGACAGATTGTCCTTGCCAGCCAATATATCACAAAATAAAAACACCTAGAGAGCTGCGCTCAAATTTCACATTAGGGAGTATCGTAATCGTTGATGAATTTTTGTAGCTATTTAGTGTTGACAGTTTTTAGCAGATAGGAGATGGTGGTACACATCTGTAGGTTGGTAAGCAATGACACATGTTTTCCTGGGCACATCTTTAAAGGACCCCTCACCAGGTCTGGCAATTTTGAGCTGACAAGCGCAGAGCATACATTGCGCGGTAACGATCATGTTTGCAAAGTATTACATCGCTACAACCGCAGAAAGACCTGAAATTTCAAACCGAATGCCATTTTTCCTTCTCCTCGCGGCCGCCGTGTTCCAAGCCGGACGGTGACGTAATTGGGCCCCTGCGCCTACGTAATCGTGTCTGCAGTATGACGTTGCTCGTGGTGACACGTGACTTCAAGAATTATTCAAGACAACATCTGTTATCTATGCGATCTGTTGCTTGAATTTCGGAATTGAAGTTTAGAGAAATAATAAAACACACAAATGGAATGTCTGCATGTTTTTCGTTTTACTTCACATCGAAGCAAGAGAGATGTACTTCCACTTCGTCTGCTTGTTCCCACGGTTGTGCGGTCACGTGCGCAGGTACTGAAACTATGCCATTTTCTACCGTGTTCCAGCGCATGATCATGCTCTGCGATCCGTTGGTTCTGCCTCAGTATTCGTATAGCACTGAATTATACCGCTAGTCATGTTTCCTTGTGCACAGCGCGCAAAATATCGTGTGCTACGCGAATGAGACAACAGCTCGCGTGCGATGCTGTCGGCGTAAGTTCGTAGCGTCGGGAAAAAAAAAAAAAATGGAGGCGGGGCTTGTGACGTATGCGTCACGCGATCCTCGAGGTCCGATATGGGAGAACGCAGGGAAGGAATTTCGCTTGCGTAGGCTAGACTGGGGCTTCTCAAAGGCTAGACGGAGGCTAGACGGGGGATTCAGAGGATTCAGGGGCTACTCCGAGTAGTTGGAGCACCTCACGTACGACGTCGGCAATCGAAGCCACTTGAGGCTGTGATGAAGGGAGCAGCTTCTGTAGCTCCTCCCGCACGACCGCTCTGATAATCTCACGCAGGTCGCCGGTGGCCAGTGACTGAACTCCGGCGTAGTTTGTCGAGTTCGTGTGGCGGTGGAATTGCCGGTTCCGCATTTCCAGTGTCTTCTCGATGCTGGTGGCCTCGCGAAGAAACTCATCGACGGTCTTCGGTGGGCTTCGTACCATTCTGGCAAAAAGTTCCTCCTTCACACCACGCATGAGTAGGCGAACTTTCTTCTCCTTGGACATTTCTGGGTCGGCGTGGCGGAATAGGCGGCTCATTTCTTCTGTAAAGATGGCAACATTCTTGTTTGGTAGCTGCACTCGGGCTTCCAATAGAACCTCGGCCCTTTCTTTCCCGAAGATACTCGGGAAGGTCCGCAGGAAGTTACTTCGGAACAGCTCCCTCGTTGTAAGGGTTGACTCCCGGTTCTCGAACCACATCCTCGTGGCACCTTCCAAGGAGAAGTACGCGTGGCGCAGCTTGTCCTCAGAGGTCCAGTTGTTGAAAACCGAGATCCTTTCGAAAGTCTCCAGCCAGGTTTCTGGATCCTCCGACGAAGCTCCACGGAAGGTGGGCTGTTGAAGGCTGTTGAAGGTAGGCTTTCTAGGCTGTTGCAGCACGATGGGGGACGCTGGTGCTGCCATTGTGGTCGTTGACTTGGTAACAATCTTCCTGGTCGTCTCAGACAAACGTCCGTGCTCCATGGGCAGCCCTTGCAACCTGCAGCTAGGTTGCTGGCCCTTGGCGACAGTGGTGTTGTCTTCATGGTTCGGGCTTGGATCACACGTTCGGTACATGAACGCACTAGCACCTCCACCAAATGTCACGTAGTAGTGACAGTGAAGAAAGCAAAACGGTGAATGGCAAAACTAGTGTTTTATTGGGCAAACTTGTGCCCATAAAAGCAACTTACCCTTAAAGCACAATGATAGCGGCGGACGCAGTCGGCGATCGTCGGAAATCTGATCAGCGGGTCAAGGGCGTCGGCTTTTTATAAATCAGTCATCGAATGTTCCAGAGTAATCGCTGTGACCCGCGTGTCTTCCACAAAGTTCTACACCATTCACGTCATGCATACACGAAATCAGATTGCACAAGGTTCAGCGACAGACAGCGGATGGAACCACTGATAACATTCCAGAAACTTCCGATACATGCAGGCGCGTCCTGCGCTGTGTGATAACATTTGTTAGGCGGTGAAATGTGGTCACCCGATAAAGATAAACAAGTACACATGTCAGTATAAACTTGTAAACATTCGCTTACTAACTGAATTAACAAGCATGGCGTCAGCACGCACAAGCAAACACAAACACATCATGCTCGATTAGCGTGAACATTTGCTGTCAAAACGCTGGTGTGAGCAAGCGACCTTCGTGCTGCCCATTGCTTCAACGCAAGAGCGGCAAGAACACAGTGTGCAGAAGGGTATGAGCCAACTGCACATCCCTTTCAAGATACGGCGCACGTGACCATGCAAAGTACGCACTTGTTGGCGGAGTCGAAACCGCCGCCTCTCCCTCCCGCACTGCCCACCCGCGTACCTCCATATATGGCGCGCAATATTGAGCCGCGATCGTCAGTTCCCCTTGCTCCTGGTCGCGAAATGTGCAGTTGCTACCAGAGCACAACGCCACCGGAGGACAACGCCACCCTCCTTCCCTCCCAACCCCTCACAGGCTTTTGCGCGACGGAAGATGGCATGTCTGCTCTCCGCTTTCTGCCTTCGTGCGAGCCAGATTGAGCCACGATCGTTGGCTCCCTTCGCATGCTTTCAATCACGCATACAGCGTAGGGTGCGCAGCGAAGGTGCCATCGCCCTTGGACCTTATACAGAACCTCACGGTGATGCTGACAGCAGAAATGCACTTGGAGCAATAATGCAATAAAAAAGAAAGTGCATCCTCGCTGTTCACAAACCCCTTTAGTTTAGGCATTTAGTGGCTAAGTGTGCTTTACAGGCAAAATTTCGCGAGCAGCACGAAATCATCGCAACATTTAGCACAAAATTGCCCCGATATTCTTAGATTAGATAGAAACAAATGCTAAGATATATTCGTATCCAGCCAGATTCAATATTCGTATCCAACCAAATATTAAAACATTTTTCAATAGAATATAAATATTTAAAATATGATATTCCATAATATTCAAACTTTTCGAATATTCGCACACCCCTAGTTTTTTTTATACCTTCTTAGAAACACGGGCGCTCAGCAGAGGGGGGAAAGCAACTCGCCCTCACATGCGGCTGGTGCTCGGTCAGTGCGTACTCCCGCCACACCAGCGCTGACATTGCGAGTCAGTCTGAAAGGGAGAAGGCACATACATGCACACGTGAACACACAGGCGCGCTCACATGCACACACAGACACCAACATTCGTGGACGCACTCATCGAAATTTGTGGCCTCGTTGGGCTTCTCGGCATCTTTAATGTCTGGATTGTGGTCATTCTGGCCGCATTGCACCAATTGTTTGTGACAGAGGCCAGTCATAAATGTGCCCAAGAGTTAGGATAAGGATAAAATAAAACAATTCTGCCGTAGTTTTCAGATAGACTTTTCCTTTGTTCTCATATAAACCAACCTAAAATTTTTTTTAAACAATAGCAATGCAGCATCTACTCCAAATAGCTTATAGAAAGCTGAAGAATGTAACTGTAAGGATGCAACTCTGAGGGCTTTAGGTACAACTATACGAGTCGCACATGACTTTCTAGACATTCCATACCTTTGTAGCAGTTCTGCTGTTTGAGCCTGAAATCTTGAAAGTTAAATTGAATATATTTTTTGTTGCCCCTTAACCCTTTCCATGCCACTTTTTCTTTTTAAAGAAAACCTCCAAATCTTTTCAATTTTTTTATGGCTGATTCATTGTGAACAGCTTTCATTACTCTGTTCATGTCAGCAGTTCATTTCTTTTCTCGCTGCTAGGCACGAGGTTGCGGGATCAAATCGCGGCCACGGCGGCCGCATTTTGATGGGGCCAAAATGGAAAACCACCCATGTCTTGTGCATTGGGAGCCCCTTAAAGATCTCCTGGTGGTCAAAATTAATCCGGAGGCCCCCACTATGGCATGCCTCATAATCAAATCGTGGTTTTGGCACGTAGAACCCCAGAATTCAATTCATTTCTTTTCTCTTGTCTGTTACTGTCCATTTTTTAATGTTTTTGAGCTGCAGATAGGCATGGCCATAGAAACAATCTATATGAAGCTCGACTTTTTTGTCACATATGTGTCAAATATGCTTTTGTTCTCCATGCGATATATCATTCTTTGTGCTACAAGAGAAATAAATCCCAGAGATGCCAATGGCAAACTTGCGTCCATGCAAGAGAGGCCGCCAGAGGCTTGCAACTCTTCCTTGCAATCATCAGTTCTAAATTGAAGCTCTGAAAATGACTCACTGGAGATATCCAAGTCCAATTGTTTACTTTAGGTCAAGAAAAGACCAATAATGGCATGATTCTGCCATTAAAAACTGCAGCTGCTGTAGCTGTAGCTGCCTATCTTTGTGCCACCATTGTCAAAACCCAGGGGAGCCATACTTCTGCTGTGTTTCTGTCAATTGCGCCCATAAATACCAGTCTCCTCTAAAACTAGCTTCATATAGTAGTGCAATCAAGAAACCAAAATGATAAAATCACTTCCACTCATCTCTGGTAGTTAGTAGAAGAAAGAAATCTTTGGACGAGTGAGACTCATGATTGATTTATAGTAGAACCTTGTTGGTATGATTCCGTAAAGTATGATTTCCCAGCACCAGTGTTCGCAATGGAGAACACAAAGAATGATTCTTGCACTTCTTTTTACAGGTTCATACATTCCCAGAAAACGCAATATTTTGGCACCAACATTTGGTGCATCACCAAACTGCGATCGTATGATATGTTTTCTGGCCGCTAGATCCTATGTAAACAAGAAAAGGTGCGAGGCACACATGATCACGAACAGTAGTCGCCTGCGGCAGCAGATTCCCCGAAAAATTCGCATGCCTGTCTCGCATGAAAATGCTGGGGCGTACTCAGTTTTCTATTCTGGTACCAGCAAATCTCGTCACGACTCATCGCACGCCGCATTAACAGCTATCACCGCCAACCCTATTGCGATAAGCATCTTCAGCTATCTGTTTCACAGCACCTGGGGCGTAGTGATTTTGGGAGCGTACTGCACTCATTTAGTAGGTGATATCCCAAATGCTCTGCCATTCTCTGCTACACACAGCGTGAAGGGAACGTCATGTTTCACTCTGGCGGCATCTGAGCTGCCGTATTCCAGTGTCACCCACCAGCTCGATTTCGTTTCGGTTTCTTGTCGCCATCTTGAAACACTGCACAATAGAAAAACAACAACATGCATCTCAGGTCGCTCAGGCCTCACCAGCTGGATGTTGATCAGTGTCTCATATCACAATGATTTGAGCATGTGAGCCTGTCAAAACTGCCCGCTCGAAGAAGTTGCTGACCCAGCCAGAATTTGAGGAGTGCAAACGTATGCTTGCTGAAGCCGCAGAAATGACAATGCACATCTTGGGCTCCTCAGTTCCCGCCAACCCGGAGTGCGTCAGCGTCTCATGCTGCAACGTTTCGCGCAACGCTTCGCCTTAGATAGATGTGAACTGCAGTTTAGTCTGTCAAATTTTTTTTGTGATTCGGATTGTACATTTTCCCGGTGAGTCCCTTTTTCTTGCGTTTTTTTTTTCCAAAACATATGAATAAGGCTCTACTGTATATTGGACAACATTCCTGGATGAGTGAGACTCATCCTTGACATGAAAAGGGTTAAAAAAGGGACGTCATTGCAGTATGATTTGACAGAATTATACAGCACCTACTTGTGTAAGCTGCACCTAGTATTATTTTTTTTCATAATCTTAAGTCTGTGGGACTTTCACAACTCCAGTGCATGCCTACTTTCTGAGACCACATGCTGCACCATGACTGTTACACAGAATGCGCAACCTAGGCTGACCCACTAGGGAATATTTTATTCAATCTTTATCACTTTCATTGTAACAGTTGCTTAACTTAGCCTGCTTTTAATCACATATTGATGCCTGTAACCTTTGTTGAAACATATTAAAACTGAAATTGTAGGCTTGGAGTTTACATAAGGGCAGGTGTTATACAAGTGTGTTGTCTCAGTAACTATGGCATTTGGCAGCAGAGCATGTGGTCGCAGGTTCAATTCATCGTTGTGGTAGTTGTATTTTGATGAAGAGCAAAATGCAAAAATTCTTGTGTACTTAGATTTAGGTGAAAGTTAAAGAAGCCCACATGTTCAAAATTAGTCCAGAGCCCTCCACTACAGTGTCACTCATAGCCCATGTCGCTTCTGGACAAACCAGATCAATCGGTCAAATTTATGCATGTGTAAAAAAGTATGTTTTGTTTTCCTGTCATCTGTACCTATAGGCGCCTCTGCACAGGAAAAAGATATCGGCCATCTGCCTTCTTTTTACAGAGGAGAATGCTTCTGGGGGTGAGTGTCCATTCAGTGTGCTTTATTGGTAATTTTCTTGTGATTAAATTGAGTTGTTGGTCACACTGGTGAGCATGCATCAAGTGAGACTCCTCTATTTAGGCGAGTCAGGGGTCCTTGCGAGTATCGTATATGCGAAGATAATTCATCACTAGAGTACGTAAAAGTGTTGAGGCACAAAGCTGAAACATAAATAGGCTTCTTTTTTGTAAGGAAGTTCAAGACATTTTTATTAGGTAAGCTAATGTGAGGAACAACATGCACTGAAAATCTGTAATTTGACAGACATAATGCACAGACAGTGTGCATAATAAAACAGGCAGCTGTTCTGTTTTAAAATATGGGGACATAATGTATGTAAAACACAAAATTTTTCTGTCACGGGTTTCATGAATGTTTCCTCTATTATTATTTCAATGGAATCATTATTTTTTTTAAACACGGATGTTCCCTCTTTATGACTAATAAGAGAATCTATGTCCATGCATGAAATGCATGGTACATTGCGAATATTGAGAGTGAAATAAACTTTGTGTGAACTGCTATTTTAGTTCCCCAATTGACACTTGTGTGCAATTTCACCACCAACATAAGTGTAGGCAGACATATTTCATATGCACTATCAGTCGTAATTTCTGAAAAAAAAAAAAAAAAAGTATGCCTACTCCATGGGCCAGTCAGTACCACTTGGAAGCATGGCTGTAGTACTTGTAGGGTTCGTTCTGGGTATATTTGTCTTGAAGTGCTGGGTGTCTTTCACTTCTCATATGTCCTATGTGGCGTGGTTATCTGTACTTGTACCACATGTTACAATTACATTTGTCACATTCATGAACTCTTGAAACAGACTTGCGTGCATGTGTGTTTTCTAAATTATGGAAAAAGTCAGTATTGCTGAATACGGATGCTACATAATTTAACACTTTTCGTGTTACTGATTGTCTGTTGTCCCAGTTCTTTCATTTTTTAATTATGAAAATGAGGTTGGCCAACATTTTACCAGCAGTTTTCTCTAATCCGAGGAAATTTTTTACGGTGATCATGTTGGGGATAAAAAAAGTTTGTGAGGCAGAAGGGAACAGCTTGTGTCTCCATGCAGAAGTGCACCTAAAGGAGTACTCACAAAAAATTTTTTTAGCCAAGTAAGGTAGCTGTTTATTCCACAACAGTGGTGGAGACCTCCATTCTTAAGCATACAATCATTATTAAATTATGCTATCCTTTAATGTGAATAATTCAAAATGGGTGCCAAATGGAGTGAGGCTGCAAGCATGTTGACCAGAACTCCTGACACATCACAGAAATTGGGGGCTGGGGGGGTTCACAGCCACGTGATATCACTGTTGGACATGTTGATCTCTTCCTGAAAGTTATAAATGGTAGATAAAAGGACGAGACGGTGAGACTTGTGCTGCATGTTCCTAGAAAAGTGACAGCGGAGGGCCTGTGTTGATGCAGCAAGTGCAGAATGAAAGAGGCATGAATGGCCCTGTTGCTGAGCTTTTGGTGACACAGCCATGTGTGGCTTGCATTCACTGCACTTGGCTCACCAGCTTGAAATTGAATCCAAACATGTTGAAATAAAAGAGATACAATTAAAAAAAATTCTTGTGAGCTTATGCACACAAGCCTCTCTACCTTGATAGCTGGGTTAGTAGCTGTATACTCACTGTTGCAGAAAAGGCTACAGCTTGCCTTCAGTGCTCTCTGAAGGGAAGATGGGGGTTTAGGGCTGACATTTCTCGAAGACATAATTGCTCTTTGATGATTAATGTGTGGATATTCTGCTTTTTGTGTAAAAAGACGAGAGCAATATCTGAAGACAAGCATATGCAGTCCTGGTGGCTTAAGAAGCCGTAAATGTGGTTGCATTGAGTATCTACCATTTAATGCTTGAGTGACAGTCATCACTAAAAATCAGTTAGAAATTTAAAGGTAACCTACTTTCTAATAGATATGGCTCCATTTCTTTTTTTTTTTTAGAAATCAGCAGGGAGGATGCATTTAATTGCAACACAGAGTACTACTCTGTGTTGCACCATTTGATTATTGAATACCAAATATTTCCAATTTCAAAACAAAGTAAAATACGAATGTTACATGGTGTCCGTTTAGCACTAAAGCCTCATTTATGTTATTTGATACAACTTATGTCAACAATTGTATGTCATGTCAACTGAGAAGATTGTAAATCAAACAAAGGAACAGTGATTGTATCTGGTGCAGCATAATAATGACAGTATTGAAACAAACAAATGGTACGTGACCAGATGCACTTAGTAGTGCAGTACTTGTTGAAGCAACTGAGCTACTGCGGCACCTTTTCCCCATCCACTTTCCCCATCCACTACTAGAACTAACCTTGGGAGTGTTAGCCAGCGCCGACACTCACAAACCATGGCAGTGGATGTAGAACATCCTTTCCTTTTTTTTTTTGCCTTCAGGCAGCATGTGCGGGTCTATTGACCAGTTGCCTTCACCCAGAAAGATCGCATACTCGTGACGCCTGCGGCAGAAAAGATGTTCCACATCCGCCGCCAAGGTTTGTGAGTGTTGGCGCTGTCTAACACTCCCAAGGTTAGTTCTAGTAGTAACACATAAATACCCAAGAAAGTGGATGGGGAAATGGCACCACAGTAGTTCAGTTGGTTATAGCATCACACGCTTAGTGCGAAGATGTAGGATCGTTCCCCACCTGCGGCAAGTTGTTTTTTCATCCAATTTCAGTGCCATTAATTTATCATTTCTTTAATTTAAATAGTAAGTACAAGTAATTTCCCCTATGCTGTCCGTGGTGTCTTTGTTTGTTGGCTTCTCATGACATGGTTCAGAAACTTCATTCAGTTGTCGTCAAACTGCGTTTGCCATTCCTTCTTCATCATTCCATTGTAACCATGCTGTCATCAAGCATAATTAAGCTGCTATTGTCATGCCGTTGTGATACTGCCGTGGTCATTCCATTGTCGGCATTCAGCTTTGTCATCCGATTTTTTTCATACCGCTGCTGTCAAGTCATCGTCGTGATACGCTCGTCATCCCATTGTCTTCATGTCGTTGTCGTACGAACACCATCACTTCATAATCGTCATCCCATTGTCATCACGCCATCATCATCATTTTTGTCGACATCATTTCTTCGTCATTCTATCATCATCATACTGTTGTCATGGCCATGGCTGACCTTGGTGAGCAAGTGTTGTAAAGTGTGCCGATTGTGAAGACAGTGTATATTGCGTATAGACAAATCAATGGAAATCACAGAATGACCACTGCATATTCTAAATAAAGGTGTCTTCAGCAATACAATGATTTTCTACACTGCTTAAATGTTGATCACATAAATGTCAATATTCATCATGAGATTGTTTCTGCCGGAAAAAAGCCTTGTGCCAGCCCATTTTTTTTTATTTCAGTGAAGTTTCGGAATCTTAAAGGTTACCAAGGTGATAGCTATTAAATAGTGCCCATGTGGCATGTATAGAGCAAAAGAAGCTATTGTGCAATATTGCAAAATTTTAGCATCTTAAAAAGCGTCCAGGAGCATTTTGCTTTTTTGTATGTCACGTAACGGAAAAAACATAAAAGCTAAATAAACTTGAAGTGTTCTTTAAAAAGAGCAGCTGTTATCATACCTCAGGTTTCATAATTGTAGATTTTATAATAATTTTCATTGGCATGTTTTATCATTAGGTAGCTTTGTGCTGCCTTACCAGGGTGACCACTTATGCTTATTTTGAACAGATTTGGGGATTTCACTTTTGCTGAGTGACTTGTCCAATTCTTCATTGATTTGTGGTCTTGGGACTTGTCAGTGTTCAACTTATTTAAACTATAAGGTGGAAAGGGGTTATCCAAACCATATTCTCACATTCGTAAGTCCTTCCACATGATCAAACTTCTAACTTGCATGGACTGGGGCGCTAACTTGGGTCTGTAATCTCATCAGAAAGAGCAACCGAAAAGTTACTGTAATTATTTAGCGCTACATAGCATTGTAATGAAAGTCTATAACTGGCTTTTGACCAGATTTTTTCACCATCTAAGAAATTCAACCATCTCCATAAACATTTATGAAAATATTTAAAATGTACAATATTTCATTCAAATGAGCAGATTGAAACCCTTTGCATCGTGAATTTTATTACTTATAAAAAAAACTAATGGAGGTTTTGGCAACATATCGAAAGCTTTTCTCATAAACTGCCAAAAATTCAAGGTATTTAAAACAGCGTATGGATGGTTCTTTGGATTCCTCATTTCACAGCATAACGATATGAAATATGGGCTTAAATTAGTGTGAGACCACCCTTGTGCCACCCAAGACAGTGTATATTTCTTGTGCAGGAGGCTCCAAAGACAGAAGCCCAACCTCAGCATGATGCGGCATATGGGCATTCTGTATTCATGAAATATCAGGGAGAATCATATTTATCTGCAGCATAAAAGTCAACAAATTAGTATGTAATCAGAATGGCTGACACTTGGCATTCCGATATTGACCTGTTTTTTTTTTGTCTAGGTAGAATATTGTCAAACGTATTCATACATCAATCATTGAACCACATAGAGTTACGTAGTGTTTGAATGAAATATTTTGCCGTTATTAGGCTATTCACAAGGAATGCTGCTCACTTTGACTTGTTTTGAGTGGACTGTTCTGTAGTTGGCTTGAATTCACTGTGTCCATCTGCACCATACTGTTCTATGTTGCACATCAGTCTGTGGCATCTTTTAAGTATTTTAGTTTATCATGCAAATAAAAAGCGGAGGGGGGGGGGGCATCAAGTTGAATATTCTTGCATTTATGCCTCTTTTAATTATTTGCACTGATGGGAAATAAGTATGCTGTATGCTTGGTTGTGTTGCCAACTGAAACCTTTTGTCTGCCTTCTTTTTTGCTTGCAGTTTCCCAGAGCTATATTGCCACAGCTGGAGAAGACAATGTCATCACGATATCACAGCTTTATCGTATCCTTCTTGGTTTACTTTTTTAATTTCAAAGCAATGCACTTTTACAAAAATGTGCACACCACCTAAAACATATATGGTTAAGTTGCTTATTGCAACTGTCATATGTGGGCTTTGGCAAAAGAAGTCAAAGCATTGCTTATCACCTAAGCACCCTGCCAGTATCCAGTGCTCATTTCCCAGAAGAATCCTTAATGTGTTGTTATAGTTAAACCTTGTTATAGAGAAATATTTTGTAATAAAATAATGGATCTAACAAATGAAACCCATATTCTTCGTCCCTCAGTTTAACTTGGCGAAATTTTCCTGTCAGTGAATTTCACAAACTATATTTTCTCCTGAACCAATGAATAATTAGCCATGATAAGCCATATTATTTTCTTTGGCAAGCTAGTACTGTTCTGCAGGGCCGAAATTTGACAACAAAGGATATTAAGAGATAAGGGCTGCTCAGTGAGTGATGAAATGAAAATTGACCGATGTAACTTTGAGACGGGAAGATGCAATTGTATGGATATAGAGAGCAGATGCAGGCAGCTAACATTTTTATAGAGATTAAGAGAATGAAACAGAGCTGGCCATGTCATGTGATGCATAAAACACTTAAGTAACCATGGGTACCAAGGGAGGGGAGATGCAGTGTGAAAGAGCATGGGATTGGACTAACTAATGAGGTCAGGAAACTTGTAGGTGCAAGTTTGATTCAGTTTATGCTAGTTTGCAAACTAGAGAAGCCTTCCTCCTGCCCTGGACTGCGAGCAGGCTTCTGATGATTTACTTTGCGGCACTCACTTAAAGCAGCAGTCCAAAACACATTTAGCTTGTCATGGGGCAATAAGCTAAACATCTATCTTCCTCAATGGCTAGATGCAGGGACTTGGGCATGTGGCATTGGGAGCTGTGCCAAAGGCATATGTCTACACTGCTCACAGTGTGTGGTGAACTGAGTGCCTAATTGTGCTCAGGTCATTGGAGCATAGTGGGTTTGGTTTGACTGCCATTCTGTAGATTTCACCAATGCAGAACAAATGAACACAGTGAATACAGGGGCAGCAAATAATCAGCAGTAAACTTGTGCATCTTGTGTGGGGGCTTGTGCAGTGGGCAATAAAACCATTGAGGATTGCAAACAGCTTACTTTTTCAACACATTGCCGCGCCTCTACTCCGTTGAAGAGGAGAACGCGAGTGTGCATTAGCGTATTTGTAACAGCGCAGTGAAGAAGAAGAAGTCGCGGTTGCGCTCATAATTAAAACGGCGACCTGCTGCTGTGCCTCCTGCTGTACAACCCCTTTGACATTGCAACACTGGTGGAGGTGCTGGAGCCTGCAACCCCATGCGGGCAACCCCTATTAGGAGCCGTACACCCAGTCCTGAAGCTCCACCTCTCGTAACGACTCCAGTGCATCGTTTCAATCGGTGCCTGCTTGGCCTTAGCCCGGACTTCCCTCCCGTTGCGACTCCTACCAGCGTGACTACAGCATTGGCGCTTCTCCCTCCTTCACACATGGCGGCTAGCCTTTCCCAGGTGACTCTTGAACACCCTTGCGTCCCCTAAATATTCCACGGTGATGCCTTTGAAGATGTCGAGGACTGGCTTGACCAGTACGAATGCGTCGCTCTGGTAAATCGCTGGAATGAACAACAAAAACTCGCCCATGCTTATTTTGCACTAGAAAACAGCGCTTGTACATGATATGCGAACAGGGAAGCGAGCTTCCAAATGTGGGGCAATTTTCGTCGTCAGCTCCTCGACACATTCTTGAGCTCGGACCGGCGAGATTACGTGCAACAACTTATTGAGGCTTGGGTACAGAAACCCAACAAGATCGTCGCCATGTATGTAGAAGATGTGGCCAGTCTGTTTCGCCGAGCTAACCCCAATATGACCGAGACAAAGAAAGTGCGTCATCTAATGCGGGGAATTAAGGAACCACTCTTTACCAGTCTTGTACGAAACCTGCCAACAACGGTCGACGAATTCATCAAGAAAATTGTCATTGAGCGCGCGCTTCAGCAACGTTGCCGCCACTTTGACCACCAGCCCAACAACATGCCAATCAGCTCCGCAGCTCAGATTGTTGATCACACTTCTTTACGGGACGTGATTCGAGACATCCTGCGTGAAGAGCTGCGAGCCCTTGGCATTCCTCCTACTGAGTCACTTGTCGTTTCTGTCGCCAAAGTCATGCGCCAGGAGTTACAGCAAGCCTTCTCCTCACGAGCCCCATGTCCAGCAACATGTCCGCCGACCTATGCCGACATGGCCCGACGTCCTTCCCCTTCACCGCTGGTAACGCCATTTCAGTCACGGCCCGTTCCCGTGCTGTGGTGGCATTGGAAGTCTGTGAGACAACCTCGAGTTTGCCATGCCGACTTGTGACGCGCGGCCGACCGTCGACCCCTCTGCTTCCATCGCATGTTACGTGCGAAGGAGACCGTTTATCACCCTTACGTATAAAGGGGGCCGTTTACTTTAGTTCGCGAAGGTGAGCGCAAGAGCGGCCAGCTGGTTTATGAACTCAGCGTCGTTCTGTTCCTCTTTCCCCACTTGGGACCGCAATCATGTTCACCAGTCTTCGTTTTCCTCATGCGTAACAATATTTTCAGGATAGCTCGTAACAATATCTATCATACCACTCCTTCATAAAGAGAACCTCATCATGAGCTCTGTTCACTAGACTCCTTGGGCTGGCATAGACACCTGGCTCCAGAAGTGATCGAGGCATCATACAAGAGTACAGTTCTGGAAAGCACCTAGCAGCTGCAAATCTATCACTGGCTCACTGATCCTAAGTTCTACAGCCATTGTCAAGTAAAGATGACTTGGGAGGCTGCTGACACTCAGAGCTTTCATTCGGTAACATGGTTAATTCTACCAAAAGGAAAATTAAATGCCTCACTGATTGTACTGGAGATTGGCATCAGTTGGGCAGCCTGTGGGTACAGGCTGCCTGAATGTACACTGGAACTATATTCATGCTCACACAGAGTTCTACAGGTCACTTAGTTTGAAACCTAGGCACCATGCTCTTTGTAGAACAGCAGCAGCAAAGAATGCCCCATAAAAAGAAAATGAGGAGGTGGGGAAGCACACCAGACCAGAGGCCACATGTACAAGAAACCCCACATCACAAAACACCCCAAAGACTACAAATTTGGTTCCTTTTAGAGAACTGAAGAGAAGGTGAAACTTTGAGAGCTCTTTCCTCAAAACTGTCTTTCTGCCTTTCTGCTCAGTTTCTGGGGCTGATTTCTTCGTTACCGTTTAACATATTTTGACTGTTTTTTTTTTCTTTTTTTTTTTTTTCTTTTATGACGTTCCTTGGTCTAGAGTGCAGGTCGTGACATTCTCGCTTTCTTATCTTGATGCTTTGTAAGTTTACGATATGGCTATTCATCTACCCCGAAAGTGTGCTTGATGCAAAGGTAACAAAATATGGCACTCCAAAAGATTTGTGTTGCGAAAAAAAAATGCAAGAATGTCACGACCTTCAGCACGCATTTAGCTATGCAGTCAATACTCAACAAGCCTTCTATCGCGTTTTTTAAGTTCCCCAGGCTATCCAAAAAGTTAGAGGGAGAAAAATTCTGCTCAATAAAATTGAATAAAAGGTTCTCAAGACATCGCTCTGAAACTTTTTTGGGAGCATCAGGAAGGCATTCTAAGCATTTGTGCCAATTTTGATCAAAATTCATGAAGAAATAAGGAAGTTGATTATCAAAGCCACGTCCCCCCTTAAAATGGCAACCTGCGGCTGTGCCTCCTGCTCTACAACCCCTGTTTTGACGTTGCAACAATATTGTCACTGTTTCAGGCGTATAACTATGTGGGCCAATAACAATTTAACTTCAGCATGCGTAAAAATGGCTGTTGTTTCCTTCTAAAGTCGCTACTTAGTGAGCAACAATTGGTTTGTTACTAAATTTGAACATCCAAGGTTAGCTTTACATGTGGAGCCAATCAAGACTTCTTTGCTGTCTCAAATTAATAACTGTGAAAAGAAAAGAACAAACTGTGAATTATTTGAAAATTAAGTGTGCCATGAACTATGTACTTCTGTGATAACTCTGACATTTCGGTGTTCCACATTCGTGGAAATTTTCATCACTGATGTGACCTTTGTATTTGTAGGTAGTTCATGACGAGTGACGGCAACCAGTAGCACTTAGGTGCCGTCACTTATAGATGCTTATCTGTGGTAGTGGTGCCTTATTATATGGCATGAAACAAGTTTCCCTGCATATGATTTTGCACTTTCTCTGCATGTTTCCCTTTAGATACTAAATTATCTAGACAGTTTTGGGCTTTGGCTTTTGCATAGGGCACTAGGGAATGCTGGTAGTCACCCACAAAGGTGGCTATGGCATTCTGCGGCTGAGGTCTCTGATTCTATTGTTGGTCATGGTGGCTGTGCTTGTGTGCTCCAATTTAGGTGATGCGAAAGCTACAAAACTCCAGGTGGTCTGAATTAATCTGGAACCCTGCACTATGGTCTCTCTCATAAAGCATGTGTTGCTTTGGAAAATCTAACTCCGTGAATCAATCACTGCACGTTTGAATGCTCATGTTCCTTGACCTAGGCTCACAATCTTTCCAGAGGAACACACACATTTAGTGCAGCGTGTGGCATGCCGCTTGTATGGCCACATCTCATCAGTCAAGGCACTGGCTTGCTGTCGACCTTCGAACTTGCCTGGCCGTGAGGAGAGGCTGCTCGCCTCTGTGGGAGGTCGTGCTCAGCTGTGCCTCTGGCGTGTCAGTGCCTCCCGACAGTGTGAGTCACTTCCTGTTTGTTTTGACTCATTTTAGTTATGTCACTGTTTATGATACCCATGCCATGTACTGTAGTGAATAAATCCTCGAATGCACTCTTATCAAAGCCAATGCTACACCTTGAGTTCTGTGAAACACTGCGAGGAATATATGAGAATGCAGGAAAAAAAAGAAGTTTTTGCCATTGTTTTTCTTGCCCCAAATTTTTTTTTTCAGGGCTTCATCTATATGTGCATTATCTGTGTAAGCTTCTGCTTCTCTAAGGGTAGATGTCTCAAAGCTAAGGGGTTAGGATAGAGGCTGTATTGTCAAGCACTACTGAGGAATAAATCTTTGGGAAATTGTGTGTGTCCCTATGCCATAAAGGAGTCTAGGAAAAGGGCATGCTAGTTGCTCTACTTTGCACGTGCACTCTAATTCTGTCTGGTGTCTGTGACAGGAGCACATTTTTGTCCTTGCAAAATGTAATTGGTAAACCTTGGTCGAATTTGTCTCAAATCAGCTGGATTTCAGTTAGATTGTGTGGAGTAACTGCCAGCCCATAATGCAGCCTTATCTTTTCCCTGGCCATTTTAGTCAGCGTCTACCTGCGCCTGTTTATTTTTTTCCTTTGGTATATAGCATGGTCAGGCTTCTACTGTATTTTTTTTTTAACAAATATAGTGTCCCAGAAATGGGTGCAATGCTAACTGTCACTAAAACAATGTAACTTGAGTGTATTCCAATTTAATGATATTCAAATAATGCAGCTACCCAAGACGTAAATTACTGCACAGGCCCAGAATCACCGTAACAGGCAAAAATGTTCCTGTGTTTCTCTTTTATGTTTTATGTTGCCATTGACAGAAGTGGGCTTCTGTACATTGGTTATGCCTTTCCGCATGAGCTTGATCTACCTGTATGTGAACACAGTGTACAACACTATGCATAAGCTTTTGTGGTCCTCGCCACCATTATTGGCTCCTGACAAGAATTAACAAAAGAGCTCTGCACTACATTTAACTCTGCTTAATTATTTGAGTGACTTGATGGAATTTAAGAAAATGAGATCAACAGCAGTTTTTGTGTTGTAGAAACGTTCACTTAAATGTCTATCATAGAATACTGAAAACAAACGCAGTGAAAATTTGGTTAAAACAGCGTTATTGTTATTGAAAAAGTGTGTGTGTGGTTAAATGTGGTTGAAGGTTATCTTTTCTTTGTATTTAGCCTGGAGCTTGAATTTTTAATGAATGTTTTCTGCACATTGATAGCATTTCTTCCTTATTTCCTTTGAGTGCTTAAACCTGTAATACTGAGCGAATGCTCACGTTAATTGCTTGAGGGTTACTTCTAAAAACTACTCAATGTGCTACCTTCCTCAGATCAGAGATGCTTACAGCAGACCTGAAAGTTTGCTCCCATTTGTCTGTGGGCACACAAAGGAGTGTTTCCACATGACCTCATTGTGTCTTTTGCAAGGCCAGATGTTGTTGCACTACTGTGAAAAGGTTTTGTTTGTTTGTTTGTTTGTTTGTTTGTTTGTTTGTTTGTTTGTTTGTTTGTTTGTGTGGGGGGGGGTGAAAGATAAGGAGAGAGAGACATGTATCATAGTGTTTCAGAGCAGTCATACATATTAGTTGTATCCATCTTTCCTGCAATTTTGCATGTTTTCAGAATATGGCTCAGTGGCTTGGTCCCATGGCATGTAGCTCTGACATCCAAGAACATAGCGCACAGTCTTGCTGGTCTGCAATGTGCTGTAGATGTAATAGGTGTGCAGCATAGCTACAGTCAAACCCAGGTATATCATACCTGGACATATCGAATTATTCTCTTTATTAAACAGTTGCAACATCCCCTTGGAAATCTCATGCAAAAGTATGAAATACAGTCAAACCTCAATATAGCAAAGTTGTACTTGCAGCAAAAAAAAAAAAAAATTGACCAAATCATGAATTTCGTTAATACATGTATGAGGTTATAAAGTTTCATCAGTAAAATTAATTTCACTAATTCCCAGAACATTCCTGGGGGATAGTATGTTGTTAGTAAACACTCATAAACAAATAGCAAAAAAGGTCGGGCCATTATAAACAGCACAATTACAAGCGCCAGTGCATGCGAGGCAGATCGCGTCAAGAGCACTACATTGGTGTGGCTTGTGGCGCCATAAATAAAAACTGTGCTTAGTGTCCATAGCCACCATCAGGTGGCGCCCTCAAATTCAAAACAAAGTGTAAAAAGATGTGGACGTTTGTCATTGGAAGAAAAAAAAATGTGCAGTTTTGCCAGAAAGGCGTAGCAATGACGATAGCAAAGAGACAACTGCACAAAGCAGGATTCTTAGTGTTATCGGTGTCACATGCACTTGGGCAAGCATGAACAGGTCTCACTCGATGACAATGAACACTCGCTGTCAAAATGCAAATGAACCAGGGTGTCTATCGACCGGGAAAACCGGGAATTCTCAGGGATTTTGAGTAGTCTGGAAAAACTCAGGGAAAACTCAGGGAATTTGTACCTCTATCAGGGAAAATTGGTAATTTTGTTGAAAGGGTCGAAAGTCGCGGTAATGCTGGCTCGAGTAATAGACAGGAATCGTAATGAATCCTATTTGACGCCCTGTCGAAGGCTGGAGGAGTTTCCAGTGTACAGTCAACGACCGACTTTCGCGGTGCCCGATAATTTGGACAGCTTCGCGGCACCACCACGTACCCCATAGAGTCAATCTATCAGAACGTTTGGAATTTCGGACGCGAAAACCCTTTGCCGTCCGATTTTCCGGACTGTTTGCCGTGACCACAGGTCCGAAACGGCATTAATCAAAGCCATCACCATTGCCGTTTTGATTACTTCGCCGCCTCGAACCGGCGCTCTCGCACGCAGATCCGCTGGCAGCCGTAGCCACCACTGCGGCAACGCTAGACCTAGCTGCTTCGACTTTCGCTGTTAGCTCCTTGCCGTTAGGTGCCGTGTTTTTCATTGAAAGAATTCGCTGCTGTTAGCAATGGTACTGACAGCACCTTCGTGGTTCTCGCGATTGGCCTAGAAGCTTGGAAAGCACGGTGCATTGCATAAAGCCGGTTTCTGAAAGTCAGCTTCGTCTGTATACAGAAATGTTATTTGGTGAAGCATACGAAAATGTATTACAGTGAAGCATAACAAGAGTGGGAAGGGGCTATTGCCACAGAACACAGTATGTATTCCTTAATTATGCACGCGTGCATCCGGTATCTTCTGTTACAGTACGAGCACCGCTATGCCTAATACGTGTACCGACAGGCCTTCAGAGCATTTTCGAATGTGCCTGTGGCGGTTTGAGCCCCTTAAGGGCAGTAAATGACATGCATTAATTTTTTCCAGCTGGCTGATTTTTCGGACGTTTCGCGGCCCCTAAGGGGTTCGAAAAATCGAATTTGGACTGTGCAACTGACCAAGAATTAAGATGCTTCAAATGGTCCGTGGGGTGAACGAGTGGCGGAAAGAGGACAAGAACAGAAAGAACCTACATATTGAGGAATGAACAGGAAAGGAAGCGTGCTGCCGCCGTTTTGAAGGAGCTTGAGCTAAAGAAAAAAGTGTCGGCTGATGCCGAGATGTAGGTGTCCCTCTTCCAAACCAAAATAAACTTTTTAAAGCAGTGAAACACAACACTGAGGCGTTGTATGCGGGCCGACAGTATGTCAGTACAGTTGAGGTTGACTTACGAGCTGTTGGGAAAGAATCTCATTTGTGACAAAGTTCGGGCCTCATATCACTGAAATTGCTATCAGTTGATAGAAATCGCTCATATTCGAAAGTATTTGATTCTGTATGCATCTCCTTTTTATTCGTATTTGAGGATGTCGGATCCGACTCGATGTGCAACTTTTTTCGAAGACATTTTATTTGCTGTGCATTTTACTAACCCCTCCTTTCTATCCTCTTTTTGAATAAAATAAACACTACTCCTTAGTATTCAAACTGAATTAAGTTGTTTTTTTTATTTTTTCATATGCTTAGAGAGTGATGGCATCGGGCGACATGGTTTCAGCCCGTCTTGACATAAAATATAGCTCTGCGTCACTCAGGGAATTTTGCAATGGCACTCAGGGAAAACCTGGAAAACTCAGGGAATTTGGAAATGTCAACTTGGTAGACACCCTGTGAACACTTCTCACTGTGTCTCGGAAACTTGAGATACGTGACTGCCAACACTAGACATGCAAGTACGCAATGAGCATCAAGGCACCAACCACCTCAGCTTGTTCTTAGCACTTGCTGCAGATTACCTCCAAGATACAGCTCGTGTCCCTCATATGGGCAGCCACGGCAAAGGTAGAGGAGGAGACACATGTTAGGGGGAAGGGCCGATAATCGCGTTTCTCCTACCCCCCTCCCCATTCTCCTTGTACTGAAGTAATCGTCAGATCTCGTGTTTCTCTGAGTGCTCTGAACTGCCGTGTGCCCCACGGCCTCCACAAATTGTTTACCAACGTGATAAATGGCACAGCGGTGTTTCGTGCATACCGCGTACCGGCATACGTGCTTGAACAGTGTTTCTGCCACTCAAGCTTTTCATGCAGAAAGGCGCTTGCTAATAACTTTTGCCTCAGCCAACATTTTTATAGCTTTTTGCTAGATTTACCAGACTTACAGGCTCTAAGTGCATGCTTGAAATGGCCGAACTTTGTTAAATCGAAAGTGTACCACGAAATTACTTCGTTAAATCACACACACAAAAAAAAATACACAATTTTCTGGGGAACTGAGGTGAAGAAATAAAAGTTACATCGTGAATTGTGTTGAATCTAGGTTTGACTGTACGCATCTATCAAACTCCCATTCACCGCCACATTCGGTATGTGGGCGGCAGTGCGAAGAGGTAGCCATCTTGACCATGGTTTATTTAAGCTGGCCAGCCATGATGCCGCGGGTCTCGGAAGCAGCAGCTACCACCACCACTCAGGTTGTGAGCGCACCAGCGTGTTCTATTTCTTGCGCTACCTGCACATGAGCTGTCTTCTTCTTCACCGGCTCTGGAGGCGATAGTCGTGCTGCTACAGGGCCCCCTGCTTGTGCGAAGCATGATTAAAATATGTGCAAAAGGCGCGTGTATTGGCCGGTTCTTGCCACGTGCCGAGAGTTCAGGACCTTTAGGTGAACAGCGATGAAGACAGTGTTTTCGATGGTCGTGCAACAATGGCAGTGGCGTTCGTAATGTTGTTGGTAGTGCCAGTGGCAGTAGTCGGTAACGTCGGGTTCCGCAGTCCGAGAGATGTATCAGGCAGCACCGGCAGCATAGGTTGTGAATGCGGCGCAGCCACGGTGATGCCGTAGCGCGAAATCACGGCCTGCCTCAGGTTATCGTAGATGCCCGGGCCTGGTAGAAGTTGGAGCTCCGAAATAAGACCATCTGGCAGCTCGCGACTTGCATGGAGGTAGCGCAAGTGTTGGTTACGGACGTGTTGACGTAGAAATGATTCTCGAGCTGACATAACCAGATGACAGAGCTGCTCCTGTGAAACTTTGGTAGGCCATGCATCCGCAGAAGGTACAAGCACAGAACATCGGAAGGCTTGCCTGCTGCTGCATGTGGTGAAATCTTGAATGCCGATAGCATCAGAGTTGTGGGGGTTGCTGAAGCATCGTGAAGGTTGTGCTTGTGGTGTCGACGTGACAGCGAGAGTGAAATTTGCACCTAGTGGAGCCTGTGGGAGAGCCTCTGCATCGGTGATGAGTGAGATGCCCCAGAATGGAAAGCGGGCAGCTTGCGAGAACATCCAAGAAAAGAGAGTGGTGGGCCGTATCTGAAAGCGCTTGCATTTGGCCCACTGAATTCCTTGGAAAGAGTTGTGGCGCAGCTGCCTTTGAGATGGGGAGGAGGCTCACAAACCGAGTAGAGGTTTGATGCTGTAGCCGGCATGTCCTGACGATTGGCACAGGTGGGCGCAGGCGATGTGGCACACCAAGGTGTGGGATGGCGTGATGGTTCAAATGGCGAGATCTGTTGTGACTGAGCGCTCCAGGTGGTGTAGTGAGCAAGGATGGCTGCCCGCAAGTCCTCGTAGTAGTCTGGGCCAGGGGGTGGCAGCCGGAGCCTGGAACGCAGCCAGAGCCTGGAACCTTGTTCAGATGAAAGTGGCTGTCCATCTGGGTGAACCAAATGTCCGGCTTGGCGATGTAGAATTCCTGGACACCCTATAACCTTGAGACATCTGCCAGACCGTGTGAGGCAATGTCACTCTCACCTTTGTAATCAGTGCATTGACACTCGCATGGCTGGTCTCGGTCATCCGGGTCACCAATTTGTGGGAGGCGGCGTGGAGAGGTAGCTGCCTTGGCCATGGTTTATTTAGGCCGGCTTGCCATGGTGCCACAGGATCTCGGAAGCAACTGCCGCCGCTCAGGTCGAGCACACTAGTGTGTTCTATTTCTTGCGCTACCTGCACGTGAGCCGCCTTCTTCTTCACCGTCTCTGGAGGTGATAGTCAGGCCACTACAGATATATCAATGCTGCAAGTGCACTCCTGTAAGTGTGCTTCCCCAGTGGGGCCACAGTCACTTCTCGCATCGTCGGAAATATTCAACACTGGTGAAACATCACTGTTTTGACACCATGCACGCTGAACGCATTTCCTTCACACTCGCAGGGTTAATTGTGACTGGGAATGGCCTGAGATGTACTGCAAGCCGAAAGCCATTTTCTAATCTAACAGTGTCTGCTTGGTTGACTTGTTGGCCACATATGACAAATGGACATTTAAACACCATATTGTAATGGACACGCAACAAGGCTCAATCACGACTGATTTGTCCGACAAGTGCCCTTATGGCAGCATACTGCATATTCATAGACTGGATTACTTCCGCGATGCATCAATTTCTACCTTATCCTGAATAAAAATGGGCTACAAGCACTTCAACGCACACCAGGTGCACTTGGTCTCATGGCCTGGCAATGCAGGCATTTAGGGTTAGCGTTGCTATCAGTATTGGCTGTGAGGACATGCATGCATGCTTCAAGGAGGTTAATGTAGTCAAGCAGTATTCTGAAGAAGATAATGTGACATTTATCTCCGTATACTTTTACCATGGGAAGGGTAACATTGGTAGTTGCACTGATGATGGCATGTCTTAGGCATATCACAGGACACGCCTATGTGTGATTTACTTGAGACTATTTGGCTTTAGGTAGCCCTTTAGCTTCTCATGTTGGCATATATTATCTTTATTTAAACGGACCCTGAAACGAGTTTGAAAGTTTTGTACAAACATACCGAGTCGTTAGGCTAGGTTCTTCTGATCATTAAGTGACGCATTTAAGCACTCCACATAAAGCATGTAGTTTATTATGTGGTTATATCACCTGCCACGTCGCGGGCACGCATGACGTCAATTGGGCGAGCTATCTATCCGATTGGCTACCCACATTGCATCATCAGGAATGCTTGAAACATACCGCTGCGTTAAGCTTGTTTTTAATAGTATGCATAGTAATTTGTGTAACCGTAAAAATAAGTGCACAAATGTATTAAATGTAGACGTTTCTTCAAACCAATGGCCCACTTCCACCCGAGACAGCTCTGGCCATGGGGCAGCCAATGAGATGCAGAGGGGTTCTCACATGAAAATAGGAAGTGCTTTCTTCTTTGGCGGCAAGAACATAAATGGTACCAGCATTGCATTACAGTCATCTTGCACTGCAGGTGTGTGCAGGGAGCGAACTGCAGCTACAGCACGCTGTAGATGACGCGAACGCTGCATGTCAATTTCAGCACCAACCTCCTTGGTCAACACAGCAGTCTCACGCAGTTTTAAAAAAGGCACTTGCAGTGGTAATGACAGGGTCTGCCCTTGTCAGGGAGCCAAGTTTTGTTTATAATTTGTCCAGAATAATAGCAGAAAAATATCCTAACAAGCCGAGTTATGTGGAAAAAAAAAACACATGTTGCAAAGGAAATTGAATGTGCTTTACAACATGTCACGAGAAGGAAAAATTGTGATCCACCCGAATGTAGCACAAAGCTACAAAGAAAACCTGCACAGGTTTTTCAGGAAGAACTCTTCGCAATTGAGGAAAAATTCATCCTGGTCCAGGCGGCCTCTCTCAAATAATGCTTTCTGACAAGAATTTTGTGTTAGCGCGCTATAATAACATAGCTGCAAGTAATTAAACATTACCCTCCCCTCAAGCTGTGGCATTGAGGATGAATTTTTCCTCAAATGCAAAGCATTCTTTCTAAGAAACCCATATGGGCTTCCTTTGCAGCTTCGTGCTACATTCGGTCGGATGGGTGACAATATTTCCCTTTCTTGATACTTGCTCCACCATGTGGGATCCCACAGAACTGATTTGCTTTACAATGTGTCATAACATCCATAAGAAAGCCGGCATCTGAGTTTAGTCCATGTAATAAAGAAAAAAATACTTTGGTCTGGCTCTGCCTCCTACGCAGAAAGTGGGTTCGATTCCCCTAATTATTTTTTCTCTCTCCATAATTTTTTTTGTTAGATTCTAGAGTAGTGAAAATGTTATAAATAGCCCATTTCACCACAGTCACTAGTTAGTAGCAGCGCTTTCTTTTTCCACTGACGGCTACAAAGAAATCTGACAAGTGTAATATATAGGCAATCGTAAATGTGCGTATTTGATATTTTCGTGTTATCAGGCAATTAGGAAACCGAAATAGTACTGGAAACTACTACTTGATAGTTTCTACATTCGTATACTCTCGCAGCAATGCAGCAAACACCTGCAACGGCATCAGTCCCTTTTCGCTTTTATGTAGCATTAAAAAAAAGCCAGTGAACATTGTGTGCAGTGCTGCCACATCTCCATCCGCCGTGCAGGTATCGTTTTTAAATTTCGGTTCATGCAAGAAAATACTTTGAAATCTGTGACGCATCTCTGACGTTCTGGTGCTGAAGTTTTGGAACAAAATTCAAGAAAGTGAACTGTAGCCTACATTTTCTGCAGTAATAATTAACTTTTGCCTGCAAGGTGAAAATACTATTTTAGAGAACACTTTACCAGTCTAAATTGTTTTGTGTCCCTTAACGTCCCTTTCAAAACAAGTGTTAGTGAAGCATTTTTGCAGTCTTTGAGTTTTGTTCCTATCATGTTTGGTGCTTGTGCTCAAGTGCATGTCTTTGAAACATGGGCACTCAGAAAAAGATGCAAGTGCTTTCCAGTCTAGGCATGCACACTCAAGTATAGAATCTGCCTCTCAATCGCTAAATACATACCTTGGTCTGAAGTATTTCAGTTCTTTCATTTTTTTTATTCCAGAAGAATTTGTGGGCTGATCTGCTTGTTATTTATCAGATGGTAAACCCACTTGCAAACTCTTTTATGTACCATCTTTATTCACGTGTTGTCTTTGTGAAGTTTTTTTTTCCTGCTCATGGATGTACAACCAGTGGATAAACAGGGAACCAGCAAAAAAGACGCACACATAAGGGAAGAAGCAGGCAGGACAGTACTTCTTCCCTTGTGTATGCATGTTTTTTTTGTTTTCCTGTTCATTTACAAGCATGTACCAACTTGCACAGCAAGTAACTCTTCTTAATGAAAGCAATATGTTGGCACATTGTGATCCCTGTGCTGTCTCATCACACATCTGTTTATAGGCTTGTGTGTATCCTTGACCCCTTCTGTGGTGCATGCTTCTAATGAAGGGGCCATCTTGGATGTGGGCACTTTCCCACACGTGTCTTTGCTGAAAGCTAGAGCAGCGTACAACATTCAAGAACCACTCTAGATCAAGCATTCAACATTCGACATCAAACTCCTGGAAAGTCGGGCAGGCTCGCTTCAGCCTTTGAAGTTTAAGGCTTTTTTGTTGTTTGTATTGTTGCATTAATGGTCATGTATATTTTGAAGCTTTTCTGTTGTTTGTATTGTTTCATGTTTGGGTGAAATTTTTTGTCTGTTACTGTCGATTTCGTTTAGTTCATTTAGTTTTACTGCATTTGCTCCTTGCAATTGTATAATTTCCTTCGTTACATTTATTGTAACTCCTAACTGCAGAAGTATATCTTGTTTTGTATCCTTCTTTACTTACTGTCTTCCATGTTTCCTTATATATAATTTTAATGTGGTGCTCCTCATTGCTTTAGAAAAAGCATATTTATAAATAACAGCAGGTCCTGATACAGATGGGACCACCTTCCGTATATTATTGTTTTTTATAACCTGTAATCTATAATGAATAAATCAGTTTCAGTTTCAATCCTTGCATTGCAGGCATTACAGTGACCAGTATGTTTGCCATGATATGATGCACTGAAATAGAGATGTGTAATGTGTTGTTTTCTGTCTGTGGTTGCATGCTCGCAGACAAGCATTGTGCACTAAGCCAAATTTTCCACTCTATTAGCCTTGCTGCAGTTTTAATTTTGGTCCTTTATTTTATAGTCTCAAAAATTAAAGCTTTATGACAATGCTGCCCTGTGTGATGCAGGTAGCATGTTGAGTGAAGAGCTGCATGACCACCGTTTGTGGTCCCTGGACCGACAGCAGCGAAATGCCTATCGCTTTCCGTCTGCGGACCCCCTTGCACGATACTTGGATGTCTGTGTCTGGGAGCATGGGACCACCGATTTCCGTGTTGCCACAGCTGCCTCTGATGCCCTAATACGGTGAGCGGCATGAATTATTTTTGGGTAGTTGCATAGACATGAGTTGACACTTGACAGGTTATAGGTTGTTGCAAGAACAGTGGACAAAGCAGCAGCTACCTCTCATTTTTCATAGACCAGTAGGTATATTGTTCCTACCCCTGTGCAGTGTTTGCATTGGTATTGCAAGGTAGAAAAATTAAGTTTTAATACATTTGGCCTGATGATAGGTAGCGAGGCACTGGAAGTGGTAAGGGAATACATCTACTTAGGGCAGGTAGTGACTGCGGATCCGGATCATGAGACGGAAATAATCAGAAGAATAAGAATGGGCTGGGGGCGTTTGGCAGACATTCTCAGATCATGAACAGCAGGTTGCCATTATTCCTCAAGAGAAAAGTGTATAATAGCTGTGTCTTACCAGTGCTCACCTACGGGGCAGAAACCTGGAGGTTTACGAAAAGGGTTCTACTTAAATTGAGGACGACGCAACGAAGCTATGGAAAGAAGACTGATGGGTGTGACATTAAGGGATAAGAAAAAAGCAGATTGGGGGAGGGAACAAACGCGAGGTAATGACATCTTAGTTGAAATCAAGAAAAAGAAATGGGAATGGGCAGGACATGTAATGAGGAGGGAAGATAACCAATGGTCATTAAGGGTTACGGACTGGATTCCAAGGGAAGGGAAGCGTAGCAGGGAGCGGCAGAAAGTTAGGTGGGCGGATGAGATAAGAAGTTTGCAGGGACGACATGGCCACAATTAGTAGATGACCGGGGTAGTTGGAGAAGTATGGGAGAGGCCTTTGCCCTGCAGTGGGCGTAACCAGGCTGATGATGACATTTGGTTTCCAAAAATTAGGCTGCTGAAAATATCAGTGGAATAAAATGCACCTGAGATGTGCCTAAATATGCCTAAGTACATACCTAAAAGCAACACAAAGACTATTGAGGCTAAACATTGTTTTTTTTTTTTCAAGAAAAAAAATGCCTCCTTTTTAGGGACTGGGTTGTTTGGTTTACGGGGTTAATTGTTGCTCTTGGCACCGAGTTAGGCTTTTCTCCTGACCGAACTTCCGTGTAACATCACTCACAGATCTTATCGGCAATCGAACATGAGATCAGACTCACAGCTGAAATGGGCCGTTTTCACAGAGTATGGATCCACATGCAGTTCCTTCCATGTCTGAAAAGTCTGCCAGTGGCAAAACTCAGCACTAGCAACTTTGAATGACACGTACTGGATGTGCATGCATGTTTTGGCCATCGACTTAGCTTGTTGAAATGCAGTCGACATGCCAACGTGCTGATACCACAAGATAACACCGCCAAAACCAGTTGCACATTCGTATCAATACAGATCTCAATTTCTTGTTCCTCCTGTTCTTTGTATCTGCATGACAAGGTGCCGACGAGTACTCAAAATTTTCAAGACACTTTTTGTTGGCCCATTGGCACCCCAACCCCTTGCGTTTCTTTTGCATAAATGTGTTTGCAATTTTTTTTACCGATATCTGCGTGTGTGCTTATAACGAATACCGGATGTAATGAAGGTATTTTCATGGCCGATATGACTTTGTTATAATGAGGTTCAACTGTGTTGTTATTTGTAGACTAGTGTGTACAGCTCAGACAACTTATAACTGGGGGTGTGCGAATACTCGAATATTCAATTTTGAATCGAATAGTGAAAGTTCGAATAATTTGATTCGCTAATCAAATATCTAATATTCGGTTTCTCGATTTCTCAATGTTCCCACAGCGTGCGAGCTTTATCAATACAAGGTTCGACCAGGTCAACTGGACCGATTGAAACGATTAACCCTACGCGAACAGAGGGAACCACAAAAGCAGTGCATGTGGAAAGCACAGAAGCAGGTGTGAAGATCGGGCCGATTAGCCACCTGATGCATGCTTATCGCATTGAATACGCAGGTTCAGTGTTCACGCACACAGAATCACGCAATTAGGAGCTTTCTACCCATATAAAAGCACACAGACCAACGCGGCCAGCGTGCTTGCAGTACAGTAAAACTTTGTTAAACCGTACCCACTTAAACAGTAGTTTCGTTTTAACAGTAGTAGTCAAATCCCCTACTCAGAGGCCATTGAACATAATGTGCTTTGGATCCGCATAAACCGTACCAGCTTATTGCATACGTATCGGTTAATACATAGTGTTTCCACTATTCGTCATGCAATCACGGCAGTGCGTTATCCCCATCGGGCAGCCCGTCCGAGAAACAAGCCTCAGAGATTGGAACAACAGCCTCCAAGCACCCTGTGCGTTTGTGCGTGAAGCGACATCAACATCATTTTGGCGTCATGCAAGCAAGGGCTCGCGCCGTGCCGAACCTTGAATAAAAAAACACTGGGGTGCTCAGCGTTGAAGAAAAATTGCATGTCGTTCATGCTATCGAACGTGGCACGAAGAAGTCGGCGCTGGCATATGACAGGCATCTACCGTTGACTACGGTGTGTGGCATTTTGATTGAGAAGTTGCTCGCAGCACGACGTGGAAAACGACAGCACGACAGATTTTATCAACACGGCACACAAGCGTATCTTTCATTGCCAACTCTCAAATTCAACAAAATTATATTTTTTTTCTCTTTCAAATTCACTTTTTCCGATTGCCCAATAATTTGGAAAATTTTGCTGCCCCTTTTGTGTAAGAAAAGTCTGTTTCTGACTGTACTTATTTGCATAAACAATTGAATTTCACTGTAATGAAATTTGTGTATAATGAAGCAAATTCCCAATTTTACTGATTCCATTATATCGAGGTTTAACTGTACATGCACCGGGAGCAGCTCCTCCTTTGGTTTTATAAGAACCTCAATAAGGAATATGGAAAGCTAGTTAACGATGCTTTGAAACTAGCATCTTCCATTGAAAGTTCTGCTTGATGACCCTGGACAACAACTGTCTTCCATCTTCAATGACCGACGTAACATTACAGGGTGTGTTGCGGACAGCAAAGATTGTGGTAACATTAAACACGACTGCCTGTCTACAAGCAATTTGCATTTCTCAGTAAAGTGTGCTGCCCACGTGACTCCTACAGAAGTTTCATTTGGCCCCCGCTGGTTTTGAGTTGTGTAGCCCTGTTTTATGAAGTTCTTTTCCTAGCTCTGACAGCCTCTCAAAAAAAAAAACATTTTCTTTTCTTGCACTCCTGGATTGCAGCACTTCGAGCCTCAAGATAGTGTATAAGCCAAACAGCCACGTCAGAAACTTCATTGTAAAGATGAAAAGAAAGCATGGTGTTGCAAGCATTAGACAACAAGTCAGTGTTGAAGGCTGATGTAAACACTCTGGTCTGCTCGTTTTGTGGCAAAGGTGTGTGCATTGATTGTTGAAAATATGCTCAATGGTGCTGCCATTTGTAGCGTCATGCTACATTCGGGTGGATAACAATTTTGCTTTTCAGCTGCTGCTTTCGGGGTATGCAAAGAAGCAGTGGCAATATTTTAAACCAAAGCTTTCTTTACCCAATATCCTGTTGTTTTGCCTGGGATGGTCGGGTTCTTGCCGAGTAAATTCCTCCTCACTCTTGCAAAAAAAACACACAAAAAACTAGCACGTGCGACATTGGAAGTTGAACCTCGACCCCCCGGCACAGCAGCCTGATGCTCTTTAGGCCACAGTGGCACGTGTACTTCCATCGTGCCAATGCCAGCTAGCTCTTTCAGATGATCGCCGCATGTTGATGGTGATTTTCACACCATGGCAAATACCCATAACCGGAGATTGGTCAAGAAGCCAGTGATACATCTCGTGCCAATGCTGACTAGCTCTTTGAGATGATCGCCACATGTTGATGGTGATTGTGATTCCAATTTTTCATACGGGGAACACACACTTAATGGGGGATCGGCCTAGAAGCAGCCGGTACATTTAAAATAAATAAGAAGAAAGGAAGAAATACTTGCCAGTATAAGAATTGTCACATTGCCTAGCACGATTGCGCAAAAGGTCATGCGTACCCGAGCATGTAACAAAAATGCAGGAATGAAATACGCAAATTTATCGCATTTCATAACTGCTTCACGAAAGCTTCGCATCGCGTAGATTTCGTCAACCTTCTTTGCAGCCCTCGCTACATAACTTCCTTGAACCCTTCTTGAATGTGAATGTGTGAAGTCAAGATATTGTGGCCACTATCACTCAGCTTGCAACTTGGCGAAATGGTGAGTCACTGGACATCACTCTGATTGCCAGTGTCACTCACGGGTGATGAGTGCTACAAGTAGACAGTCTGTAGTAGGGGTGAGCCAGTATCAAAATTTTCGAATATGAATCGAATTCGAATACTTAGCATCAAATATTGATTCAAGTATTGAATAATGGTATGCACATATATTTATTAGCAAGTTGGTTTATTTTAACATGTTGGGACATTGTAGTTTCATTGTCATTGGTAAAAAAATTAAACTAGTAAGGCATTGTAGTAAAAGATCATGTATTTGGCTCATGTTAGCTTTGGAAAATTGAATAACTTCTGCTAGTTATTAGCAGCCCATCGTGGTTGCTTAGTGACTATGGCATTGGGCTGCTAAGCACGAGGTCGCGGGATTCAATCGCGGCCACGGCGGCCACAATTCGATGGGGGCGAAACCTGTGTGGTTAGATTTAGGTGCACATTAAAGAACCCCAGTTGTTCCACATTTTTGGGGTCCCCCACTACGGCATGCCTCATAATCAGATCGTGGTTTTCGCACGTAAAACCCCATAACTTAATTTTTTTTAATTTCCTTTCCAACCTGTGTCTTGTTATATGGCACCAATTTCCCGTAAACTCAGAGGCATTTGACCCAGTACCAGTCGTTGCCTATTGCATTTGCTGTCAAGCAATAAGCTCGGGGTTGAGGGTGGAACCTGCAAAAAAGTGCCTGTCGCTGTTTGCAAACCCGTAGCCCTTGCTATTGAGAGGCTGGCCTTCCTGCAAAGCTTAGAGGTCCAGTGGCTAAGTGTGTTGTACAGGCGAAATTTTGCCAGCAATATGAAATTATTGCAAAATTCAGCTCAAAATCAGACACACTTCCTCAAATTATATAGGAATAAATGGAAAGAACCATGTTTTCTCATGCTCAGCCAGCAATATATTTGATTTGTTTCAAATATTCGTATCCAATCGAGTACTCTAAAGTTTTCGAATACCTAGTTTTCAAATAGGATACGAATATGAAAAATGTGAGTTCTGTGAGTGCTGTGTACACAGTTGTGTGCGCCAACATTGTGTATCAACAGCAAAAGCATTGGTGAAAGTAATGATATTTAACATGTGTGACATAAATCTTGAAACACTTCTCATTGTAATTGTGCTGCAAGCTTGAATGAAATGTGCAAAACATTTTTATAAAACTAATGATGAAGGTAGACGGTTGGGTATTTTTGCTTGGTGTGAGTATGTCATTTATGCAGTGGGTTCACTTTCATTGTTTTTTACAATGCTTTGCACCAGGCATAATTTCAAGTGGCTGGATAGGTGCTTTTCAAGCCTGCTAGACATGCAGTACTGTAAAAACCGAAATGTAAGTCAAACTGCAATATAAGTCAACCCCCCAAACTATCATTCTAAAAAAATAAAAAAAGTATACCAAACCGGTAAAAAATGACCAGCATATAAAATGGGGGTCAACTTATTGCTGCGGCTTTTTGAAAAAAGTTTGACCTATACTCTGGTTTTTACGGTAGTTGATGTTTTCATATCTATTTTCCAGTAGTGAGTTTTTGCACGGAGTCGTTATTCTGTAAACTTGACAAAACTCACTAAAGAATTGAAAATTCTTATTCTATTCAGCACCTGTGTGCTTTTTATGATTCTGAAGATGTAAGGAATGCGGTGAAAATAAGTTATCAACATTTATTGGCACCTGAAGGGGCTAAGTAACATTTTCCTGATGCATTGTAAAAGAAAAGAAACTTGCACAACAGCAGAATAATTCAGTTTTTGTGACCCTGAAGCATTTTAAGAGCACAGAAACTGTGTTAATTGTGCTGTTTGTAATATTGTGAAATATGAACAGGAATATTCTTGTAAACATTTCATGCCACTATGGTTGTCTGTGTACTATTGACAAAAGCAGCGGCAGCAGCACGGACATGGAAGAGCCAGTAGCACGACCCAACTGTCAGAACTGTGTTGTAAATACTGTTAACGAGGGCTCGCCTTGAAATGTCAGCAAAGTTACTTTCCTGCACCCGAATCTTTTTTTTTTTTTTTTGATCCCATCTTCTTCATGTAGCCCTTACAAAGATACGGTGCTTGTGTTTTCAATCTTTCCTACATCTTTGTTCTTTCTGCTGGCAGGTTGTTATTGTTCTGCTTCATGATGAAACAGTGTTTCCAATTGCTGTGGTATCATTACAGACTATTTCGGTACCAGTGGGCAGGGCCTCTTGACATCCTGATGGTTATTCCAGCAGGTCAGCACTGCCTGTTTCGGGTTCTGCGCACCCCACTTCCACAGCCATCAAATCAGCAGCTCACACCACTCCAGCGTCAACAGCTACAGCAGGTGGGTGTATGCTAACGTGTTTTTCTTAATAAAATCAATAATTATTGCATTTATTTATTTATGATACAGTCGACT
Organism: Dermacentor andersoni; assembly: GCF_023375885.2. Lineage (NCBI taxonomy): Eukaryota > Metazoa > Arthropoda > Arachnida > Ixodida > Ixodidae > Dermacentor > Dermacentor andersoni. Next base: position 377,899,489 of record NC_092814.1, on the reverse strand, counting down.
TCCATTAACCCTTTGAGGGTGAATGACGTAAATATACGGCGCCGCGAACAAGTCCAAAAATAGTCGATGCCGTATATTTACGCCGCCGTCTGTACGTTTAAAAAGCACGCCAATTTCCTAACTTTTTCTTTTCTGTCATGTGCTGCCACTATGTGGGAATACAGGAAATTTTTTCCGCGCACCTCCCTCTCTCGGTTTTCGTTGCATGGCTTGTTTTAGTGCTAGTTCACTCTCCCGTGTCTATATAATACCGCTCGTACATTGGCGTGCGCGTGGGCGGGCGGCTGTTCGGGTTTTGTTCCGCGGGCAGTTTCGGTTTCTTGCACTTGAAAAACTGATGGCTATCTCGTTACTAATCGCTCAAAGGGCGACCGCCTCTTTCTCGCTTGTTTAGTGCTCACGGGGGTGCGCATAGGAAGGATGCCGCCATGCACGCGTTGCCATTGCTTCTTTTTTTTTTTTTTTGTTTTACACGCGAAAACTAATTGCCTCTGGTTGGCGATAAGATGCAGATTAGCGGAAGTTTGTCACAAATTGTGCTTTTTTGACGGGCACACAACCACACAGCTTTCTTGAGTGCGCGCACCTGTGCAGTTCGATTACGCTATGCACGGGAATATTAGTCTAAGAGCAGGAACATTTGAGTCTTGCCAAATATTATCGTGTGCGCATTTTCAAGGCCTTGAACTATGTGTATCAAAATGCATCAAATTTTTAATCCTTATAAGTTTATTTTCTTTTTCATTGTTGTTATTCATTAATGAAGAGTGCATATATACCAATGCAAAATATTTTTTTCTGACTTTACGGTCACCCTAGAAAAATTGCGGTCAATTTTTTGCAAAATAAGTCCCTAAGAAGAATTAAAATCTGCAATAAAAAATCAACCCTGGTGGTCGCATATGGTGAAAAAAATCGACCCTCAAAGGGTTAATTCGACCCAGATGAGATCCACAAAAATGGTTTAATTATACGGCAGGTAAAAATAAGTGAGCCAGAAAAAACACCAGAACACACTGCTGAATCATTTGGCAGTATATTCCCCAATTCTGTGTTCTTGATACCCTGGATAATTCAACATTTGGTTAATTCGGACTTTTTTTTTTTCCTGTCGAATCCGAATCAACTAGGTTTTACTGTATTGTGAAATTCTTTACATTAGACAGCCACGTGCCACGGTGGCTCACTGGCTATAGTTTTCTGCATCTGAGCACAAGATCGCAAGTTTGTTTCTCGGCCATGACCCGCTCCGGGGTTGTAGTGGCTCTGGCGTTGCCCTGCTGAGCTCGAGGTCGCGGGTTGGATCCCAGCAATAGTGGCCACATTGTCGATGAGGGTAAAATGCGAAAGTGCATGTGTACTTAAGTTTTAGGCGCGCTGTAAGGAACCCCAGGTGTCCAAAATTCATCTGGCGTCCTCCACTCTGGCGTGCTTTATAGTCACATATATAGTTGTTTTGCACATAAAATTGCAGAATTTAATTTTGATTCTTGGCCATGGCAGCCGCATTCTGATGGGTGTGGAATGCAAAAACGCTCATGTTGCACACTAACGCCTGGTGGCCGAAATTAATCTGGAGCCACTCACTGTGGCATCTCTCTTAGCCTGCATTTTGATTTGTAATGCTGTACCCCACAATGTGATTTTGATTAGATAGCTGTAATTAAATCACTTAAGAGTAAATTTGGAAAAGGTAAGTATGGACTTTTCTTTTTTGTAATTAAAATTTTTATGTTGATGAAATACAGGAGAAGTTTTTCAGAAATAGTCTGCCAGTCATTTCATGTAGTGTTTCTCTTCATTGTTGCTGTGCTTGACTTCTTTAACTAGTGACATTACATTTTCCAAATTTCTAGTTCTGAATTTGTGGTCTAGCAACACTTTAGGGCCCTCAAATTTGTCTCTGGGGTCTGTAAAACCTTCATTCTCTACTGAAGCTCCCTGCATTTTACGCCTAGATGAGGAAGTCCAATAAAGCATTGCAGACCCATTGCGCTTTTGACGTATCAAGCCAAAGCTGCACCTCCTTATGTCATGAGTTATCTATGCTGCTTTGCATTTATCGTGGTGGTGTGCACATATCAACTGGTGAACTGGAGCAATGCAAGGTGTCCCTTTTTCTTGGAGGTAAACAAACACTCGCCACCGCTAACAACAAAAGAAGAACAAACTTTATGACATTTTGAGACCTTTGTTTGGGTTCCTTGTTCAGAAATGCAAAAGAGACAGCACCAAAATGACATAGCTGTTGTGATCGTCACTAACCATTGTACAGGGTCCTGAATATTTGGCTGCGCGTGTTCAGACAAATATTTTGTACTCACGGCTGCACCGTTCTTGCTCAAATTTTGCAGAGTGATCGCATTTTGTTGTCGACTTCATTTAGTATAACACTAGGCAGGACTAGTCGCTTGTTTTGTAAGACAAAAATGAGAAACTATTTTCGCCTATGGGAAAAATGGCGTCTGAAAAGCCGGCCCTGGCACAGACTTGTGTTGCTGCCTGCTAGCAGCAGCAGGAAGGAGCTGCTGCCGCGTAAGCGGCTGATTTCAAGATGCCGTTTTGTCTGCGAAGCTGCTCCTTCCTGCTGCTGCCGGCAGGCGGCGACACAAGTCTGTGCCAGGGTCGGCTTTTCAGACGCCATTTTTCCCATAGGCGAAAACAGTTTCTCATTTTCTCATTTTTTCGTACAGTTATAAGGCAAGGCCCAGCCTCTTTTGTATTTGCGAACAAAAGACCTGCACGAGTCTTGAATGTTGTAAACAATGTTCTTCCTTTTTGTTGTTGTTGTTGTTTGTTGCCTGTGGTGAGTGCTTACCTCCACAAATATGTATGCCCCTCGCCAGACGAATTTCTGTCGAACCGTAGATTAAGTTGTCCGTTTGTGAGCACATGCCTGATTCATAGTTTTTTTAGTTGCATCATTATTTTTTGTCATGAATAGTAACCTCCACTCTCCTTTCCCTGGGCACTGGCACCGCTTTTAGTGGTGCAGAACGGTGCTTAGTGCATTTAGGGTTGACAGCAACACCCCTCTCCAGTATTAATGGAGGCATTTGGGCTGTATGACTTGGGATAAAAGTGAAATTAAGCAACACTCAAACCAGCAGCACTCTTTGTGTTATCTGCAGTCGTCCGTGCTATTGTCTTCTGGCAACGATGGTCTACTTCGTTTCTGGAAGTTGGAGAGCTCGAAATGTGACCTGATTGCTGTCTTCCGCCGGCACCAGTCTGGCATAAACGCCCTTGATGTGTATGCATTGCAAGGTGAGCTGTCTTTTTTTTATTAATATTTACCAGTATTTTATTTCCTTTTTTTTTATTGTTTCTGCACCTTGCTAAGACCTTGGTGCGCCACAGTCATAGCACAGAGTTTAGCTACTTGCCCACATATTTGCAATCCAGGGAGAAGTACAGAGCTTAGTGTTATTTTTCTTTTAACCACATTGCTAGTGCTTTTTGATCAGTGTATGAAAACGAGATTCAAGTCTTTTCGACTGCTTCAGTTGTTGCACCTCACCACAAAGTCGTTATGCATTTTGCTTCCACTAATGATAGCATTAACCGCCTCTTACAGCCATAATTCTTTTTTTTTTTTTTTGCTCGAAACAAGAAAAGCTATACAATGCAACTATATATCATGCTATGCATTCACTTCCATGCAGAGAAAGATCTGCATGGGCACAATTCAGAATATGAGGTGTTGAGATCGGGGACCAAGTCTCCTGCTTTTATTCTGTTGCATTGCCTCCCTCTTGCACTCTTCATGTACTACTGTATTAGCCCCGAGAACGAACTACAGGGGCGCTGCGAGCACTGCTCGCGTGACCTCAGGGCACAGATTCGTGCCTGTCGTCTGCTGCAATTCGGGTGGTGTCCGGGCGCCTTCTGCAGTGTTTCCGTTTGTTCGCTCACATTCCCTGTGCTTGTATACTTACGACGGTCGCCTCAAATATATTTTTACAATGTCTTTGTTCGCGAAAAGTTATTCAAAGAGCTTATTTCCTAAATGACAATACATTTTTCAAAGGTAATGCTACAGTGTCAGCCGAAGGAGCTTGGACCAGCCCATTGCGGGTTTTCGTGCGCGGATCTACACTCTGCAGCAGTAGCTCGCATGAATAATAAAAGCATAGATGCAAAAGGATACCATACCTACCATGGTGCAACATGCATGTCACAATTAAGCACTGGCTATATATGACTTCTACAACATTTACCTTGATCTTAACCCGCTAAAACACATTTGCTCACGACGAGTTGTTCATGGTGTAACATCAAATTTTCGCATTTCTTCACAGAAACGCTCGGCAGTAGCTCTACCCGCACCACTTGCTTAACTGCTTCTCAAAATTAGGCGGTTCTTCACCGGTTCACCTTAAGTGGCAATAATTTGAAGTAAAGCTAATTGAGGCTTAGAGCTGTTTGCAGCATACAAAACGGGCTGTACCAGTATTTATCCTCTTTTTTGAGCTACCCATTCAACTCACTTGAGCAATTTACTGGTGCTTGTTTCTGGAGGAACAGACATGACGAATGTGTTTGGCGAACTGACTCAGGCTGCTCGGCCCAAATTTTTAAGTTAAATATGCCTTTTGGACCGCAAGCTACAGCCAGAAAGAAGCCGGAAGTTCATTTATTAGTAGTATGGGACATATTAAAGATATCTTTATTTCGTGGTGTAGATAGAAAATCAAGTGAAATATGTAAGGCTTGTGGTGTCTTCCTTATGAGGCGGATATGCGAGGTTCTCTTTGATCTACTGACGAAGCGAATAGTTCTCAGTCTGTATAATTAAAAATGCAGGTTCGAGACATGGTGAGGCAGAAGGTGTTTGAATTTTCATTTTCAAGGTAGCCTTTGCTGCTATGCTGTAGTGCCTCGACTATACTTTAGCCATTGCAATTGGCGCTGTAAAAACAGCATCAGGGTTTCGATTCTAAGTTGTTGTGAACTAATGGATTTCATGAACAATGCGTGCCTCACCATAACGACAGTCGATTGCTTCCGGTGTGTGAGGGGTATGCCATATTGTCGATAAAGGCTACTGAGGACCACTATGAAGGCCACTATGATACAGTATACGTAGCGCCACTTGATTGGCTCTCGATCTTAATCACGAAACTTTTCTTTCAGGTGATTGTTGTTATGGTATTCGTGAAGAATTCACATGACCCGCCGTCATGTTAACCACCATGAGCAATGCGTTTTCTAGGTGCCTGTTTCAGAGAACGGTGAAAAGTATAGTGGCAGACTTTTTCATACAAAATGCACCTTACTCTTCTTTTTAGGCATTAATAAAGTGGCCATATTTGACTAGAACTATTCACCAGAGTAACAAGAATTGGTGACAGCTTAGCTGGGAAGTGTCTTTGCAACACAGATAACATGTTGACACCAAATATCTAGATTTTTCTTCCATGTAAAGTGCAATGTCTCTCATAACCAAGTACTAAAGGAATGTTGAGTGTTTAGCTCTGCATCATACACAACTTTGCATGTTCAATTTGCAGATATTCTTTTTATGCAAAATTTGTGAACAGACACGGCACATATATGCATTGCAAAACCACTAACCCCTTCAATGCTACATAGCTTGCGATCGCCAAGCTGCAAATTTTCTCGACTCGCACAGTTTTAAAGAAAAAATTACGATTCAGCCATGGCAGCAGAAGGAAGCCGACAGATCCTTCAATAAGTATGGCTCGAGCCACCGATACCACAAGCATGCATGAAGGGAACGAGAGCATGTGGCAGCCGAGCAGAATGGAGTGAGCGGCGTCCTGGCCGTGACGTCACACGCGAGAGGGCGCCACTCCAACTTCTCGCTGCTAAAAGCAGTGTGTGGAACAGACACCTAATGCTCCCCAACACAACGGGAAATCACCAGACTCAAAGGAATACTAGGCTAGCCTGCAGCATTTCTTGTTGCTTAATTATAATGCATTGTGGTGATGATGCTGTTGATGTGCTTAAGGGGTGAGGCTACCCTCGGATACCAACTTTTTGTTTTTGTTTATTGAGATATCTTAGTGACATTTTCAGGATAGACTCATAGCAAAAGCATTAGTAGAACTACAAAATTTCATGCAGTTATGTTCACTGGTTCTCAAGTTACAGCAACATGTCAGAATGGTGCACATTGTTTTCTCATTCCAGACCTGAGGAATTTTCAAAAGGTGCTGCAACTGTGAAATTCACTATGATTCCCAGATGGATACCTCAGGACAAGACAGAGCCCTTTTTTTAAATGTCCTTGCTGAAAATTTTAGCAGACCACCGAATTTAGTGTTGGTGATTAAGGATTTATCAATCAAATTTTGATTAAATATCACAAATCACAGACAATATACAAAGAAAATGGGCTTGTCTTGCCCCCAGAAATTTATTCAAATAGACAATAAAAAAATTTATGGAAATCTGATGAGCGGTTACCTCATATGGCTGGAACAAGCAGCCTCAACAGCCAAAAAAGTAATTTTGAGAAAATTAGCTTTGAAAGTTTTGAGCACATATATTGGTCTAAAATCACCCTGCAGCGTAACTGGAGATGTCCTTAGGCACTCTCTTATTTTGCCACCTTTACGCCTTCTCTTGCGATCGTTGCTTGGCCTTTTTCAAGCGCAGAGAATCTTTCTCGGCTTCCCGTTGAATGGCCAGATGGCCAGGTGTTAGCCTCACTGATGAAGATGGTAGCTCTTGGGTGGCCCTGTGGCAGCAGGCATTATATGTTAAAACTGCCTCATGCAGGGCTGTCTTCACAGCAATCGGCGACACATGCTGCTTTTTGGGCATCAGGGACCACAGCACAAAGTGAAATTATTCTGATGCATTCTGCGTCTTTGCTCCCAGGCAGCGTTGCAGAAGAGAAGCCTGTGAGAGGCGCTCATAAACAGGTAGCAGTGCTTCTGCAACACAGCCTGGAAGATTGTACCGATGCTTCGGAGGTGGCACACCATCACTCTTGCTAGCGTTATGACGACACGAGTCTGCACCCTCAGGGCACAATTTGTGGTGAGGATCCTCGTCCGTCGATGTCACGTGGTGGTACGATGCCATCACTGCACGCTGCATTGCAGCCACGTCGTTGGAATTGTTCCATAGGGCCCAGCCATAATAGTCGCTCAACTTGTCGATGAGGGCCTTTGTCAGCCTGCCCTTCCCTCCTAAAGCCTTGTCACTTTTCTGCACAAGGTTGTGCAGTGCTGTCCCCATCCTCTTCTGGATGTGGTTCAGGCATTCCTCTTACGAAATGGGGACCAGTCCATAAACAGTTTCTTGTACAAGGGCAGAGAAGGTGGCACTATCTCTGTCAGACACGAGCGTTGTGTAATGGAGGTTGTGCTTCGGCACCGAACGTGAGAAAAGGATGACAGCTACCTCAACCTCCATCCTCCCAGACTTAGTCAGTATTTTTCTGGCATACATGATCCTCCTGCCAGCTTGCGTAGCCTGGGTCTCCAGGCTTTGGTCCTACTTGGGAACCAAGGCACTGGTTCGATAAAACAATAGCGTCCAAGACGAGGCCCGTATGATACTCAATTACTGCACCAACTCCAATATGGGACATGTGTCCACGCTTGTGCCATGTTCCATCAAAGTTTCCATCCCTGCTGAAATATGGCTCCATTTCCTTGTAGGTGGTTTTCACAGCAGAAGCAGATTCTGCATAGAACTTGTCTATGCACTGTGTCTGCGGTTCCCTGAATTTCTTGAAGTGCTTCTGAAAAGTCTTATGATGCAGGCCATGATGGGACACGTTCATCGCTGCCCAAAAGTCATTGAGGGCTGTTTGTTCCTTCCCTATCTGTTTTGTTGTCACAGTGGCTCTTATATTCAGATCAAAGGCCATTGAGTCATCCTGACGAGCAGAACTCCACGAACTTGCAACTACTCCACAATGTAAACATAGGAGCTCAAGCTTTGTTACAAGTCCAAGTTGGTTGCCTCCTTGAACCTTCATCCCAGTCGCGAAGCATCTCTGGCACGGGGTCCCGTATAGCAGGTCGCCTGGGGCATCCGTTTGCACAGGGAGAAGATTTTCGCCTTCACTTGTAGCGGTGGCAGCTTCAGAATTGCGCTCCATTGCTTGAAATTTTCATTCCATCGAGGACATAGCGCCAAGGCCTCGTTGCACAGCAGCGCGTTTTTTATCTGCTGCCTCCTTCTCCTCACACGTCAGGAAACGTGTTTTCAAGTGCACAGTGGACGACGCGGTCGCACTGTCCGAGGCAGATGAAAGAGAGGATGTGGAAGCCGCTGTCGATGAGCACGAGACACCAGGTGCACTTGTCGCGACAAATTCTTGCGCCGGTGGAGCAGGAGTCACCTTGCTAGAAGCGTCGACGCAACCATGCTCTTGCGTAGATGAAGCAGAAGCTGGCCCACAGGAACCATCGGTGCGATCATCGTCGGCGTGCGGGCGAACGGCGAGCTTCGCCATGCGGGCGAGCTTCATAGAACGCTTCCTTGCACCAAACACGTGTAGCGTCTTGAGTTTCTTTGGGCGCATCGTGGTGGCCGATCGCACAACAATTGGCAGGCTAAATGCAACAACGGTCTCGTAAAGATGGTTGAAAATCGTCTCGTAAAGACGGTAGAAACTTGGAGAATATGCAAACGGCTGCAAAAATAGATGATGGCAAGCAGAACACATAAAGGGCAATGGTGATGGAGGAGCCGAAGCAGATGCTGCCCGATGCATTATGCAGGAAACCACTACGTCATCGCACGCAGCCAATGGGAGTCACGGGCTCCCCCGAATCGTTGAGGAGTGCGCACTTCGCCCAATCTTAGCTTCGCGTCTCAGCCGCGGGAAACTTGAAAGCTCTCGCGAGACCTCCAATCATGAGCGATTTACGCCTCTGCTGTGCTGCCGCTGCCGCGGGTGGGCAGGTAAAAAAAGCACAAGAATGCACGAACAAAACAACACCAAAATGGCGGTGCTCGGGGGAGTGGTAGAGAAATGGCATTCACGCCAAGTAGGGGTATTTTGAGCGCTCACTCGCCGCTCGAGAGCTTCCCCGGCTCATTATAAACTTTATTTGAAATAGTTTTGCGATGAATTAGATGTTGATCTTTACAGAAATGGTAGTTTATAAGACATACTGCCCGAGTATGTGGTTTTCCAAAAATCTACTTTTTCTCGATTTTTCAGTTTTCAAAGGCTGCGTCCCCCTTTAAGCTGTTTTGTGATGCTTTAAAATGCATTTGGACTATTTACGGTTTCTTGGGTATTTGCCATTTGGCATTGAAGCAACCTCTCATTAAGTCAGTGCGATACTGAGCCGACCAATGGAGGTTTTCGTTGCTTAAAAAGGGCTGTAACACCATATTTTCACGCTGCAACTATTCTTCTTGCCTTCTTCCGTGTACATAAAACAAGTATCTGTAAAATATGAGTTAATTTGAGTTATTGTTTTTTAAATTTATGAAGTGCAGTTTTTACTGTTACTGCATCACCAGAATTCTGTGTTGTAGCTGCAAACAGCACTACAAGTTGTTATATCTTATGGGACCAAGTTGAACAAAAAGTTTGAACTACTACTACTGTTCAACTATGTGTTGATATAAAATTTTCAACAGGGATGTAGGCTTCCTACGCTGTATTTTATTTTTCATTTAATTTTTGCATAGTTTTGTGTACTTTCTTTTTAGTTTTCAAAGTTTTTAAATGTTTTCAGCACAGTGCTTTCAAAAACGTTTACATACTTTGGCACCAGATTTTGCATGTCCTCTTAAATGGTCATTGCCCTATCTGTGCCAAAAGCCAGCCCACCATGCTGGCCACCATGGTTCCAGGGAGCTTCTGCTCAGACCATTGTTTTGCAATCACAGCAACAAAAGCTTCATGTGCACAAGCTGAGTCTGTAGGAGGTGGCGCTAATCAATTCTCCGAAACACACTCTGAGTCCTTCATCACTCTTGAAAGTTTTAAGTCTGGTGTGTGTGTCAAAAGTGACAATTCCCTCCTCACGAAAAGAATTCCCAGTTATTGTGAAATTTAAATTCCATTTTTTTCTCTTTAGCTTTATAAAAGCTTTATACAAACATAACCCTATGCAATGCGTTGGCGGGCTAGTTGGTGCGAATCCATAATTACTTTGTTTAGTGCAAAACATTGGCCACAAGAGACGACAGGACAGACCTGACCTGTCGTCTCTTGTGTCCGTTGTTTTGTGCTAAACAAAGTAATTATGACCTTACACCTAGGAAAAACATATTTTGTGTGCATTTTGTGTAGAAGTTCACTGCAGTGAATGAAAATACGACTAGCTTGCTCCACTATTCAGTGTACCCTGTGGTTGTCAGAATCCTATAGAAGGCAAAGCAAATGCTTTTTTAAGCTACCACTCTTTGAAAAAGGCAAAAACAAGGAAAATACCTCGTATTTGTGGCATCCAAGCATTTTAGCCTTATTAGCACGTAATGTGTGGCTTGACATTTTTAAAACTACAAAGTTAGCAATGGTGGCAGTATTATCATTTTTGTTAAATTTCTTTTGGATGTTTGTTTTGACCTAGTGTGAGTTGATCCCAAGAATATAGCAAAATGTGAAATGTGTTCTGTGGCTTGAGAGCGCAGTCCCAGTGGTAAGCACTGCTTTGCTCTCTGCTGTTCAGAAGCATCTGCAACTGCTCTTTACATTTTTGGCTCTGCAGACAGGATGCTGCTCGTGGTCACAGGTGGCGACGACAATGCATTGGTTCTGACTAACTACCTCATTACTGAGGACAACTCGGTGGTAGTCTTAGAAGAACAGATCTTGAACAGTGCACACTCTACACAGATCACTGGTGAGTGGCTGTCTCTCTTATGCATGTTGCAGCAGCTGGAAGCATCAGTGGCTGGGTGAAAATCCATGTGATCGATAGACATTGCACAGTGCTATACAAGACCGCATGAGAGCTGTATGAGAGATATACAGCAATGTTATATTAGACAAGAGAAACACAGGAAGACTGGGCACATGCTAACTTCCAATAAATGTGCATTTGAATGAAGTCAAAGCTTTTGTTGTTCACAGATGCCTTTTTGAATAGGGTGCTGAAATAATTAGCTGAGCATCTAGCTGTCACTTAACGTTCTGCAAATTGTACAATGTGATCTATGCACCGCGCTTGTCTTTTGCAATGTTCAAACCTTGTAAGGAATGTTTTAAATATTCAGTCTGTGAACATACCCGTGTGTGCAAGATTAGTGGTATTTGCCAGTATTACCAACTCAATCAAGCTTCCATCATTGTGAGTAGTAAAAGAAAAGCCGTTACAATAAAACCTGTTAAGTTATCAGCTGCTGGCTGGGTGCCTTTTCACTGCAACAACAAAGCAACTACTAGAGGTTCCATGTGCCCCTTTTCATTCTGGTATACCCTCCTCCTTCACGATGCACTCTTCCACAGTCTTCACCTGTGTGTGAAGAACACTCAACGCCACGTGTCACTCACAACACAAACAAAGTCACGAATCAGTTGCAAGCCATTTCCTAATACAGCTACTGCTGTTAAGAAAAAAATAATGAAGGGTAAATAATTGCAATCAGTGCACTGGTGTTTTGTGTGTGGGAGAAAAGTAGAACATCGTTCGTGGACATAAAGCCCAAACGACATGAGAGCGATTTTGTGCGCAACGGCGACGAGCGACGAAACGGGCTGGTGTGCGAACAGATAGCTAATTCTTGTTGCTCAGTTGCTTGGTTCTAGAAATCTAGAATTCGTCTTCCATCGCTTGGAAGTGGTATGAGTGACTAGCCAATAGTGTGCAGCCGGAACTGCATGTACATCAGTCAAGTACTACTGATTTCTGCACGGAACACACAGATGACAAAACTTGAATACGTGTAAGGACAAGAACCTACTGCAAGGTCTTCAGAAATATTTTATGCTACTCTTTACAGCAAAACACACCAATTTAAATTAAAGCACGTGCAGTGGTGGGAAAGCTGCGCCAATTGCGCCAATCTGCACCAACTGGAATTCGCTGCGCCATACTGCTCCAAAAGGGACTTTTTTGCCTTAATTGCACCATTGCTGCACCACGACCTAGTTTCGGTGGTGCCTGCCCAAATTCACGCACCAGCGATGGCTTCATGTGAGTGACAGAAACGAATCTTGAAGGCTACGCTTTCGTGGACTGCACATGGCGGAAGCGATTCGAGGTGCCGGGAGTGCGTCTAGGTCGCTATCTTTTACATGTAATTTAGTGCGGCGCTTGGTGGCGCCTCTGCATTTGTTGATAGCAGTCGCTGTGACAGCCGACATAATCCAATTCAACCCCAGTTAGTTTGGTAGCCATGCTGATCAGTGCTGGTTCTGTTCTGTGGTGTGCGTTGTGCTTGTTCTGTGGTTCTAGTTCTGCAACTCGAGGGCTGATGTATGATGGCGTTCTCCAAGCTAAAGGGTAAGCAATGTCCTCCACTTATTTCGTTTCCTTACTTTCAACTTTACTCTCTCTACTGTAAGACTGTTTTCAAGTGAACTTGAGGTAGTTGAGTTTAGCATGGGGCTTTGTTAACGCATGCATGATTGGGTACCGGACCATGTCATTAGCAATGCACAGGCCTTTGGTAAAGCTCTTGAATGTGAATGAATGAGCTTGTATTCAGCGTTTCGGTAGCAAGCATGATTTGAAGCCTTTGTACTACGAGTGCATGTCTGTGTATGTGTTCACACTGATGATTACGGTTCATAATGCGATATCGGAATGTGCTGAATACCAGGCTTGCGAAGCGGCCCAGTGCCATTATGTAGCGTGGTTTTGCGCAGCGCAGCCGGCAGCATCGTTTTTAGTATGCCACTACTGACGTCTGTTTCCTCTGTCAATCGTCGCATGCAGCTACATTACATGCACTGGGTGGCTTATCGCGTTCCACAACTGGATTTTTTAGAACTCACTGGACTGCTGTAAATTAGAGCACACTTGATCTTCCGGCTGTGTAAGCCACAATGCATGGAAATAGCTAGTAAATTACAGGGATTAAGCTACTACACAAGTGCTTTTCGCAACGTTGGCAGGCACTCTGTAAGCTTCATTAATAAATTGGCTTTGATCATTCACATCGTGAATTTGGTTCTAGTTCTGGAGCGTAAGTTTCATGAACTCAAATACTGATAAAAATTTTCTTTTTAAGTAGTTTCTGCCTTGATCTTTGATTGAACTTTCGAGCTTTTAAGCAGCCATTGGTTGCTCAAGAAACCGCACGTGCTTAGAAACCTCTGAACCTAATTTCTCCGTATGTAAAAATTGAAGCAAATGAAATAATTGGTGTCCTGTTTTTTCTAGGTCGGCGCAGTAAATTCAGTCGGGACACATTAAACCAAGATGATGAAAACGGTGACCGCATTGGTCTTTGGTGCAGGCAAGGTGACAAGGAAGAGGATGCATACTGCATTGTGTGCAGCACAACCATACACTGTTTACATCACAGAGCCACAGCTGTCAAAAGGCATTCTCAGTACAAGAGGCACATAGAGCTTTGCAAAGCTTTGCATGGGCCTGATGGAAAACTGAAGTGGCTGCCAACTGTTCAGGCTGTGCTCAACTTCTGGATCAAGAAGCACCGTGTCCCATGCTGACGCAATAACTGCTAGTGAAGCACATTTTGTTTTGGCTATAACATTGAACCAACTTCCGTACAGCTGGGCGGACACAGCGGGACCACTGTATCATGCAATGTTTCCAGACTCCGAAATAGCACAAGACTTTTCATGCAGCAGGAAGAAGGCATCTTACATTTTCTCGGATGGCGTCGGTCCTTACTTTGAAGGCCTTGTCTTGAAAGAACTTAATCAGTGTGCTGTCTCTTACAGCGTATTTGTGGATGAAACACCCCTGCCAGAGTTACATTGTTCTTGTTCGTTACTTTTCAAATGTCCAGAAGGAAGTCGTTGTGCAACATTTGCAATCATTTGGCTTAGGAATGCAACTGCGGATATCCTTTTCAACTGTATAAATGAGGCGCTTGAGAACGTTCCTCGCAGAGGGTTTTTTTCTTTTTTCAGTGATGGTCCAAATGTCATGAAGTCATTGAAAAAGAAACTTGTTGATGATAATCCTTCGCTTCTAGATGTTGGGGAATGCTGGTTGCACAAAGTGCACAATGCCTTTTCACATGGACTAGATTTCTTTGGTGCTGAAGTTGAAGCTGTGGTGGTTGATACCGACTATTTCTTTAAACACTCAGCGGTGCAGAGTGGTCACCTGAAAGAACAGCAGGGCCTTCTTGGATTGCCGGAGACTGTGTTTCTGCACCACGTCAACAGTCGCTGGCTGTCACTTGTGCCAGCTCTGGAACGTCTGCTTGAACAATTGCCTGCTTTGAACTTACTGCCCAAACACCAGCATGCAGGGGTGGAAGTGGGAAAGGTCGCTTAATGAGGAACATAAACAACAAAGCTTTTTATGCGAAGGCTCCATTTGTAAAAAACGCGGCTGAGGTCTTTACTAAGTTCCTTACATTCTTTCAGAAAAGTGAGCCCCTTATTCACATTCGTTACTCGGATTCTGTGACACTCGTAAAAAAATTCTTGGAAGATTTCTCAGACTAAGTGCCTTTCATAGCAATTTCTGGGTCAGAGCTGGCCGACCTCAACGTGGAATGTTCTCAGAACTGGAAATCAAGTGTTGAAATTGGTGCTGACATTGAGGCAGCCATGGTGTCATGGAGCACAGAAGACAAAACCGCTTTCCGACTTGGGGCAAGACCATTGTACATCAAGTGTGCCAAGTACCTTCTCTAGAGACTCCCTCTTCGAAGCCATGTTCTTATGCACCTGTGGTGCTTGGAGCCTTGTGCCTCAGTTTCTGAATCTTCGAGAGGGGCTTTGAGACAGCTTGCTAGATATGCACTTCAAGTCATCCCTTCAAGTGACATGGCATCACTTCTGGATGAAGTGACAGAATTCAGCTTGAATCCATTACCTGAGAATTTAAATAGACGCCTAGATAAGTACTGGCAAAATGTGTTTCAGCGCAAGAATGCTAATAATCAAACAAAATACCCTTTGCTAACGAAGCTCATGAAGGTTCTACTTTGCTTGCCACATGGGAATGCAGATGTTGAACATGGCTTCAGCCAGAACAACAAGGTCCTTCACGAGAGGTCTAGTCTGTCTCTTCAGAGTATAAATGGTATTCACCATACGCTAGCATTTGCACAATGATATGGCAGTCACCCTTGCAAATTTGCCATTGGCACAGACGTTCTCAGAGCTGTGAGAAATGCTTCAAAACGCTATTCAGAACGCACCGCAAAAGAACAGCAGGCTCTTAAACAGCTGTGCACTGGTCATGAACAATCTTCAACACCAAGCAAATCTGAAGCACAGGCACGAAACGAAGTTGTGGATGCAGAGCATATGCTTAAAAATGCTGAAATATTAATTGAGCGGGGGATGAAGATGAAAAATTTCAGTGACATTCAGAGCGGGCAAGCTGTATTGATGCAAGCGAGGGAGAAAATGGCGGCTAGTGTGAAACAGCTATACATAGTTGGTGAATAAGGCAAAGAAAAGGCAGGGCAGTGCACACTGAAGTGTATGTATACGAATATGCTTGTGTTCAAATTCAAGCACATTACGAGTTCATTTTGCTAGATCTTGTGCTTTGTTAGTGCTTATTGATGTTATTTTTAAGCTGTGCTGGTACAAAAAGGGAAAAGCAATGATACATTCTGGGCTTTCATTTTTTGCAAAAGCATATTCTTATGAACATGCTCATGCTGCAAGCAGCTTGTTCCTATTTACAATATTGTAACATCATTTCTGTGAATTTCCTAATATACATTGTCCCTGTGATAGTTTGTGTTGAACTAATAGAGTTGGTTTATATATGCGTTTTATAATGTGTTCTGCTGTTCTTTGGGATAATACTGAATCATGCTTTTGTTAAAAGTGGGCTCCTTCTGTGATGTTTATAGTATTATGACAATCTTTCATTTTTTTCTGTTACAAACTATGCTAACATTTTTATTGAAGTCAGAAGCTTGACTTTTGCTTGCCTATGAAAATAATATATTCTTGTACTTGTATTGTTCATGGTTCTTATGACAACTGTATAAACCAGTGGGAACATCCAACTAAATTTTGTGCATCTGGTGTGTGCTTTCGTGGAAACTCTACACCTGCTCCAAACACAGACACAGCTGCTCCAAAAGTAGATTTTGCCTGCTCCAATCGCTGCTCTAAAACACTGAAGGCCATTCCCACCACTGCAAGTGTCGCGCCAGTTTCGGCGTATTTGCTGCCGTCGTACCTGCAACACCAGGGAGACGTCGTTCAAAGTCGTGGCTCGCGTGGAGTTGTAGGCAACGAACAAATGCGACAGCCTTCTCCATCACCTCACTTGTCACCGTCGCATGCAAGATTGCTTGCATGGGGTTTATACTTAAATATTATTTGTGCTGCAGCTCCCTGAAATTGCATATATGCACATTTGCTGTATACACATGCATGCAAGCAAGCAGAAGGAAGGCCTTAAAGGCATCTTTAAGTGCCCCTGCACTTGAAGCTGTCATTGCCCCTTACATGTTACCCCTAAAGAAAAACACTAAACTAAACTAAACTAAACTATTAAAAAGGGACACCTCATATGGGGCACAGGCAGGTGGAGTTTCTCTGTTAGTATTACAGTGGTTACAAACTTAATTTAGTCATGTAATGGTAAAAGCATCAGCAGAAGCTGCATAGACATAAAATACTTGAAGAAAAATTTTATCCATAAATAACTCTAAACAGTAAGTCTTATGTATATGTATGGTTATTTGTGGTTAAATGTTATCGGCATCATTGCAGCCTAAAAGCAGCTGGATGTATTAAACCAGTACATTGTTCTGTACTGGTGTTGGTAAAACAACTTATGTATGAGGTTTGCATGCAGCCATGCAATATACCTACTGCAGTTTGCTTTTTGCTGTTGCCATGGACCTTGTTATTTTCCGGGTTCATATGTCAAGGAATGGGTGCAATCTTTCCGAAGAATCTTGCTTGTGGCGAGAGTGGGAATGTGTCTAGGAGAAAACCATTTATTGCGCTTTTGTCAATGCCCTCGAAGGCATCATCTTTAGTGCACTGCAGGAAAGTTAATCTGCTTCAAGTAACAGTGTCAGGAGTCATTTACTCGTTGAAATGGCATCCCATTTTGCTTTTCATTCTCGTTTGTATGCAACATCAGACTCCTTAGTTACTGGTTAATGTGCATGTACAGTAGAACCTCTTTGATACGGTCCCGTTACATACGATTTCCCAGTGCCAGCATATGTGATCGAGAACACAAGAAATAATCTAATAGAGTTTCTCTTATTTCTTACCGGTTCATGCGTTCCCAGAAAACAAGATTTTTCGGCACTGTTTAGTACATCGCCAAACTGCAGTCGTATGATACGTTTTCTGGTCGCTAGATCCGATATAAGCAAAAGAATGCACGAGGCACATGTAATCGAAAACAGTATATAGCTGCTCACTGCAACAGCTTGACTGCAATACTCACCCGCTCGTCTTGCGTGAAAATAACGGCATGCACTCAGTTTCTTATTCCTGTACTGGCAAATCTTCTCTGGGGTCATCGCATGCCACATTCACAGCTATTGCCACTAACTTTATTGCGATAAGCATTTTTACCTGTCTGTTTCACAGCATGTGTTGATGTTGGAAGCACACTGCACACTTTTAATAGGCGATAACCCAAGTGCGGCGCCGTTCCCTGCTGCAGGCGGGGCGAATTGAGCACAATGTTTTGACGGCATCCAGTGTCACCTACAAGCTCGATTTCGTTTCGGTTTCCCGTGGTCATCTTAAACACTACGCAATAGGAAAACATCAAAACGTGTCTCCGGCCGCTGAAGTCACACCAGCTCAACATGCGTCAGCATCTTGTGCCTTCTACACGATTCACATAACGGTTCGCATTTTGTAGAAGTCAACTACAGTTGAGTCTGAAATTTTTTAGTTATTCAGATGGTACGTTTCCTCGGTTAGTATTCTTTTTCTCACCTTTTGTTCCTAAACACATGAACAAGGTTCTAAATATTATGTCTACATATTCATTTTCGTATTTCTATTGTATCATTACTGTCACACCATTTTCCCCCAAAAATTGTGCATTACAATCAGGTACAAAACCAAATCCATGTTCATCGTTGGCAGCGGCTGTCCGAGCGAACATCATCCCCACTGTCATCACATGCTGACAACATAATATATGCGTGCTTTCACTAGGTTGCTAGCAATGATGCCACTTTTATTATGAAATTTTATTGAAAAAAAAACTATTTTACTTTGAAACTGGTGGCAGCAGAAACGTGTCATGCGTTTCTAGCATTCTAGAGGACTTGTCTGCATCACTGGATGAACTTGTGAAGTGGTTGCTTAAGGCAACAGCCACCATGCTGTTTGCAATGGTTGCAAGTCCCAGGTAAAAAAAGAAAACCATTGAGTTCAATTGGGTTTTTCAACGGTACCCAATTGCTGCCAATTGCTGCCAATTGGACACCATTGGAGGTCCAGTTGGCTTAATTGACCATCATCAGAGGTCCAATTGGATGTCAGTGGAGGTCCGATTGGTTCTGATTTGATATCACTGCAGCTCCAATTGGACATCATTGGGGCTTGATATGCCGTTTGGTCCCAGTTGGTAGTCACTGGATGTGTAATCTCTTGAAAGAACTAAATAGTTGATAATAATAATTGCATAAATATGATGTCAGTCTTAAAATAAAAGATTTTTTTTATTTTGGTGTGGTGGATGGGGAAGGGGAGCATTTTTCTTAATTTTGTACCCAATGTTACAAAGGATCAGCGGTAACCACACCATTATCAGGAGATCGCGGTTCGGTGGCACTTCATTTATGCATTGCCAATTGCTCATAACGGTTTACGATGACCTTTTACCTTTCAAACATGCTTTTTTTCTTTTGCTTGAGTGACATAGATGGCATAATTTTCATCTATGTTGCTTGTGTGGCTGATGCACAGTCGTAATTTCAAAGCCATGATGTCTGAGACCTTCGCAGAATGGCGGCACATTCCGCAGTAGTTTCCGAATTTTACGCTTCTGGCCAACTAGAATGCTCCGCTCTCTTGTGCAGAATACAGTCATATCCCACTAGTAGTAAAATACAGTTAAACCTCGATATAACAAACTTCAATATAACAAAATTTTCGATATAACAAAATATTCAAATTTTGCATAACCTCTTATCCATAGAATGCCATGTATTTAGAACCTCAATATAACAAAGTGTGTTTGCGATTTCAATATGACGAAATTTTGCTTTCGCAGCAAAGGAATGCCGAGACAATAAATGGAAACTTCCGCGGATGCAGTTGGCCATATGATCGAATTACAAGCGGTTGCTTGCAAACACACCTCCCAAATCAAGAGCAACCGCCAAAGTGGAGCCGCATCATGATCCATGTAAAGAACAAGTGTGATAAGATCCTATCGCGCCCCGCGCACTTTGTGCTTTAGGTGCGAGTGAAAGTGTGTGAGGGTGAGAAAGATGGCTTGCTTCACGAGTGCCACCTTCCTGAGTGAGCCAGGGTAAGGAGGGGGAGGGGAGAGAACTCACGATAACGCGATCAAGCGCGCACTAGGGGCATGGGTAAGTTGGCATGCATCACTAGTTCTGGCGCGCGTCTTGGCCGTGACTGCGCATGGCTGTAGGTGCGACTGAACGCATACGCAGCCACGAACCCTGCTTTAGAGGTAATCTGTCGTGTGTGCAAAGAGTGGGCATGCTGAGAAAGCTCGGCATCATGTAAGCTGTCTTCCCGCACGTTTAGTATTGAAGGTTGCATAATCTCGAGTTTCGGTGACCCATTGGAGCAAGAGGCAGATGAAACATTCGCTCCCTGCTGCCGGCACTTTCCATGATAGCGTTGTCCCAGTGTGGTCAATGCTATCAGTCGTGGGGCTGGAGTGCACGTGAAAGCACGGCTGGCTTCTCTTGATTTCTGCCGCCGATGTGAAGATATCGTCAACATTGCATGAAACCGGATCATTCATCGCAGGCTCCTAAATTCATCAGAATGAATTGTTTTCCCATTCAACTTTGCTCTTTTCTATTACCCGGTAATTCGGAAAATTCTGCGACCCCTTTCTGTGTAAGAAAAACCCATCGGCATCTGTACTTATTTGCATAAAATGTCGAATTTCAACACAATGAAATTTTGATATAATGAAGCAAATTACCGATTTTACCTATTTCATTATACAGTCGAACCCACTTACAACAATATTCAAGTGCCACGAAAATTCCATTGTTATAATCAATAATTGTTATAACCGGGTTGCATGAGAAAAAAATCAAAATGGGGGATGGCATAGCTGTTCCGAGAAAACTATAATGGTGGGGAGGTCAGTTCTCCCCACCACCTTCCTCTATCTGGCTTCTGATTGTGCCGACTCATTTACCGTATTTACTCGCATAATGATCGCACCCCTAAATTTTGTTGTCAAAATTCGTTTTTATTTTTTATTTCCGTGTAATGATTGCACCCCGAACTTGCCGCAGCGATATGTTGTGTGCCAAGTCTAGGTAATAATGATTGCGCTTACTATCTGTCGAATGCTATGCGAACGACTCTTCGAGACAAACCAAGCGGTCTGCACGCACCAAACATTCCTAAGTAGATGCCTCATTTCATTACTTTCATCACTTTCCGCACTTCCATGACTAAAAAAAAGCTGCGACCAAACTTGCCTTTATTATGTGTAGGCTTTATAATAGTTGTGGTTAACAACAAAAAAGGCACCTTTTGATTCTTCTCATCTGCACTCGTGGGCACGCAACAAATCGCGAGCAGCAACGATAGTAGCCACGTTTACACTGATACGTTAAAAGTGTACCCTATTCATACGCCGACGCTTGTAACACAGCTAAGATATTCACCCACCCTTAGCGGAAACGTGCCGTATTAGGATAGTAGTGACGACAGATGCCGCAGTTTCCGCAGCATGCCGGCCATGTGTTTCTATGTCACTGGCAGCTAAGCGCACCCATCTGTTTCTGTCCCCTCAAAGTGTACATGGCTACGTTATTGCCGCAAACTTGCCGATATTAACGATATTATTCATTACTGATACGAAAGAAACTGTTTCAATGCACGTAATGTACTCACGAGAAGAAAAAAAAAATCGAGTGCGGCGCGTTCGGCTTGCTCCACCGGCTGCGATTTTTCTTTTGGTGTTCCGCAGCAAACGCAAGACGAAAAAAAATTTTTTGTTTTTTCGCGGGAACTTTAACCCGCGTAATGATCGCACCCCTGATTTTGCGTCAATTTTTCTGACCAAAAAAGTGCGATCATTATGCGAGTAAATACGGTAACTGTTTAACTCTTCTTCCTGCGCACTCCGACCCCGTGTTGTTAACAAGCAGTGGCTGTCGGCGTTCAAGAATGGCACTGCTACAACAACTGCAAAGAGGGGTCACGGGCGGCAAGTGACACACGAACGGCAGCATCTCAGCTTGAGAAATCAAAATGAACGCTGGGTTGTGATCGCCACAAGCATCTCACCATGTACTTCCCACTGGCTTGCACGAGAAAACCGCATGTCCGTTAGCCTTGCTTGCTTTACGCGAAGCTTGCCGACATCCTTCCCCAAGGTATCCAGGTGCTCCACGTAGTGAAACAGAAGGTCCCTCGCGAAAACAAGCCCGCGAGGGACTGAATCATCTACAGGAATTCCCACGGGGACAGTGTTGAGGCAGCCTGCCCTACCGCATGAGTGCTGCCGTCGTGGTCGTCACTGTCGCTATCCGATGCAAGCATGTTCGCAACGATCACCTTATCGCTTAAAAGCACTTTGTTCCCAAATGTATAGCAGTGCGCTTTATTTTCACTGGCAACATCGTGCATTGCCGATGTTCAGCGGGCGGATCAGCCATCTTCCATTTCGGCGGGAAGTCAAATCAAGCTGAGAAATAACGTGACCACGAGCAACTTAATCCATTAGCAGAATTGTGCAGAATGAGATCCAGAGAACAAACCTAACTTCGCGGGCTTAGCAGGCCAAGCGAGCACTCTGTCAGTGCAGTTGGCGCGGTCCATTCGTGTTTCGGAGGGTGGCGCGGCGCAGAGGTATGGGTGTAGCCCATTCGTGTTCGGAGGTGTCGAAGGGTGACGGGAGAGATACGCATGAGGCCGGCGTGCATCTCTCATGGGGAGAAGCGTGCGGCGGCAGTTGGAGTGGTGGGCGATCGTGCAGCTGCTCGCATTTCACTTTTTCTTTTTTCTTTTCAAGGATTTCGCATTCCATTACCTTTCGGCATGGACACCCAGCAGCCAGACTTCATCGTTATAACTGATAATGCGATAATGTGGCATGGGGACATTGTGGTAAGCGGGTTATTTTCCCATAGAAAGCAGCTTTTTATTGTTATAACCGATATATTGTTAAAACCGGTATCGTTTTAAGTGGGTTCGACTGTATCGAGGTTTAACTGTATATCACAAGCTTTCGAACAAAAAATTGTGGCTGCGCTTGCAGTTCCGAAATTACAGGTGATCGGAACTGGGAACCGTTTTGAAATGCTACGCAATGCCGCATTTCGTTCTTGACATGTATGTTTCTAACGGAAGTTTGCAGCTAGGTGTGGGAATGCACCGGGAACAGAAATGACACTGAAGTCTGCTTTTCAGACCAAAGTGCTGTGGAATTGTAACTGCTGATGCCAGCTTCAGTGCGGTTAATTTTTGAGCATGTTCAAGGGTGAGTCTATATAATGAACTATGATATAATGACCACTTTTCATGGAACTATCGAGTTCCTTATAACAAGTGTATTTGGTTAGAGAAAAACTCCTGCGAATTTGAACTCCAAAAATCATGCAATGGTTTTTACGTACAAAATCTCTCAATGCCATGCACCACTTTTCGTACACACCCGATCCAAAAGGTGAGGGTTCGATGTGTCACTAGCTATCGTGATGTTGCTTGCCGTAAAAATGACGAGAAAAGGCACGCGAGGAGCCAAGACCAAACCGAACCATGGGCAAGTAGAGCAGTGCGTGCCCCCCTTTCCCATCCAACTTAAATGGAGCAGGAAGGAGCCCCCAGCACGGACTTGGTCTTGTTACTGCATGTTCACCTTCCCCCTCCCCAACCCCTCCCTTTTAGTTTGTACCTGATCACATTACCATGCACACTCACCTACTCCCCTCCTTCTAGCGCGTGCTCCATCACGTCATCTTCAACATAGGGCACGCAGGAGTATGGCGTGTGTCAAGCCACCATCCTTCTTGGCTCACACTTGTACATTTTCCCTCGCAACTACAGCAAACAGTATGTGAGGCGCAATCTTATCGCACTTGGGCTTTATATGAAACCTAGGTTTCTACCAGCACATGTCGCATGCTGATGAAGGAAAGATACAAGACTTTTTCAATGTGAGCACAGTGACGGCTTTGCTTTTGCACGCTGTACCACACATTTGATTGGGTGCTATAATTAGGGGCTATACTTAGTAGTTTGAACAAGTTTCCGGTCTCCTTGGAGCTCGAATTAGCAAGATTCTACTGTATATTTTTTTACTATTGAGTGTGTATAAATATATATATATATAAATTTTTTTTTCAAGTCTTTGGCGGTCCCCTTTCTTATGGATTAGGATTATGTTAGCGTTCTTCCAAGATTCCGGTACGCTCAAAGTCATGAGGCATTGCGTATACAGGGTGGCCAGTTTCTCTAGAACAATCTGCTCACCATCCTTCAACAAATCTGCTGTTACCTGATCCTCCCCAGCTGCCTTCCCCCTTTGCATAGCTCCCAAGGCTTTCTTTACTTCTTCCAGCGTTACTTGTGGGATTTCAAATTCCTCTAGACTATTCTCTCTTGCATTATCGTCGTGGGTGCCACTGAGCCTCACAATACACCCTCACAAATTTTTTGATAAGATGCCATAAGAGCAAAGCTGCAAGCATTTGATGAATAACCATATGGCTGCCACGCTTTCTCCCTCATCCTCGCTACCCTGACAACGGGCGCTCTTCTCCTCCCCGCCATGTACTTCCTTAGTAGACAACTGGACGCTATGTCAGTACCAAGCTTCATGTTGATGCTCTTCTTTGAAAGCATTGTTTATTCCAGTTACCACAGCTCTGCACTTTTGAGCTACTTGCTGTTGCCACAGAGCTGGGCCTTGCTTCTGCACAAAACAGAAACCAAGACACAGTCATGACTTGAACACACAATGCAAAACATACATAGTAGCTGAAACCGATTTGTTGTGTATGACAGGCAAGCAGCATAAATCTGGAAGAGCATTCGTGTGACTGCATGGAAAAAGCATACTAGCAGACTGATCCAAACTGACGTCCCTCGTACAGTTAAACCTCAATGTAACGAACTTCAGTATAAAGAAATTCTCGATATAACGAAATATTCAACTTTTCGTAATGTTTTTTCCATAGAACACCATGCAATTACAACCTCAATATAACGAAGTGTGTTTGCAGTTTCAATATAATGAAATTTCACTTCTGCAGCAAAGGAATGCCGAGGCAATAAATGGAAATTTCCATGGACAGAAATGATCAAATGATTGAATTACAAGCAGCTGCTTGCAAACGCACCTCTCAAATCTCTGGGGGCATGGCAACAGTGACCGCTGAGGTGAAGCCGCATCATGTTCCGTATAAAGTACAAGTGCGATAAGATCCTATCACTTTGTGCTTTAGGTGCGAGCGAAAGTGTGCGAGGGTGAAAAAGAAAGATGTGGCTCCACGCATGGGTGCCGCCTTCCCGTTCAAGCAAAGGGAAAGAGGGGGAGGGGAGCAAGCTCACGGTGACGCAATCAAGCACGTGTGAGCGATGTGGCGGAGGGGGGGGGGGGGGGGGGGGTAAATTGGCACACTTCGTGATTTCTGGAGCATGTCTCAGCCGTGGCTGTAAGCACAGCTGAGCACATACGCAGCCACGCACCCTGCTTTAGAAGTGCCATATTTATTCGAATCTAGGCCGATAGTTTTTTCCAAATACAGTGAAACCTCGTTAAACAATAGTTGGTCAGAGCTCGGAAAAAGTAGGTACTAAACGGTAGTACTGCTTAACCGAAATAGCATGAGATTGCCCACTTACCTGCCTGCCTGGAGAAATCTACACAATGCCAGCTCAGAAATCAAATGTCTAGCTTACAAGGCACTTGTACAGCCAATCATGAAGTACGCAAAGATGTGTGGGATCCGTATACAAAAAGTAATTGCAGTAAGCTAGATAGAATACAAAGACTGGCTTCACATTTCATATATAACAAATATACCTGTATTTGCACTTGCCAACTCAACTTTGTAAACTAGCGCACCTTCAACCACTCGAACAAAGGACAGAGTATGAAAGGATTGAATTACTCTTTCTAATAATTAAAGATCAAGTAAAAATTGACAGATCAAGGTACATAGAAATAAAAACTGGGGAAACATCAAGACACCGGAATAACATGTACATTCCTGCTCCGAGACACCACGATTGCTTTAAGTACATTTTTTTCTGCAGGCAATCAGTGAGTGGAACAGGCTGCTGAATTGCACTGTTTCATCTGAATGTGCACCTTCTTTCGTAAAAAAACTAAATGACTTTGTGTTTAAAGATGTATAGTGTATTTTATGCATTGTTTGTTGTGCTTCAGAGTAAAGAGCTTTGGCTATCCTTTGTCAATCATTGTTATATGTTTACAGTTGTTTGTATAAGGAGGGCTTATATTTGAGTATGTTTGCTCCTGTCCACCCCTGTTATAGCCCAAATCAGGCTGACAGTATAATAAAATGAAAATGAAAAAATGAAATAGAAAAATGGAACTCGGAGAGAGTGCAATGAAAGGGGAAGAAACATGCAGTATTTATTTACTTCGCACGACAAACGTGTTATTATTTTCGTTTGATGCCGCGGCGGCCTAGATGCAACGACAGCGGCCTCAAACTTGCTGAAGCTGTGAGCCAGCTTTTCAGCCAGCCCCCTCTTCTCGGCAAACACTCGCGTAACAGATTCCATGTTGGCGTTGCATGTTCTCCGTGCACAGGCGTGGTAGCGTTGCAGAAGTCGGGGCACCTTTTCATTGCGGGGTGCTGTTCTCGTCGCGACGATTGCATTCATGAGGCTGGCGTAACGCGCAGATTCTGCCACTGTCGGGCCTGGATCGCCTGTGCTGTCACTTTCCGTGTCATCCTTATCACTGTCGCTAGGCGACACTTCGGCAACGATGGCGAAACAGAGGCAACGATGGTGAAAAGTCGAACCTCGTAGCCGACATGTCTTCGCGGTCACAGCAGCGCTGCCAAACAACTTCTTCGCATTCCAAATGCCACACACTGTAGTCAACAGTAGACCCATGTCGCATGCCAGCGCCAACTTTTCGTGTCACGTTCCATGGCACGAACGATGCCTATTTTTTCTTATATGCTAAGCACCTGGCGTCTTTTTTATCCGACCTTCGGCATGACGTGAGCTCTCGCTGGTTCTTTATTCTATGCCACAACGCCCTCTGGCAACAGCGCCGAAATGATGTTGATGTTGATGTGGCTTCACGCGCGAACGTGCAGTGTGCTTGGAGGCCGTTGTGCTAATCTCTGAGGCTTGTTGTTCTGCTGGGCCACGCGATGGAGACGACACACAGCCATGTTTGCGCGACGAAAAGTGGAAACACTACGTGTTAACCAATACGTACGCAATAAGCTGGTACGGTTTATACGGATACAAAACACATTATGCTCAATTGCCGCTGAGTCAGGGATTTGATTTTTGTACTTTTAAAACGAAACTACGGTTTAAGCGGGTACGGTTTAGCGAGGTTTTACTGTAATCATATAAAAAACGCACTTGTTCATAACTGAAAATGATAACTATGGTCCCATAGCCAGCGCCCCCCCATATAGAAAAATCAGTATCGCAACCGCTACTAGCCGGGCCAACTGAAGTATACGAACGGTGTTGTCGCTTTGATCTGTGTTGTATCAGAGCTGGTTCTATAGTATCAGCGTGCAGCATGGCGTTATCGTAATGGCGCACTATAGTGCCGCTTTCAAACAAAAAGTTGTGCTAGCCGCAGAGGCATAGTAAGCCAGGCGGGACTTCGCATCGATGAGAGAAATGTCCGTCATTGTAAGGGGCAACGGGAGACTCTTTTGCGTGTGCCGTAACGAGGAGATGACAGTGATAAGGAAGATAAGCGCACAATAACAGAGAGGAGCTGTTCACCGAGATCGCGCCGCGTTTCGACATGTGTGATACCGCACTTTCTGCGTATGCATGGGCGCGCGGACGCAAGCTTGCGTGCGTCCGCAAGTGTCTGTGCTATACGGACGAGGCTAACAGTGGTAACGACGTAGAGTGAGCTCGGCATGTTCATATTAAATAAATGCTGTTATCATTTTGTGAATTTCATTTTTTTTGTTTGGCCTACATTCGAGGTAAGTTTTTTTATTTTTTCTGGCTTCGAACATTCGGGGGTCAGCTTAGAATCAGGCGCGGGCTTAGACGTGAGTAAATACGTAAATCTGTAAATCGAGTAAATCTGTCGCGTGTGCAAAGAGTGGGCATGCGAAGACTGCATGGCATCATATAAGCTGTCTTCCCGCGCCTTTAGTATTGAAGGTGGCGTAATCTCAAGTTTTAGTGACCCATTGGAGCGAGAGGCAGACAAAGCATTTGCTCCCCGCTGCCAGCACTTTTCATGATAGCGTCGTCCCAGTGCGGGCGATGCTATCAGCTGTGGGGGCGGAGTGCACACGAAAGTGTGGTTGGCTTTGCTTAATTCGTACTGCCGATCTGAAGATATTGTCGACATGGCATGACACCGTGTCATTCGTCGTCGTCTCCCGCATTCATCAATTTGTTTGCTCAGTCAATTTTGCTTTTTTTCGATTGCCCGATAATTCAGAAAGTTCTGTGGCCCCTTTTCGTGTAATAAAAATTGATCGGCGACTGTACTTATTTGCATAACAGGTTGAATTTCAATGTATTGAAATTTTGATATAACGAAGAAAGTTTTCGATTTGCCTACTTCGTTAGATTGAGATTTAACTGCATATCAACTACCATTATCAACAACTTTTACCCTTCTTACCCTGCTACCATCACACATATGCCTCTGTTGGCATCACGACCTGCAAAGAGGGGAATGGAAATGCCAAGAGTGGAGTAGAGCACTTTTTTTTTAATTTGTGGCTTTCCTGCAGTGCATAAATATTCTTGTTTGCCAAAGATGATTGTCACAGCATGTCTATTTAAAATATGTTCAGAATGGAAAGAAGTCAAAAGGACCATTTAAATGCTGGATGTCCATGTGGCTGTTTTGTTCAGATAGGCATGTATCACCAAATTCAGATAGGTCTTTGTACTTTTCTTATACTAGGGATGTATAAAGGTACAGCTGATGATTCTGGTAAAGCAGGGTCAAAATAGATGCCACCGTCCTCCTGATTGTATCGTAATTATACAAAGAAATCCCACACAGCTTCCTGAGAAAGAAAGCTTTGCAGTTGAAGAAAATATGGTCCTGATACAAGAATCTGAACATGGAATCAATGCATGACTAGGGAAGTCGCCTTAAGTTTGAGCTAATGAGGTGAGGGCAGGTTAATCCTTAATAAGCAAGGTGAATTTTTATCTTGCTGAATCATGTTTGCAAATAATGAACTCAAGAGTTTATAAAATAGATTTTAAACTCGGGCACAAAATTTGGACAACATGTGCATAATTTATCGCTGGCATGATCTCGAGTGCAACTTTTTAGTTATTTTACTTCTTTTTGTTAAATATATGCATTTTCAAGTTGTTTCTTCCTTCTACTAAATATGCATATGTACTTTTAAAAAGCAAATCTGTGCAACTAGGGAGGCTGATGACTTGTCACATTGGTCTGGTTCCATGTGTGCACATCCATCTCTGACTGCATTACTGCTGCTGCTACTATGGTATGAGTTAGTAACGCTTCTGCCGTGGCTGTCATTTAAAACATTTGCTGGAGCTTGAGCTAATGAATTTGCTGTTGCAGAACCCCCTGAAAGAAACCATTGAAGCATTATAGCTTCGTGTTTACTGTGGCCGTAAACAGTTCTGTGCAGTCTTCCAGCCAACAAAGTGCTTAATGCCATGAAGTCTAAGAACTCAGACCCCTTGGGATCATTCATGGTTGAGGCTGGCTGGCTGGCTTGCTTCTCCAGGCTGCCACATGTACTAATATCCTCACAAAGATACAAGTACATAAGTTGAATGCCACAATTTATTCTCCTAGCCACATCTTTCCCTACATCTGTCCTCATTGTCGTTGAACACTTGGTTCCTTCTATTCAAAAAAGGTGACAAGTCCTCAGAAGAACTGTGTCATTGCTTTCAGATGCTTTTTGGCTCAGTGGCAGTTAGGAGACCGAATTGTAATTAACTTTAATAATGGAAATGGCCATGGCTTATGTGACTAGGTATAAAATATTGTAGTGGTGTGTAGCACAATGACTAAATGCATATTCGCTTTCATACAAAAAGTAAGGTTTTCCACAGGCGGCCTTCATGTGACTGCCCAAATATGGAAGCATAGGTGGTCCTTTTCACAGCCTTGTAACAAGGGGCACATAGTTATAAAACGCTATTGTGCTGTAACCAGGCCATTTTGATGGAATTAATTTTTGCATTTCAAATTGCTATTCATTGTTAATGCAGGCACAAAGTTTTTGGCGTCACGAGGGAACTGGCTGGTGTCAACTGGCGTAGACCAGCGGCTTCGTCTCTGGCAACGGGTTGCCGGTTCCTTGCAGGAGCACTGCAGTCGCTTCTCCTGTATACCTGATATTGCTGCCTTCACGTGCTGGAGGCAAGAGCATTTACTTTCTTTACTTGTGCACTTTGGGCTATGCTTGGTGATTGTAACTTTGATGTCCCTGTATCATTTCTTTATTGACTTATTTATTGCCTTCTGGTCATCTACGTGCCATAGTTAGCAGAAGAGGTCATATCAACCATGTTCCTATTTCTAGACAGAATTTCACTTGGCACTTGCAGTTTATTGGATCTACATTTTACGGGGGGGAGGAGGGGGCAGTGGTACTGTCTGACACCCTCGAGGCTCGCTTTATGTAGACACATTCAGGGGGTTCTGTTGCAAGTATGCACGCATATGGCTTATTTAATTTTCTGTTGGTGGCATGGTCAACAGACAATGCATCAAATACAGCGCTGTTTTTGTTTTTGTTCTTTTTGTTCACTCAGTCAGCATATCACCCTATCCATTAGTACACTCTTAAACAAAATAGCACCGTTTGGGTCGTATCTTGCCACACAACAATAAACGTCACCTCTCTTGTCCGCATTTATTTTCTTTAACGCTGCGAGTACGGTGCATCCAAGTCACGAATGACATGCGCATCATCAGCATGACAGAGCATTCTCAACAGGAAAGTAGTGGGCGCGGCATTTTCAAAAAACACAAACAAGACAGATGACGGTTATTCTTGTGTGGCAAATATACACCCCAAAGGGTGTACCTTTGTCTAAAAGTCTACCCTATATGGAAGTAGTAGAGAGGACACAGATACTGTGATTGTTCCATTAATAAAGGAGGCCTGCCCTTAACTTTCAGCGCTTTCATGGGTTTGTTCTCTACTGAGAATGTTTTTTTGTCTACCTTCTGTGTGCTCTCCTTGATTTTAACAGTTGTTCATGCATTTGGAGCTTACTTTGCTTGAAGTAAGCTACAAATTTAAGCTGGAATTCAAGTGAGTGAAGTAAGGAATTACATTTTTTTCCCCGATTCTCCCGAATACTAGAGCATACCTTGTAATGAGCCACATGGTGGCTCAGTGGCTATGGCATTCTGCTGCTGAGCATGCGGTCATGTATTTGATTCCCGGTTGCAGTGGATGCATTTCAATGACAGCAAAATGCAAAAATACTCAAAGATTTAAGGGGGTATGCAGGGCATAAAGGTCAAGTTTTGAACTGACATGCTAAATTTAACAAAATCTTGGCAAGAGAACGTCTTCTTGTCGTTAGAACATGTAGTAAATTTGATTAGCCTAGCACAAAAAAAAAAAAGCTATGCAAGTACCATTTAGCAAATGAGTGTGTTACCTTTGGAAAATTATCATTTTAAAAATGATAAAGTTACATAAAATTTTTCGGAATGAATATCTACTGGACGTCCTGTATTACAAGAGCGGGACTGCTGCTTGCAATTTTATGCCTTCTTCTGCAGAAACCGCATCACTTAAAAACTAAGTGTTTTTTTGTTGTTACAGTGATTCATAAATGTATATTTTTTTTTTCAACAGAGGCAATTTAGGAATTCAGGATGTCCATAGTCTTGTTCCTCGCAAATTCTCAGCTTAGAAACAAACCAAAAAATAGTTATTGCCTTTTCAATTTTGAAACAATAGCTTTCAAAAAGTGGAAATTGTCCATAAAATGCCTAATGAAAAAAATTGGTTCAAAGATCTTAAAACATGCCAAAACACACACAACTGCCATGTAAAAAAGGGCAGTTTCTTCTCTTCTATTTGGCAAACTTGGTGAGGAGCTTCTTTATATTGCCACATGGTATGGACAGCAAGGGGACCGAAGAAGAGGAGAACGAGCGTCGTCTTGGCTTCGCGCGTCGATGCTTACGTTTCGTGAAGTGCAAATGCCTGCATCCTCATTCGGCGAGTATACTACAGCAGGGTATACGCGACAATATGCTTAGAAATCCAAAACACAGAAAGTTAGAAAATGCGTATTTCTGGCAAAAATTTCGATTTTAGCCCCCATCCCATGTCACCATGTTTGACCATGTCAAAGTAATGGAATAGTTAGGTTCGCGAGACCCCCCTGTCACGTGTTTGATAGTAGAATTGTTTTGCAAATTCCAAAATAATTTTAAATAAGCAAAAAAGTGCAAAAACAAAACCGAAACCTGATCAAGCAGCCGTGCGAACCTCTTGGTGTGATGTCACGAGTGTCTCCACCAGGGAAGGCGTGCAAGGCATGCCGGTCTCGCCTGCTGCCAGTGAAGAGCAGACGCTCGGCTGAATCGTGACCGCGCCGGATCTTTGGGTGAAAATGTCAGCTGCACCACCTCTTCGGATTCGTCAAATACTGACAGATATGATTAATTCGATAGCCATGAATCGCTGTTCGCATTCGACCTGCCACCACGAGAGTATGTATCATGAGATACGCAGCGCCCATGCACTACATATCATGCTGCAAAATGAAGATCAAGGGTAGCCCAAACCACTTATTTTATATGTGCTGCTTGCTATTTTAGGTGTTTTACCCCTTCTCAGGGAAATGCTTCGCATGCTCACTATAAGATGTGGGACATTTGTATCTCGGAAAAACGCCACTGACTCTCCAAAGCACCGAACGGTGCATTTGTTTACATCGGCAGGTGTAGCGACCACTCATTGTTCGCTTGAGATATAATACTAGCCGCTCATCATTGACATCAAATAATGTTATAACATATCAAAACAGGCATATTTTGTGCATGTAAGCACCGTTTCATCACTCTGAATCGCGCAGATATGAGCGACCATGCACCTTCGGAAACATAGAGCGGGAGACCATAGTACGGGAGTGTTATGCTGCCTAGTTATTAAAGTCGTATTCTCTTCATGCACACAATATGTTCCGTAAAGTGGACATAGATGTGAATTTTGTGCGTGTGATCGTTCATTTAGAGAACGCATAGTTTTCTCACGGAAACGCCGATGCCAATATAGACACCATTGGCAGCTGAACGAGGCGGTTGTTTACGCTGCTGTATCGAAGGGGCCTACACTTGCTGCCCATTTGGGATAGGAGGCAAGCAGTGCACCTTGGAAGCTAAATAATGAGTCAGCATGACAATAGGTAAAAATACACCCATCTTCGTAGTCACATTTAATTTAGGGAAGTGCTGGTGAGTACGGCGGGCTGCAATGTACCAATGTTGATACTGCTCCGTGTTGTAGCTTCTGGCTTTTTATGTGTGCACTGTAGAAATGAGAAATGGTTTATTTCAAATCCGTATGGGCAAAACTGAACTACACAAGGAGTTTTCTTCATCCTGGTGGCTTAATTAGCTTCTGGTCATTCGCTCAGGTGCGCCAGTAGCAGACGCATGAACTATGCGACTGTGACATATAGGCTTAACCTCAGATGAACGCGATTGGCATCGGCCCAAACTGTGTGTGCGGATGGCGAGGGCTGAAGTTTGTACAGCCAACAACGCAACACCACTTGCCTCCCATCTCTTGCTACAGTGGCTACAGGGTCTCGCAACAGCAACTTCTCCCGCCATGCACTAGCTCACGGTCATCGACTCCTCGATGCTCTCGTCGCTGTCGTCTGCATTATCCCAGCATGCTCTGCATGGAACATTCCTAACGTCATGCACAATGTTACCTGTAACTGAGGAGGAGGCAAGATAGGGTGTTCGAAGCAATTAATTAAATTCATTTCTAAAAAATCTGCGGAACTCTCAAACCTGCTTTTTTGAGGACATGACAGAGGTGTTCAGAGGAACATACCTAGCGAATTTCATCGACTTCCATTGACATTGAACAATCACCAGCGTTGCCCTTTAAGTGAATGTTACAGAATCCCTGGGGGTCAATGTATTGGAATCCCTCCTCTACGGTGTCACTTATAGCCCCAGTGTTGCATTAGAGTTTAAGGGGTCATTCCATGCGAAATGTGCCAGAGGGTAGCGCTCGACCATCACCAATTTTCATGAGAAGAAACCATGGCTATTAACAGTATCTTAAGCTCGATATGCACTATATGTCACCCGAAAAATTTTTTTACGCTGAGTGAGCGTCATTTTGATTTTGTACTGGAGGGCAGAACATGGTGTAGGAGAAAAGTTTTTCCCAGGATGACCATGAAACGTGTTACACTGTCTTCTAAAAGGATGGGACATTGAAGTTAACTCATTTTGAGAGCGTTTGTGTTCTTTTTCATGTGTTTGCAGTCGGAAGAAATTCCAATATGAGCAATTGGAGAGTTGTTATAAAATTGATTATTTATTTTCTATATCTTATAACACCTACATGTTGTTACCCAGACTCCAACTAACCAATTTAAAGTGGTTTGTTACTTGGCACACTTAATATTTGTGAGAAAAAAAAATTCTGAAGCTCACAAAATTTAAGTTGAGCCATGTGTTCATCCCCAATTTGCTCACTGAGGTGGTCCAAACAAAAATTCAGAGCATAGTGCATTTGATAAGAAGGACACCCTAAAATTTCTTTCAGAAAGTTTAATCACAGTTTTTTGCTTTAAGGGAGAAAAGTAATTTTGAAGTTTTGTCAAGTCGCTGTCCTGCATACAATGCAGGACAGCAACTTGACGTATCCAAAGCGGATGGCACCCACTTGAGCAGATGTCCCTGTGTTCCCCTATACGAGGCTCCCCTTACGTGCTTTAGTGTTGAGCGCTAAATCCCAATTGTTTTAGTATGTGTATGAAAAAGCCCCAGTGTCGCTAATGCACTGCAAATGCATGGTGTGTGTCACGCAGTGCAAGGACCTAATACTGTGTCCTTGCGGTTGCTGCTATACACTGTATACTAAAACTCTCTATGGAGACATTAAGCCCCATGAATAAATCATATTTTATAATGATTATCTTCTGTCGATTCTGTTTTTTTTTTTTTTTTGTTGTTGTTGTTGTTGGAGTAAATAACATCCTGGTAATTATGGTGGCATTGCAGCTTGAGAGCCAGTGGCAGAAGGCACAAAGGATGGAAATTGTTACTAAAGCTGGCAGATAGCTACTGAAGAAAGCAGTTGCTGCAATTTTTTTTTAATTTTAGCTACCAATGAAAAAGAAATTCAGCAGATGTAATGCTACATCCATCTAAATCCTGAAGACACAACATACTGTCAACGATCAGGCAAAGCGTGCCTCATATTCCAGTTCCTACATTGCTGCCAAACCTCTAAGTTATTAGCAAGGTAACCAAAGTTGTATTGGGAGGAGTGGAAAACAGTACCCATACTTAGAACATTCATACACCAACAACGTGTTATCTATGTGACGCGTGACTCGCATGTGACTATGTGTGACTCGACTCGTGTGACGCAAAGCATCACGCGAGTCGTTGCCGCACAAGACGCTGATTCAAGCTGAGCTGGTGGCCTCGAGTGGCTCAAGACATGCATTGTCATTTTTCTGGCTTCGGCGAGCTTCCATTTGCACTCCTCGAGTTCGGCCTGGATAGGGCGCAGCTTCTTCGAGTGGAGCATTATTGGTGACAAGTTTTGACGTGCCCACTCAACGTTGTGGCACCAGACAGATGCGGACACGCGTAGGGCCGAAGCGACCCGAGACGTACATTGTCGTTTTTCTTTTGGATAGTGTTTTAAAGACTGCAGTGGGAAATATAAACAAAATCGAGCTGGTGGGAAACACCGGAATACAATGCCTACGATGCCGCCAGAGCGATACATGACGCTCCCTTTGCACTGCCTGCAGCAGGGAACGGCGGCACATTTGAGTTTTCACTTATTGAGTAGGCTACCAATGGCACTATGGCCCAGGCACTGTGAAACAGATAGGTGAAAATGTTTATCGCAATAGGGTTGGCAGCAGTAGCTGTGAATGTGGCATGCGACAACCTGGGAGTAGATTACTGGAATAAGAAATTTAGTGTGCACAAGCGTTTTCATGTGAGGCGGGTGGGTGAGTGTTGCGGGGAAGCTGCTCTTGATCATGCGCACCTTGTACCTTTTCTTGTTCACATGGGATCTAACAGCTGAAAAACGTAGCATACGAAGACAGGTTGGCCATCTACTGAACTTTGGTGTCAAAAGATAGTGTTTTTCGGGAACGTATGAACTGGTACAAAATAGGCGTAACTGTATTGGGTCATTTTTTCTGTGTTCTCGATCGCTATGTTAGAGCTGGCAAATTGTACATACGGAAATGTATCAACGAGGTTCTCCTGTATTGCACTACTATGCGCCGCGAATGCAGCTGAAATTTCAAGCCAAACACTGTGTGCCCTTTTTCTCAAGGGAGCTGTGCTCCCAGCCGCAGAGTCAAGGTCAGACACACAAGTACGCCTACGTAACTTGCATTGCCAAAACGTTACTCAATGTGACTCGGGACATTGAGAATGATTCAAGGCTACAGCAGTTATTTGTTTTGATTTGTTGCTTCACTAGAGTATAAGTTTAGAAAAGTAATAAAACCTACAAACCGAATGTCTGTGATTCTTTGTTTTACTCTTTGTCGTTGGGAGAGGGACGTACTTCCGTATTATCTGCTTGTTCCTACGTCGTGTAGTCGCCCGCGCGATAACGAAACTATCTGGCATTTTCTACCGAGTACCAGTGTGATCGTGCTCTTTGAACCGCTTGCATTTGCTTCAGTGCTTGTGTGGCACTAAATTATCATGCTGCTAGTCAGGTGTTCTCGTGCACAGCACACAGAATTGTGCTCTGTGTGCAACAAGACAAATGCAGCAGCTCGCACGAGAAACTGCCTCTGGAGCTGCACCAACTAGCAGAAACGCAGGAGAAAAAAAAAAGGAAAGAAAAAAAAGAAGAAGAAGAAGGCGAGGTGTGTGATGTATACCTCACATGATCCTCCCACTCCGAGACGGGAGAACGCAGAATTTCGCTTGCGGAGGCTAGACTGGGTAAGGAGAGAGAGTGTCATTGTTGGCAGTAAAGCTCGCCTTCTGAAATCACGGGTTCATGACACTTCAAATATTTCTATCTCTGCTATTAATGAACCAATTTGAAGAATGTTTGTGGTACGTAACTTCCTACATATAATCAAAATTTGCTATGTGGCCTGGTGAGCGGTCCTTTAAGACGAAGCCCCAGCTTGGGAGCTCCTACATGGGAACAAAGAAATAATTTTCCTTTCCAGCCACTCTAGGGGTTTGTCACATTTAAAATAAAAGCTTGAAATCTTGTGAAGTTAGGCAGCAGAATTTTTATTTAGCCTCCAAATTTTCTGAAAAGTTGTTGAACATGTTCAATCAGCTCAGTTATCAAGTTTATAACTCTCAGAAGTGAAAAATTTTAGAATTATGTAGGCTGCACCTATTAATACATCTAAAGTGAACAAAATGGGTGTATTAAATTCGCTGTGAATATATATTACTTATATGTGAGTAGGACTTTTGCAAAGCCCTTGTGAACATTTTAAAAACTTTATGTAAAGTCTAAATTGTGTAATTATGTGTATGCCCTACGAAATGTTTTGTTGGGACCCTTTAACAATACTGTAATGTCCCGAGAGCTTATTTTTGTACTCGTGTAGACTTTTCACTAATTAATTTCAAATATATCAAATTTTTTGGCTTTAAATGCCCTAACAGGTCCCGTTTACAGAACTGCAATATCTGTTTTCAGTGAAGAGCTATGCATATGTAAGCTTCATGCTTCAATTATTTTATTTTAAACATTTCAACTTCCGGGAATCTTCGCAGGAAAATTCTATGGCCATAATCAAAATTCTGCTTCAGAGTCACTAGAATGCAATTGCTTTCTTTCTCAAGTGCAACAAATTTGATTCAGAATGGTCCAGCAGTTGTCAGATAAAGCATTTCTGCATTGTACATGTTCTTGAATAGGGCAATCAGGGTTTGCCCCAAACTAAGGCTACCTCTTTAATACTGGCATTGAAGCTTTATTTTCATTTAAAAAAGGGAAGTGTGGCCTTGATTTTCTCCACCGATCAACCTTTTTTTTTTCCTAAACAATGAAGTTAAGGTTTGAAAGAATAGTTTCCTAGTGTGAACTGATTTATTGTAGCTTGTGTCCCTTTAAAGGGCCCCTCACCAGGCCACATAGAAAATTTCGGTTATACGCTGGAAGTTGTTTGTGCCCTCTAGGGAGCATTCTACCAAAAGAATTATTCAAATTGGTTCATTAATAGCCAAGATAGAAATATTTCAGTGTTGCGAACCCATGATTTCAGGAGGCGAGCTTCACCACCAACATAGACACCTTCTCCACTTGCCCCATCTAGCCTCCGTAAGTGAAATTACTTCCCTGCATTCTCCCATACCAAAGCTCGAGGATCGCATGACGCATACACCACGGGTCCCGCTTTTTATTTTTCTTCCCCTCCCCCCTTGCTTTTTTACTGCATGGCGCACTTCCGCTAACAGTGTCATGCATGAGCTATTGCGTTCGTCTCGTTTCGCGCAGCACAGGATTTTGCACTCTGTACACAAGAACACCTGACTAGCAGTATAAGTCAGCGCTACACAAACACTGAGGCAGACACAAGCGGATCACAGAGCATGATTGTGCATGACGGCACGACGTGGGAACAAGCAAACAAAACAAGAGTACCTCTCTCATGCTGCGATGCGAAGTAAAATGAAAACACGCAGTCATTCGGTTCGAGTGTTTTATTTCTCTAAACTTTAATTTGTCTATTGAAGCAACAGATTACTCAAAAACAGATGTTGCCTTGAATAATTCTCGAAGTCACGTGTCACTATGAGCGACGTCACAGCGCAGACATGTACGTAGGCACACTTGCACATATACGTCAGCCCTCCGGCTTGGAGTGCGGTGCCTGCGAGGAGAAGGGCAAATGGCGTTCGGTTTGAAATTTCAGCTCTTTTCACGGCATGTAGCGATGTAATACTTAGCAGACACGATTATTAGTATGCATGGTGTGCATTGCGCTTGTCAGCTCAGAATGGCCAGACTTGGTGAGCGGCCCTTTAAAGCTATCTGCGAAAAAAAAAAACAAATTTAAGCACACCACGATAATGTGGTGCGCCTCATGGAATACACATGGTCCTGGAAGTTACTATCAGTAAATTTAGTAAAAAGCCTGTGCTAGCTCCACCAGTACTGCTTGCACATGGGGCTTATGCACTTTGGTGGTCATAATTTTCGCAAACAGATATTCAGCACATATAGAATTAGCAAACATGTTTTTAAAAGACCTTTTGAATATTTCATTTATGGTATATGTTCCTAATAAACCTGAAGACAATCATATTCAAAAACTACTTTATTTCACACTTTGAATGTGTTTGTGTTTCGAGATATTCATAATGTCAGTACTCTAATTTTGCATTCGGAGGTGGGAGTCACAATAGAGACGAACTCCCTACATGATGTGTCCAATTGCTGGGAAAGGGGAAAGCTAGCCTTGTTCTTGCCAGCCAAGAGCAGGAGCACAGCTGTTACAGCTCCACCCAGCTTCTAAACTGGCATGCTGTATGGAATCAGCTATGTCATATGAGAGGGTTCATCTTCGTGTCAGGACTCATGCCTTGGACTGCAAAATTGGCGTTTTGAGTGTCCAATTTGATGATGAATATTTCTGAACACAAATGCTTTAGAAGTGTTCAATTGGAGTTGGCCTCGAATATGATTCAAGTTTCTAAGACAAACCTATAGCATAATGGCAAAATTAAAAAAGTTAGCAGTTATTTACTTGTTCATGAAAGTTGTGTCTGCCAAAGTGCATAAACCACCAGTGCAAGTAGCTTTTGCATAAATGACATGGCCTTTTTTCTTCAATTAAGTTACTAATAGCTTAACTTCTGCTTACTAATTTTAGAGGCTTGCAGCACTTCAAAATTTAGGGTTGGCATTGTGGCTACTTTGAGTACCCTGTATACTCAACTTTTCATGATTGAGAGACCAAAACAAGTCTCGAGACATATTTTTGATAGTCTTACAATTCAGACAAGGTTAGTTTAATTTTTTTTTTTTTTTTTTTTTTGTCAGCGATCTTCAAGATGTGTATCTCGACTCGTCCTAGAGAGTTATCATAAATTCACAGTGTACTGTATTTAAGCCCTTCATTGGGTAGGAAAGCTTAATGGAGAGAAAACTGCAGTCGTGCATCATTTGTAGTGCTATGGCAAGAACATATATCAGCCTATCTGCAATTCTTTAGAAAACAAAAGCTTGATGGAGGGAGCTTCCCATGATGGTGTGCACTGCATGAAAGCCCAACAACTGCATCTGTTCAGGTGCGCATTTTGAAGTTTCCTCTTCCTGATACAATTTCATTCCAGACGTTGCACTTTACTGGTCAGAAGGCACAAAATCGAATGCATACAAGGAACACCCACAAGACAAATGGGAAGAATTGCTTTCTTTTTTTTTTCACAGAACATGAAACTTCAGAAATATAATTTTATTTCGTATGTTCTGTCATAATCACTTTTACATACCTGCTGTTGCGTGCTTTGGGTTTGCATTAGTGCACTCTGCCTTTCTGTGACATTTGTTGCACATAAACTCTGCACACCCTTTTTATTCATGACTACTGCTACAGTGTCCTGCACCTTTCTTCCCTTATAGGAAAAACAATGAGGATGTGGTCATGGTGGTGGGAGGTGAGGGTTTGGACGTGACCCTGTATGCTGCCAAAGCCGAGGAGGCCATGATCAGCCAGACGGGTTATTACCTGGCCTAGCGCTGAACCTGTTCACCTTTTTAACTGTACAGATGGAATTTTTATAAAATAAATCAAGTGCCATGCATTTGTTATTGTGGGTGTGCATATTAAGGTGAAATGGCACCACTTTTTGTTTCACATTTATTTTCAGGGGCTTCTTACTGCAACTGTTTGCCAAAGAGGTAAAAAAGCAATTAAGTTTCGTAGCAGCCACAAGAGTGCTAGAGTTCACTGCCTACACAGACCTGAAGAAAAATAAAGAGCAATGAAAGGGCAGATAGTTTTGTAATGCGAGTGAAAAACAAGATCTTCAAGGGTTACCTAATTAAGTTCACTACGCAGCATTAGGGCAAACAATGCGTTTCATCCAGTCTTGCCTAGACTAGAGCAGTCATAGCAACGAGAGTGCCTGGCCACAAGAATGGTCCAGAAAAAAAGTAAAAGCAGATGAGCAGACACTGAAGATGAATATTTATCTAATTTTCTATGTTTCTTGTGTTGACAGATGTCAATGTAGAAGATGTCAAACTCTTGACACTTAGTGTACAGGTGCAGCCACTGCTAGTGGGAACACGGGAGCCCGTGGCAGCACTCCACGGAGCGCCAACTCCTCACGAAATCTGGCGGCGCAGGCGCAATCAAAGTGATAGGCGGAGCACCCGATGCGTCGTCTGCTATGGTTCCTTCCCTTCATTACCTCTGCCACCCGCACGTTGGCATCTATAGGCCTTGCACACTAGCAGCTCCAAGTATTCATGCAAGTGCTGCGAAAGCCAAATGTATGCAGGCTGATTTCTCAAGCTGCAAGCAGGCGCACAGAATTTGGAATGACAATAATACTTCCACGGAGTTTTTGTTTGCTAAGGATCATTTTAAACTTTTTTATTGCATTGTGAAAAATAATGCTGATTTTTAAACTCCGTGCTTTAAATTTATTCGAAAATAAATGGAAATTATCCCTTTCTGAGGACTATGGCCGGCACCGTGGCAAATCTACTTGGGCAACAGTCAGAGGAGCCATCTGACTATGCGACTAGCTGTAGGGAAAATAGCTGGGTTAGTATTCTTGGGTGATTACTTTCGTATATATTTTCACTTTAGTGAGATTTTGTGCGACTCGGCACCAGACGCGTCCGCGTTTAGACCGACATTGTTTCTGGTGCTTTGCCAAGTTTGCTATTTTCATGCAGTATGAAATGCGCCATCGGCCGCATGTACTTTGACGAGTCCAGTGCTGAGACTTGAGTAGTCTCCAAAGTGCATGAGAGTGATCGCTCGAGAATAGCACCCTTGTAGGATGATGCATCCAGAGTGTGTTGTTTGAGACCATGATGCGATTAGCACTGGATTGTATTGTTCTCAACAACAATCGTGCTATGATCCAGGATGGCAGGAAACTGAGGCATTCCAGAAGCGACACAGGCAGCTCGTGTGTTCCAGGTGAAGGACAGCAACTAGTGTCTGATACTTGGCTGCATCACCATCGAGAATAGTTGCACAGCGTTCGTCCTCTGACAGCCTAGCCATTGCGCAGCGACTTGCTACAAAGAAATGAAGTG
Organism: Dermacentor andersoni; assembly: GCF_023375885.2. NCBI lineage: Eukaryota > Metazoa > Arthropoda > Arachnida > Ixodida > Ixodidae > Dermacentor > Dermacentor andersoni. The sequence goes on along the minus strand of NC_092814.1, from coordinate 377,857,591 downwards.
GTATAAAAATGCCACAGTTCTTTATAAAGGGTCACAGGGAACAGGACCATATCAAAAGTTGGGATCATTATAATTGCGCCAGTGTGTCTTTCAGTATTTGCCATAAACCCGCTGACGTTGCGAAGGGTTGGTGTGCTCTGGCTGCTCTTTATTCTCGGCAATGCAGATGTAGCTGCACATTTTGTCGCCTTTGCATCAAGAAGTAGCCACATACACGATCTGGCTTTTATGTACGCGACGGTACGGAGTGCTGACTTAGTTTGAGGACAACCGGAAGCGGTTGTTTTCGAACACTGACGCCTGCAGTACCTCGTCTCCAGTGTTTTTGAGTGTGCGGTTATTCAGCAGCGCTGAGCTACATCATGCTCATCCGCTGGCTGAATTGGCAATCCATCCTGTCATGTGACTCTCACTTTAGTTACAAAACTTCGTTGCCGTTGACAGCATGACAGTGCGAACATGAAAGCAGTGTGAGCGGGAGCAGTAGAGGGAGGAACTGTAGCAGACGACAAGCCCGGCGCTTTGCCTATGACTTTGATTGCACCTGCGCAGCAACACTTCATGAGGCGTCGGGGATGGCATTCCACGGAGCGCCGCCATGGGCTCCAGTGTTCCCGCTAACAGTGGCTGCACCTGTATGCGAACTACCTTAGAGTGACCCACTGATTAAATCCCTGGAGTGATGTCCAGTGATGTATACTCTTCGATAAAATCATCTTTAGAGAAACATCAAATGCAAACAATGAATCAATCTGGACTGATTGCCCTCCCAGAAACATCATGTTTTTTTGTTGTTTTTTTTTGCCAAGGTATGAGTAGTAGCAGAGAAAACTGCTACTAAAGGAACATTTGTCACCTGAAGTTGGAGGCACTCTGTAGTTGATGACGAGCAGATAAGAAAAAAAGAGGTTGGGTGGGATGCATGATCCACAGCTTTCAAGCGTTCAACAACAATGGTTCTGTTGCAGAAGGTAGGAAGTGAAATGCTAAGAACTGTGAGCGACAGTTTTTCTGAGTTGAAATTTATCCCTTACCTTTTTTACTGCAACAGCTCGGAACTGGGTTTGCTGTGTCTGTTCGCCCTTTCCATTACACCGACCAGCCTCAAATCATTGTTATCATGTCACTGTTGTTGGGCCACCTAAGCTTTGCCCTTGCTATAGGGCCAAAGAAGTTATGCGGACCCATTTTTTGTGGGAATCAATGTTATGCGAGTCATATTGTGGATAGCTGATTATCTAGCTGTGGTATGTCCACATTGACTACATAATGAAGCGTTTACGAACGGTAGCAGCTCAGTTATACACGCTTAAATTTAACACGCCTGTTAAGTTGCGAAGGTTAGTTTTTAAGGCTCTAGGCCAGTCTGTCCTCAGATGTGGTATTTCAGTTTTTGGTTCCTGCTCACAAACGAAAGTAGATCGAGTGGATAAGCTATTGCATAGGATAGCTGCGAGCATACTGTATGGTACCGCTTATGATTGTTCAGACAATGACGTAAGAAGTAATATTGCAGGTGTTGAGTCCTTATCGGATTTGTTTGTACAAGTGATACTTCTTCGAAATGTTTTCGCGAATCGCCACAAAATAATACAGAGTAAACCTAAAACGCTAAGAAAAACATGCCTTTATCAGTTACCGCGTATATATACGAACTATGGTAAAAAGTGTCGAGAATATTACATTCCTCTTTATTTCAACCAGCTGCCGAAAGAAATAATTCAACAGCATTCCCAAAAAGAAGCCAAACAAAAAATTAAAGCATGGTTACTTCATCCTCGAAATACTTGACAGGTATTGTGGGCTTATGTTTTTTTAAACAGTTCCTATCATTATTTGCACTATTGTCTTGTAAACAAAAAGATTGTGATCTTTTTTATATTTGTATTTCTTTACCTTTTCCCAAAGAAATGGAGGGAAATTTTATTTTTCAAATTAGTTTTTTTTCTCACGCTACTACCACAGTAAAATATTCCTGTTCAGTGTTCTCTTCAAGCTGTTGCGATATGTAACATATACGTTGTACTTTTGCTAGCAGCGAGCTAGCACCTCACGTCTGCAGTGACCCGCCCACAAGCGACTCGCGCTTATGCGGGCACGATATGTGTAATAAGTTGTGGGCGGCTGAAATAAAGATGTATGTATGTATGTTGTGGGGGTTCGACTCTGCGTGCGGCTAGGGCTGAAGGCGAGCTCCGGATCTAGCCCCACGCAGTCGCTATGTGTTACTCCCCAACCCGTAGCCCGGGAATCGCGGCTACCTCGGGTTCGAACGAATAAGGCAACCAGCGGCGTCAACTGTAAGAACGTTTATTGCTACCGGCAATAAAGATCTGGCAGAGGGACGTCCTCTCTGTAATAGTAATAAATAGGCTGGCCTCGTTGCCCGGGATAATCAGGCCAACGAGGTCACTCGCGGGTTGCGGCAGGTACTCCAGTCCGGCAGGTTAGGGGTCCGACATCAGAGGGAGGGTCTCCCCCGGTCGCGCTGTTTTGTACCTTTTTACCTGGGCGAGGGGAATGTCCTCCTCGCCCGTCAGCTACCTGCCCGCGAGTCGGGGAGGAAGGGTACGCACGCATCGCGACAGTGAGGGAGAATCGGGAGAGGGCGTAGTGCACCTCTCCCATGTCTATGCCGGCTCTCGATGCGACGATGTGGGGGAAGATGGGCGCGTGTGCTCCCCACAATGTATGTATGTATGTAGCCTCGTTTTGTATTTGCACACATTGTTACGAAATGGGGCAGCATGGTCCATGTCAGGCAAGCAAATGTGTGTGTAATGACAAGGATGGCATGGCAACAATGACATGTACATGAGCAGCATGGTGTCGATGGCAACACCGCAGCACGATGGCAGGGGCAGTAATAATCGTGACAGACGGCATCATGCAAGACGGCAACCCTTGAGTCGTTGAAAGAGCCAAGAACGCTCCACATTAGAATAGCTTTGCCCACCACCACTGCCACTGGGATTTTAGCTCATCTGAAGGGTGGAAATTCGGCCTTGTTGGTACGAAATACTGCAAGTGAAGCATGAAAAACGGATGGATGTGTTGCAGGGACGCATGTGTTGCAGACAGACGCGAAAAACGGTGACGTACGTGAGCGCATGTGTTGCACCCTCCATCTGTCCCTGTTTTTCGCACTTCACTTGCAGTTAAGCTCGTGTCTCTGTGGTAATGTGCAGTTGGGAGATAGATGCGTTAAACATTGAGTTATCATGCAATATTCACATTTAGCAATTTGCACAAGGTTTTGTGCACCACGCAGACTCTCAGAGCTGGCTTTGGAAGCTACAATAGGCAATACTGTAGGACAAAGATAATGTGTTCATTTCAAAGTTTGTGACCATATGGTGGCATCCGACTCAATGTAGCAGCATGGAAGACACCCGAGTGAGCTGGAGTTAGTGTAAAAACTTCATGATGTCTTCTCCCATGTGACAACCTTCTGTGTCCTGACACCACAATATAGTCACAACCTCAGATACCAAAACTGGCTGTATAAAAGCTATTATAGTAGATTAATTTAGTGCTCTGAGGCTTGCACTATTTGTTCTATAGTTTAGAGGTCCAGGTCCTTCACTGAATGCAAATAATGAAGGACAGAAAATATTGTGTCAGTTCTCTTTTAACCTTTTCAGTGTTTGATTTTTTTCGGAGGCGATATGCACCCAGTGTCATTTCTTTTTTCCTCTGATATTATAAAACAAACACAACGGTATATTTTTGATTATACAGAAAAGAAAAAAATGACGTGGATAATAGCAAATGCACTTTTAGTATAGTCCTCACATTCCTATCTTTAGTTTTTCTCTCCTACCTAGTTTTGTTCTGACATGCACGCTTCCGTGATAGCGCTGCTGTGTCTGGGTAAAAAGGAAAAATATTCTACAAACGCACAGCTCATAGCAGAAACGTGCAACAGTGGTGGCCTTGCACTACAGCGTGAATTTTTGAATGGAGAATCACCGTGGTAGTGGTGCACAAAGTCCAGAAGCCGCCCCTTTCATCTGCAGATGCGCACACTGCGTGGCATCACTGTGTCCATGACAGGGCGCATTCTGCAACATGCTAACAAGAACCCGGATTGAGCATACTGCGGCTATATTCATGCTACTCTGGACGCTGTCTAATTCCACACTGTTGTTGAATTATATAATGGCAGCAATTTGGCCCAATCAGAGTTGATATGATGGTGAATTTGACAATGTCCAGGATTGACAATCAAGATTATAACAATCTGAAAGGTGAACGGTTCGCTTTCCAAACCATTATAAGATCACACCTGTGGGGTTGCTTGTAGCGGGAGAGAAATGTAATGTTTCGTTTAGAAAGCAATTTTGAAGCAATGGCCTTATTGCTTATGGGTGGTCAAGACAATAATATAGCAAGAATGCAAGTTATTTTGGTGAATACATTGCTCCTGGGTGCTTATTTTGTAACATTCCATACTTCTTAATTATGTGTTGCAATAAAGGTGGCTTCTGACACAATCACGAAGTGTGAAAGAAATGTCAAATTAGATGGATTGTTATAAAATAGAGCCCATATTCTTTTGTTGTTTTCTTACATCGAGCATGTGTGCTCGTGAGCAATGCGAGAGGGAACACCAAATTCAATTCTAAGCAACGGTTACTTATGATTTGTGAATTTGAACGTGCCATGTTAATATGTAACAAGTGGCTTTCCCACTGAACGTACTGTTGAATGCTTTTAAGTGAGGCATGTAACCAAGCAATTTGCTTGTTCCATTTTATGTTGTTTGAGGGCATACCAAGCAGCCTTAGCATATAGAAGATTACTATAGTGGCACACTCAAAGATGGGTCTTGATGTGCTGGTTTTGAATTTATTTGATGACAGTGTTATTGTTTTGTTTCTTTAATAGTGGGAAGCTGGTTTTGAGCGTACGTTAATTTACACTTCATGGTAATTATCTTAATAGGGCCTTTAACCTCTTTTTATCAAAGTCGAGAAATGCATTTGAAGTTAGACTATCTCATAAATAGTTTGCTGCAAGAAGTACTTCAATGTGTTTAGCAGAAGCGGAGTTATTGGTAATCAAAGGTCGCCTATGATCCCCTTTACGGTGCTCCCACTCCTTCTTCAATGCCTTGCTATGCGAAGGCTATGGTGGAGCGGGGCGTGCTTACAATGCTCCACCTTCTAAATGTCACCGTAGTACGCAGTTCAAATTTGATTTTGGATGTTCACGTAGATGCAATTATCTCCGAATTTGCGCCTACAACGCGCCAAACGCCCTTGTCCTCAGCGAGCCGCAGTGCGCTCAGCCAGCACAGCCAGCGGACTCGTCGCGGCACCTGCGGCGACCGTGGTATCTACGTACGCTACATAGCAGACCGCAGCCACATGCAACTGTAGTGTGTTATGCACAGCGTTTGCTTTGTGCACGACAGGACTTGAGTGCACACTCGCACTCACATGCTCCAGTCCAGCCAGCCGTGGTATGTGGTGCGGACCGGCATTGTCCTGCACCAGCTTGACCAACGGATAGGGACGACATCCAAAAAGCGAAGTCTGTCAAGGCATCATGCCAGGAAGTGAGCGCGCGTGTGGTCTGACCTTAAGTTTCGCGTGGTTCGAGGCTAGAATCTAGACGAATGTTCAAAACTAGTCGAAATTAGCGAGACCCGACGGGTACGACATTGATAAGCAGGGTGGCTATAAGTTTAATTCCGACGTGGGTGGCTGCAGCCGAGCGTGAGCAGATGATAGTAGGCTTCTTCCGGAAGTACGTAATTATCGAAATTCAAAAGCAGACTTTCGCCCACTTCAGCCTGTTCATTAAACTGCGTCAGTAAATATACACAGTAACAGCAGGAAGAAGCGCACTGATCCGAACACCCTTCCTAATTGATGTCAGCTATTGAGCAGCCGCACATGCAAATCTGCTATGGGCTACCTTCTATGGTCAGGCGGTGCAGCGATCGGCTCAGCCGTCAGCACCACCTCTTGAAAGTTCCGCGAAACACCGAGGTGGCCACTGCTACGGAGGTATGCTTTTGCAGTGCTCGTTTGAAACGTGCCGGTCATTTTAAATTGCGGTTTTAAGGGAATCGAAAACATCGAGGCTTACTTTGGACCACAGATGCTTCAGAAACGATGCCAAATTTACGACTACAACCATGTATATCAGGCCAAAAAATTAAACAGCACGAACATCGCAGCGCGGTGCTTAAATTAAATTCTGGGGTTTTAGGTGCCAGAACCACGATCTGATTATGAGGCACGTCGTAGTGGGGGACTCCGGAATAATTTGGACCATCTGGGGTTCTTTAACGTGGACCTAAATCTAAATACACTGGTGTTTTCGCATTTCGCCCCCATCGAAATTCGGCCGCCGTGGCCGGGATTTGATACCATGACCTCGTACTTAGCAGCCCAACACCATAGCCATTAAGCAACCACCGCAGGTCATGAAGTGTTTGTCACAACAAGGCAAGCATGCTTACAAAGTTGAACTCAAAGTTAACAAATCAGTATTTTATGCCACTTAAGTGAGCAAATACGACCGTAGACGTCTTTCAACTGTCATTTGTCACTTCATTACTTGGAGCGTGCCTTGCACCGCTACGACCAAGCCGCTGACGAAACCTACGTGGACGCAGCAGAATACCCCAACCAAAACGCCATGGCGGTCGTCGCAGTCGCGGGTTCGCAGTACCGCCTCGCCGCGGCCGCATCAATATTCACCACGCAACCCGAAGTAGGAGAAGAAACGGCCATCACTTTGGCCTACGCGGCTACCAATGCACACTGCATCATCAGCGATTCAAAAACGGCCATTCGTAACTACACAAGAGGACTGATAGCACCCCAAGCGCAGAAGATTCTCTCTGGCACTCCTCCCTCAAGGCAACGCCGCGTGCAGATCATTTGGGCCCCCGGTCACTCGGGTCTGGCTGGAAACGAAGCCGCCCACGATGCCGCCCGAGCTCTCGCACACCGGGCGCATCATCCTTCTTCTGCGTCTTCCGATCTCGACCAACCCTCTGTTCTGCATCGCGGTCATGCGCGGGACCGAATGGTCACGTTCTGAGAAATTCTCCTACACTACCGCAGAGAGCGGTTACGCTACCCCCCAGCACACAAAACACTGAATAAATCTCAATCCACCATTTGGCGACTCCTTCAGACACGAACTTTTCCGAACCCCGTGCTATATTACAACCGCATTTACCCCGATGCATACTCCCCACTCTGCAAAGCGTGCGAGGCCCGCGCTGACCTCGATCTTATTATCTGGCAATGCCCCAAAGCCTCACCCACCAACACCTCCCGCACTAACAAACGCATCATAACTATGGCCGAGCAGTGGGAGACATTGCTGCTCAGCTTGGACCCAGAGGAGCAGCTCTGGGCCGTCCGGATGGCCGAAGACGCCGCCAGAAAGCAAGGACTGGTCGCCGTCTGAGGAAGGGGGGGGGGGGGGTATTGGGGGTTAATCTCCCAACCCCCGCCACCCCTGAACCCCATCAAGGACATACTAAAGTTTTATCTCTCTCTCTCATAATTGTAGAGGTTTTGGCGAAATGGCAGGTAAGTGCTTTTTTCTCCGTTCGCAAAGTGCCTCGAGCATATTCTAGTATTGTCGTTTAGGCTCGAATGTGAGAGGGCATTACCGCTGAAGCATAATAGAGAGAAAATCAGCTGAGACTAAACAATGTGAAGACTGAACAAATATATGCTAGCGGGCGCGAGAGAAATGCTAATTTTCGAATACTTGACGTGTGCAATGGTGTACTCCAACCTTAGTTCCGTTCTAAGCTCGAGAAAACATCGGCATGAATGAGCCCGGTTCCAGCAGTCGCGTCTTGATCTTGGCGCAGGAAGAAGCACAATGCGTACAAAGCTCCTGCATGGAGCGCTTACAAAGTTAGGTTTGACAACTAGCAACCACTGCACGTTTGTTTTGGAGCAAGACGAGTTAAACAACAATCTAAAGTAATTTACAACAGCGGGAATCAGTTTACGCGTATTTATGTAGTTGATGCTTTACTGTGTGTATTTACGGATGCCCCTGCTGGTTCTTTTTTTTTTTTCATTTATGTCTGAGTTCATTTAACAGAAATTTGCAAGACCGACACGAACCGTGACAGTTCACTACAGCCGCCGGGTTGCTACCCCCGGTTTTGAAGGGAAGCGGTACAATTTGATGCCTGCATCCCCTTCGCGGTTGTGACAAGCCATAATGCAGCAGTATCTGCGCTTGTTATTTTTGTTCAGGGTTCTCACAGAGGGGCTGCCTAGAGGCCGCGGTAAGTCCATTGGAAAATTGGAAAAGCAGCCTTTCAGGCGGGCCTGTGCGCACCACAGACAATAATGAAATGACGGGGAGGGCCTATTCGTGAGTGCCCACCGTCACTTTCAGCCCGCTGCACGTGTTTCGATCCACCCACGGTGGGGGCGCCCTTCAGAGAACCAGCGAGGACAGTGCTAACCAACCGTGAACTTCCTTTGGAGAACTTGACTACGGCAGCGTTCATCCACCAAGCGCCTCGTTCGGAGAACAGGAGAAAAGCAGCTCTGGAATTTAGAGGCGCCGGCTGGGGTCGGGCGTGACCACCTGGCTATACGGGGACGCAGGACAATAGGCACCACGACGACTGCGCTGCAAAGGTCGTCTGCCCGTGGAGGGGGCACTGAAACCTGTGTGTGCGTGTGTGTTTGTAAAATGTCCCGCAGAGAGGCGACTTAATTGTTTACGCTGACGTCGAACGTTTTGCCTCACCTAGGGATCTAGGGAACACAAAGTGGATAAAACCAGCTGCTGTCGGCGGCTAGAGTGTGCTCGTCGTCGTGCTCTGTGCTCGTCAATGTACTTGTGAGCTGTGTGCTCATTTGCTGTATGCTTCGTCTTGCGAGCTCCATTTGGGAGCCACGCTAGTGTTAATGTATCTCTTGTCTAAAATGTAAATACTGTAAATAAACCCTGTTCACCTAGTTCCTCCCAAGTTCCTCTCTACGACCTTCAACCCTTACAAATGGTGGCAGCGACGAGATCGTCCGACAACTCCTACAACTGGTAACAGTGGTGGAATCGTCCGACAACTCTAATACCGAAATGAGGAGCTGCTGAGGATACCTGTAGTGTTTCCATATATGCGGGAGCATATACAGGGACACTAGATACCCGGTGCTCCAGTTTTTCAGCTTGATTGTTGAACGCATCTGAGATATATGCGGGCAAGATTTACCGAGAGCGTTTTTTAGGCGCAACGTGATCTCCGTCAGGGTCTTTTTCTTTTTTTTTGTGCTGCCACCTTTTCAAATATGTAATACCATGCCCAATTCGCCGCATTATTCAAGTGTCCATATAAAGCTGTCGCAATGAAAAAAGAGCAGATCTATTTTAAATGAACTGGTTCCTCCGGATCCTAAATAAATGAGATAAATACATCTACAAGAAATTACACTTGTTGTAGGTGTAAAAATAGATAGCCATTATTCTGATGCATAGCAATACTGGAAAATAGCAATTGCAAACAACTAATGAGAGCAGCAACGCCGGAAGAATATAAGGTGTTACGTGCCAAAACATTGTTATGGTTATGAAACACAATGTAGTGGAGGACTCGGGATTAATTTGGGCCTCCTGGGGTTCTTTAATGTGCACCTAACTCTGAGTACAAGAGTGTTTTTGTATTTCGCCCCCATCGATATGCGGCCGCCGCAGCCGGGATTTCATCCCACAACCTCTTGCTTAGCAACTTAGCCCAAAGCGACTAAGCCACCGCGGCGCGGCGGGTTAGAAGCGAAGGTTACCGCCAATTTATTAACTTCAGCTGAGATCTAGAAGACGTACATAATGTTGTGAGAATAAGCTTCACAGTTAGGGCATTAATAGTTCCATGAAGAAACCTAAAGCTTTCGACCTTTTGCATTGGCCATTGTCATTTCTCACACCTGCTGTGGAAAGTCATAATTTCAGTGATGTGGCCTTGTCACGTCGACTTGCTTTAAATTACTAAACATTACTCAACATGGTCTCACGACGACACCTAAAAGAAAATATCCCAGTAGTATGACAGCCCGCGCTCGAAATAAACGACCTTGTATTTCCTGAACAGTGCCCTGCAACAGCGCTGTTGCTGTCATGATATTGTGAGAATAAGTTCTGTATTTTAAGTACTGTATAATAGTGTCATGCCGAAACTTAACATTGTCGTCCTTTTGCTATTTATTGGAAGGACCGTCTGTTGAGCTAGTCGGTATTACATAGTTTCTTCCAGACATAGTGCAAAGAAGTACACATACCCACGAAAAAGACACAACAGACGAGGATGAGCGCTACTACCAACTGTTTATTTCAATCGAGACGTCCTCTGATTTTATAAAGTGAGCCACCTACAAGTGTCACGCCCCTTTCTCCATGCGATGGTGATAAAAACTAATCTAAAAATGACAACCATTCCACTCTGTGAAAACTGAATGCCAGCGAAAGCTGACAGTCAAAGCTCTCAAATGAAAAGCAAAGTGCTTTCGCTACCATTCCATCTTCACAGAGTGGAATGGTTGCCCAGGCTCTTGATTGTGGCTGCATCACGGGAACATTCTTCGTCGGTGGTCGTTTCGCGCCGGCACCGTTTACATTCTCGTTGGTGTTCCCTCCGGCGCTCCTCGCACGCATGTTGTTCTTTGGGTGTACGAAATATACGCGTCCACCCAATTGATAACGCAGCTGTTTTCAGCGCCGATACCTCTCCTGCTTATATACTGCGATAACCTTGACGCTATGCCATTTTTCATGGCAAGTGTTCTAATCTGTTACGCATTTTGACAGCTGCGCCACCTCACTGCACCCGGTTTTTTTAGAAATCGCCAAGTCCGTTTCTGTTGCCGGACGCTGAAAATAGTACAGAACGTTAGTCATATACAGCTTTCACTGTAAAAAGTGAACAATACTAACTGCTACCTGCTTCGGACAACAGAGTTCAGCAAGTGCAGCTCGGCACTGTGTGAAAGAATATACTTATCTGTGAGAGACCAGTACAACAGTGCTTGAACAAAGTTTCTAAGTGGGCGGACGAAAACGGGTTCAAAGTGAACCCCGACAAAAGTCTTTGCGCTCTCTTCACCCGGAAGAAAGGGCTTGCTGCAGATCCCACTGTTGAAATGTATGGCCAACAAATATCTGTGAACAAAGAGCACAAATATCTAGGTGTTATACTTGACTCCAGGCTTACTTTCATTCCACACATAAGATATTATTACGATATCATCGAGTGATGCTGAAGGTACGAGCCGCCGCGAGAACGACGACGAAGTGGGTATGTGCCTTTTGCCGCGAGCGAGTGTCGGCCTGGCGATCTGGCTCCAGTGTATATAACCTGTATATAGCTTCTTTATTCTGTGTCTTTCCACACCTAACATTCTGGTGGAGGTGCGGAGTCTCTAGCAGCCCTCCTCGTCGCCGGCAGCGCCGGCAGCCTTTCTCTCCCACATCGCGCCGCAACCCGTCCGAATGGCGTACCCATGACAGGCCGATCTGCTTTCACTGCTGTCGCATCGGCCACGTCGCTCGTCACTGCCGCAACCGATGGCCACCACCTCCTCGGACATACACCGCCGCTCATTCCCGCCCCTTTGGACCTTCTGTTCCCTATGCCACCCGCCATGACCCCATTGCCGCTGATGCTGACCCCATTGCCGCTGATGCTCCTGCCCCGAACCTTCGCTACAGCCGCTCGCCCTCACCTCGACGCCATCAGTCTCGTTCGCCCCAACCCCGTCGCTTCTCTCCGTCGCCTATCGCCTCCCGGATCCAGCCGGAAAACTAGGCACTGCAGCTTCTGGAGGTGAAGCTGCCTTGTCCACTCTGCCCTCAAATCCTCTGCTGACGTTACACACGAACCAAAACCTTCTTGACGTTGACGTTGATGGCTATATCCTGTCACGGCACTCATCGATACAGGTGCACATCTTTCTATTATGAGTGCTGCCTTCCGACGACGACTGAACAAGCTCCACACCCCAGCGTCGGCACGCGTCGTCCGCGTTGCGGATGGCGGTACTGTGCCTATCATCGGCATGTGTACGGCACGTGTCAGCATCGCCGGCCGCCACACTCCTGTCCTCTTCACCGTGATTGCTCATTGCCCCCACGATCTCATTCTCGGCCTCGATTTTCTCGACGCGCATCCTGCTCTTATTGACTGCTCTGCCAGTACCCTTCGCCTTGAGTTGCCGATTCTCACAGAACCTTCTGACGCACCCCAGTGCCGCCTACGCCCCACCGGCTTTATTCGCCTGCCGTCAAAATCAATAGCCTATATTGAACTCTTGTCTTCCCCACCAGTCCCCGATGGCGAGTACCTCGTCACTCCTCTGCCCGACATTCCACTACAGTACGACGTTACCGTGCCTCACAGTATACTTACTATTACTGCGAACCGCACTTTCATGCCTATTTTTAACTTGGGATTGGCAAAGCAAATTCTACCGCAAGGTATTTGCCTTGCCACCGTTGAAGTAATGCCGTTTGGATTATGCAACGCCCCTGCCACCTTTGAGCGTATGATGGACTCCTTGCTCCGTGGTTTCAAATATGGTCCACCTGTCTATGCTACCTCGACGACGTCATCGTCTTCTCGCCCACGTTCGACACTCACCTTGAGCGTCTAACAGCTATACCTGACGTATTTCGAAAGGCGAACCTGCAACTTAACTCGTCCAAATGTCGTTTCGGCCGCCGCCAAATTACTGTTCTGGGCCACCTCGTTGACGCTTCCGGAGTACAGCCTGATCCCGACAAAACTCGCGCTTTCCGAGACTTTCCGGTTCCGAAGACAGCCGCAGACGTTCGAAGTTTTGTCGGGCTATGCTCGTACTTTCGTCGTTTTGTTCAAGATTTTCCGGCAATTGCTAGACCCCTCACTAATCTTTTGAAGAAAGGCGTATAATTCTCGTGTGGTACTACAGAAGCCGCCGCCTTCTCTCGTCTCGTCACTCTTCTCTCCTCACCACCCATTCTCGCCCACTTCGACCCTGATGCCCCTACAGAATTGCGTACAGATGCCAGCGGTCATGGCGTAGGTGCCGTCTTAGCCCAGCGTCAGTGTGGCCAGGATCGTGTTATTGCTTATGCAAGCCGCCTCCTCACACCATCGGAGCGCAACTATTCCATTACGGAACGAGAATGCCTTGCTGTAGTCTGGGCGGTTGCGAAGTTCCGTCCCTACCTTTACGGTCGCCCTTTTTCCGTAGTCACTGACCATCATGCTCTCTGCTGGCTCTCATCGCTAAAGGATCCTACAGGCCGGCTTGGTCGATGGGCTTCGAGGCTACAAGAATTTTCATATTCCGTGGTCTACAAGTCTGGCCGCTTGCACCAAGACGCTGACAGCTTGTCGCGTTACCCTGTTGACGACCCTGACTCCTCCAATATTACCGGTGCTGCTTGTGTATTCTCTGTGTCGCAGCTGCTTCATTTCGCCGACGAGCAACGTCGTGACGCCTACATCAGAGCACTCATCGACCGTTTTGAACACTCTCCGGCCGACGCCACTCTACGCCTCTTCGTCCTCCGCGACGGTACCCTGTACCGTCGTAACCTTCATCCGGACGACTCTGAATTCCTACTTGTCATACCTAAGCACCTCCGCTCAACCGTTCTACAAGAACTTCACGACGCACCAACAGCAGGACACCTCGGCGTATCTCGAACCTATGACCGTGTACGTCGTTGTTTTTTCTGGCCGGGCCTTGCCCGTTCCGTACGACGTTACGTCGCCGCTTGTGAACTTTGCCAATGACGCAAGAAGCCTTCCCAGCTCCCCGCTGGTTACCTGCAGCCGCTCGACATCCCCGCCGAGCCCTTCCATCGTGTCGGCTTAGACCTTCTCGGCCCATTTCCGGAATCTACATCAGGAAACAAGTGGGTTGCAGTCGCGGTGGACTACGCGACCCGCTATGCCGTAACCCGCGCTCTTCCGACCAGTTGCGCAACTGATGTTGCGGACTTCCTCCTGCATGATATCATTTTGATTCATGGTGCCCCGCGTCAATTGCTAACAGACCGTGGCCGTACGTTCTTAGCCAAAGTCATTGACGACATCATACGTGCCTGCTCAATACAGCATAAATTTACCACCTCCTACCACCCGCAAACGAACGGCCTCACTGAGCGTTTGAACCGCACCCTTACAGACATGCTATCCAAATACGTTTCAGACGACCACCGTGACTGGGACCAGGCTCTACCTTACATTACATTTGCGTATAACTCTTCCCGTCTCGAAACTGCTGGCTTTTCGCCTTTTTACCTTTTGTATGGCCGTGAACCGACGCTACCACTGAACACTGTGCTTCCGTCCACCGTAGCTTCAACTAGCGCTTATGCCCGTGACGCTATCGCCCATGCTGACCATGCTCGCCAACTTGCGCGCACTCGTCTACAAGTCTCGCAAGGCAAACAGAAGCAACGCCACGACCTCCGTCACCGTGATGTCCATTTTGTGCCCGGCACCCTCGTGTTGCTTTGGTCACCATCACGTAAAGTTGGGCTTTGTGAAAAGCTGCTTTCCTGCTACACAGGCCCATATCGCGTGCTTCGCCAAGTAACCGATGTCACCTACGAAATCGCTCTAGCCACGCCCACTACGTCCTCCACTGTGACAGCCAGTGACATTGTCCACGTCGCCCGACTCAAACCCTACAACTCTCCACGCGCCTTGGATATTTAACAGCACCGTGACGGCGCTTTTGCCACCGGGGAGTAGTATTACGATATCATCGAGTGATGCTGAAGGTACGAGCCGCCGCGAGAACGACGACGAAGTGGGTCTGTGCCTTTTGCCGCGAGCGAGTGTCGGCCTGGCGATCTGGCTCCAGTGTAAATAACCTGTATATAGCTTCTTTATTCTGTGTCTTTCCACACGTAACAATATCTTAAAGCAAAATGTCTAAAAACAATGAACTTACTTAAAATCCTATCCCACACAACATGGGGTAGCGACAGAAAGTGTTTATTGAATCTTTACAGGAGCCTAATTTGATCACGATTGGACTATGGTGCTGCGGTATACATATCACACTGCCGCCCCAATCGCGCTGAATATGCTAGATCCTGTCCAACATCTGGGTATCCACCTGGCCACTGGCGCATTCAGAACAAGTCCTGTTGAAAGATTATATGTAGAATCAAACGAGTTGTCACTCCCTTTGCAAAGAACACACATCAGCTTCACCTATTTTCTCAAAGTGCACTCTAATCAAAAGCATCCATACTCCACAACCATTAACGACTTGATATTTGCAACACTTTTGTAATAGACCCTCTATGAGACTACCTTTCTCACTGCGTATGAGAGAACTTAGCGAAGAAATAGATGTCCCAATTCTTGAACATCGCCTAATGGCTCCAGCTAAGCTATTACCGCCCTGGGAGTGGCAGGCAATAGAATGTGATGCATCCTTTGTAGAGGTCACAAAGCATGCTCCTGAGCTCGAAATCGCTACGCATTTCCGTGAACTTCAATCGAAGTACTCCCGCTCTGAATTCTACACAGACGCGTCAAAATCACATGCTGGTGCATCTTATGCTGCTTCTGGTCCCTCTTTTCTAAATCTGACGTATTGAACCCCCTAACATCTTCACTGCAGAAGTCTATACAATACTGTCTGCGGTAAAACATATAAAGAAATTAAAACTTGACAGAGCAATCATATTCACAGACTCATTAAGTCTTGTAAAAGCGTTAATGTTTTTACAAAAGCATAGAAATCCTTTTTTTTTTAAACTTTACTCAATCTTGTGCAACATTTGTTTATCTCATAGACATGTAGTGATATGCTGGTTCCAGGCCATAGAGGAATCGAAGGAAATGTGTTTGCCAACGAAATCGCCAAATCAATAGCATCACAAGGTATTCGTTCTGCTGCTGTCCCTGCCACAGACATGAAGCTTTTGCTATGAAACAAACTGCGAAGCCACTGGCAGCAATACTTGTGGGATGCTGAAATGAGCAATAAGCTTCACGTGTATAAATTGAAGTTAGGTTTCTGGCCCCCAACTACGAGAACATGAAGAACAGATGTCCTATTCACTAGACTCAAAATAGGACACACATTTGACATTCATAACTTTCTCTTGATTGGTAACGAGCCTCTAACCTGTGGTAGATGTGGAGACAGGCTGACCGTCCTCCACGTCTTCCTGAAGTGTCGAGAAGCCAAAAGAGACAGGAATAAACATTTTCTTCTTGCATACCGCTATTGAGTCCCTTTTCATCCGGCTATCTTTCTTGGTGAAGAACCACTTTTTAAGACAAAAGCAGTCCTCGCCTATACTTGAATGATGTTGTGCTACATGTCATAAACCCATTAAATTCGTAGCGCATCCTCTTTCCAGAAGATGCCTCTATGATAGTTGTTTTCTATAGCACATGCCTCTAGGCCTTCGTGTTTCACAGGCTCTGGGGAGGCTGTAGTGCTCTAGCCAATTTTAGCATCTGGCATATTTTTTTATAATGCATCATTCTTTCGCAATGCATTTTAATGCTCATAGTACACTTAGTTAGTCATTGCCATAATCTTATTACACATAGATTTTACGCAATTTACAGCAACTATTTTAGGCCCCTTTAAAGCCACGTCTCAGCAACTTCACAGAACTCATATATCCACTGCGAACTCATTAACACTGGCATGATGCTCTTTGGCCATACCTGGCCCTTGTGCCACTAAACATCACATTTATTCACCCCCCCCCCCCACCCCTTGTATGGGAACTGCCCCTTCTCCTCCCCTCCTCTCTGCAGTTCTATCTACGTCCCCTCTGGACTTGCACGTTATTAGAACGGGAAGGGTTGCAGTTGCTGCAATGCTTTTGAGGGTCGTCATGGATAATTACAGCTGTCAAGAGGCTAATGTGGCAACGCCCAGGCAGCTCCAGAGCGTATTGTGCATATTCGACACGGTTGGTGTCCAAACTAGTTCCTCACGTTGCCTTTCCTTTCTTCCGCACTCATGCCATCTATACACACGCTATGAACCACCTCCCAACGCATTGTGCCAGACAGCAGCAGCCACAGCAGCAGCAGTGGGAAAGTCGAAGGAAGAGGCAAAGAAAGCTTCGCATTAAGAAGCATAAAATAATTTGAGAATACGGTCGGTAAGATGTAACATCAGTAATAGCTGAAATGCAATCATTCCTCCTTGATTTCACAAGATTTTTCTAGGCGCACAGTTCAGGAAAACTCATGCCTCCATAAAATAAGCTGGGTTCTTCACAGCCCAATGCTTCATACCACAGTGAAAGATAATTTTAAAGCGAAGTTATCTTTGCCCCTTCCTTTGACTTTCCCACTGCTGCTGCTATCTGGCACACCGCGTTGGGGGTGGTTCAGAGCACGTGTATACATGACAGGAGAGCGGCAGAGAGGAAAAGCGACGCGAGAAACTCGTTTGGACCTTTACACCGCGTTGAATGTGCACAATGCCCTGGGCGTCGCCACATGAGCCTCTTGACAGGTGTAATTATTCACGACGCCTGACAAAGTATTGCAGAAACTGCAGCACTTACCTTTCAACTAACGTTGTTACGTATTCGATGGCTAGACGCCGAGGGCGGCAGGACGACCGGCCCAGGGAACAGACGACCAACGCAGCGCCAGGAAGACAATCACGTTTATTCAGTCGGCGACGCGCTTTTTGAGCGCTAAGCAGCCAATCAGGGAGTGGCAAAAGAAAAGATGATATCGTTGCAAGCGGGGCAATCTGATCTGTAGATTGCAGCGGAGAATGCGACCAGCACCGCGAATGTTACAACGTGCAAGTCCAGAGGGAAGCTAGATAGAATGGTAGAGAGGAGGGGAGAGGAGGCAGAGGATGGGTAGAACCGCCGCAGTTACAAAACAAGTGAACAACACGCTTAATTCGTAGTTCCCATACATGGGGGGAGGGGGGAGGAAACGCTACTACTAGACATTACAGCGGTTGTGGACTAACTGGATAAATTTAAGTTCAAGGTATGATACGTTATGTTCACGCTATTTCTGAGAAGTAAGCAATCTGCAAATTTGTCAAGCAGACAACTTATGCAGGGTGTGCAGAAACAGAGCCACATTAAAGTGCACCGTAGTGTCAAGGCGACACTATGGAAGCAGTGACATGTCAAATCAATACCTCTGTGCCCGCTCGGTAGTAGCTTGGCGGCTATGGCATGGCACAAGGTCGTGGGTTTAAACCCAACCGCAGTAGACGCATTTTGACGGGGGCAAAATAAAAAGCACTCGTACACTTAGATTTAGGGACAATTTGAAGAACACCACAGTGTCAAAATTGATCCAGAGTCCACCATTATGGCGTGCCTCATAATCCTATTGTGGTTTTGGCACAACAGCCCGATAATTCCATTAAAGTTTAATACTTCTGCCACGATGTGATGTGCCAAGTGAAGCAATCAATATGCTCAACAGTGAAGCAATCAATATGCTCAACCCTCGACGCACAGGCTACGAAGTATGACGCACAACAATGCCTCAAGCAAACACTTCCCCCCTTGTGTTCTGTGTACTATGCAGACAAACAGCAGTGTTGCAAGCAAAGTAACGTTTAACACCAACTCACCACTATTGTATTGGACTAAACGTTTAAGGAATTAAGCATTCGCTGTCAACATCACTGCTAATCATCGTCAACCAAAGCAAACATTGAAGTGGATGGACTTCGCTTACATTGATCCCCACAGTGCGTGGGATCTGCCTAATTTTTTCAAATGTATTTAAACATTGAGGTTGTATTACTTTATATGCGATAGAAAAATATGTGGTTGTACTTATAGCAGGAAGTTCCTTGAATTACGTATTGTCACTGTTGTGACACAAATACTCTAGCTGCAGATGGGTCGGGTGCATGCAGCGGCTGACTGAAGTGTGCACTCACTGTATTGCATCCTATATACATAACTGGTTAAGAACTGCACCACTACTTGTCAAAATACCGCGAAGTGCAATCCCGGCCTGCTCCACACATTTAGAGTGCACTATACTTGTTCTTACTTTCTCAATTTTTTTAGAGGAAGTTCCGCACAAAAATTTATACCCTCACACCCTCGCACATGCATAAATTGACTGTATTGAATTTGGTCTAAAGCGACTGATTCGTTTAACCACATCAGCATTTTTTTGCCGAGAGAAGTCGACATGTTAAATGAACAACCGATGCCTAAAAATAGTGCTGCCACAACAGCTTTGTCCAGCTTCCCTTGTTTTAAACCACGATCGCCCTCATTCACCACTGCTCAAGAACGACTTTCGAACAAAAGTAAATGTTTGTTTCGTCGCACTATGCAAATGAATGACCCTAATCATCGGGTTGCATATCTGCAAGTAAACATGCAGTACAATGACGACATCAAGCATGCAAAAGACATTTTTTAATGCTACTTTGCCGAAATTTGTTGTATACTAACTCGCACATATTGCCAGTGGCTAGGACAATCGTCTTATCCAACTGGCACAAGTCCCTCCTCCACAGTGCTGCTCAGAGTTTAATGATGCGTTTTTCTTTTTCTGTAAAACTGCGGCTCTTTGTTTCCCATGTTTTCACTACTGTAACTTTCCTCTTATGGATCCCATAATGATTGATTATGTAGGCATTGGTAAACTCATTAGTAATCCTAAAATTTCATTTTTCTGGCTGTAATTGAATTTCACAAAAAAAAAATGAAAATGACAAGTGTACTCCTCTGTTATCCTGTCCAATATTTTTGCTCAATCTTTAGAGAGGTGATTGGAAGGTAGGGAAGGTGGTTCCCGTCCATAAGTCAGATAATGTACATCTTCCTAATAATTACACACCCATATCACTTACAAGTATCCGATGTAAGCTTCTTGAGCACATTACTTATTCACATTCAGTTGAATTCCTAGAAGACAACTGTTTCTTCACTAACTGCCAGCATGGTCTCAGGAAAATGTTTTCCTGTGAAACGCAGCTATTGTTTTTTACTAATAATCTCTTTATCCATAACGACATCAGCTCTCACACTGGTTGCACATTCTTGGATTTCGCTAAAGCTTTCAATGGGGTGGCAAGTGACTGTGTCACAAGGGCACATTTGGAAGGCCTTCCAATCGATGGCCTTCGAAATGCCACAACTCTATCGATTCAAAGGAGTTGTCACGCTGCTACACAGCACTTTCGAAAGGCCGTTGAATGGTTCAGGCGTTTCTCGTAAAATTGTGTGGCAGTGCGGATCTTTACTTTCGTTTTCATGTCACGAAAAGTTAAGCAATATTAAAACCACTTAAAAGCACTATAATTTATTTTATGTTTGTTTATACATTTAAACAAATGTTTATACATTGCCATACATATATGTTTAGTTTTTAAGTTGTTGAGTAGCGAAACTGCGGCAACGCTTGCGTCGCTGCATGTCGCTGTTGTCGAGAGTATGTGCAGTTCGCACATATCGAGTGGCAAAAATACTTTATTGAATAATTAATAACACTCATATATAGTATTTTTAGAGCATTTTGGTTTGATTTGTTCTTTCTAACCGATAGTATGACCACACTGTGAACGAGAGGGCATATGTTCGCACTGTTTCCGTTTCCGTTGCTCAAAGGCCATCGAGATTTCGATAGAGTTGTAAGGTGCTCCATTGACTTGATAGACTGTTGACTCGGCGGCCTTTGAAACCGCCCGTCTAGCTGCTCGAAGTTGACCTTTGAGTCAACTGACTATCAGTTAGAAGGCCTTCCAAACGCCCGTGTGACACTGGTAATTAAGCAAGCTAAGGGGGGACGTGGCTTTGAAAATCAACTTCCTTATTTCTTTATGGATTTTGATGAAAATTGGCACAAATGTTTAGAATGTCTCCCTGATGCTTCCATAAAAGTTTCAGAGTGATATCTTGAGAACATCTTATTCAATCTTACTGAGCAGAATTTTTCTCCCTCTAACTTTCTGGAGAGCCTGGGGAACTTAAAAAACGTGATAGAAGGCTTGTCAAGTATTGACTGCATAGCTAAATGCGTGCTGATGGTTGTGACATTCTTGCATTTTTTTTTTTTCGTAACACAAATTTTTTGGAGTGCCATATTTTATGTTACCTTCGTATCAAGCACACTTTCGAGGTAGATGAATAGCCATATCGTAAACTTACAAAGGGTCAAAATAAGAAAGCGAGAATGTCACGACCTGCACTGTAGCCCAAGAAACGTGACAAAAAAAAAACAGAGTCAATATATCTTAAATGGTAACCAAGAAATCAGCTCCAGAAACTGAGCCGAAAGGAAGAAAAACAGTTTTGAGAAAACGGCTCTCAAAGTTTCACCTTCTACTCAGTTCTCTAAAAGGCGCCAAATTTGTAGTCTTTGGGGTGTTTTGTGATGTGAGGCTTCTTGTACATGTGGCCTCTGGTCTGGTGCGCTTCCTCCCCCCCCCCTTTCTTTTTATAGGACATTCTTTGCTGCTGCGGCTCTACAAAGAGCATGGTGCCTATGTTTCAAACCAAGTGACGTGCAGAACTCTGTGTGGGCATGAATGTAGTTCCAGTGTGCATTCAGGCAGCCTGTACCCGCAGACTGCCCGATTGATAGCAATCTCCAGTACAATCAGTGAGTTTTTTTGTTTTTTTTATAAAATCGACCATGTTACTAAATGAAGGCTTTGAGTGTCAGCAGCCTCCCAAGTCATCTTTACTTGTTAATGGCTGTAGAACTTAGGATCAGAGGCAGTGATAGATTTGCAGCTGCTAGGTGCTTTCCAGAATTGTACTTTTGTATGATGCCTCAATCACTTTTGCAGCCAGGTGTCTGTGCCAGCCCAAGGGGCCTAGTGAACAGAGCTCATGATGAGGTTCTCTTTATGAAGGAGTGGTATGGTAGATATTGTTATGAGCTATCGTGACAATACGATAATAGAGTGAACGCGCAATATGCTTAATTGCGGGTCCGAGGTGATCGATGTGCGAAATGCCTAGCCGCAGATACAAGGAGCCGACGCGCGATATGTGCTTAGTCGCGCAGTTCGAGGTGCCGACGCGCGAAGTACCTAGCCGCGCAGTCCGAGGTGCCGATGCGCGAAATGCCTAGTCGCGGGTTCGAGGAGTCGACCCTCGATGCGCTTATGCGCGAAGTCTGAGGTGTCGACGCGCGAAATTCCTAGCGTTGGGCTCGAGGAGTCGACACTCGATGCGCTTATTCGCACAGTGCGGACGCGCGAAATGCCTATTCGCGGGCTCGAGGAGTCGACACTCGATGCGCTAGCTTACTCGCGCATTCCGAGGTGCCGATGCACAAAATGCTTAGGCGAGGGTCCGAGAAGTCCGCGCGTGATGTGCTTGATCGGCGAGTCGGAGACTCCCTAGGCGCGAAATGCTTAGCCGCGTGTCCGAGGATTTCGTGCGCGATGTGCTTCGTCACGGATTCCGAAACACCGAGTGCTGAAAGGCTTAGCCGCATGTCCGAGGATTCCGTGTGTGAATCTTGATCGCGAAATCCGCGTCGCCGATGCTCGGAATGCTTGGCCGCGAGTCTGAAACGTCCACAAGCATATGGATCGGCCACGCTACTGCGATGTCCGCGTAGCGCCCTTTTTGACACGTCGAGATTACGGCGAGTGGAGACGTCCAGAGTCGCGAGGTGCAGAGCCGAGCAGACGGCGCGAGCGCCGGACCAATGGCGAAGCGCGCTGGAGTCACGTGGCGGGCGCGGCCAATCGCACCAAATTTGAAACGCGGCAAATTTGAAGGCGGAGAGATGCGCTTTCCAACGAGACCAAAACGGCGGCGCTCGGTCGCGCCGTTGCGAAGATATTAGAGAGTTTTAGTGTTGGGGACGCAAGGCGTTGGGGCCCCAAGCGCTTGGGTGCGTTTGCGTACGCAAGCAGAAACACGTTATAGGTTAGCGGCCCCAAACGCAAGCCGCAGTGCGCTCGCAGCGCCATCAACGTCTGATGTTTGCTGCGTTATCATTTTTTTAAACATGAAATCAAGCATATGAAGTAAAGCACATAAAACTATTCTTATTAAAAGCAGTTAATAGAGAGGTTTACAGTGTCCGGTAATCTGGTAAACGCAGGCTGAGACATTGGGGCGGAGCCATGAACTAGAGCGGCCTGCATGGTGCTGCCACCTGGTGGCGCAAAGCTCAAACAGACAAAAACAGCTAATATTGCAGTAACCAAGTGAATTTTACTTTTCTGTGGGTATAAATTTTTGGCAGCAACACAATTATGCCAGTGCCGAAAATTTACACCAGCAGCGAAGTAGAATAGACTTGGTTACAGCAATATCAGCTGCTTTTGTCAATTTGAGCTTTGCGCCGCCAGATGGATGCACCATGCAGGACGCTCCCGTTTATGGCTCCGCCCCAACACCCCAACTGCGTTTATCCGAATACCAGACATGCTAAACCTCTCTAATACATATAAAAACGACGTCTGTCGACACTTGGCGAAAGATTTATTACATTATCTACCCGCTAGCTACTCGTAAGTTCTCCTACACCGCAAGAGTCACGTGGGTAACGTGACCACTTAGGGGCAGCCACGGAGGAAGGAAACTAAGGAGAGGCCCTGACGTCACTCTTTGTGAAGCAAAAGTGAAGCCGGAATTTGGCGTTGCTCATGGCGATGCTCCGCCTTTTGGGCCACCCTCCTCTCTTGTTTACATCTTCCGCGAAACCACGCCGCGCTGCGCGTGGTGTCGCGCGCTCGCGCAACATCTGGCAGAGCACGGTGCAGGTAACACAGCGCAACAAAACACGGTGACTAACGCAAACCCGCCCACTCAGCGCCTTTGCCGCGGCCCGAAACCTACCAGAGCAACACGTGTGAGCGCTCAAAACCATAACAACGCCGCCATTGTGGCCCAAAAGGCGTGGCCATACAACAGCAAAAATAAAAAAGCAGCAAAAAAATGAGAACCTACTACGTCATTTCCGCCACACTTTTCTCCTAGCGCGCGGAGGGGGTAGGGCCTCTCCTTAGTTTCCTTCCTCCGTGGGGGCAGCGATGTTTTCGGCCGGCCAAACAACCCAAGGACGCAAGTAGACGTAGCGGTCTGCGCATGCGCAGTGCCGTCGCCCCTAGTTCTTGCGTAACCAAGCCGCTTGCGTCCCCTATACTAAAACTCTCTATTGTGGCTTGAAAAGCGCTGTTATTCCTTGATTTCCGCGCACGGAGGAA
The DNA here is from genome assembly GCF_023375885.2 of Dermacentor andersoni. Lineage (NCBI taxonomy): Eukaryota > Metazoa > Arthropoda > Arachnida > Ixodida > Ixodidae > Dermacentor > Dermacentor andersoni. The sequence goes on along the minus strand of NC_092814.1, from coordinate 377,833,430 downwards.
GGAAACTAAGGAGAGGCCCTACCCCACGGAGGAAGGAAACTAAGGAGAGGCCCTACCCCCTCCGCGCGCTAGGAGAAAAGTGTGGCGGAAATGACGTAGTAGGTTCTCATTTTTTTGCTGCTTTTTTATTTTTTCTGTTGTATGGCCACGCCTTTTGGGCCACAATGGCGGCGTTGTTATGGTTTTAAAGCGCTCACACGTGTTGCTCTGGTAGGTTTCGGGCCGTGGCAAAGGCGCTGAGTGGGCGGGTTTGCGTTAGTCACCGTGTCTTGTTGCGCTGTGTTACCTGCACCGTGCTCTGCCAGATGTTGCGCGAGCGCGCGCGCTCCGCGCGCGACACCACGCGCAGCGCGGCGTGGTTTCGCGAAAGATGTAAACAAGAGAGGAGGGTGGCCCAAAAGGCGGAGCATCGCCATGAGCAACGCCAAATTCCGGCTTCACTTTTGCTTCACAAAGAGTGACGTCAGGGCCTCTCCTTATAGCGTCCTCGATCACCTTGCCCCGGGGTTGCCCCGAAACCAGAATGGTGCGCTTTGCACCGCGGTGGTGGCGCACTGCGGAGGGTCAACATCGAGGACAAAACTGCACCCTGTGCAGGTTGCTTGCAGGCAGCGCTACTTTGCCCCTGGCGCACAAAACGTGCGCGAACACGCGCGCGCGCATATTTTGTTGCATACAGGTACTGAGCATCCGCGGCAAGCGCTCGAACCTTGTCAAACTGCGTGCTCCGACATACCTGGTTGCAAGCAAACACCAATGGATTTTATAATTAATCCTGACGACCCGTTCAACGAACCTGTCCACTTTCGGCTGCTATTCACCACATTGTTATTGGACGAGGTCGATCAGCATGTCGTCTTCGCTCTCAGACGAACTTGACAAAAGCTCATCGATTGCGGCAGCTAGCAGCGCTTCCTTTCTCATTGCCGACATCTCCACTAGCTAACTCCGTCAACTCCGTTGCAACCGCAGCTATCGGGCCAGAGCGTCCGCGATTCTGCAGTCGCCAGTGCGCGCGCGAGCGGCGCGTCCCGCAGTGCTTGCTGGGAATGCACCCCGGCGCACCGCCGATTTTCTCGGTGCGAGACGGGGCAACGGAAAACCGCTCCAACAGGGTGCGCTTCCGGTGATCGAGGATGGTCGGTGCGCACCGGTGCGGTTGATCGAGGATGAAAGTGCGCACCAAGGCGCCCCGGTGCGCACCGGTGCGGGTGATCGAGGACGCTATTAGTTTCCTTCCCCCGTGCCCTACCCCCTCCGCGCGCTAGGAGAAAAGTGTGGCGGAAATGACGTAGTAGGTTCTCATTTTTTTTGCTGCTTTTTTATTTTTTTGTTGTATGACCACGCCTTTTGGGCCACAATGGCGGTGTTGTTATGGTTTTGAGCGCTCACGCGTGTTGCTCTGGTAGGTTTCGGGCCGTGGCAAAGGCGCTGAGTGGGCGGGTTTGCGTTAGTCACCGTGTCTTGTTGTGCTGTGTTACCTGCACCGTGCTCTGCCAGATGTTGCGCGAGCGCGCGCGTTCCGCGCGCGACACCACGCGCAGCGCGGCGTGGTTTCGCGAAAGATGTAAACAAGAGAGGAGGGTGGCCCAAAAGGCGGAGCATCGCCATGAGCAACGCCAAATTCCGGCTTCACTTTTGCTTCACAAAGAGTGACGTCAGGGCCTCTCCTTAGTTTCCTTCCTCCGTGCCCTACCCCCTCCGCGCGCTAGGAGAAAAGTGTGGCGGAAATGACGTAGTAGGTTCTCATTTTTTTGCTGCTTTTTTATTTTTTTGTTGTATGACCACGCCTTTTGGGCCACAATGGCGGTGTTGTTATGGTTTTGAGCGCTCACGCGTGTTGCTCTGGTAGGTTTCGGGCCGTGGCAAAGGCGCTGAGTGGGCGGGTTTGCGTTAGTCACCGTGTCTTGTTGCGCTGTGTTACCTGCACCGTGCTCTGCCAGATGTTCCGCGAGCGCGCGCGCTCCGTGGTTTCGCGAAAGATGTAAACAAGAGAGGAGGGTGGCCCAAAAGGCGGAGCATCGCCATGAGCAACGCCAAATTCCGGCTTCACTTTTGCTTCACAAAGAGTGACGTCAGGGCCTCTCCTTAGTTTCCTTCCTCCGTGTTTCCGCGAGATTTTTTGCCACCTTGGCTGATAAAAATAATTTTTAGAGCACTTTTAAGTGGTTTACAGTGATGATATTTGGGTATCATATAGAAAAAGGGTTATAGAAACTGAAAGCCGCGTCCCCCTTTAACATAGATACCAACGTATTCCTTTGGATTAAAGACCTTCTTTCTAGCCACACCCAGTGTGTGACTGCTAACAACTGTTTGTCTGCTCTTTCTCCTGTCTCATCCAGTGTCCCACAAGGATCTGTGTTGGGGCCCTTGCTCTTTCACATTTACATTAATGACCTCCCTGTCTGTACAACATTTTTATCAGTAAAGCTTTTTGCTGATGATTGCTATAAGAATCGATAAGATTCAATAAGAAACTAGCCAAACCCTTTGTACTAGGACATTCTGGCAGGCTAGTTGGTTCATACCTATAGATGTTTCTCTTAACTGAGTGAAAAAAACGAGGGCACACGAAAGAAACACACATCGCACCACGATTGCAGACTGCCAACTGTTTATTTTTGATAAGCAAGCAACCTACATATATTTCATTCAGGTACCTGTACCGCATTGTCCGCATTGTCACTCTCACATGTACCGATACACATAAAAACATAAAAGTTATCTGCTGGGTAATGGTGTAAACCAATTAAGATTGCCAAAAGCGATCACAGAAAATAACCTTCAGCCATTCTAACAGTATCATCAAAAGAGGGAGAGATAACATAAGAAGAGAGCACTGGAAGAAAAAAAAAACAGGAAAGAGACTGCGAGCATGTGAAGGTAACGGATATGGCACTTAACAAATAACCAGTGTAAAGGCGAATGATGAGGGCATAAAATCGTTTGAAGAAAGCAAAAAGCCAAAAAAAAAAAAACTGTGAATGGAGAATATCACACTGGTCAACAACTGCGACAATGAAGTCATGAAGGCTCAAAATATGGATTACTGAAAACCATAGAAGTGGGGGTGACGGCGACGGAATTTACAAATGCGGCTATGGAAAGAGTGAAACATGGTGAAAAACTAATGCTCCACCGCAGTCGCAGCACAAACACCTACAAAGAACAAAATCAAAAACAAAAACCAAAGAAATGTTAGACCGCCAAAAGGAATTTGTTTTTTACTAGGCATATTCCAGAAAATTGACCTCTGACGTAACAACAACAGATGGCGTGCCGATTCATTTGTCGCCATTTTTGAATATGTAGAAGGCTTCGACAATCTCCTTTTCAGTCTAATCCCTTGAATGGAACAAGAACGTTGTGTTTTTAAAAATTGGTTTACAAGGGTTGTTTCTTCTGCCCTCCTCTTTTCCTCTGCGTCTGTCACAGTGCACAGCAAAAGTGCCTCCTGTCTTGTTCTTTACATGCCACTGGTGTTCCCGTGCCCTTTCATTGAAACACCTGCCCGTTTGTCCAATATAAATGTGTTCACATGTCAAGGCAATCGAATACACTACTCCATAAACACAATCTGTATAGTGCATTTTGTGCATTGTTGAACACTGAGGCCTACTCTTTTTATTGCCTGTCACCATGGGGCACACTCTACTGAGCTTGCATAGGGCCAAAAAGCTACCTTCACCCTGTAGCGTCTCGCCACTTTTTTGATGTTGTGCGAAACTCGGTGAATATAGGGCATAACCTGCAGTTTTTCTTTCTTAATACCCTCTTTCTATTGCTTTCTACCTTTAAGTTTTTGCAAGAGACTTTCGCAGGCGCCTGTGATTAAACTCTGAGGGTAACCAGCTGAGAGGAAGTGCCTGTGGCGACACACTCCGCACATATTTCTGCGCACCCTCCGTCTTCTTATCATCTGGCCCAGCATAACACAGCTGCACGCTGGACTGCATGGTCGATAAAACATAGCGCCACCGCCACGTCACCCGAGGTATGCGTCACCGGTGGTGGCTATAAAAACAGGCTGCCTGGCTGAGAAAGGCCGCTTTTCTACCTTCCGCTACTGAGACGAACGTAGCGTTAGTATGCCCATCCGCTACCATCGTTAGTCGAATAAAGAATCGTTACGTTTTTATGTTGGGATTCGTCCTTCGGCAGACATGACATCCCACATGCCTAACTTGCTCATTGAAATTGGTTTTTAATTTATGCTCACATGATTTTTCCAGGGCGGACTTACACGATAGGGTTATGTTGGCTCTCTTAACTAGTTTGGAACGTGCACTTTCAAATGGCAGTGGGGCCTTCTTAGTCCTCGGTTTGTAATACCAACAGATGTGTTTAGCGTCGAAATGAAGACTGAGGTCCAAAAACTGAAGAGAATTATTCTGGCTAACTCGTGGGTGAATGTGAGCCCCCCTGAGGCTGATTGGAATATCTTTAATACGTGATCTACGGCATTATTAAGCTTATCTTGTGCAAACCCGTGGAGTATGACTAAGTAGTCATCGACATAACGAAAAATGTGCACGGCACGATGCCCGGAAATTAGTTGTTGAACTCGTTGACCAAACGCCGACAGACAGATATTGCAAAGAATAGGTGTGACTGCAGATCCTATACAAATTCCAGCCTTCTGCACATAGTACTTTCCATCATATGCAATGGCTGTGGAACTTAAATAAAAGCTTAACAGTTCAAGGAAATGCTCTGTGCTCACCACTGTCATATTCTGAAAGGCTACTTCTCCGGTCTCTTGAATTTGTTGCCTAATAGCGGTGAACAAACCATCATGCGGGATTGAGTAGAACAGGTCCTCGATGTCAATCGAGAACCCCATCGTAGCTGTTGGAAGACCTCCTTCCAGATGACCACTTCCGTCGAACCGGACTAAAAAGGGGTCCTTGCCGACAATCGTATGCAGGTTTAATTGAAGAAAGTTCCCAATTGTCCTTTGTCAAGTGTATTTTTCTGAAACGATGGCTCTCAGGAGGCAGTCCGGCTTACGAGTCTTTCCAGTGAAGAAGACCTCGAGGTGGCTCGTTACTTTGCTCTCAACTACCTTCCTTAACAAATCCTTAACACCACACCACGAACTGCACTCGTGGTGTGATGTGTGTTTCTTTCATGTGTCCTCATTTTTTTCGCACAGTTAAAAGAAACATCTAAAGCTACAAACCCTCCGATCAGCAGAAATTCACGATCTTAACCATTTGTCCTCATGGTGCAATAAATGGGTGATGTGGCTAAACATCAAGAAGTGTAAAAACATGTGAATATCTCAATGGGACCACGCTATTATCAGCACATATTTTCTTGATGGTATCCTACTAGATTCTGTGACCTCTTATAAGTACCTCAGCATCCACATCAGTTGTGACATTTCTTGACGCATGCATGTTGACCATGTTACTAACAACACAAACCACACGCTGGGTTACTTACATTTTTCCAGATCACCTTTAACAGTAAAACTAAATCTATATAAAATGCTTGTTTTCCCTAAGTTATATCGCGCATGCTCTGTCTTGGACCTCAAAAACACTACACTTTCGGCAATTATTGAATCAGTCCACAATCGCGCAGCTCGTTTCATTCTATCAAATTACTCTTGGCATGCCAGCGTATCATGAATGAAAGCAACACTTGCCTTACCTGAACTATCTTTGCACCATAAATGCTTTCACCTTTCTTCGTTCCACAAAATCTATCATTATAATTCGATTGTAAAGGACGTTCTTTTTTCTGCTCTCTTCTATGTATCATCGCATTCAGACCATAACTACAAAGTTGGTGTGCCATCTTGCCCGACTAATACCTACAGCAAATCTTTCATTCCGAAGACTATAGTAGGACAGAACTTAAAGAAACAGCAGTTGGCAACCAGGGCACACGGACCGCGTGAGATTGTTACTCCGCCAGCCAATCACAGAAGCAAATAACATCGTCGTCATGCGACCATTTCAAAATGGCGTCATACTTGATACCTCGGGAGCGTTGCTGTTCTTGAAGAGTCTTTTTATCGAACCGATGAGGTGTGCAAGAGACGCGGGCAAAGTGTATGAAGTCTATGCTTTTCACTCTTCAAAAGTCGGCGGCACAGTTCATTTCACTGCTTACCCCGTTTTACTCATGAAACTTCACTGCCAATTGAAGTGAAACTTAACAACAAATAGTTGCAGCGAAGCATGCATTTTATCTCAGTTCAATAAAGAACTATAATAGACGAGTAAAACCGTACAAAATTACGCGCTTCTAATTTTATTTTTGTGGTTGCCGCCTCATTTAGGTAACCGGGAAAGCTTGAAGTCCGAACTATTTGCAGCCTCACGGAAGAACAGTGGCTGGCAGTTATGAGGGCATGGGTGGGGCTTCACTGCAGACTTGAGTTGTATCCAACTATAGCAAAGAATGGAACCACTTTCTTGCTTCCATCACCGACACCTTCAAGACTGCCATTCATGAAGCCTTTTGTTAACAAGGTTTCTTTACTTGGCTATAGCAACTGTATTTTTTCTCTTTTACTGTACAAACATTAGTTATTTACCGCTCCTTCCTGTAAAACCCTCGGGTCTTGCAAGCGTGCTAACTAACTAAATAAATAAATCTTGTGTCCTTGTATTTTGTCCAGTTTCCTGTACTGCAAGTTATAAGATGGGACGTGGACAGGCCCTTTCCAAAAACTTGCAATAGTTTACAGGCTTATCAGCTAAGTCCACAAAATTTATGATGTCTGTCACTGCTGTAAATTCCTACCAGCAAGAATGATAATTTTGTCCTGAGCTCCTCACCCACCTCCTTTTCTTTAATAACTGGAGACAGTTTCACTTACACTCTCAAAGTATGCTTGAACAGCAGAAACCATCCAGTCATTATTTCTTGATCTAATGGCACACAGTTCTTCAAGAGAACACACTAAAAGCAATGCGATGGCCTGAAGACACTTGTCATGAAACGAGCACCACTACATTTGGAAAGGAAACAAGCAAACTGAAGATTAAAAAAAACAACTTTATTTCGCAAGTCCAAAGTTTCATGATCTCAGAAAATACAAATACTGGTGCTGAATCAAAAGCCAATAAAACCAGGTGTGAACCATAATGACAAACATCATGGGTCAATGCAGACTATGCTGCACTGCTGCTTCAACAGTCCTTTTGATCATGGTTCCTTTTGATCACAGTGAGTGCATTGTGTAACACACGTCACCTGCAATACTTAGCACACTATATTAAAGTGAATGCCTCCTCATCTAAAAAGTTATTAAAGCAATAATACATAGCACACAAAAATAAAAACAACAGATAGCAACCACATGCCTCGGAAAACCCACATGTGGCACAATACCCGCTATAATGCGACTCATGCAAGTTGCAGCAGGTAACTGGCATCACTGTTTGGCTAAGTGTCCACAGGCGACTATAGGCCTAATGTCCAGCGTATCACAGCACACTGACAGAAATAAAGCATGGTGTGTGTACCGGGTGCTTCTTCTGGTTGATGAGGTGGACAGGACACCCGAAGTTTTGTGGGCTATGACTAGGGTGGCAGGATACCGGCTGTCCCTCATGCAAACCAGTGGGCCCCCATGCATTGCCGTGTCCATTCGTCCTGGCAGAGCCAGCACCACTGGAAGCCACACTGTGACCGGCTGCACACCATGTGCATACAGCCACCTGCATAGATTACATGCACTCAATGGGTAGTTGCAACCAGAGCCTTTATACAAATCTATAAACAAAATTACAGCAGAACCCATCTCCTGATGAAAGTTGACAATAATGTGATTAGCATTGAAGCAATGCAGCAACACACTGTGTGTTGCCACTGTTGAAACACATGATGCATAAAGCGCCCAGCCCCGGGTAATTTTTTTTAAAATTGAGAGTGACAAATACCCAGTGGCGCTCTTCATATACACTATTACAATTATAGTAGTGTATTCATCTGAATCTGACGCACACTTAATTTTCACAAGCTTTAAGTAAAAAATAAAGGTGCACTTGAACGTAATGTAGCCCTAATGCATAAAAGAAAAATATAGCCTGCTCCCTATGTTAACAATAAGACAAAAACTAGATGTGCAGAACTTACTTTCACAGAAGGGTTTCTTTTCAGTGAGTTTTAATTATAAAAGTGGTGCGTCATAATTACCATTTGTGCCTCATCAGCCACAGATACCAAGCACATGGATGCTAGAGTGAGCACTGTAGACATACTACTATCACTTTCAAGAGATTTTACGTGATTCTGCACCAGATTTGTTGAAGTATGCGGCCAACAGTGATCCTGGCTCTGCGCACAGATAGCGAGCTCAGCACAGTGCCAAAAACACTGGCGGCCGTATACGCTGGCGCATCCAGTGCGAAACCACCCGAAACCTCCTGAAAGTGATAGTATCTCCAAAAATGACTGGCTGAGAATACCACTCACGATTGTAGTTGAGCACAAAGTGAACCAACAGCAACCGTAAAAAAAAAGTGCTCTGTTGCCATCTGATGACGCTGCCTCTGACAGCTTTGATGGCAGACTGTTGGCAACAGTGCAAACACAGTTTTTGGTTTTATATCCGATTGTAATGCAAATGCAATTTTTGGACCCATTTTTTGGGGAAAAAGGTATGTGTTAGATTTGGGTAAATACGGTACCCAGTGACCCAAGTTGGCATCAAAGAGGCTCGTTGAAGAGTGGCATATACACAGTGATGCCAGTTATTTTTATTGTTATTTTATTTATGCAATACACTACTGCAGGCAGCAGTGCTACCCAAGCAGGAGATGCTGAGGTAACTGGCACCACTAGGTGGCACTACTCATACTACACTGTACAATTAAAAGTAGAGTGCATGACCTGTGTGGGTAGTGTGCCTACGCCCCTGACAGCAGCTACTGTGACCTCTCTACCATGCGCTAACACGGCGGGCCCAGTCACCGAAACTGGCAATGAGAGAAATGCTTCAAGTGAACGACAGCAGCGAAGCAAGAGCAGGCATGCCGGTCATCGGAAAGATGAGTTCCATGCAGACACTGCGGGCTGGACACAATACTGAGAGCGGGTGGAACTTTTCCTGACCATGAACGACGTACCAGGTGGTAACATGACGGGCATATTTCTGACATGTTGCGAAGCCGCAATGTATTCCTTGCTACAAAGTTTACTGGCCCCTGAGAAACCTGCCAAGGCAAACTTAGTGGCAATTTTTGATGCCCTCAACAACCACTTCTGGCCAAAGGTGTTGGAAGTGGTAGCAAGTTTCAAGTTCTTTTCACAACATAGGCGGATGGGGAGGACGGCGAGCAAGTACATCGCATCATTAAGTGACTGGCCGACAACTGTAAATTTGGGACATTCCAAGACCGCATGTTGCAAGACCAAATCGTCAGTGGCATTAACGACGTACCAATGCAAATGGGGTTATTAGAAACAGCCGATTTAAACTTTGAAACCACAGTGAGTATGGTACGGGCCATCGAGGCTGCTCGCAAGGATTCCCAAAAGCTGAGCACTCACCCAACACCACAGTCTGAGCCAGCCCAATTGACAGCCAAAACAGCCATGGCTGCAACAAACAGTATAACATGGGTGAGCGCGGGTGCTTCCGCTGTGGTGGTACCCATTAAGGGCGCCAGCGTCAACACGTCAACTCAGTTTGCTAAAATGCAAGCAGCAAGGGTATCTGGCAAGAGTGTGCAATACTGATAAAGAGTTAGCAGGTAGACAGATGCACCACCCAGATTTGAGGCGCATGGATACTGTAGATGAAGTGCTTGGGGCACACGATGTGGGTGAAACGCTGGAAGCTTACGACCTATGGGCATTTCAGGCAGCCGGACCGGCACCGACGCACATTACGGTTATCGTTAACGACGTGCTGCTATAGATGGAACTTGACACAGGTGCCAGTATGTCAACAATAAGTGGAAAAAAGTTCACGCAACTGTTTCCGTCGGACACCTTGGAACAATGTAACATGCGGCTGAGGAGTTTTTGTGGGTACACGCGACCAGTCGCCGGGAAGTTCACGGCAGCTGTGAAGCTTGGGGAAGAGGAAAGACAGCTACTACTGTTTGTGGTAAAAGAGCAGTGCCCCACATTGTTCGGTAAAGTTCGGTGAAGGAATTTCAATTAGGAATCAGCAAGCCGGAATCAATTTTTTTAATGTTGCCTGCAGAAGAAGCTGTGGACTGTTTTCAGGAAGTGCTTCCCGAAAGTTTAGGCACATTCCAGGGGGTTAAGGCTTACATCATGGTGACACAAGATGTTAAATCCAGATTCAAGCCCCAGCTGATTCCCTTTGCCCTGAAAGATAAGTTTAAGGAATCGTTGCAGAGACTGGTCCGGCAAGGCGTGGTTCGACCAGTGAAGGCTGCCAGATGGACAGCGCCTGTTGTTCCAGTGCTAAAGCAAGACGGGCATCTGCGCATATGTGGTGATTTCAAGACGACTGTCAATCCGATAGTGCACATGGAGCGTATCCTGTGCCATGCATAGACGAATTGTTCACAGAGCTCCAGGGAGGCATAAGGTTAAAGCTAGATTTGAAGGACACCTAACAGCAGATCGAGCTGGAAGAGGAATCGCAGGATTTCATCACTATCAATACTTCCAAAGGCTTGTTTCAGTACAGAGGACTGCTATTCAGAGTCGCATCAGTGCTGGCAATATTTCAACGGGAAATGAAAAACCTTCCGAATGGTTCTGATCACGTCACAGTCTACTTCAATGACATCTTGGTAATGGGCAACAGTGATGACAAACATTGGGCAAACGTCTGCAAGGTACTAGAGTGCTTACAAAAGGTAGGTCTGAAGCTGAAACTTGCAAAATGCAAGTTTCTTTTACCTAAGGTCCAGTACTAGGGTCACATAATAAGTTCTGCTGGGCTACATCCAGGTCCCGCCAAGACTGAAGCAGTTGGGAAAGCTCCCAAACCCAGAGATGTGAAAGAGTTGCAAAGCTATTTGGGTTTGGTGAACTTCTACAGAAAGTTTCTCCCAAATCTGTCAAATGTACTACAACCATAAAACAGCTTGCTGACCACAGGGACCAAGTGGCGTTAAACTGCAGTCGAGCAAGGTGCATTCATCAGGAGCCCAAAGAGCTGCTCACATCCGCACGTGTCTTGACCCATTAAGAGCCATCCAACCCACTGATGCTTTCGCTCATGGCCTAGGGGCAGCCCTAGCACAGAGGGACTTCTCGAGAAGAGCGGCCAATAACCTATGTGTCAAGAAGCCTGACCACCCTGAAAAGAATTACAGCCAAATGGATAAAGAAGCACTTGGGTTTGGAAAGTGACAAAGTTCAGGAACTTTCAGGGATGAAAATTCGAAGCAGTTACTGACCACAAACCCTTGTTGGGTCTGTTAGGCACTGGAAGGCCTATTCCTGAAATGTGCTCGCCGAGGGTTCTTTGCTCGGCATTGCTGCTGGCGTCGTACAGCTACAGCCAGAGCTATAAGTCTGGAGGCCTGATAGCCCATGCAGATGGGTTGAGTAGGCTCCCCTTGCCAACAATAGGCTGTTCTGGAGGGGCTCCTGCAGAGTTATTCATGCTTGAAGGTGTCTATCCCCGTGTTCTTTCATTAAAGGTGGTCACGGAAGCCACTGCAAGAGACCATGTGCTGTCAAGAGTACTACAGGATTTGTAGTATTGTCATGTTCTAGAAATGAAACCAGAGGGGGGGCCATAAGTGTCTCGATTCATTGAGTTGAGTATGCATCAGAACTGTGTACTGCGGGGAAACTGTGTTGTGGTACCCTCCAGCCTCCAAGGAGAAGTCCTCAAGCTACAGCACGAAAGCAACCCTGGGGTCACAAAAATGAAAGCCATTGCACGAAGTCATGTGTGGTGGCTATCATTAGACAGCGACATCATAGCCACGGTACAAGAGTGCTGCGCTTGCCAACAACAACAGCCACCATTGAGGCTAGTGCCCACGATGCCGTGGCCGTTCCCAGACAGGGCCTGGTCAAGAATTCATATGGACTATACGGGACCTTATATCAACTCGTACTTTTTATTGCAATTGATGCATTCTACAAATGAATTGAAGTGTTTCCCATTTCAATGCCCTCAGCAGAACATGCAAATGCATGCATGTGAGTCATGTTTGCGAACCAGGGCCTCCCAGATATGGTGGTATCGGACAATGGCCCCATGTTCCTGAGTGAAACATAAGAGATATTCTTGAAGAACAGCATGAAGCGGATGCTGGTACCGCCCTATCATCCTGCCTCTAATGGTGCTGCAAAAAAGGCTGTTCAAACAATGAAAGTGAAGCTACAGAAAGTTGGCGCAGGGGACCTGTGCAGACAAATTACATGAATACTGTCAGTGTATCAGTCTATGCCCCACAAGGTAACCAAGTGTTGCCCATCCAAGCTGTTGATGGGACGGAGGCTCAGGACTACATTGTACCTACTGCAGCTGGACCTAAGAAAAACAGTCCTAAAGAAACAACTTACTCAGAAAAGGGAGTATGATCAAGGAACCAAACGAAGGGTGCCAGCACAATCAGGACACAGGGAGTTTGCCAGGAATTTTCGCCCAACTCCGAGCTGGATGCCCACTGTAGTCACCAGGCAACAAAATTCTCAGATGGAAGCTACAGATGGATGATGGGCAACAATGAACCTGACATCTGGATCATGTAAGGCCACAGTCAATACCCGACTGGCACAACCGTCGTAGCTTCGGCACCTCCACTGAATGTCTAGAGCTACAGTTGCCACTGCTGTCAGGGACCAGAGACACAGCTGACAGTGCTCTTCCCAAAGTGGCACCAAGTTTGGCAGACCAAGTACTTCCATCCGGCGAGTCCTCCCAATTGGAATTCAGTGACACCATAAGATCACCACATACATAGTGCTCCTCGCTTCCTCCCACACCTCGTCTTCATCGGAGCACCAGGGAATACCGGTCTGTGCTTTGGTTTTCTCCTTGAACTGTAACTGCTTCAACTTCCGTTAATCTGTTAAGGGGAGAGGAATTGTGGTAACTGGCAGCACCAGGTGGCGCTACTCGTACTAAACTGGACAACAAAAGGTAGAGCATGTGACCTATGTCGTCATGTGCCTACGCCCTTCCAAGAGGCTACTGTGTCCTCTCTACCGCGTGCTATGACCGTGGGCCCAGTCACCACAAACGGGTTCACAACAGTTTTTTCAAAGTGCATTCAACACTTTGGAGTACACGATTCCACTCATCGCTCGTAAGTGGAAATAATTATTTCTGACAGAGTTTTGTGTGGGCAATGATTGTAGTACTTTGCGATTAAATATACACTATGACCAGTGTGAGGCATGAGAAATATACGTAGCATTTGCCAAAGTTGTTTGGGAATGGAACATCAAGTATAAAATTTTCAGACTGACTATATTACAGCACACATAGAGTGGATCCAGTCCGAATATGCCGAACATACCAGAAATGGATGATGTTTTGTAGTCTGAGCAAATAAGCTGTACAGCCAGGCACTGGATTTTTTTTCGACTAGGGCAATTTACTTATTAACTATGGATGTATAGTCTATGACTGGGCATATGAGCAAGTGATAAGCTTGCAGCTTGACAGTTGAAGGCGACTTGTTTAATTTTCTAGGTAAAAAGCAAAGTATTTTAATGCTTTCCTGCATATGTTAACAATATGAGTGTCCCATCCGAGGTTGTCATTAATTGTTATGCCTAAGTATTTAACAAAGGTAACCAATTTAAGGTTGCAATCTGGTTTGTTGTGACAAGCCTCAAGTAGTGCCTTTGTTTCATTGTTATTGTGCTTGACACTGTTTTAGAAACGCTTATCTGCAATAGTTTTTTTTTTGCCGCAGCAGCTTATGACTTCACGGAGACTGTTGTTAATGTGCCATCGCATGAAAAACTCTTGACAAGAGAATAAATGACACAATCATCGGCAAACAATTTCACCTTGAAATCTGGATCTAAATTTCTACCAATATCATTTACACAGATGATATACAACAAACAACAGGTTCGGCGGTTAGTTTCGAACCCAGTTCCCTAAGCACAGCAGACCAGTGCAAGACACAGATAGACAGTAGACAGACAGACCCCGGAAAGTGCCTGAAGTATCCCAAGAATGCTAATCACATTTAAAAAGAAAACGCTTGACCGTGTAAAAAATGCAATGTTTTTTACCCCCTACAGGAGCCCTGTTTACAATAAACTAGGCCCAGCAGGTTAAAAATATGTCTTCTTTTATCTGGTCAGCATCGCCTTGTTCTTCTGACAATGCCCTTAAAACAAGGAGTCAACAAACCCTTCAAATAAATGAACTTATTCTTCCAAATGTCCCAGCCCTCAAAAGAACTTTGCCTCAGTGCAGCATGATAGAGGACTCGCCATAAATTCCACTCTTCCCCCTGCTAAACACAGCTTGTTTGCTACCAGTCCATTCACTTCCATCAGGCTGTCGAACCGAAAAAAATTGCAGTTCAGTTAGGTTCAAGCTGCTTCAATGTGGTTCAAATTCAGTTTGAGAAAAGAAAAATTGTACCAGTTTGCAAACTGGTTTATGTTTGCAAATCAGTTCAATGCAGTGCATTTCATCCTTTGCCTTACATGTTAATGTAGCACAACACAGTTCAGGCAGACTGTTAAGCTAGTCTGCAAGTGCAAGTTTTTATACAGAAGGATTGCAAGATGAGCTGCACTGGTGCGTGGAAGACAGAAGTTTTTACATGGTTTGTCAAAGGGGATCGAACAGCACAAAAGACAAAACAAAGTGTAGACTTCATCCCGCCTCTTGTGCACTCCTTCAACATACATCAACCCCCCCCAAGTGGGTGTGTTCAACACACCCATGGTTTTCACTGTTTCAAGCGTGGAAATTAATGTCATGTATCAATAGCAAACATACATATGTTGTCTATAACTTCAATAGCTTTTGCTGTCTTTATGTATTCAAAGCTTAACACACAAGCAGATAAACAACAACACAAATACAGTCATCATCATCATCGTAATCATCAGCCTATTTTATGTCCACTGCAGGATGAAGGCCTCTCCCTGCGATCTCCAATTACTCCTGTCTTGCGCCAACCGATTCCAGCTAGCACCTGCGAATTTCTTATTTCATCACGCCACCTAGTATTCCGCCGTCCTCGACTGTGCTTCCCTTCTCTTAATGGCACCCATTCTGTAACCCTAATGATCCACTGGTTATCTAACCTACGAGTTACATGACCTGCCCAGCCCCATTTTTTTTTCTTAATGCCAACTAGAATATCGGCTATCCCCGTTTGCATTCTGATTCACACCACTCTTTTCCTGTCTCTTTGCGTCACATCTAATATTTTTCGTTCCACTGCTCTTTGCACAGTCCTTGTTCTCGAGCTTTTTTGTTAAGCTACAAGTGTCTGCCTCACATGTTAGCACCAGTAGAATGCAACGATTGTACACTTTTCAACAAATACAGTAAGCATATGCCATAGACCAGATTTTTTATAGCCTCGTAGCGTGTGTCAGCTGTGCCGCTACTGATGATGATGATGATGATTTATTGTCGTCCCCACCGAAACGAGGTAGTGACAAATAGTCAGCTAGCCTGCTTGAGTTAATCAGGTATGCTATACATGCTTTTCATTCTAGCATTTTTGTATACATCTCCTTAATCTTTTTTTTTTCTCTTTCTCAAAACTTCTCTATCTAGACCAAAGCACTGGTTCGGGCTAGTTGGTAATCCATACTTAATACTGTTTAAGCGCAGAATTTATAAAAACCACAAAGGGACACAAATGGGATGGGCACTAACTTCCAATTAACGTTTAATGCAAGATGTCGTGAATATACACAGAAAAACAGACAAAAAGAAACAGAAACAACAATAATGGACATAACTAATCATTTAATCGTGCCGTCTAGCATCTGGGAATTACTAAGCAATTGTCACCAACTGCCCTCAAGAAAATTTATTTCTTTGGCAGCGAACAAAAGAGATGGTGAGCTGGCACACTCATAAACATCACTACTCATTACTGCAGCTTCCACGATCTCGTGCGTGCACTGATCTTTGTCTCTAAACAAGAGTGCAGTATTGCCAAGATATGGCTTGCACTTATAGTCTTTGTAGTGTAACACCAGATGTTCCTGTCCTCCCTTTGTCACGTTCCTGTCATGCTCCCTTAACCACTCATTTAGGCATTGTTCTGTCTGCCCTACATATATTCAATTCATTATAGTCAAATCATTATAACCTATATATCGTTATATGTGGTATCGTTATAAGTGGACTGCACTGTAGTACATCTAAAGCGGACAAAATTGATATGTTACACATGAATCTAAAAAAATTTAGTACTTGGAAATACAGTACAGCTTTTGCAGAACCCTTGTACACAACGTAACGGATCCACATAAGATATAAATTGACATAGCTAATTTGTCTGCTTTGTATGTTCTAATGGATGCCGTTTACAGAACCGCGATATCTGTATTTTATGCAGAGCTATTAATTTGTAAACTTCGTGCTTCTATATTTTCGAACTTTCAAATTTTTGAAATTCTTTTAAGAAAACTCAGGTCCTAAATCAAAATTTCACTTCGAACAGTCACTAGAATTTAACTTTCTCTCTCAAACGAAACACATTTAATTAAAATCGGTCCAAGGGTTATCCCAGAAAAGCGTTTCTGCGTTTTACATGTATTTTAATAGGCCGCGTTGGAGTTGGGCCTGAACTAAATTCCTCTTAAGCACACGTAACTTGCACACATCTACCTTGTAGCGCTACGTATGCCTGTAAAAGATCCGGTCACCAATCTCTACCCTGTTCTTTTTCCAACAATACTTTAAAAATCTCTTGCTTATCTTAACAGCTGACTGGTTGATGCTTCAGTCCACTTTAAATCCAAGCACTTTTGGACAGTGTACATTGCCTACGGGCATAGGTGGTGACTACGGGTGGCTCCGGGGCTCGAGCCCCCTCCGAAGTTTTCTGTGGGGAGCAGAGCCCCTCCAGCGATGCCGAAGCCTGCCCCCTCTCCCCTAAAGTGTCATTACCAGAGTTATGTCACCAACATCATTTCAGGTTTCTTCTCATTGCCTCTATCTTTAGACTTAAAATTTTATTGTGGCTAAAAGCTTACTGCACCACTGTTGTCGCAGACGTGCACGACTTTTAATTCATACTTTCGCTTTATTTCTGCAAATCCTGATAATAGGAGGACAAGTGCATTAGAAGCACCAGCGGCAACTACCTCATTCGCACTTTTTCACATCATTTTTTTGAAATTTCCACTGTAGGCACCATGCACAGACACAATATATTTAAATGTACACATAGGACAGAGTTTATTATATTTTTAAAGAGAAGGAGGTAGCCAACTAACAATTATTGCTAATGGTATGGATAGCCTATGCCTAGAGAATGAATATGTTGCTGCACACGCTACTCACTTCAAATTGCTTCAAATTGTGTGCTTTTTTTGACCCTGAAAAAACCTGCAGACTTTGGCAGTCTTTTATCAATGGCATGTGAAGTGCATGTGACTGATATGTGTCTCAATATTGCTTCTTTCCAGTGGGCAATAATGACTCATGAAAAAGAACATATTCTAATAATTTATAACATTTATTAGGGATGGAAACATCGCCACTTGCACGCAGAGGTCGTATATATATAATTCACTCAGTAATCGACATGAGACCAAGCCGTATTCACTTGAAATCAGAATCAATATCAGTCTTGCGCAGCAGCGCTTATACTCGGACTCACAGTAAAAAAGGCTGCAGTTTCGCCAGAAAGGCGAAGCAGTATTAGTGATGATAGCGAAGTATAAGACAATTACACGAAGGTCACCAGCAAAAGACGCCAGGTTCTTGGTGGTGCGAGGAACTCAACTGTCTTGTAAATACTGATATAACGCCGTCACTGGAGACTGATATAACGCCGATTCGGGAGACTCCATCGCGGCGACAGTGCGCAGTGGCGTTCACTGTACGCATTCGGTAAAGAGATAGCGTCTGTAAACGATTCTGTGCTTTCAGTTTGCCCAAGATTATTGTTTCGACAGCAAAGCCTTCCCTCGTTTTGAGAGTACTTATAGAAATGTCCACGAGGGCTGCCACGTAGTGTTTTTATTGAGCGCCATAAGCCAAACCTGTGAGAAGCGCGCCACGTGATTCCTCATACTACGCAAGGGAGGCGCATCCGACAGATGGCGACTCCTTAAGTCCTTGTCCCCAATATTGTTAAAATTGGTATCATTATAAGTGAGTTCGACTGTACTGTTATACCCCCTGATGAAGCATTAGTCTCATCACGGTCTTTTTGAAAGATGGTGTATTGATGAAGAAAGTTTGTGTGTAGTGGTTTTGAGATGCGTCTCTTGTAGGCACAACACCTTTGAATTAAATTGATATAGGAGTTCTTTGACGTCATCGAGATTGTGGAAAGTACATCTGGCATTTCAATGCAATATTTGTCTATCCCTATTGATATTAATTTGTGGTGCGTGTCTAGGAGAGAAAAACAGGCATGTGCAAATACCGAATAGTATATTTCGAATCGACTACCGGTTCGAATCAAGAAAAGCCGAATATCAAATCGAATATCAGATGTTAGAAAATTTTTCACAAAATTTAATGCTAACAAACTTTGGGCAAGAAAAAAATGGTGCTGCACATGCTTCGGATTGGGAGTCTCCTAGCATTGCATAGCAAGAATACAGCAAGCTGTCAGTAACTTAGGTACATAGAAATCAAGACAGACAGTACGGTCTACTCTTACTAAAGGAAAATTAGTATGCCAGCACTGATTAATGTTCCGTTCTAGTACATCAAGGTACGTACAATACTGCTTTTTATCCATAGAACTTCTGTTGAATAGAATCAAGTGCTTTTTCCCTCTGAAATTAATCAGTTAGGACCTTCTGTTGTAATGAATACCAATGAAGCTCAGCTTATATAGTGAACCTGCATTTCCAGTTTTTCTCCAAATAAAGAAGGGCTATCCCAACTTTACGGGGGATGGATTATCATAAGGCAATTTTACGCTACAAACGAAAAGGCCATGCATCACGTGACTCTATGACCACTCCGTGCGTAGTCGAAACTGACTGTAAAGAGCAGGTGCCGTCCATGCCATTTCATTGTCAGGTTCGGTGTGATTTGCCACTGGCCAAAGAGTCTAAAGTTTGGAGGGTCATGGCAAGTTCGTGCAACGCTTGATTCCCCCCCCCCCCCTAACTTTCTCCCCTCATACATCTGCAGTCCACACAAATGCATGCAACCGTGCATGACACCGTCGCACCCTCAGTGTAAATCCAATGCTTGTCTTGTGACGAGTTGCTCAAAGCCACAAAAAGAGAGTGACGTGTGTCTATGAACAGCGTCGGGAACAAGAGGCTGCCATACGGTATGTGTATCACGAAGATGGCAGCTGTGAACAACTTAGGTGCCATCCTGTACATTCTCTTTCATTTGTGAGGCAGTTTATCGGCTTTCCAAATGTTGGGTAGCTGATGCGTAATTTGGCACCAAACCGTAACTTGAGTCACCAATACCCGAGACGAAAAAGCACTGATTAGGCCTAATGGTCTAGGCAGTGTGGCCATCGACAAAACTTCGCCTCTGACCGATGTGGTAACAGGTCGCCAGCTGTCATGGAATGCTTGCGCTAATATGTTCGTGCGGGTGCCTTATTAGTGATCGTTCCCAAGATCCGGTGTGCGGGTTCGATTGACGGCTGTTGAAGCGCCATGAAGTTCATCACTGCATATCCAACACAATTTGCATGCTAATTGGGCCGATCTTCACACATGCTTTCGCACTTTACAAAATACCAGTGAGTAAAGCGGCACTTCGTCTTTTGTAGCAGTTTTTGGAAAAAAAATAAATAAATCGCAGTTTGAAGCAGAAGTATATTCCTACGTAGTAGTGACGTTGTTGACAAAGCATCAGTAATAGGCACACAAGCCAGGGAATCTGTGCACTCCTTTCTTGTCAGTAGGCTGTGGGAAGTTAGCGATGGAAGATGTCTTCTGCGGATCAGGGCGGACTCCAAATTTTCAGCGCTCCAGCAATGGACAGAGACACAATTCAAATATGTTAAAGAACATTCATAAAAAAAAAACAGCAAACTACCCTGACACACTATAAACAGTATACACACACGAGACACTCCAAGAACTAGCCATACCCATACAAACAAACAAGCCTGCAACTACATATCATTCCTCCACTCGACTAACCAATGCGAGGCCACGAGCAAACGAACGTTCTGACCGTCGCCAGTCGTGTCGCACTCCGACCCAGCGTGGCAAAGGACGCTGGCCTGCGTGGTTCTGATGCAGTGTGGGCGTCGACCTCCGACAAGAGCGATGAGGTTGTGGTCTTCCGCAGAGACTCGCGTGGCACAGGAGGCAGTCTGGGCCAATTGGCCGTTGTGCCGCTGGAGTTACGCTGGCTAACTCACGAACGTCCCCTCTCCGGTCAGTGGTCCCCGAAGCTGCTGCCTCCCTTCTCCAGAGCACAACTGGAGATGCCACTGTCTTCCTTCTTGACCCCATCAGCAAGGCCTCACTCATCTCCGCCTGCGCCTCCTCTTTCTTAATCTTCTTTTCTCTTGTGCTTCACGTGCTTCTTGCCCGCGGGTCCCTTCTCCGTTTCGTCAACAGGAGTCTTCGTCTTTTTCACATTATTGTACAGCTTTACTGGTGACTCATGATATAGGCCCCCATTTCAAGAGTTTTTTGCACAAAAAACTGCTCATCGCACGCTTGTCACACCAGGTTCGAAATGAAAGATCACAATGCCACTCCATATGTCCACTGTCCATACATCACCTCACGGCACCAAACGATTAATCTCTTTATTGCACTTAAACACAACTCTCTGCACAGCAAAATAGAATTTACACTGCTTACTGTCTTGTAAATTAATGTCCAAACCTAAGTAACTCTACTCAAAAAGTCTGCACCCATGTTTTCTGACCCTTTAATATATTTGATGTGAAAGCAGTACCCTTTCAAAGTGAGGCTCCACCTCATTACTCTTCCGTTTGTTAAATTAGCCTTACTCAAGAATTCCAACAGCTGGTGGTCTGTTTGTATTCTGAAACATCTGCCAAACAGATAGATATGGAACATTTTGATAGCCCATGCCAATGCCAGGCATTCTTTCTCCACTGTATAGTAATTTCTCTCCGCATCATTGAGCTTCTTGCTGGCATAAAATTTTGGATGTACAACCTAGTCCTTTTCTTGCAAGTGCACCTCTCCCAATGCCTTGTCGCACGCATCAGTGCGCAACGTGAAATCATCCTCCATATTTGGGGCTAACAGGATTGGCGGCTCCGCCATTATTCTCTTCAGTGTTTCGAAGGCTTTACTGTGTGATGAGCTCCATTTCACCACATAACTAGAGCCTTTTTGGTACCGTTCTTTGGCACACATCACAAGACCTCACATATCTCTTCACGTCACTCTGGATTCTGGGCCAAAAGAACTCTTCTGTAATCCTTGCTAGCGTGTTTTTTATGTCCTGATGACCAGCCATGACCCTATCATGTCCAAATCCCATCACTGTCTCTCTAAAGGCCTTAGGCACAATGAGCTGCTGAGCCTCTCTGCCCGAGCTGAATATGCATCTTCTATATAAAAGACCATTGTGCATGACAAACTCAAACATAGCGCGGCTTCTTTTCATTTTCACTAGTTCTATCTTGTGGCACGATCTGACCTACTCGTCCTTGTCTTATTCCTCCATGAAATCAGCAGGCGCGATTTTTAACCACTGAATTGCAGGTACTTTCAGGGCTGACATGGGTGCCTTGCTCTGGGTTTGGGCTCTCGTTTGTACAGCCGACAATATAACTAGACGGCATACCCCAGCTGCCACTTCTCATAAATTATTGATGTACAGCTGTTGCTTGCTCACTTCTTGACATGGTTGTTCACCACAGTCATTCATCTCTCTTGCAGCAATAGCTGTGCTTCTCTTCCAGCTCCAATCTGGATCATCCACTCTCAGTACTCCAGATACATTTCCTAGACTTAGATTCTATAATGGCTCTCCAAGGCATTGTGCTTTAAGCCACTCAGTATAATACGGCGTGGAGACTTGGATACAGGCTCCAGGTAGGTACCTCACTGTGTTTTCAGCCAAGGTAACTTGCGTTAGCACGCCTGTCAGATCTTTGTCACGTACCAAGCTCCCCTTCACTAAAACTGTATTTGTGCAGCTATCTCTTAGCACCGTTGCCCGTTGTCTGTGAACCTCTCCTACGACAGGTACAGCTTGTTCCTGTGGGTCTCGTTCTTTCCGCTTTTCTCCCGGTACCTGCTGGCCCTCTTGAGCCTGGTTAACCTCTACACAGTTCGCTTATGAGTCGGTTTCTCCACACTTGCCTATCATGCATTCTGTTTTTTGTGATGTGCCAGACCTACACTCATTCGCACGGTGTCCCTTTCTATTGCATAACTGACAAACTATTTGTTGGTGGGAGCAGCTGTTCCCTACTTGACAGTTAATGGCGTGGTGCCCAGTACGATTACAGAGGAAACACCCTAATTGGGGGTGGGCGCACGGTTCCCTGAGGCTTGTATTTTGCTTCATCTACTTTCTTTCTGGCTAGGTCATCTTTCACTCTCCCTAGGTTTCTCGGCCCCTGTGCCTCCAAAAATTGATCAGCGTGTTCAGCTAGACCGTTGAGTGAATCCAACTTTCTCTCTTTTAGGAAGACACCCAGATTATGGCTACAGCAAGCAAAGAATTGCTCACTGACCATGCAGTCACGAACCCCCGCATAAGTCTTCGCAACATCGGCCATTTCCACCCACCGGTCAAAATAATTTGACAGGCAGCACGCAAATTGCTTTCCCGTTTCTGTGTCTTCTGGCTTGCAGTTTCGGAATCGCTCGCGAAAACCTTCCGCTGCAAGTCGGAATCTTTGTAGTAGTGCCTTCTTAACCTTGTCATAGTCTAGGAAGTTGGAGGCGGTCATCCTCCCAAAGACACTCAGTGCCTCGCCTACCAGGCAAAAACCTGGGCTGTGGCCCGTTCACTCCGGTCCCAGCGTTGTCCGAGGGCTATCCTTTCGAACTGGTGCAAGCATGCATCCAAGTTGTCCTGCTTTTCATCAAATGGTGCCATTAGCTTACGTCAACAGATTTTGTTGGCTTTTGGAGACTGTGAGCCGGAGGACAGTGATGCCAAACTCTTGTCATCACGGTGACACTCCGTTACTTGTGCCAATTTTAGTTGGAGTTCTAAAATTTCCTTCTCCCTAGCATGCACTTTCCGCAATTCCACACGTTCGGCCTTGCATTTTTTTTGGAAGACCTCTCTCTGTTTCTCACTAAATTTCAGGGCTTCGTCCTTTGAAAAATTCAACTCTTTCACTAATCCTAGTCTTGTCCCAATCCATTTCCGGATCACAAAAACTTCCTGATGGGGCAGGAAAAAATCAATCCTGGCAGGCTCGCCAATCGTCATGAATTTTAGCACTCCAGAAATGGACAGAGACACAATTCAAGTATGTTAAAGAACATTTATCTTGAAGAAAAAAAATAATGAAAGAAAAAAAAACCCCAGCTAACTACCCTGACACACTATAAACACTATACACACACGAGACACTCCAAAAACTAGCTATACACATAAAAACAAACAAGCCCACAACTACATATTGCTCCTCTGCTCGACTAACCAACGCGACGTCACGAGCAAACGAACGTTCTGACCGTCACCAGTTGTGTCGGACTCCGGCCCAGCGTGGCAAAGGATGTTGGCCTGCATGGTTCCAACGCAGCTTGGGCGTCGACCTCCGACGAGAGCGATGAGGTTGTGGTCTTCCGCAGAGACCCGTGTGGCACAGGACACTGTCTGGGCCAGTCAGCTGTTGTGCCGCTGACGTGGCCAGGCGATTGCTTTTGTGGCACGGGACAGCAACCGGTTACGGCAGCACGGGGTTGGACTGGGACCTGGGAACACAGCCACGGCGACACAGTCGAGGCTCAGGAGCTGACGTTGTTGCTGGCCAACTCACGAATGTCCCCTCTCCAATCCGTGGTCCCCGCAGCTGCTGCCTCCCGTCTCCAGAGCACAGCTAGAGATGCCACTGTCCTCCTTCTCGACCACATCAGCAATGCATAGCTCATTTTACCTGTGTCTCCTTTTTCTTAATCTTCTTTTCTCACGCGCTTCACGTGCTTCTTGCCTGCGGGTCCCTTTTCTGTTTCGTCAACCGGCGTCTTCGTCTTTTTCATATTATCGTACAGGTCTTGCCGGTGACTCATGAAAAGTTGTTGACAAATCGTAAGTAATAGGCACACAAGCCAGGGAATATGTGCACTTCCTCCTAGTCAGTGGGCTGTGGGAAGTTAGCGATGGCAGATGTCTTTTGCGGATCAGGGCGGACTCCAGATTTGCTGATGACGTTGCCCAAAAGCAAAAGGTTGTCATAAGTGAAGCGGCATTTCTACAGCTTGAGTGAGCCCTGATGACTTGATGGCCTTTAGTACGGTCCCAAGTTGCCTAAGGTGATCGTCAAAATTCACTGCGAAGACAACGACGCCATCTAAGTGAACGAGACAGGTCTGCTACTTCAACCCTGCTAACACCATGTCACTCAGGCACTGGAACGTTGCAGGCACCGAGAACAGTCCAAATGGCATGACCTTGAACTCGTAGAGGCTGTCCGGCGTAATGAAGGCAGTCTTAACGCAATCCCTCTAGTCGACTTCTATTTGCCAGTAGCCAGTCATGAGAGTCATCGACGAGAAGTATTTAGCATCGCAGAGCCGATCCAGTGTGCCATCTATCCATGGGAGGGGGTGTACATCCTTCTTCGACAACGATAATAGATGCAGAAACGTAGCATTCCGTCCTTTTTTTCTCCCCGAAGAGTACAGGAGATGCCCGCAGGCTTTTCGACGTCTGGATGATGTCATCGCACAGCATTTCATTGACTTCTTGCCTTATAGTTTCACATTTTCATTTCGAAACTCAGTGAGGGCTCTGGCGGAGTAGTCGAGTACACTCTTCGGTTATTATGCGATGCTTTGCAACTGGTATTTGTCAAATCCTCGATGACATCGAAACGCAGTCCTTGTATCATCGGAGAAGACTTTCGAGCTGTTGCTGCTTACTCATGGGGGGACTTGGATTTATGTCGAAGTCTTGTTCGGGAACTATGGTCATCAAGGTAGATGTGGCAGAATCCAACAGGACAAACACATTGCTGGTTTCCACAATTTCCTCAAAGTAATATGTGATCCTCGTGCCTTTGTTGATGTGTTTGAACGCCTAGCTGAAGTTTGTCAGCATGACTTCCATTTGTCCTCTGTGCAGTTGAGCGATCCCTATCGCGCTCAAATTTCACAATCAAGCAATAGACGTTGATCGCCGACGATGACGCCGTCTACATCTGCGGGTGTTTCGGTGCCGATGGAAATTACAATGCTGGAACGAAGCAGGACGCTGACTTGGTATTTAAGCACATTTAAGGCAAGGTGACTACGAGCACTCTCCGGCAGTATCGCTTGATCTTCGGACGGCGTTATCGACTTCGACTTCAAATCAATGATTGCATTGTGTTGGTTCAGAAAGTCCATGCCAAGAATGATGCCTCGTGAACATTGTTGGAGGATACCGAAGGTGACAGGGTAGGTCCGGTCATGAACGGTAATTCTTGCCGTGCAGATTCCAATCAGCATTATTAGGCAACCTCCAGCAGTCCAAATTTGGGGGCCTTCCCACGCAGTCTTGACTTAAACTGGGCATCAAAGGGTCCACTCATGACAGAGTAGTCAGCTCCTGTGTCTACTAAAGCCGTGACTGCTTGTCCATCGAGCAACACGGCGAGGTCGGTGGATTTTTGTTTTGCTTTTCAGTTAGTTCTTGGCGTCAAATCACGGCTGCGGCACATTGGCGTGTGGATGGTACGTCCCGTCGTTAGGTCTTTCGTCGGTGCATTCTTTGCTTCCAGGCTTCGTTGGGATGTCGTCAAGATAGTCTCTTTGGAGTATTCATTATCGGCGGCGGATTTCTGTCATTTTAACGAACAGCAACCACACCTCTATCGGTTGCTGCTTTTAGTTTTCCGGATATGGGCAGATGGACTGGCCCCGAGCTGGGCCAGTGTATGGTTAGCGCTGTGGCTACAGGTAGCGTCCTGGTGACTGAGAACGGGACGGTTGTCGAGGGCTCAACGGAGTGGCAGTGAGGTAGTCGGCGATATCACGTGGCCACTTCCCTTACTGTGGGCACGGCGCGTTCACGGCGAATCCTCGTTGTCCCAAGTAGCAGAATGGGCACCAGCGGTAGACATGTCCGGCGTCCCCACAGTGATAGCAGAGCAGGCGGTGGTTGGGGCCACGCCAAATGTTCATCTGGGAATGCTGGACGGGGCGACAGGCTGGCGTGTTGGCAGCGGCAGCGGTGGACCATGGTACTGTGGCTTTATGGGCCCTGGCGCGGGCACATAGGAGGAATGTGACAGCAGCCTATGGCGGCGTATGTATCGCTTTCATCTGAGACTGTGGTGATTGAGGGAGTCTGAGTGACTGTTGGATCTCCTTGCGTACGACGTTGGCAATCGAAGCCATTTGAGGCTGTGAGGAAAGAAAACTTCTGAAGCTACTCCTGCACGACTGCTCTGACAGTCTCGTGCAGGTTGTCAGCCAATGATTGAACTTCAGTGTAGTTTGGTGCGGCAATTGAATTGCCAGTTCCTCATTTCCAGAGTTTTCTTGATGCTGGTGGCCCCGTGAAGAAACTCTTCGACAGCCTTTGGTGAGTCTCGGTATCATTCTGGCAAAAACTTCTTGCTTTAGACCACAGATGTGTTGGCGAACTTTCTTCTCCTCAGACATTTCTGGGTTGGCGTGGCAGAATAGACTGCTCATTTCTTCTGTAAAGATGGCAACATTCTCGTTTGGTAGCTGGACCTGGGCTTCCAATAGAGCTTCGGCCCTTTCCGGACAACACTCCTGAAGGACCTCAGGAAGTTACTGCGGAACGGTTCCCATGTTGTAAGGGAGGACTCCTCGTTCTCGAACCATGTCCTCGTGGTATCTTCCAAGGAGAAGTACATGTGCCGCAGCTTATCCTCAGAGGACCAGTTGTTGAAGGCTGCAATCCATTCGAAAGTCTTGAGCCAGGTTTCTGGATTGTCCGACGAAGCTCCATGGAAGGTAGGTGGTTCCCTGGGTTGTTGAAACCTGATGGGGGATGCTGGAGCTGCCACTGTTGTCGTTGATTTAGCAACGATCTTCGTGGTCGTCTGAGGCAAAAGGCCATGCTCCGCGGCCAGTCCTTGTAGCCTGCAGCTACCTCGCTGGTCGTTGGAAATGTTGGTGTTTGTTGTCTTCCGGGTTTGGGTTTGGATCGTGGCTTTGTGGGGGCGACTGGTACATGAGCAAAGCACCTCCACCAGATGTCATGTAGTAGTGACCGTAAAGAACACTACTGTGTTCACACAGTAAATATATTGGGCGAACCTGTGCCCACAAAAGCAAGTGACAATCCAAGTACAACGATTGTGGCGAACGCAGTTGACGATCGTCAAAATCTGATCAGCGGGTCGAGCGTGTCGGCTTTTATACATGAATCACCGAAGGTTCCAGAGTAATCGCAGGTGCCTGCGCAGGCACTTACAGGAAGTGCTATACTATTCGCGTCACACATACAATCGAATTACAAAAGGTTTGGTGACACCAGACAGTGAATAGAACCATCGATAACATCTTAGAAACTTGCGATACATGCAGGCATGTCCTGTGCTACGCAATATCATTTATTAGATGGTGAGAAGCGGTCACCCGACAAAGATAAACAGATACATGGGTCAATGTGCTTTTAAAACAGAAACATTTGCTGTTTGGTGCAAGGAAGCAATGCTTTGGAGCAATAACTTACTGCTCTGGTGCTAAGGAGATGCTGTATAACTTTCTGAAAAATTGCATTCATTATCTAATATTCTAAGGTGCAACTTTTTTCTTCTGACTTGCCGTTCCATTTTAGCATTATGATAAAAAAAATTAAGATAGGTGGAGGTTTACCCCAATGGACAGTTAATTCTAGATTTCAATAGAGTTCATTCCTCCCAAGCCGTCATTGGCTTCGTTATCCTTTCATCTGCTATGCATTTCCACAGTAAAGAATTTCATTTGCTAATCACGTCATACAAGTTGATACGTACAGCTGCCCAATTTAAGGACACTATTTTGGTTGTTGTACTCGCAGGCATAGATCATAGATGGCATAGCGTCTGTGTTGTATAGCCTGTGTCATTCATGTTTACTTCGTCATCCTGTTTTCTATTTTTTTTTTTTTCCATGTCCAGGCTGCCTAGTCGTAATAGAATGCACTGTACACAAAGGTGCGTTGAGAAGCGGTGCCTTCATAGATGTGTGTCACCATAATTAGATAACATAATTATGTCTTAACTTTACACATCAGATGCACAACACTAATCAAAAGCGTGAAGATACCACTAATAGATCTCGAAGTGACCTCAAATATCTGTCACTTGTAATAGCGAGGAATTATGTGCCACAATAATGCGCACAGTGATAAATAGGCCATCAATAAATACAAAAAAGTGCATTTCAGCCAACTAGCTGAAGTATGGGTGCTATCGCAAAATGCCTAGTACTGATAATTTTTTTTCACCTACTCCGATTATTCAGACTTCCACACGGCACTGCCGCATTCTCCATAGACACTGGCGGATCCAGAAAGGAAGGGGGGTCTAGGGCTCTGCCTGAGATCCTTATATACTTCAGCACCAACAAAGTTGAAAATGTTTCCTTTTTTTTTATCTGCTCAATTATTCGGAGCAGGTGTGTGTTGGCACAGGCGTGGTGTAATACATGTTATAAACAACAATTTGGCGCAGCATTTAGCAGCATTTCCTTCATGGCGCAATTGGTGCAATTGTCACAGCACTTCTATCAGTTAAATACACGCTGCTTTTGTTGCCATTTCCTTTGTCTACGTCGCATTATCTTTTTGATCAGTCCTGCCGACCCAGATGAACCTTGTACTGACAGAGGAGAACCCGGCTGACGTGTTGCCATTCTGCGAATTACGGCGTTCAGGCGTTGTGTGCGCGATCCCTGCATTGGGCCAACATCGGGGAGCGCTCGTAGTGACAAAGTCTGCTACAGTATCACGAGCAGACAACGAGCACGAGGGGCTCCGCAGTGCACATGACATGTGGCACTGCATAGGTTCCTGCACCAAATATATCAAATACACTCGAACCTCATTATAACGAAGTTGACGGAACTGCCGTACTTACTTCGTTATATCCATTATGAACACATAATATACGCCCAATGTAAACATGGAATTAGGAATACTGCTTTGCAGCCGGCGGAAGCGCTACCCGGCTATGCATGCGATGAAATTTGAACAACAAAGGAATCTTCGGCGTTGTTGCGGCTCGAGGTGGCATTTGGGCTAGGAATCCACCAAGCCCATCGACGAGTACGTCCGATAGTAAAAATTAAGGAAACGGGGTTTATGTTTCATTAGTTACACTGGCTCCAGATACAGAAGCCCACTCCATGCAGGAGTGTATTTAATGTCTCAGTTCACATCACGACACGCCAGCCCCTCTCGTACGAAATGTCTCTACTTTTATCCCGTCGTCTTCCCTAGGCGACTAGACAAGGGAAGCTGATGACTGTGTCACGGCCAATCACAATCGTCGAATTTGTCGCAATATGCCACCCAGGATTTCACGCCATTCCACTGAACTTTGCCTCTGATGGTATGAAATATGTGACCGTATAGCAAGCTGGGAACCCAAGGTTGGTGCTGTTCTTCGGTAGCAGTCAACTTGGCCGATGGTACGAAATATGTGACCGTATAACAAACTGGGAATCCAAGGTTGGTGCCATTCTTCAGCAGCCGTCGACTTGGGCCCCTTTCATCCATTAGTTCAGCTTGTCAGGTACAGGTACAGGGTACTTTTGTAGACCCGTCAACCGTTCATGTTAATATTGTGTTGACTTCGAGATAGGTGCTGATGAACGGGTGGGGTTGCCTTGTGGTAATCGTCTAATTAAGGCCCTTGGTCATGTTGAGACGTAACAGACATCTCCGCCACCAGGAGATTCGACCTCAGAGTGAACGGCTGTCAGGTTGCCCGAAGCGCCGATGTTCGGTCGCAACCACAGGGATTGTTCTACAAGTGATGGCTGATGTCACACTGCAGCTCAAGGGCCCACCCCTCGCTTAGTTGTGGCCTTCTCCGTAGGAATACACAGGCACTATTAGATTCGTCGGACGGTCCTACCGCTGTCGACCAGATGTAGGAGTCGTCGGACTATCTCGCCGCTGCCACCATTTGAAGGAGATGAAGGTCGTAGACAGGAACTCGGTGAACAGGATTTATTTACATATTAACAGTTTAAGCAGGATACATTGGCAGACTAGCGCAACTCCCATATGGAGCCCGCAAAACTAACATACAGCAAACAGCTTACGAGCACACAGCTCACTACTACATTTCGAGTATGACAGAGCACTCAGCTCCCGACAACGATCACGACACGAGCACACCCTAGCAGCCGGCAAACGCTGCTTATAAGCCCTTGCTCGACGTCATAGTTGGACGTCATTCAAGATGACCCGCCTTTTTGGAGGATGGGGTGTGCCGACTTGGAGGGTGAGGTGTGCCGGCTTGGAGGATGAGGTGTGCCGACTTGGAGGATGGGGTGTGTCGGAGCAGGAATGGTCGGGAAGGTTCGTCCAAGCATTGTAAACTCGCCGCCGCACCGCACTATGGCTCACACACACAAAGGCACACACATTCGAACCCATACACACAAAGGCTCCGGAGTCGACGACCGAGGGCTTCGTAGAACTGTGCTCCGTCTCGGGTGGCGCGGCCAAGTACCAATTTCCTGAGTTGATCGCGCGCCACGTGGCCGCCGGTCATCCGCAGTTCTCGGTACCGCCCAGCTTTCAGTGCCGACGTCAGAGGGCTTCGTAGAACTGCTTTGTCCCGGGTGGCTCGGCCAAGTACCAATTTCCTGTTGATCGCGCGCCACGCGGCTGCCGGCCGTCCGCAGTTCTCGGAAGGGCGCCCCAACTGGTGGGCTTGGAACACGTGCAGCGGGCTGAAAGCTGGCACGTTGCCACCCCGTACGGCCATTCTTAACAGCTCCTCCATGGCCCGGAAAATCTCGCCTGGCCAGTGCTGGCAACCGCTGGGCAGGAAGAGAATGGCTGGCGAGCAAGACGATGGCTTTGCTCTCTGCAACCCCTGCGTACTTGGAATGCCTTCAACCATCTTACAACAACTGGCACAGAAGAGCCAACCCGGCAATACAATACCGCTCAGCGTTCAAACGCCCGGAATCAGCTGCTAACCCACCAGGCCTCCTATCACAATTCCAATGCAAGTCACTCAACTGGGAATCCCAAATTTTGCCCCAAAATTTCGTGCCGCCAAAGCGAGCGTTCACGTTCCTCCTGAGTTTGACCAAACCCGACCGTCGCGCTGCACAAGAGTAAAGGTTTACGCAGAATTAAACTGAAGCCTTTCAAACACCAATACCTGAACATATCTTAAGCAGCCTACATTCGCGAACAGCCTGTTCCTAGCCTATCACAGTGGCCTACTTATCTCACGTACTGTTGCCACTGAACAGTCTCGCCAACTCCACAGGTACGCAATCACAATCGCGCTAGCTTTGCGGTCCCTATTCCGAACACGTGCTTGCATCCTACAAAGTTTTCATCACGCTGACTCACATTTGTTCCTTTAGTCCACACAGGACACGTTCCTTAAACAAACAACCACACTTGCGTAACTTACGCAACACAGAGGAACCTTTGAACAAATGTGTCTTTTACTAACTAGCTCTTCGCACGCGTACTAGAGAAGTCAGAATACGGCTGCCCTCGACACACACGAGCAACCCAGTCATCAACGTTCTGCTTCCTTCCGTCCACACAGGACACGTGCTAATGGACCTAAGAGCTCTTCTCAGTGCAAATCACGCACTTACTGAAAATCTACGCGCTTAACCTTAGAAAATAAAGAAACGCTTATAAAAAAAAAGAAGGTGAACTAAAACACACGCGCGTTACGATAGGCCTCTCAACAATAACCTTGACACTCAGGTTATTTACACACACACACAAAAAAAGAAAGCCTATATACTTATTAATGAACACCTCGCGAGACTACAGGTTTACTTAAAACGCGTCTTTCAAATCTCGAGCTTCTCAAACAAATCATAAACAGAGCTCATACCTTACTTATTGAAAGAAATCCTAGTCTCAAATCGCGAAAATCTGCAAATGCTCAAAAATAAAACAAAACAACACTACTACGGAAGCTCTTGGCCTCCCGTTCCCGATTGCTTACGACTGACTCATACTTTCAGCCGAACCCGAGGTGGTCGCGGTTTAAAAGCTACTCTGGCTACGGAGGAACAACAAAAGGGCTGACTCACTATCAGCTCCCCCAAGACGTTACGGTCTCCTGCCAATTTGCGTCCTCACGCCCCGCTTTGAACATGACCTCGACTGACCGCGTCGCTACTCCCCACCTGGTCTCGTCTTGTTGCCACCTTGCGCTTCTTTGTACTGCACGCTGAGCTTCGAAGAGAACGACGGAACGACGAGGAATTTGACTGCCCCGTGCCCTTTGTCCGCGTCCGTGCAGAACAAGCTTCTCGGTCCCCCTTTGACCGGTGGCTCGAACGTTTTCGATGCGTCAACATCGTCAGTGACGACCGCACCTTTTTCCTCGCGCCCTGCCCTCTTGGGTCTCTCGCCATCTTTGGCGGCGCTACATTAGTTACCGTCTTTCGGTCTTCACCGCGCTTCTTTTTACGGCGCTTTCTCTTCGCACTCACTTTCATGTCGCCTTCTCGTGCCTCGTGCTGGCCGGTACACATTTCGTCGGCCCGGATCGGTCTCTTACCCGCACAGTCTGAGTGATTTTCTTTTAAATCAACATTCTCTCTGCCTCGACTGGCGGACAGCTCAACCGACTCTGGAACAATGCAGCAGGCTTTACTCGAGTTAGACAACTCGCACACTTGCGAACTGCCCTCTACTACATTGCCCAGCTCACGCTGTGCATCTGCACACAGCCCGTCGGTATCGATCGCTGTCTCACGCGCACAGTCCGAATGATTAACAACTGAATCATCCCTATCTAGGCTATCTAGACTGGCGGAGAGCCGCACCGATCCCTGAACAATGCAGTTGTTCTCTCGTGAGCTACGGAGCTCGCCACCCCGAGAACTATTCTCAACTGCATCGTCCAGCTCGCACTTCACTTCTGCACGCAGATCTGACCTGACATGGGTGCTCGCGTCTGTCAAGTCCGTAGTATTCTGTACCTCGCTAACGACCTCGCTACCATGAGATGCGACGCACACGCGCGGTAACTGTGCCAACTTGTTCGCAGCTGGCCTAGCTGTCTCTACAGTCCTCTGTTGGCACAGCACTTCGTCGCTCTCACTCTGGCCTTTAACGGCCTCTGCTGCCACTAAGGCTTCGTTAGCTGCTAGCACTTCGAGTTCACCTATGAACGTGCTGCTACTCTCACAGGTACTACTACTTTCCTCGGCTTTTGAACAAAATCTGCTATTTACTTCCTGCCACTTTCGCTGCATCCAGCCTACAGATTTCTCAAGCCGCTGTTGTCTCTGTGCCAATAACTGATCACAATACTGTATCTCTTTGATCAGTGCTGCCTTCTCTCTCTCATACTTTTGCTTACGCTCACGCCTACGTTCCTGATACTCACGTTTGCGTTCTTTCTCACGTTCGTGACGCTCACACTTAAGAGTAAGTTCTTAAAGCTCACGCTTCCGTTTATTCTCGCGTTCTTCACGCTTACGCTCACTCTCTTGGCATTCTTGTTTAATTGATTCCTGTGCCTGTCTTTTACTTTGAATTCGTTTGCCCATTTGCTCTATGAATTTCAAATCATTCTCACTTTCGAGAATTGTCTTACGAATTTCTGCTTCCGTCAAGTCCTCCTCTACGTTTACCTCGATCTCCTCACACAACCACAACAGGTCAGCTCTCGTCAAACACATTAGGACCATGGTCGCTACTTTAAGCTTTGGCTCTGCTGTCACACAATACTTGTTGCGATACCCACGCAAATCAAAATACAAGTAAAAGATCCCAGCGAATCAAATCAAAACACAGTGAAATTGAAGCCTGGTAAATCTTACAGCCAAAACCAAACGCTTACCCACTGAAGCAGCACCATATCACCAGTCCTTCCCCGCCGTATCCAGTCAGTTGCAAGAGGTGGTCAATCTCAAGTCGCCTCCAACTTGATCAGGATGCCGGTCGGTCACCATGTGCCAACGTCCGTCAGCTGCCGCTGCTGTCTCCGAGTCATAGGCCGATCTAGGAGCCGTAGTCGGATCCCTCCGCTGCCATTCAGTTATTAGATTGGAGCGGTCGTAGTCGTAGCGAGGACCTTGGGACGACAGGGCTAGGCGAGCAGGATTTATTTACATATTAACAGTTTAAGCAGGATACATTGGCAGACTAGCGCGACTCCCATATGGAGCCCGCAAAACTAACATACAGCAAACAGCTTACGAGCACGCAGCTCCCGACAACGATCACGACACGAGCACTCCCTAGCAGCCGGCAAACGCTGCTTATAAGCCCTTGCTCGACGTCATAGTTGGACGTCATTCAAGATGACCCGCCTTTTTGGAGGATGGGGTGTGCCGACTTGGAGGGTGAGGTGTGCCGGCTTGGAGGATGAGGTGTGCCGACTTGGAGGATGGGGTGTGTCAGAGCAGGAATGGTCGGGAAGGTTCGTCCAAGCATTGTAAACTCGCCGCCGCACCGCACTATGGCTCACACACACAAAGGCACACACATTCGAACCCATACACACAAAGGCTCCGGAGTCGACGACCGAGGGCTTCGTAGAACTGTGCTCCGTCTCGGGTGGCGCGGCCAAGTACCAATTTCCTGAGTTGATCGCGCGCCACGTGGCCGCCGGTCATCCGCAGTTCTCGGTACCGCCCAGCTTTCAGTGCCGACGTCAGAGGGCTTCGTAGAACTGCTTTGTCCCGGGTGGCTCGGCCAAGTACCAATTTCCTGTTGATCGCGCGCCACGTGGCTGCCGGCCGTCCGCAGTTCTCGGAAGGGCGCCCCGACTGGTGGGCTTGGAACACGTGCAGCGGGCTGAAAGCTGGCACGTTGCCACCCCGTACGGCCATTCTTAACAGCACACACACACACTGGTTGGCGTGCCCAATCAAGCGACACGCCTACTGGACGCTATGATCCCTGCATCGCTTTACAAAAGTCTGCCGTTCTCTCTGTCGCTTGCCTTTTCTTTTTATTTTTTTCTTGGTTAGCTCTCGGGAAGACACAAATAAGTTGCCTGTCTCACTAACATCGCTAGCAATACATCCAAAACAGATTCTAAAATAAATACCCCGAGTTTGTTGCTTCAAATCCCTGGCTTGGACCGTCTGAATTCTTATTCTGGCTACCTTTCCTATACTTGACCTTGAAGTTGTATTCCTGCAAAATGAGACTCCATCTCAGCATTCTCTCGTTTCTTCCCGACATTTGCTTCAGCCAGGCAAGAAGGCAATGGTCGCTCTTGACTACGAATTTTTTGCCTTGAATATAGCATCCTAGCTTTTGAATGGCCCATACTACGCGCAAACACTCTTTCTTTGAGGTGCTAAACACCTCTTCTCACGGTGTCAGTTTTCGACTGAGGTACAGCATGGGATGTTCTTCACCGCGTTTGTTAAGTTGAGGCAAGAACGTCACCTAGACCATGGTTGCTGGCGTCACCTAGAGAATGAATTCTCCGCAAAAGTCTGGCGAGACAAGCACTGGTCGTGAAGACAAAGCCTTCCTCTCAAAACAATCCAGACATTCTGAATAAGGCTCCGCAAATCTTCCACTTTCGCGCGACTCATGCGCTAACACTTTTTTTCTTGTCCAAAAAGGGCCTATACTAAAGAAATATATATTTTTTTTAAATGTGTAAATTACGTGCTTGAAACTACACGAAGGTTTGAGCCTCTTTCTAAATACTTCCACGCATTCTCTAAACGATACCCAAAACGATGCCATCTTATGAATGCACGTGTGAGACTTGCACCAATTCTTTGTTTCTCTGTGTCCGAGCAAGACACACCTTAAAAGAACAGTACAATCACTTTGTAAAATTGTGCAGTTAAACAATGACTCTGCTAAATAACGCGTTTTTCTTCCAAAGAAAAAAAAAAGATATCACAACCACTTATAGATAGTGAACTGATACTCAAGCACGCCACTACAGGCTTACAACATATAACCTAGGCTTAACGGTGCAAGCGTATCTTAAAAAAAGAAAAAAAAAAGCTTATCTGCTTAAAAAAGGACCAATTATCGAGGAAACAAAGTTTCAAAATTTTGTGCATGCACAAACCATCTCTTTCAGAATATTGATGAGCTCCTAAAACAAACAGTCTAAAGAAAGCTCAAAACTTGTTTATCGAAATGATCTCTAGTCTTGGGAGATCCCAAAACATTTAACAAAACTATAAAAATAAAGAAACAACCTGTTGTTTCCACAAAACCTCCTTGTCGTTATTCATTCCGAATAGCTGATGGTAGCATCATCTCTTTAAGCCATACTCGAGGCGGGCACATATGAAAGCTCGTCTTCTTAACCTTGCCAACCCGGGAATACAAAGGGCACATAGGCCATGCCCCTAGCTACAGACCCCCAACACTTTATGTGCTGTCAACTTTCCTTCTAGGCATCGCACTACAAATTTACTGCCTGGCATGACAACTTGGCGTCGCCTTACTGCCATGCTCTCCTGTGTCATACAGGTTACACCTCGAAAAAAACCCAATGAGGGTGAACGTAACTGCCCCTTGCTTTTGTTCTTCTCCGCGCCGAATGTCGCTTCCTTTTTTTCCTCTTCTGGCGACTCGGACGGGCTCCGACTTGAAACATTCCAGATGACAAATGCGCACTTCTAATTCTTTCCCTGCGCTGTCCCCAGGTTGTTGTGGTTTTCGCTTTATTCAGCCGTGATGCCTTATCTGCCACAGTCCTGAATTTGTGACACCTCTTTCTCTTACCACGCTTTCTGGTGCTCAATTTCGAGTCCCTTTTCCTTCTTCCTGTTGGTGGCTCCTCAGCCTGATCGATTTCCTGAATTTCTGTCAGAAAAATATGAAAGATTTCCTCCTCCGTCTTAACTACACCTCCCGAGCTAATTGTTTCATCCTCTTCATCCTGTTTCATCAGATTTCCTCCTTCAGCTGAACTACTTCCCCAGAGCTAGCTGTTTCATCCTCCTTCTTTATGGTTTGCTGCCCCCGAGGGCAAAATTGTGGCTGTGGGGAAGGCTTCTGATCATTTTGTGGGCAACTGCTCTGTGGCCTGAAGCCACAATTTGCCACATACTCATCGGCCAGCTGTGTCACTCGTTACAGACAAATATTCCTGCCTGTCCTTAACTGAAAGATGCACACTATCCATTAGGGTCTCAACAAACCACTCTAAGCAGATTAAATCTGCCAGTTTACTAGCTTGCTGACGTTATCCCCTCCTGCTTCTATCACCAACTCTGCCAAATTGTCCTTCAGGCAACACACAAACTCAACAAAGCTTTCATTAGACTTCTTTCTTTTCTCTCAAAATCTCCTCTGAAATTCCTCTGCAGAGAGCTCATATTTTGCGAGCAAACATGACCACTTACTTGTACACGCCTGTCTCGGCTGCGCTCAATTGGGCTACGACTTGCGAGGCTTCTCCTGGCAGCATCTAAGTAAGTACTCTGGCCATGTGTCCTGGTGAAATGATTGCTTTTCCCAAATACGTTCAAAATTGATCAGGTAGACACCGATGTCATCGCCTGTTTTGTACAGCTGAAGCGAACTTGTCATTTCCATGCTTTCCGTTTGTGGCAGCGCCACATCCACTCTGCGCACTAATCTCTTTCGCTCTAGTCTTACTTTCGCAAGCTCAATTTCTGCCTGCCTTTGTTCCCGCTTTTCCTTTTCCGCTCTTTCTTTCCTCTCACGACATATCTTTTCCCAGGCATCCATGAGCTCGTCCTTATTGAAACCCACTTCATCAATTGCAGTATCAATTCTGAGCTTCCTCAGCTTAAGGTTAATATCCATACCAAGCTCTGCTGCCAAGAGTAACATCTCCTCTTTCTTTAACACTGTGATGTCTCTGCTTTTCCGAGAGCTGACTACAACTTCCCCTGTATTGACCCCGTACGCGGTGGCGATCAATCACAGCTAATTGCCCGACAGAACCCTGTCCTTATCGTCCAGCAAAACATACTTGCTCTAGCACTCATCAAACCTTGAGCTTGTGAAGGTCGTGTCTCCCGCAGCCATGTTTCCAGGACCACCGATCCTAGATCGTGGAACTGCCTTCTGCTCCTCTTCCTTCAAGTTTCCTCTAGTTGTCCAAGTCTCCATACTGTTACTGCGACGGTTGTGCCTCCCTAAGCCACAAAGAGGAGGTCTCCTGATCCCAGATCCACAGAAGTCGTTCTTCCGTCCGCAGTTTACCATGATCTTGCGAAGGTTGTGTCTATCCAAAGCCATGTTCCCAGGTCCGCTGATCCCAGATCATGAGGACTGCCTACTTGACCTCTTTACTGCCAACCAGTTTATTGTGGCTCAAGGTGGTGCTTGGGCCAGGAATCTACCAAGCCCATTGACGAGTACGTCCAGTAGTAGGAATGAAGAAAAAAGGGTTTATTTTACATTTGTTACACTGGCTCTAGATACAGAAGCCCACTGCATGCCAGGAACATATTAAACGCCTTAGTTCACATCAGGACACATCAGCCTCTCTCGCACGAAAGGTCTCCGCTTCCTATCCCGTCTTCCCTAGGCGACTAGAGTAGGGAATCTGATTGTATCACGGCCAATCACAATTGTCGAATCGGTCTCAATATCCCGCCCAGGATTTCACGCCATTCCGCTGAACTCTGCCTCCAATGATATGAAATATGGGGAGGCAACAACCTGGGAATCCGAAGCCGGCACCTTTCTTTCGTAGCCATCGCCTTGAACCCCTTTCATCCATTAATTTAGCATGTCAGGTACAAGTAGAGGGGCCTTTTGTAGACATGTCAACCATCAGTGTCAACACTGCAATGACTTTGGGATAGGCGCTGATGAATGGGTGGGGTTGACTCATGGTAATCGTCTAATTAAGGCCCTTGGTCGTGTAGAGATGTAACAGCGTGTGCAACACGCGACTTCTTAGCATCTGATGCGACAACCTTTATTTAGCTGCCCTCTGTTCCAGTGTGAGGGTCTTTAGCTTCCACTTTCCCAATGGCTCGTTGTGGTCGAGCAGCATGTGGCGCACAACCCAATGCTCCGCTGTGTGATCGAGAAGGCAAGTGAACGTCGCCGTACCACCTTGGTTTGGCCAGCTCGTGGCCTCCGAGATTGCACCGGTGCCAATGCAATCTCAGAGGTTTTGCCCAGCTTCTTGTACCGCAGGGAGAGAGAGAAGTGAATGCACAAATGTTTTGCACCGCTGCACATAGTGGCGCAGTGGCATGCGGAGCATGTGGGCAGGCAGGCAGACGCAGGCACAGCCTTGGTGTGAGCCCTCGACATTTTATCTCTGAGATCTCAGAGACCACACCGAGCTGCACCTGCCTGCGCGGCGCAAAGTACAAGTTAACACACTAATCTTTCACACCACCGCACGTAGCCACGCATCGTAGGGAGGCTCGCGTAGCCAAACGCGCAAGAAAGAAAGGTCAGGGGAGAAATGCGATAGTGAGCCGATGCTTGTGCAAAGCTACATGCAGAGGTGAGAGAGACTGGTGATACTCGATGGTGTATTCAACCCAAGGAGGTGGGAGTTTTGAACTGCTGCAGCGAACTGTGGATAGCAATGTAATCGGCATGTAATGGTCGGGTATCTTTTTGTTCCGGAGACGAATCTAGTTCGTTATATCCAATGGTCAGACAAGGTCGCTTAGCTAAAACGAGGTTTTCAACACATGGATCTTCATAGGGATTTCAAGGAAACTTTTATTTTTTTATTGAATTGATTTTATTCAAGTGCATGATTACACTTAGGAAGAGAGGACAAAAGGCAGTAACGCCTGACAGGGTTCTCCCACCTGGGACAAAAGTTTTCACACAAGCTGTGGCAACCAAAACGGATGTGATGATGTGGTACAGTAAAACCTCATTAAACCATACCCACTTAAACAGTAGTTTCGTTTTAAAAGTAGCAAAGTCAAATTCCCGACTCAGCAGCCATTGAACATAATGATTTTTGTATACACATAAACTGTACCAACTTTTTGCTTACGTATCGGTTGACACATAGTAGACAGATTTAGAATAGCGTTTGTCGTCATACGTACGTTAAACGTAAACACCCTTGCGGAACGTTACGGTGCGTGTCCTTTCAAGTCTTTTAGTTTACTGTGCAAAAACACAGATGCAAAGACGACGTTATAAAACAGCGCGCCGTCTGGTGCCTCGTGCCAACCGTATCCAAGCCAAGACGATCCTAGCAACCATCCGCTGCTGCTATGCGGACGCATCTCCTTAGGCCTACAGGTGCCAGAATCGCCGAATGATCTCAGAAAATGGAAGCACTATGCGCTCATAACTAACCTTTCAGGTGAGTTTAGAGAAAGCAAAAATTCATTACAATAGTTACTGGTGATCAACGCGAGTGAGAGTGTAGCCATCATGAGAATTCACGCTGAAGTGGGAGCCATGGGTGCCGCCAAGTTCATCAACGATATTTCTTAGCGTCCGTAAACATTAGAGACTAGAGACTTTTAGCTTGTACACTATTCCGGTAAGCGGGAGCGGTTTGGGCGGATTACCGGATGGTCGGGGCGTAAACGTGAGTGGTGAAGCCGCCTGGTGTTGTAGAGCTCAACCAGACAAACGCATAGCTAAAACTGCAGTAACTCACCATATCCTGCTTCGCCACCCGTGCAAATTTTTAGCAGCGGCGTAATTGTGAATACGATTACGCCACTGTCGAAAATTTACGCCAGCAGCTAAGCAGAATATAGTAATTAGCTCTGTGTTTGTGTGGTTGAGCTTTGCGCCACCAGCTGGCGCCACCAATCTGGCCGCTCACGTTGACGCCCCCGCTAAACCGGAAAACCGCCCGCGCTTGCCCGAATACCGGACACGCTAAAAGTCTCTACTTTTAGCATTTCCGCTATTCCGGCAAACTGGGGCGGTTTGGGCGGATTACCGGATGGTCGGGGGTGTAAACGTGAGTGGCCGGAGCGGTGCAGCCACCTGGTGTTGTAGAGCTCAATCAGACAAACACAAAACTAAAATTGCAGTAACCTACTTTTCTCTGCTTCGCTGCTGGTGCAAATTTTCAGCAGCGGCGTAATTGTGTTCACAATTAAGTTGCTGTTGAAAACTTACACCTCAGCTAAGAAGAATATAGTAATTGGCTCTGTGTTTAGGTGGTTGAGCTTTGCACCACCAGCTGGCACCACCAGCTGGCACCACCAATCTGGCCACTCACGTTTATGCCCCGACCATCCGGTAATCCGCCCAAACTGCCCCGGTTTGCCGGAATAGCGGACAGGCTAAGAGTCACTAGAGTGTTTTAGCAGAACGTTTTTGACGGTCCGCTCCGCTCTCGCGTACCCGCTCACAGTTAGCAGAGCGGCGGACGAAGAATCAGTTTTAGCGGAGCGCCCGGCTGCGTCCGAAAGGCATGTGCTCGCCTGACGCGCCACCTTGCCGCAGAAGGTAAAACCGCTATGAACATAATACTCAAGTTGCAAGAATTGCAGCAATAAAATAATATGTCTGGAATTACTCAAATGTCTGAAGGCATTTCACGCAATGCATTGCATTTTCATTTCTTAAATATATAAATATATATATATATATATATATATATATATATATAAGCCTTACATTAACAAAGCCGTTATGCTGTGTTGTAGCCAAGACAAGGTTTTTTGCTCTTTCAGTACACCTAAAACGTGGTCCGCATAAACAAATGTGCACACATGGCAGGGTTCTGGAACGGGTTCATGGCCACAACCTCCCGAAGTAGAAGATCTTCGTGTCTCCTAAAGTGTACTCTAGGTTTGCGCTTTACAAATCCCGATTCAAACGAGCTCGTTGACGGGCCAGCAGCACTGGGGGCCGCCATTTTGCTTCGCTAGACCCGCTTGACGCGCTCGCCGCGCTCCGCTGAGAAAGCTTTCTAGCGGAGAGGGGGCGCCCGTCCGCTCGCCCGCTCACGGCTGAACGGGTCGCGCATGCGCACTTGCGCTTCCGCTAGCCCGCTGAGCGGAGCGGACCGTCAAAAACGTTCTGCTAAAACAGCCTATTATTACGAATGTTAAAGTCGCAAAATAATGTGCGTTATCATAGCACACGTAAACCACAGAAACATAACGCTTGGAGCATGCGCAGTGAGGACAATGGTCTTTCTTTATGTATGTAATGCATTTAAATTTGCTTGAAACGCTATTCTAAAACTTTCTAGTGTTTCCACTTTTCATCAGGCAATTGCAATCACGGCGGTGCGTCGTTCCCATCAGCGGCCCATCAGGACAACAAGCCTCAGAGATTGGAACAACGGCCTCCAAGCGCCCTGTTCGTTTGCATGTGAAGCCACATCAACATCATTTCAGCGTATTGCAAGGACTCGCACTGTGCTTGAACACACTGGGTGCTCAGGTTGGAAGAAAAATTGGACGTCGTTCGTGCTATCAAACGCGGCACGAAGAAGTTGGCGATGGCACACGACAGGGGTCTACTGTTGACTACGGTGTGTGGTATTTCGAATGTGAAGAAGTTGCTCAGCAGCACTGCTGCAACCGCGAAAAGATGTCGGCTACGAGGTTCGACTTACCGCCATCGTTGCCTCTGTTGTTGCCGAAGTGTTGCCTAACAGCAGCAATGAGGACAACACGGAAAGCGACAGCACGGGCGATTTAGGCCTGACAGTGGCAGAATCTGCGCGTTACATCAGCCTCATGAATGCAATCATCACAACGAGAACAGCACCCCGCAACAAAAAAGGCACCCAACGACTTCTGCAGTGCCACCGTGTCCATGCCCGAAAAATATGCAATGCCAACAAAGTATCTGCCATGCGCATTGAAGCACTAACGTACATATTGATGATGGCCGAACTGAAAGGAAAGATAGCCCGTTGGGTGGGTGAACTGCAGCAATTTGATTTTTAAGTAGCTCATCGCCCGGGAGCTTCTATGAAGGACGCAGATGCAATGTTGCGATTAGCCATTATGCTTCCAGACTATCTTGAAGAGGCAAATGTTGCAAGGATATGGGAAAAAAAAAGAGGTTTTGCAACGTACTAAAAATGGCCGAGTTGCCGTTCCTACTTCCTTGGTTCCAAAAATATTAGAACTGTACCATGATAGCCCCGAATCAGGAGGCCATGATGGCTTTTGGAGAACCTACATGAAATTGACAAAAAGGTTCTCACGGCCTCGTATAAAGCAAGAAACAAAAGACTATGTTTTATCATGTCATAAATGCCAGATTAACAAAGTCAATTTAAACAACTGACGCAAAAAATGGCTATACCATGACATGCCAACACGCCATTTGAGGTTATTCATCTACACTTTGCGGAACTCCAAAAAAAGTCTGAAGGAGCTAAGAAAACACAAGCCTTCCTGTTGTGCATTGATGAGTGCGCCAGGATGATTGCAGCAAGACCTGGTAAAGAAGATGCTAACAGCGTAATTTCATTTTTGAACAGGAAAATGTTTGACAATGTAAAAGCAATTATCTCCGACAATGGACCTGCTTTCCGAAGTCGTCGGCTACAGGAATGGGCTGAAAAGCGTAACATCAAGTCACGGTTCACTGCGCCCTATCACCCTGCAGCAAACGGGCTAGCTGAAAGGGCTATCAGGGACCTCAAACAATACATTAGCATGTATCCAGCATTCTCAGGTGGTTGGAAATGTTGTCTGGAAGCGGCAGCAGCCCACCACAACCACTCATATAGAACTGGCCTGGGATGCACTCCTCTATTCGCTGCAACTGGGAGACCACCTTATCTGCCTGCGAATATAAGCCTCGGCATTGACAAGAATATAAGGCTCACAGAAGCAGCAAGAACTGAAGATAGTAGATCAAGGTATTGTGAAAGAATTAAGAGAAATTTCGACAAGAGGCAAAATACAATGTTGCCAACACCCGACGTCGGCGACTTAGTACTGGTAAAGAGGGGGCCAAGCCAAAACGTGGCCTATAACAGAGCATTTCGTGTGATCATGACTGCAAGTCAACAAGGACACTTAAAAACGATATGGTACATTGGTCCCAATGACACCATAGAATCCGCTGCTATTTGGAATATATTCAAGTATCATCCCAGGAGGGATGCAAACAATGCTCGGGGAAATGAAGCAATCCTATGACGACCGGCAAATAGAAGTTGAAACAAGACAAGGGGCAAGGGGAGAAAAGAGAATAAAGAAGAAGTGCGATAAACAAAATGGAGTCTCTGTTGTGAGGCTACTAGTTCTATTACACGCGTATTTGCCGAGAGAAGGTTGGTTGAAAAGCTGGCTTGCAGCCTCAGTAAGTTTGAGGCCGGTGTCGTCGCTGCTAGGCCGCTGCTGCATCAAACGAAAATAACAGACTTTTGTCAAGCGAAGTGAATAAATACTGCATGTTTTTGCCCTTTCATCGCACTCTCTCTGAGTTCCGTTTCTGACAGGTAAGTGGGTGATCTCGCTATTTCGGTTAAGCAGTACTACCATTTAGTACGTACAGTTTCTGAGCTCCAGCCAACTACGGTTCAACGAGATTTCACTGTACAAATAAACAGAGTATAGAAAACATACAGAAGAAAAGACACGAAATTACAAGCAGAAGTAAAATTTGAGTATTTATACAAAGATGAGAAAAAACAGCATGCATCATTGTTGTACA
This sequence comes from Dermacentor andersoni, assembly GCF_023375885.2. Taxonomy (NCBI): domain Eukaryota; kingdom Metazoa; phylum Arthropoda; class Arachnida; order Ixodida; family Ixodidae; genus Dermacentor; species Dermacentor andersoni. The sequence goes on along the minus strand of NC_092814.1, from coordinate 377,788,513 downwards.
CGTACATCATTGTATAAAATTGAAGAGCAATATACAGTAGGGCTTACACAGTAATGACGTTTTTCGGAATAGTTCTTGAGATAAAAACTACGAAAGTAGTAACTGACTTGTTTCCCACTTTATTATTTTTCTAGATTTATGGTTTCTTATTATTTCTTTTTTAATTTTGTTGATGTTTAAGAAACTCATGATCTGGTAATGCAACGTTTGTGAAGCATAGTTTGTCCTGGCCCTGTTATTTCTGTAATTTACACGTCGAAGTGTGTATGCTAGTAATTGTTGAGGGTGTCGTAATACAAGTGAAAAGGCATAGTTACATAGTTAAGTAAATGATGTGTCACAAGAGCCAACCTTAGGGTCTTTAAATTATGTGTTTAGTATGCCCAGTTTGTTCCAGTATTCTTCTGAGCTGGCCTGGTACGTAATATTAGTAATGGCTCTAATAGCTTTTTTTTTGCAAAACAAGTATTGATTGCAAGTTAGCTTGAGTTCTGCTTCCCCAGACCAATAAACAATTATGTAGGTATGACTGTACAAGGGTATAATACATTTGCTTCTTTAAACATAATGACAACAAATTTCTCATTTTGTACATTATATCCACTGAACTAGAGGCCCTAGAACATACACGATTAACATGATCTGTCCATGTTAACTTTTCATTAAAGATAACACCTAAAAATGAAATTGAATCAACGCGCAAAAGAGCACTACATTACGAAAAGTGATGATAGGCTCACTTTCTATGATGTTGTTTTTTGGTCTGAATAATAAAAACTTTGTCTCGTGTACATTAAGTTCGATTTTATTTGCTGTCAGCCATTTTGACAGTTCAGCCAGCCACATGTTTGGATCTCTCGCTATAGAGTGTAAATTAGACCCAGAAAAGAAAATGTGTCCTCTGCATACATCACCATTGAGGGAGTGCGAGGAATGTTGACTGTCATTGACATGCAGGAGAAATAATAGCGGTCCCAAAATTGAACCCTGCGGAATGCCAGTACGTATATTCATGTAGCTAGAAAAAACACCGTTGATATTACTACATTATTCTTGATGATAAGTACCTCTAATTAATTATATTCATTATTTCATTATATCCTGTTTCGTTACAAGGAGGTTCAAATGTATGCAAAAAATCTGATAGTAGACACTTGATTTGTGAACCGAATTATTCAAAAGTTCACTATTTGATTCGTTTCGATGATATTTGAGTATTCGCACACTCCTAGAGAAAAACTATGTAAGCCCACAGGGCCCTATCCAGGCTCCGTGATGCAGAGTTTGTCTTTCTAGGCATGCTCCTGAAAGCTGCGCTGATCCTTCAGCATCTGGGATGCCGATATACTCGGCGATGTATCCATCACCTCTGCCGAGACGCTGAATGCCTGCCTGCAGGTGTTTCGGGCTTCTCCACATGAGCAGAGGCCCTAGAAGTCCTACACCTGGAAATAACTTTCTGTAGCAGCACGGCCAAGGCTACGGAGCCGAGGCACACTTGTTTTAAGCCTTTCGCTGTCACGGACGTACCGGTACGTCATCACGCTTCCCCCCCACGGTGTCACTGACGTACCGGTACGTTCTCTATCGTGCGTTCAAAATTTCGCGCCAGAGCGCAAAGCTGGCGCTCCTGAATTGGCCACGCCATCTGTTGACTCTTTCTACAAGTTCGTATATTCTCCCCGACCTGTGTTAACCCATGTATTGAAGAGTACGGTGCGACTGCCACTCCCCAATTTCTCTTTGCTGAGTGGCGCGGTGGCTCCGCGTTCGCTGGATCATGCGTCGCGCGTGTGTGGTTATGGGTTCAAGGGTTGTTCTGCCATCTCCGCTGGTTTGAAGGTTTTTATTTTTTTTCTGTTGGTGTGTCTGCTACGCCGCGTCAAGTTCAGGTGCACGTGCCGTTGCCTCTCCGAAAAGAGTGACTCGATTGCTGCTTTCGCTCTCTCGCCGAACCCTCGCTTCCGACTTGCAGCAGTAAACGTAAAGCCCTTCGAACTTTGTTTAGCCTTTTTCCATCTCCCTCTGTCTTCTTGATCACGCAACGTCCAATTTCTCTCCGTTGTGCGGGCGACTGAAAGCGCATCCTCCCAGCGCGCGGTTACTTTCGGATGGCTGAGCGCGCGGGACCTTCGTCTGCTCATTGGTGCGGTGGCTCAATTCCGATTTAGAATACGAGCCGAGCTCGGATTCGGTCTCGGACAGAGTTGCATGCGAGGAAGAGGGTTCCGCATCGTCAGATTCGGATGTTGAACAGATTTTATAGTCAGGCTGATGATGATGATGATGTTTACTAACAGCAGCTGCCGAACACTGAAATGTGCATATAGCATTGACTACGTTATTTGTATACCAATCATAATCAAAAATAAATTGCTATGTTCATTCCCTGTTATGCTCGTTCCCTGAAACCAAGCCGACACTGGGGTTGCATCACGGCCAGAAAGGTCCGACAGCGAAAGGGTTAATGCACCCCAACATGTAGTCCCCTAATGAAAACATCTGTAGACTATTCAGGGTAAATGAAAACTTGCCAGTGACTCTTTGTCTGTTTATGCGATTTATGCATTAATTTACCAATAAAAATGTTGCGTAGAAGAAATTCCATTCCACACTCTCAGGTTTTGTGGTTTTCCGGCACCTGTAGCTCTTTTCAATCGCCTTCAAATAAAGATGGCATTCCCCGGTTGCAGCTCGTCGACGTCATCTGTGGGGGAAAGCCCACTGCATCTCGTGAGTCCACCAGCTTTACAGCCGTACCAAGAGTTCTCAAACCAAAAGCTGTCTATACAGGCCAAGAAACTGGCGCATGTTTATGCACAAGTAAGGAAATGCAACCCGCAGCTCTCTGTGAGAGCAGTATGTCGGAAGGTCAGCAAGCTCACTGGCGTTAGCGAACGCAGTGTCTTCCAGATTAAGCTCAACGTAAACAGTGGCACCCTGACGTGACCAAAGCACAAGTGCCTGTGTCTCCCAGCCGTAAATGCACGTGTGAAAACCAGGAGGACAAGACTGCAACTTCATGACAGCTTCTCCCTCACAGCTCTACGAAAAAAAAAGTGCATCAATACTTTCGGCGAAATGAAATTCCGGCAGCTGCAAGACTCATTCAAGATGTGGCCAGTGACAGTGACATGAACATGCCCAAAATGGGCATGCAAACAATGCAAAGGCTGCTTAATGATATTGGCTTTTCCTTTTGAAAATGGAAGAGAAATTGTGCCTTCTTCGAGAGAAATGGCATCATCATGCAGCAATGGCAGTACTTGCGTACCATCCGAGAACTTCACACTAAAAAACGGTACATACGCAAGTCGGTCCATCTTATAAGTTTTGTAGCGCATAGATTTATAAGGAATTTTTTTCATTCACCTAGCGACCTGTACCACAAAAACACTGCTCTCGAGATGCAACAGACATGACGCCCATTTGGCTGCAATGACGTGGCATCGTAGAGGATGCATCATAACGTCCTGCTCAATGCTCTTCAATGAAGACATGGTAGCGTCCAACCTTTCGGTGCTCACGATCGAAATAAACACAAGCGTTCTTGCTTGCAAGTTCTGTGCATGCATTATTTCAGCAGAACGCACATTAAAGTGGAAGTTACAAATGCCATTGATTTTTGCAGCCTCGCATCGTGCATCAATGCATTTTGACTGTAGCAATGCTGCTCGCAGCACTCAGCTGGCCAGCGTATTTATGATGCATTACACGCTATGCCTTGGTTGTTGGGCAGCACGAACAAGCAGCCCCTGCGCATTGTTTGACCATATTAGCTGAACAGTGCAGATTGTCTCATTGCTTCTCCTATCTTGCAAAAATGCGGTGTTTCTAGCTGATGACATGATTCAATTAATTTTTATTGTTTGCTTGTTCTTGCAGACCAAAATACTACTCTGACGAAACTTGGGTCAATGCCGGCCCGACAAAGGAGAAAGTACTGGAGGACGTGAGCATCCCCACAGGGGAAGATGCTTTTCGGCAAGGTTTGACAACAGGGCTTTGCGCACCAAGCGGCAAAGGTGGCAGGCTGATCCTGTTGCATGTTGGTAGCGAGAAAGGCTTCTTATATGCTGCTTGCCTGGTTTTCCGAGCAGCAAAGGAACTGCTAGCTACCACAAAGAAATGAATGGGCTGCACTTTGAAAAGTGCTTCACTGAATAGCTTTTGCCTAACACCAAACTGTGCAGTGTTATAGTAATGGATAATGCCCCTTTGAGCGTTCACCTTGAGAAAGTTGCAACGTCGTCAGCACGAAAGAGTGACATTCAGTCTTGGCTCACAGAGAAGAACATCGCATTTTCCCAGGGCCAATTAAAGGCAGAGTTATTGGAGCTAGTGAAGCAACACAAAAAGATATTTTCCGCCTATCACATGGATGTTGTCACTAAGGCTGCTGGTCACGACAGCGTGAAGCTTCCTCCATATCATTGCGAGTTCAATTCTACTAAACTGATATGGAGCCAGGTGAATGGTTACGTCACTGATAACAATACAACATTCACCCTTGCCGGTGTTGAAAAATTGCTGCATGAAAGCATCAATCTTGTGATGACAGACAAGTGGCTTTGGGCATGTACTCATGTTCAGAAAATCGAAGAGGAGTTCTGGCAACGTGACGACCTCACTGACGCAAGCCTCGACCAGCTTCTAAATTCACTCGGATCGGATTCGAGCAGCGACCGAGCTGCGAGTGACACTGACATGAGCGGAGTGGAAGAGCTCACGTGAATGTGAACACAGTCGCAGAAGCCACCGCCACATTGTGTTGTGTACTTGTGCATAAGTCATGCGCTTTTACTAATGCCACGGCATTAAAATCGTTTAATTCTAAAGTTTTACATATTAAAGACACAATATGAGGAGGCACAGTTCAGTTAATTTAGAGTTAAACATTTTTACACCGGCCTATGTTACTTAATGTGCACCTAAATATAAGTGCATTGGTGCTTTTTGTATTTTGCCCACAGCAAAATGTGCCGAAATCCTTTGGAAATAAAGTCTGTTTTTGTAGAGGGGTTTACTTTAGTGCTTTGCAGTGAAACATCACATGGCATGTCACTGCGCTGCATTGCAACACAGTCTGCGTGTGTGTGCGTATACACACATACACATACACACACACACACGAGCAAAGCACATAATCAAAGGCATTATCAAAAAATGACATACACAGTATCTTTTACAGACGACGTCAACTGAAAATTGAGTACTTCTTTGCCGAATCCCTAAATTTTATGATCACTCACAAATTATACCACTGTTACAAATTATGCATATATATATGTATGTGTATCTTTCGATAAAGGTTATACACGTTTCATAAAGCCTTACTCTAACTTCACACAGATCATACATATTCACCGCATGTTCACATGTCAACATTATGAACAATGCGCTTTCACGGAATGCACCGGTGAAACCGAAACCCCGGGCGAAATGGTCGGATTACTTGGCATAGTAACACATGTCAATAGGCTCCGCCCACATAGCCTTGGCAGTGCTGCTACAGAAAGCTGTTGCCAGATGTAGAGCCCACAGGCTCGAAGGACTGCTGGCTCTTCTTGCTGGGTGGCGAAACAGCACTAGCTGATCCTATAGTGGGGGTGATGCACCTGCCACCAGTTCACTCTGCGTCGTCCGAATGGCCACCGAGAACCGTTGTGGTACTGCCCTCTACCGTGCCGTTTCAGAGAATGAAGGCCTCTGTATAAACTAATTTGCACACTTCTTTCAGAGAAATGTTTTCGTTGACTTTGAGGGTGATGGTTTCTCTCATCCACGAAGAACAGGAGAGAGATTATGCGGGGTGCTCACCACAACACTTTGCACAGTGGGGTGGGTCATTGCAGTTGCCCCAGGGTGGTCATGCGACGCGCACTTTGAACAGGTGGAACGGCGCCGGAAGCTCTGAGAGCTGTAACCGAATATTTGGCACTAAAATCAACATTGTGGATTTGGTATGTATGGTCTGACATTGATTTTGATATAGCCCGTTTCTATGCATTCGGGGAGTGTGGTTGTACAAAAGATGAGAATGACATGTTTTGCCAAAATTTCCTTGTCATCTCATCATATCTTAATTCATGCGCATTCGTGACATGTTGTTGCTTCCAGCCCTCTAGGAGCTCTGTCTCAGTCAATTGTAGCAGGTTCTGTTCTGAAACTACATCTCGTGTGCCGTTGAGGGAATGAAGAGGCATTACTGAAATAGCGGTGTTACCAAATGAAATGAGAATTGTCAGTTTGTCATTTTGTCATGAATTTCTAGGAGAAGGTCGCCACTGGCCATTTTCGTAAATTTGCATCCGAGGCCCAGAATGTCAGTGAGGCACATCGTGACAACAAAAGGTGATCGTGTTCTTACAGTCTATTGGGGGGTTTCAGTATGTATGAGGTGGAAACATGTAAAGATTTCTTTGCTCTTGATGAAAAAGGTCAAAGATTCATCCAAGCTGCCTGATCACACTCTTCCGAAAAGAGGGTGATCAGGCAGTTTAGGGAATGACCTTGAAGCCATAAAAATAACATAATTTCGGCACCTGTGCCAGCCGCCCATGACAGAGCCCAACAAGAGGATGCGACAAGTTTCTGTATATAGATAGCCTGCCAGCACCAGCAGTACACAGCCACTATAAGCTAATATGATATAACCTAGGTTGGCTATTTCACAGAAGGTTAACCCTTGCTGCCAGGAAGATAGGACGTAATACAGAAGCGAGTAGAATACAGGAAAGATAGAAACTGATAGAGAAAGATGAAGGTTGAAGAATAGGACAGGAAAAGGCAACTACCGATTCCCCCCGGATGGGCCAGTCCGGGGGTGCCCTCTACGTGAAGACGAGGCCTCAGGGGTACGTTGCCTTTGCCGAGGGCATTGATCGCCGAGTATTGTGATCTTGAGACTGACCCTCACGAGATAATTTGAACTTGACTGGTCAGTACACATGTGCTTTACCCCAGTGATGACCGCAATGGCTAAAGTGTCTGCCTTGACAGTGCTTAGGAGGTCGTGAATGCATCAAAGACACATTATCTTCCACTACAGTAAAACCTTGTTACTACATACCCACTTAATAAGTAATTATAGTTTAAATAGTCATGATGAATTTGCCACCTAATGTATTGGCTGACCGCTTAAAGCCATAGTCACTTAATGCATGCCAAACGGTTAGTGCGTAGTATTTACGTCATTTTTCGGAGAGTACAAGCGTGGAATCGTCAAAATGTCATGTGTGCAGACCGTATATGGCGAAATTACGGAGCATGGACCATTCCCTGACTGCAGTCTCCACCGATAGCGATGTCAAAACATGGTAGCCATGACGTGTTTCCTGTTCCCATAGCTTCTAGCACTTCCACATCGTTGTCATGGATGACAACGTGGGTGATGGGCCTTCCGTAACCGACGTCGCTAGTATGTTGACCGTCACGAGGGCATTTGCAGAGAAGTGGGAGGACCTGATGGAGAAACTGGCTCGCAGTTTGCTGAGTTTGAGGATGCCATCGTCACTGCAAGGCCACTACCGTGGCAAGCGATAATCACAGATTTTGTTGCTGCCTGCTTGCAAATAAAACTCATCTGTGTGTTTCTGAGTGAGAAGTAACACATTTTTTTCTTTTTTGCCCGGTACGGCTATACCCACTCATCTGCCATTGTCAGTTAATTAGTATAATACTTAGTGCATACCTGATCCATGTTCCCCACCAACTACATGTCAACAAGGTTTTACTGTACAAACATATACTTTCGGCCTGCCTTCATGAGAAAAAATGGCAGCTTACAGTGAATAGTTACCATATCTGCCTGATGTTCACACCTTTGTTCCAAGAAAATTTGTCTGAACATTGCCAGTGGATTGAAATCGATAGTATCAGACAAAACTGATACCTTCTAGCATCAGATAGATAGGAGACTAAAACCATGTTCGTGGCATTAGCAATGGCCTACTGTTAAAGCCAGCGTCACAGATTAGATTATGGGGTTTTATGTGCCAAAACCACTTCCTGATTATGAGGCACGCCGTAGTGGAGGACTCCGGAAATTTCGACCACCTGGGGTTTTTTAATGTGCACCTAAATCTAAGTACACGCGTGTTTTCGCATTTCGCCCCCATCGAAATGCGGCCGCCGTGGCCGGGATTCGATCCCGCGACCTCGTGCTCAGCAGCCCAACACCATAGCCACTGAGCAACCACGGCGGGTCGAAAGCCAGCGTCACCATCATTGTCATTACAACATGGAAGTAGAATGCAGGATGGTGACAAGGACATACCCCTGTCAGGCATAAATTACATAAGCTATTTCCAAAGATAAGTTATTTTACATGCTAAGCTAGTGGCAACAGAAACACATCAAATGTTTTCTGCACTTTAGACACTTGCAAGCATCACAACTGCCAATGTGTAGGTGTGGGTCACTGTTCTATTTGTCATTATAGTGGAGTGGTTCGAGAAATGATGAATAACAAATGCAACCAGCCAGAAGGAGGGCCAGAATGTTGTGCCCCATAGGAAAACAAAGCTCTCCAAGACGGACATAAACTTCCTTTCTCTGAAAGTAAATGCTACAAGCGTCATCGTACTTCTGATTGGCAACGTTGGAGGCGTGTTACATTCTTCTTTTTTTTTTTTCATAAAATCAGGTGCGCATAGATGTGAGTGCACATTGTTTTCTACTGTGAATCCATCAATGTTAGCTGTCTGTTATATTCAGGGGCACATTAAAATGAGATATAAATACTGCCAAATGAAACAATGGTGTGCTGGGCCATTTTTTCTGCTTGTTATTTTAATTCAACTAGCTGTACAATTCTATCCATTCCGTGGCTCCCGTCAAGGTTGAATGAATAGACGCCAGCAGTAGTGTCACAAACTGTGGGGGGTTCTGACTAATGTGTATGTTCAAGGCAACGGGGAAGACGAGGCTGATCCTCTGGACAGAGGTAGAAGGTATTCTGCTTCTGTCGTGTTGTTGGCGCATTGGCAAAGTGGCAAGACATCCTCAATGTATCAAGTGCAGGATTCGCCTTCATTTCGATAGCACTTGTCCTTCTTTTTGGCTAAGCCAAATCAGCCAGCCCAAGTGCCAAAATTCTGTCAGATCGGCTGTATAATGCAGACCAATTGGGTATTTCCTCTTCGTGTTTCAGGAACCTCGTTTAGCCAAGCGGGACCGCCAAGAGGCTATGGGATGATGGCAAGCATATATGGAAGAAAGCGATAAAGTGCTTGAACAGCACTCACAGTACTAATAAAGTGAGGTTGGAGTGGATGAGAAATTGAGAGTGGTGATATGGGAATGTGTCAGGAGCCAAGGTTCACTCAGACCTGGGTTCACCAAATGGAAGCAGATATTTCCAGACCACCTCACTTTCTAAACTATGAGTCTGCCAGGGGAGAATACTGTATATACTTGCATAATGAATGCACTGGCATAATAAATGCAGCCCGAACTTTGGTCTTGAAAATTTTGATTTTTGTTTTCCCCCGCATAATAATCAAACCTCCAACTTTGCTAGTGTGTAGTCCTATGATCGAATGGCCGTGCTGTAGTTTTCCGGAGAGACTAGAATTTTTTACTCTCGCACATGTGTTTAAAGCAAGCGCACTTAATCTCAATGCCCATCGCTACGTTGTAAATACTTAATAATGCCACATGAGAAACGCTGAGAATACGTAAACGAAATTCTGCAGCTAACTTATGTAGGCTGCACATCCACGCTAGCAGCAAACATGCCGTGGCAGCACACGGGCAGGGGCAGTGGTTTTGACGACTGAGAAGCTGACGGCAAACACTGGCAGTAAGCATGCAGTAAGAACAGGCTGCATGTTATCATAGTTGCTTGGGACCTGACGCAAAGAGCGACCACGATAATGCTTGCCCTGTTCTTACCAGCGCAAAGGCACCTTCTAGACTTGAGAGAGAAAAAAACCTGCAACTGGCTCTCTGCAACAGTTACTTTACGCAGTTTACAGACTTTAGTCTGACGTAATAGGAGAGTGTGTGTGTGCAATGTGCAGCCAGGAGTCGCACATGGGAGAGTCCAAGTGAAGAATGGACTGCCGGCACTCTGCTCCCCAGCCGGCACGCCTGCTAGGGATCAGAGGGTTTATCTACTCACAAAATGGAAATGCCGATCAGACACCAATAAACTTTGAAATGCCGACGAACAGCACAGTCGAGGAAAGAGACACACACAGCGTGCTTGTCAAAACAACAGGTGCCAAAAAGCAGCAGGCGGTCAGAAGCAGCAGAGAGGACGAGATGTTGTGGATCCACAATGTGGACGAAGCGGTCGGTGATCTGGACGACAGGTCCAGTGGTTCCGATGCGGAGTGAAGTGCAATAAAAATGCTGTTACAGTTTGCAAGTAGTATATGTGTATTTTTACTGAAAAGATAAGTTATCTCATGCATTTTTCAAATCACTACCATCTTACTCTTCAATTTTCGCTGTTTCGAAAACGTTCCCATAAAATTTACCCCGCATAATAAACACGCCCCCCCCCCCCCCCCCCCAACTTTGCTTCATTTTTTTTAGGAAACAATGTGCATTCATTGTGCAAGTATATACGGTACTTCAAGAGCTAAGGAATGCTAACTACATGGCACCAATGAAATTTCAGACTTCAGTGTCAACAACTTTTGAATTACCTGATGTGTTGGGAGACGTGACTTGCTACAAGTACATAGTGGTATATTCTGATAGATCCAGGCCAATTTCAATATATGTACCGTAATTTTATTCTTGACTTTTACCCTAAAGTCAGTCAACTACAATGTTGTGCTAAGGCAAGAACAGCACTGCATGTTTGGACAGTCTGGGGCTCACCACTGCGCTCGGTGGGTGCCCGGCACTTGGGGCAGGGCTTGGTGGTGGCCTGCACGGTCAGTTGACTGGCCTCATCCCACGAGCTGCCTTGCGCCACCGTGGCAAAGGACCTCCACCCAGCCGATGCCTGGATGAAATGTGGCCTACTGCACTATTTCTGCTTGCATAACAATGTGCATGCATCCCAATACACCCAAATTTCCCTGGTACCACCAAAATAGAACTAAGGCTATGCATGAAAAGCACACAAAAATGCTAGTTGGGTGTACATGGTGTGTTCCTTGCTGTGGTAGAATATAACGTGCAAAGAAAAAACATATGTACACAACTTTTCTTCCACAAGAGCAATTGTCGATGGATAATTACAACAGCAACGGGCTTTTAACCCTTTAAGCGTCATGGACGACTCCTACTCTGTTACATTTTTTTTTTTTTGCGATAAATGCCAGGACAAGTCTGTTTTATCCACATGCTTGAGCACTCTTTCTAAGTGGCAGTAATGAGCTGGGCTGGTGCAATCCATTTTGACATTCTGGTGAGTTCTCTCTTAGACTGTTAGGGGGCCTACTGACTCCGTTCATCTACGTTCGCCCAGTAGGGATTTTAAAAATGGAGGCTTCCAGTCGCATGTTGCCAAGCCCGTCGCGAAAGTGCGGCTTTTGTTTCATTGAGTTGTCAAGCTCCAAAGATGATTTGCTTCTGCATGAAAGCATTGACAGTGATGGCAGTGTTCTCAGAGCTATAGACAGATACGATGACTCTGATGTTGTTGACAACGGTAGTTTGTAAGGTATAAGGGGGATACTGCACACTGTAGTTGGCACATGCCTGCCCCTCAACCACAGTCCCACACAAGCTCGAGGAAACAAGGAACAACCACATGTACACTCAGAAAGACTTCATTACGATTGCAACTAACACTTTGAGGAGGTCAGCTATACTTTACATCATTGAAAGTTCCCTTGAAGAGAATAATATGCTAGATAAAGATGGACTTCCAAATTACCAGCTGGGGTAAAGGCAATTGTGGCCCACTGGCATGGCAAAAACATGGTTGACTAACCACGTGCAGGGAAACGGGAAAGGTAGCAAAACTTTCCGCCCTTGCCGCTTGGTGGTGACCAAAGACACTCGGGCAATGTTGTAGGGATCTCACATGACATGCCTTGTAGTGCTGATAGTGCTGCCGTCCAGTTGCAGCCACCATTGCAGTGGAACCTGTCTTTTAATAAGTTTAACATGGTCGATGTACGTCTTTCTTTGTCATGTCTTATCCTGACCAGACGGGCTTCCGTCGAACTCTCGATTATGTATCTTATAGAGTCCATCGTGTCATGCATTCCAGACAGACGGACGGATTTCCCAGGGAAGTAGCTCTCGAATACTTATGCTTGAAAACAGTGCTGCGCTTCGGTGCACAAAGTTATCAGTAACTGCAATATCAAACAGCTTTATCAATGTGTACTGGCGATGTGAAGTTCCACACTTTGTATAAAGAGACGCATGGTGGGTGTGCCAACAGTTATTAGAACAGCGTCTTCTATTCAACTCTTGTTTCCGACGGCGGCCACCATGTAACACCCATAGCAGGGTTCGAGGCTATCTTACACGTGCTCCTGTGTTCCCGCGCATATTGCTCACGGTAGTACATGTAGTTGGATTCTGTTCATTGGGCGTAACCGTTGACGGCAACTGCAGAGTCGGTCTGCCTCTCGGAACTACTCGGCTACACTCGTAACAAGTGGCGACAAAGGAAAAGGTATTCAAGTTTCTCATTCAAGTTTCTTCAAGTGCATCGTCCTTCATGTGCATCGTCTTTCAAGTGTGTCATTAAATGCCCACTTATACGCAAGTGAGTTCGTCGTTCGTCAAGTGAATTCAACGCAACAGAACTTCGTTATGCCAACGTTCGGCAACCTCGAAGCATTCGATGGAGAAGACGGACATGTGTGACCCTGCTACGCTGAACGCCTTGAAGCCTTCTTCATCACCAATGACAATGCAGCAGAAAAAAAGAAGTCAGTCTTTTTTAGTTGCTGTGGGCAGAAGATGTATGCTTTCTTGTGGGATCTCGTCAAACCCGCCTAGCCGCAAAACAAAACTTTGCAAGAAATTATTTCCATTCTGGGTGACCATTACTGCCCCCAGACATCTGCTGCTTTTCAGTGTTTTAGGTTCAACACGTGCGTTCACGTGGAGGGCGAGTCCGTCAGTCTCTTCGTGGCATCACTCAAAAGTCTCTCGGAATATAGCAACTTTGGAATTGAGCTTGGAAATATGTTGAAGGACCGTATCATGTGCGGTCTCAACGACACAGCTGCGCAGACGAGGCTGCTCGAGAAAGCAGTCTTTACGTACAAAGACACCGTGAAAACTAGCTACAGTTGCCATGGAAGCTGTAAAGAAAGATGCTGGTGAGATAGTCAGTTCCAGCCAGGCACGTACCCAAGGGGGGGGCCCGGGGGAGGGGGGGGGGCGCCCCCCCCCGAAATTAGGCGTAGCAGGCCAAGGCACCACTTCTTACACATTCCTAAAGCGTCGACAAATCAATCTACTCAGCGGCCAACATTTTGCTGCCTTTTACAGCGAAAGCAGTGTATGACTAACTTCCATAGTTTTTTTCGGCGTCCGTTAACAGAAAAAATCATTATGTGGGCCGATCCTGGTGATAGTGCAGAAAGGGTCCAAGATCAATGGCACATACCCCTGTGGACTCTGGAACCTATACCGCGTCCTTCGGAATCTTCAGGATGGGCCCACATATGGGGAGTGCTTAACGCCTGCTTCACCTCCACCGCGGTTTGGCCCGGCATTGCACTACCTTCGGGATGGACCCACATGAGGGGAGCGCTTAACGCCTGCTTCACCCCCGCCGCGGGCGGGCCTGGTATTGGAATATGTTCGGGATCGGCCTACGTATGAGGAGTTCTTAATGCCTGCTTCCCCTCCACCGTGGGTTGGCCCGGCATTGCACTACCTTCGGGATGGACGCACGTGAGGAGAGCGCTTAACACCTGCTTCACCCCCGTCGCGGGTGGGCCCGGTATTGGAAAATGTTGGGGATCGGCCTACATATGAGGAGTTCTTAATGCCTGCTTCATCTCCACTGCGGGTCGGCCCGGCATTGCACTACCTTCAGGATGGACCCACGTGTGGGGAGTGCTTAACGCCTGCTTCACCCCCGCCGCGGGTGGGCCCGGTATTGCAATATCTTCGGGATCGGCCCACGTACGCGGGTTTCTTAACGCCTGCTTCTGCTCCGCCGCGGGTCGGTCCGATATTGCACTATCTTCAGGCCGACCCGCAGCGGATGTGAAACACTTTGCTTTTCGTTTGAGAGCTTTGACTGTCGTCAGCTTTCGCTGCCATTCCATCTTCACGGAGTAGAATAGTTGTCAATTTTTTCACTCCTTTTGGATGGTGGTAGTTATAGGCATCTCCTGGGGTGTGGAGGCCAGTTATGGCATTGATTCGGTGCCCGCGCAATCAACTCAAAATGAATTCAGTTGTCACCATCTATTGCAGCAGGCAGGGCGTAGTTGATTGTTCTAATTATAATATTTTAATTTATTTATAATGCCCAACACAATTTTTATGTCATCACGCGCATCCCTGTTGCTTCGTTAGTTCAACGTTCTTTGTTTAGACTGATCCAGCGCCAGGAAAGGGATTCGGTTCATAGTCGCCTGGTCTGTATGCTCGTGGAACGAGTTGTGGCCGGAGAAAACGCCAGTTGCGTTTAACTTTTCTTTTTGCTTCATTATTTCCTCGAGTGACAGCTCGCCATGACGCTGGCAGATCCTCGGAACCATATATCCGCGATATGGGTTAGATAAGGTGGAAAATAAAATATTGCGAAACAGCGTCGATCATCAGACCCTGCAATAATACTTAAACCCATAAGCAATATGACTGTCACCCGTTACCTTGTCTGGTTTTTCCCTTATTATACAGCACTTTTCGTGCAAAAGTGGCAACTGGAAACAAGAGTTGCAAGGAGATGAGAAATTAAGCGTTCTAATAAGCGAGAAAGCCAAGGCAACAGCCAAACAGGGAGGAAAAACGAAAATTGTTTGTGAAAATATTTATGAATCAACATCTTCTTATTTAAAAAGGAAGTAGAGAAAACGCCACTAGAACTGGAGAATAATTCCGTCTGTTTCGAATGACGCTTCTACAATTATCAAGCGAGCCGCCTGACGTAGCCACTTCCCTGCTATCTTAATGGGGGGGGGGAGGGAGTTCTAACCTTCGGCGGTGTGCTCAGTACGTCTAGAACCACAGCGTCCTGTGCTCTACGCAGTTGTACGGGACTAGTGACCACGCATCGTTACGCAACTTCCCAAATAACAACACGAGTCGGTTTTGCTACTTGGTAGAGCAGTAAACGAGGGATGCAAAAGAAATGTGACCGTTCCGCAAATATACATTTCTCTAAAATTCTTCCAGAGCTAAATAAAAAAACGTTACTAGAAATCTTTATTTTGCACTTTCGCTTGTTAACTTGTTCTTGGCAAGGTTCTTACTGCGCATCTTTCATGCACAAGTCCATTTGATGTGGTTCTTTGTTTGCCAAATAAAGAAGAGGTGTATCTCACAGGCGTACCTGTGAAGTACACATTATTTCAATTATTTTTTTTGCGGCTTTACGCGTCTTTATGGCAAATGGTGGGCATCATTCACATTTGTACTAGTAAAAGTACCCTCCACCTCATTTGCGTAGAAAAGTTACCTAGGGTTGGGCCACCCCCTGAAAAAAAAATCCTGCGTATGTGCCTGGTTCCAGCAGAAGTTTACTTCCTGTGCATAAAGTTGTGGTGTCAAATGGGCGTGTCTCATGCTACAACTGCGGTGGGAACACCTTGTGACCGAGTGCAAGCACATCCACGACCGAGTGCAAGCATTATGTACAACTACTGCCGAAAGCAGGGACACATTGCTAGAGTGCGCAGCTCGAAGAGGAAATACACTTCATCACAGAAGGGCAAGTCTACAAAACTACATGGCTCCGTGGCTCCAGCTCATAAAACTTCAAGTGGAACCCACCAAGTCGACACTGTTGACAACAACGCACCTGCCAATGTCTTTGACATGCGGCCAGTCAACACCATCACACCTTTGCCGCCCTTCACCATGACCATCAGCGTTTGCGGCAAGCCACTCCGTATGGAGCTGGACCCCGGTGCGAATGTTGCTGCCATTTTTGCAAAAAAACGTCTTCAGGAGCTACTACCGTTAGTCACTGTCATGCCATCAGACGTGCTCCTACAGAGCTACTTGGGTGAGCTCACAGAAGTTGAAGGCAAACCACATGTCACAGTACAGTTCCACGACAGAAAAGCTGTCCTACCCTTCTTCCTGACTAGATGGAGAAGGTTCAACAACACTGCTAGGTTGCAATTGGATTTGAGAACTGGGCCCTGACATTGCTGTCTGGGAAGCAGATGTTTATGCTGTTTCTCATGTTAAGGATGTTGTTCAAGCATTTCCTAAGGTATTTGAACAGAGCCTTGGAACTCGCAGGGGCCCAAAAGCCACAATTCATGTTCCACAAGATGCGGTACCCAAGTTTTTCAAGCTACGCCCTCTACCCTTTGCCCTGAAGGATGGCGTCTCACAAGAGCTTCAGCGCCTATAGAGGAAAGGCATTCTCGAGCCAATTGCCTCATCAGCTTGGGCTGCACCTATGTTCTAGTGGCTAAGAAGAATGGCGCATCAGAATTTGTGGAGATTTCAAGATTACTGTTAATCCTGTGGCCAGTTGGAAAAGGGTTCAATTCCGAGAATTGAAGACCCTTGGGCAGGCACGTACCCAAGGCCCCCCCCCCCCCCCCCCCCGTCTCCCCGCCCACGCCACTATTTCTCCCACACATTCCTCAAGCGCCGCCAAATCAATGTTGAAACTTGACAGTTATTCGGCGGTCAACATATTGCTGCCTTTTTCATTCCTTTTGGATGGCGGTGGTTATCGGCATCTCGTGGGATGTGAAAGCCAGTTTCCTCATCGATTCGGTGCCCACGCGATTAACTCGAGATGCATTCAGCTGTCACCGTCTTTTTATCGGTCATGCGCATCGCTGTAGCTACGTTAGTTCGACCTTCTTTGTTTACACTTATCCAGGGACCAGCAAAAGGATTCGGTTCGTGGTCAGCTGGCTTGTATGCACGTGGAACGAGTTGCGGCCAGAGAAAACGCCAATTGCGTTTAACTTTTCCCTTTGCTTCATTATTTCCTCGAGTAACGGCTTGTCGCGACGCTGACAGATTCTTGGAACCATATACCCGCGATATTAGTTAGATAAGATGGAAAATAAAATAATATGAGATAGCGTCCATCATCAAACCCTGCAATAACCCTTAAACTCATAAACAATATGACTGTCACCCGTTAACTCGTCTGGTTTTTCCCTAATTGTAGAGCTCTTTTCGTGCAAAACTGCCAACTGGAAACAAGAGTCGCAAAGTGTCTAGAAATGAGGCGATCTACTAAGGGAGACAGCCAAGGCAACAGCCAAACAGGAAGGAAAGCGAAAATTAACAAATTTAACCGTTGTTTATGAAAATATTTATGGCTTAACATCTTTTTACTTAAAAAGGAAATAGAACAGAAAAAAGAAGTGGAAACAGTTCCGTGTGTTCTGAATGACGTGTCTGCAGTTATCATTCGAGTTGCCTAACGTAGCCACTTCACTGCTGTGCTTATGCAGGTGTTTTTCTAACCTTCCGTGGTGGGCGTAGAACACCTAGAATCGCAGCGTCCTGCGCCTTACGCGGTTGCACGGGACTGGCAGCCACGCCTCGTTACGTAACTTCCCAAATAACAATACGAGTCGGTTGTGGCACTTCACTTCGTAGAGCATAAACAAGGGATCCAAAAGAACTGTGATTGTTCCCCAAATATATATTTCTCTATAATTCTTCCAGAGCTAATTAAAAAAAACGCTACTATAGTCGGATACAAATTAAGTCTGCAGTGAAGCTCCGCCCACGCCCTCATAACCGCCAGCCACTGTTCCTCCGCGAGGCTGCAAATAATTCGTACTTCAACCTTTTCCTGTTTCCCAAATAAGGCGGTAACCACAAAAACAAAATTATTAGCACGTAATTTATATACCATTATCCTCGTTTGTTATAGTGGAATGGCCAAATACTCTTTCTTTATTGAACTGAAATAACATGCTTGCTTTGCTGCAACTATTTATTGTCAAGTTTAACTTCAGTTGGCAGTGAAGTATCATGAGTAAAACGGGTTGAGCAGTGAAATGAACGGTACCGCAGACTTTTGAAGAGTGAAATGCTCAGATTCCATACACTTTGTCCATGTCTGTCGCACACCTCATTGCTTCCACCGATGAAAAAACTCTTCAAGAATAGCAGACACTCCGGAGGTATCAAGTACGACGCCATTTTGAAAAGGCCGCATGGCGACGATATTATTTGCTTCCGTGATTGGCGGGCGAAGTAACACAACTCCACGCGGTTTGTGTGCCTTGGTTGCCAACTGCTGTCTTTTTTAAGTTGTATTCTACTAAAGTAATCTTTATTTTACACTTTGGCTTCTTGTTCTTGGAAGTGGTCTTCCTGCGCAAGTCCATTTGACGTAGTTCCTTGTTTGGCAAGTAAAGGAAAGGTATATCGCAAAGGCATACCTGTAAAATACACCTTATTCAGGGTGTCTACCAAGTTGACATTTCCAAATTCCCTGAGTTTTCCCGGTTTTCCCTGAGTGCCTTTGCCAAATTCCCTGAGCGACACAGAACTTTGTTTTATGTCAAGAGACGGGCTGACACCATGTCATACGATGGTGTCACTCTCTAGTAAGCATGCTAATAAATACAAAACGACTTAATCCAGCTTGAATAGTAAGGGGTGGTGTTTACTTTATTCAAAAAGAAAACAGAAGGGAGGAGCTAGTAAAATACATAGCAAAAAAAAGATATATTGGAAAAAATCCGTAAAGCTCATAGTGAGACATTCTCAAATACTAATAAAAAGGAGATGTATACAGAAGAAAATATTTTCGAAGATGAGCAGTCAAGGCGGGAGAATGCCTCTGAATTTTATAGTGACCCATCGTAAATGCATAGTAACTAATATTCATTAATTGTACAGTCAGTCGTGCTACGTTTCTTCAATAAATATATTGAATCACCCACTCAAATTACTTGCAAAGGTTAATTATTGTGCCCAAGCATTACAACAAGGGAGAAATAATCTTTTGCGATTACGACCAAAACCCCCAACTTCGCTTTCACGAAGGCATTACCCTCTTTGAAGGGACATCAAAGAGTGCAATGCCTTCATGAAAGCGGTCATTTAAAGTGATACATTTCACTGAGAAGTGGAATGGGTGTACCTTAAGAAAGCAGAATGTGCAATTTACTCAAAGCCTAATGTTCACTGTCTATTCCTTGTAACCACTACACAGTAATGACAAAAATAAGTTGCGTTCGCAAATGTTATGCCGTGACTGAAGCGGATATTACGAGATTCGTAGTTTGTTTCTCCGGTGTTCTCGGTGAGCTAAACAAGGCATCTTGCTTATTTCTAGGGGGAATTATGGGTATGGTATGGATAAGGTCTAGGCGATGCTCCAAATGGATGGGTTAAATGCGCATTTTCAAGTAGAATAGGTATGCCAGTGGTCCATAGCCTCATTGGTCTGTTTTACGAGCGATGTAAGACTTAGATGGCTGCGCTTGCATAATTACAATAACAACTGAGATAAAATTGTGCGAACATAAGGGGAAGAATACACCAAGTTTATGTGTGATGGTAATTGCGTGTTGATGAAATACAGCATCAAAAAATGGTGAACAAGTGTTTGAAATTATCACACTACTGCTATTGTCCCAAGAGAGCTTACGATACTTTATACTTTGAAGGAATAGGCAGCAATTCAAGTGGAATGTGTCGCATAGTTTTAATATTTCTGGGTTATTGTGAAGGGTTACGAATAATCATTGAACCCTCATTTTTTTGTTCTTACTTTGTCAGGCGTGACATACTAATTTCGGCTGGTGTCCTCACTGAACTAAAGAAGGCAGCTTCGTTAAGTTTGGTGACTGTAAGGGCAAATTAATGGGTGGTGCGGAGGTGAAGTTCAAAATAGATGGCTTTCGTAATAAATTACGTATGCAAGCACTCCAGCGTGTTTGAGCATGTCTGACGAGAGCGGAAGAATTGAGCCCGCTGTTCTGGCAGCACTATACAAGCCACCAATACAAAATTGTGAGAAAATTGGTGGTGCCCAATGCAAACTTCCAGTTCGAAGTGGTTGGATCAAATACAGCCTTTGTAAAATTTTCTTATTCAAGCATAATAGCGTGTGATATGGCCGCTATCAACTATGCTTCCCAGTGTCTGTAGCTGTAGTTTACAACAGGTTCATATTTTGTGGAAAGTGGAGGGGGCCATTGTAACTGCAATGTATGACAATTTTTACATTCCTGGCCCGGTTGAAAGCGTAAATAATAATGAGCCGTCATTTTTCTTTCCTTACTTTAATGCGTCATAACAACTTCTCTCTTTGTTTCAGCGATGTCCTTCATGAACTAAACAATACATTTTGTTTATATTTGGCGAAAATAAAGGCAAAATTTAAAGATAGAGATGTAATTATGATATTTTTAGTATATTACGCATGTAAGCTATTCATAGCTTTATGAATGTGTGTTGCGAACAAAGAATTTGTCCAATTGCCCTGGAATAACTGTGAACTTAACCGATATCAAATCTAGTGGAAATTGAGTGGTGGGAAGGGTGGGGAGGGGGGGGGGGGCATTATAAAGCACTAAAGCATTGCATACCCTCCTCAGCAGTTGTAGTGGTGGTTTTTAACAGCTTCGCTGGACGTCCACTGTCGCAGGGCCGGGATGGCAAGTCCATTTTTTTTTGTGCGTGAATATTGCAAGTAATTTATGTTGATTGTACGTCATTGCATATAACCTCGACAGTACTATTACCTAAACTAGAGATACATTTATGTTGTAGACTTAAGCAGCAAGTACAATTCTTTGTTGAATTATTAAAATTATTTGTAGGAAATGTGCCTTTTTATGTATGCTGTACTGCTGTTACTGGGTGGGATCCGAGACCACTGTGGGTGCACTCATTGCCTTTTGCCCCTGTATCATCTTGAGATGTTATATAGTTGCAAGACATAAATGCAAATTCAGCTCATTTTTCGGGCCCTCATGGTTCACCAAATGTGATTGATAAATACGTCCCTGTTGGTTAAATATACATATAACAGAAGCATTTCCAGGCTATTTCACTTACTGTAATAGTAATTGGCAATATATATATATATATATATACACAGAGAGTGAAAGATCAGACCGTCTGCGATTTGCCCTCCCCCCCCCCCCCCCCCACACACACACACTCTAGAAATAGTTGGTACGCCACTGCATGTCTTTTACTGCCGCAGCACATCAGAAAAAGCTCTGAAGGCCTGCCTTATTATTATGCATATCGGTGCTCATCCTGTGCCAGGAGGCAGCAGGCGCACGCGTGTTTAATTAAGGGATACATGCTGTGTCCCGTGACAATTGCCCCTTCTCACGCTTGTTGAGCTTCACCGCAATAATTTGCGCACGCTTCACCGCGTAATATTGCTGTTGTGAGGCGAAGCTGACTTTCAGCAACCGGCATTGTGCAACGCGTCGTGCTTTCCGAGCTTCGAAGCCAATCGCGAGGACCACAAAGGCGGAGTCGGTGCCATTGCTGACAGCGGCGAATTTTTCAATGAAAAACACGGCACAGAACGGCAAGAAGCTTAATAGCGAACGCAGAAGCAGCTAAGCTTAGCGTTGCTGCGGTGGTGCCTATGGCTGCCAGCGGATCTGCATGCGAGTGCGCCGGTTCGAGGAGCGACGAGGTAATCAAAACGGCGGCGGTGGTGGTTTTATTAATGCCGTTTCGGACCTGCCATGTCGGCAAAATGTCCGGAAACTCGGATGGCGAAATGTTCTTGCATCCGAAATTTCAGACGTTATTATACATAGGCTCTATGGGGTACGTGGTGGTGCCGCGAAGCCGTCCGAATTATCGGGCCGTCCGGAAAATCGGTCGTTGACTAAACACTGGCCACTCCTCCTACTCGAGCCAGCTTTACCGCGACTTTCTTTCCCTTTCAACAAAATTACAGCTAATTTTCCCTGATAGAAGCGCAAATTCCCTGAGTTTTCCCTGAGTTTTTCCAGACTATTGAAAATCCCTGAGAATTCCCGGTTTTCCCGGTTTTCCCGGTTGGTAGACACCCTGTACAGGGTGTCTACCAAGTTGACATTTCCAAATTCCCTGAGTTTTCCAGGTTTTCCCTGAGCACCTTTGCGAAATTCCCAGAATGAGCCAGAACTTTGCTTTATGTCAAGACAGGCTGACACCATGTTGCTCGATGCTGTCAGTCTCTTGTAAGCATGTTGAAAAAAAAAAAAAGACTTAATCCAGTTTGAATAGTAAGGAGTAATACCTATTTTATTTAAAAAGAAAAGAGAAAGAAGTGGATAGTAAAATGCACAGCGGAAAAAATGGTAAAACCCATTCTGAATCAAGTCGAACATTTTCAAATACGAATGAAAAGGAGATGCATAGATGCGTAAATATTTTTGAACATGAGCTATTTCTATCAACTGATAGCAAACTCATCGGTATGAGTCCTGAACTTTGTCACAACTAAGATTCTCTCTCAGCAGCTGGAAAGTGAACCTCAACTGTCCTGACATACTCTCAGCTCATACACAACATCTCAGTGTTGGATTTCACTGCTTTAAAGAGTTTATTTTGGTTTGAATGAGGGACACCTGCACCTTGGCGTCAGCCAACACTTTGTTTTTTGAGCACAAGCTCCTTCAAAGAGGAGGCGGCACGCTTCCTTTCCCGTTAATTCCTCAGTGCATCGGTCCTTCCTGCTCTCATCCTCCTTCTGACACACGTTCACCCCATGGATCATTTGAAGCATCCTCTTGGTCAGTTGTACAGTCAACGTCCGATTTCTCGAACTCCCTAGGGGCCGCAAAAACATCCGAAAAATCGGGCAGCCCGAAAAAAATTAATGCATATATTTAACTGCCCTTAAGGACTAAAATTGCCACAGGCACATCCAAGAAAGCTCTTAAGGCCTGCCAGTACACTTATTAGGCATATCGGCGCTCGTACCGTGACTGTGCCCGCGTGTATAATTAAGGAATACATACTGTGTCCCGTGACAATTGCCCCTTCCCACGCTTGTTATCATTCACGACGTGACACTGCTGTACTAAGGCAAAGCTAACTTCTGAGGACTGGCATTACGCAACGCGCTGTGCTCTGCGAGCTTCGAAACCAATCGCGAGGATTACAAAGGCGGAGTCGGTGCCATTGCTGACAGCGGCGAATTCTTTCAATGAAAAACACAGCACCGCATGGCAAGAAACTTAATAGTGAACGTAGAAGCAGCTAGGCCTAACGTTGCCGCGGTGGTGGCTACGGCTGCCAGCAGATCTGCGTGCGTGAGTGCCGGTTCGAGGCGGCGAGATAATCAAAATGGCAGTGGTGGAGGCTTTGATTAATGCCATTTCAGACCTGCAGTCAGGGCAATATACATCGACTATATGGAGTATGTGGTGGTGCTACAAAGCCGTGCGAATTATCAGGCATGTTCGAAAAATCGGGCGTCTGGAAAATCGGTAGTTAACTATTCTGTGCCGATGACACGACGTCAATGAGGATTCGTTGCAATTCCTGTTACTGGAGCCAGCATTAACACGACTTTCGTTCCCTTTCAATAAAGTGCCGATGACATGACGTCAATGAGGATTCGTTGCAATTCCTGTTACTGGAGCCAGCATTAACACGACTTTCGTTCCGAGAAATCAGGGCTCTTCATGGATTTTTTAACATGCGACGGGGCTGGGTGGAACTGCAGCATGTGGAAAATTTTCGGCTTAAGTGGGAAGCTCAAAAAGACAGTGTGCGAAGTAAAGCACCCAGTGGATCCAAGCCAGTATTTGCATTTTTTGTCAGATTTCCCCCACCTGGTGAAATGTGTGTGTAACGCAGTAACCTCGAAAGGGCTCTTAACACCAGATGGTCGAGTTAGCAACAAATATGTAAAGAAGGCCTGCAAATGCGACACTTCAAGTTCAGTGACACTCAGGGCAATGCCGCACGTTACCATGGCTGTTTGCCAGCCTAATGGCTTCAAAAAAATGCGGGTGAACTTCGCATTCACCTTCTTCAGTGATGAAGTTTTAAGGGGCCTGTATGTCTACAACAGCCAAGTGAAACACTGCTATGGCAGCGGCTGTACCAAGGCTACTTCTGCATTTGTCTCTATGATGAGAGACCTCATCGATGCCATGACATCGAGATACTCAAAGCGAGGTTTAAGACCAGACAGTAAAGAAGTAGCAAGCATGAAACGCTTTCTGGAGTTTTTAGCAACCTGGGAAAAAGCTGTGCCTAAGCAGGATGGGTTCCTGAGCGAATCAACAGCCGAAGGACTCCATGTTACTCTTACCAGCACGCTTTCCATCCTGCTCTATATCACGAAAACCCTGGGGTTTAAGTACTTGATGACTTCTCGTTTGTGCCAAGAGGCACTTGAAAACCTCTTCGGGAGACTGAGGCAAATGTCTGGCTCCAACGACTACCCTACACCGACACAATTTTTGTTATCTCTAAATTGCCTCAGTTTTTACAGCTTAGCGCAGTCACCCTCCAGTGACAACATTCCTTCAGCAGTTCTGAGCAGCCTTCTAAGTCCGGGCACTAACACTAATCCCATGAAACTACAGAATAAGCTGGATGAGCTCCTAGATGTGGGGCGTCTCAACGAAGTTCATGAAATGATTGTGGCATGTGAAGTACTCCCTGACCATGCTGAAATCGTTGGACACAAAAGTGACTCCTGGATCACTTAGTACTTCAGTGGCTTTGTGGCCCGAAAGATGTTGAAAAAGTGCAGCAAATGTAGCAGGCTGTTGCTTTACACAGAGGACTCGAGCTTGCTGCCGGCAGAGTCATGCCTCACACATTACATAGATAGAGGTGGCCTCCTGTACCCGTCTGAGTCACAAGCAGACCTGGTCAAAGCTATGCAGGATGCTTCACCTATTGCTTCAGTTTCAACAAGTTGAAAACTGATAGCATCATGGACCTCATCTCTTGCCTGTCTGTGAAGAGGTTAAATGTGGTCAGTTGTGAGCAGCACAAAGTGGAAGTGACGAATCAAATCATTCGCTTCTTCACACTGACAAGGATGCATTTTCTTGTAGCTGGAGAAAATGCGTCTAACCAAAAAAGAGAGAAAAGATGAAGTTCTTGAAGTTGAGACGTACTACTTAACTTTCATAACATTAACACAGCCAACCAGGTTTTCTTTTTTTATGTTATTGTACATTACCCCCATTGTGTCGTCTGTTGTGACTCTTTACTAATGTCTTATTCACATTGTTACAAAGGTTCCACAAGCAAATTTGATATCACAATCTGGCTGTGGTTGACATAGGTAGAAATCAATTTTCGTAAACTGGATTATGACTGCATCTGTGTTTGCCAATCAAATCTCAATGCCACGTGTGTGTGCCCATTTTGGCATTGAATATTGACTGTTCCTCTTACTTGCCTTATTTACTTCCTTTAGAGGAGTTTTGTACAACTTGCAGTTCTCCCCTACGTTGATGCATATTTTCTGTTTTTCTTTTGATGGTGTTCTTGACGTTCAATTCTAAGAATGTGTCAAAATAAATGTCTTGCTTATTAAAGCTTGTACGAAATAGACCTTGCTTTTCGATGTGCAAGTCGTCAAAATAAACCATTCAAGTATGGTTGCTGCTGCTTCTACCTGAATTGAGACGTCATGGAGATCACTGCAGCATCAAAGCAAAAACTGCACGGACAATGTTTTGGTGACAAGCTCACGGCAAGTCATTTGATTCGCTATCTTCCAGCGCTTCGGGGTGCCAGCGACGCATGCAGCTAATATACAGGGAAGCAAGTTCAAACATAGTTTTCAGTGCCAATACACGCTTTGCAGAGAGCCATCAGAAAGGTGTGCCAACTAGCTTTTGTTGTAATCCACACAGTATCGTGAAATAGCTGCAACAGAAAGTGGCTGCTATGCGCGCGTGCGTGGGGGGCATCTCGGAACCGACAGCAGCACCAGCATATCTGGATGAATTCTCGCTCCCTCTCCGGCACACCGATGCTGACACCTCTTCTTCTAGCCAACATAAAACAGGCAGCTGCCGCTGTAACAGTGTGGGACACCAAAACAAAAATGGCGGCTGGCGGAGCAAGCTGAACGCGCAGAATGCGATTTTTTTCTTTTCGTGAGTACATTACACACAGTGAAAGTTTCTTTCGTATCAGTAATGAATAATATTGTTAATATTGGCAAGTCAGCGGCAATAACGTAGCCATGTCCACTTTGAGGGGACAGAAACAGAGATGGGCATGCTTAGCTGCCAGTGACACAGAAACACATGGCAGGTATGCTGCGGAAACTGCGGCATTTGTCTTTACTATCCTAATACGGCACGTTTTCGCTAAGGGTGGGTGAATATCTTAGCTGTGTTACAAGCGTCAACGTATGAATAGGCTACGCTTCTAACGTATCAGTGTAAACGTGGCTACTATTGTTGCCGCTCGCGATTTGTTGCATGCCCACGAGTACAAACGAGAAGAATCGAAAGACGCCTTTTTTGTTGTTGCTGTTGTTCACCACAACCATTAAAAAGCCTACAAATAATAAAGCCAAGGCAAGTTTGGTTGCAGCTTTCTTTTTTCATGGAAGTGTGGAAAGTGATGAAAGGAATAAAATGGAGTATCTGCTTAAGAATGTTTGGTGCATGCAGACCGCTTGGTATGTCTTGAAGAGTCGTTCGCGTAGCATTCGATAGCGTTCGACAGATGGTAAGCGCGATCATCATTAGCTAGACTTGGCACACGACATATCGTTGCGGCAAGTTCGGGGTGCGATCATTACACGGGAAAGAAGAAAAAAATCGAATTTTGACGACAAAATTCAGGGGTGCCCTAACCGGTGGCCCTAACCGAGAATTGACACGTCATGCAACATGAAATCTCTACAAAAAGGGTTTCACAAATACACTACTGATACACCTTGCACATGCTTTCTCGTGACAACACTAGAAAATATAATGCAGACAAAGTCCCAACATCTGCGCCTGCCGCAATTCCCTCTTCATAAGCCTACAATACATTGAAGCTAGCTGATACAGATCTTGGAAACGTATTCGGGGAACCAAATCCGCGAATACATGTTGGCACTACATACTCGATAACACTACAAATGTAGAACTTGTATGTTCAAGAACTTCTCCACAGCAACTTACGAGGGCACTGCCAAAACGGGCTTTCTTTGAGGATGCGAAATTTCCGCACAGAAGGTACAGAGAAAAATGACGGGAAGGTTTTTTGTTTACAGTATTCACACAAAGAATCGTACTTATCGGCGACAAGGTAGCCTTGCTGCCTGCGGGATTATCTTACTGAGCTATGCCGAATGCTCGGTTGTGGTAGTCGGAAGTTCACATCGCCCCCTCTGTTTCTTTTTGTTTTTTTTTACATTCTCCAGTGCACTACATTTGCAGGCTTGGAGCGACGCCTGACGCCGGCGAAAGATGCCGAGAGCGAGTGGGGCTATACTAATCCAGGTACAACCAAATTAGGAAGGCCCACAAGCTTGAACAAAGACACTCCCTGACCAGAACAGGAATTGGCCTCCCTGGTGCAGTATTTGGCCACAACCTCCCTAATGACATCTTCAATTAACCAATGGCCCTCAGTCCCCAGCGGCTGCGGAGCACCTGACCAAGGCGGCAGTCAGACTTTCAACGCAGCAGAGGGTGCTAAGAATCTCTGGATCCAGACAGGCCGCCAATGGAAACTGACCCTTGCAACGTTTAACACCCAAACCCTCTCGAGTAAGGCTAGCTTAGCAGGAATCTTCGAAGAACTATCAGACATTGTTTGGGATATTATCGGCCTTAGTGAGATTAGAAGGACTGGTGAGGCTTACACATTGCTGAATAACGGCCAAGTCCTTTTCTATAGAGGTCTGCCAGATAAGAAGCAATACGGGGCAGAATTCCTAATCCATAAAGATATAGCGGGCAACATTGATGAATTCTACAGCATTAACGAGAGGGTAGCTCTAGTCGTAATCAAACTTAATAAGAGGTATAGATTAAAGGTAGTACAAACCTACGCTCCAACGTCCAGTCACGACGATGAGGAAGTAGATCAGTTTTATGAAGATGTTGAATTAGTGATGAGAAAAGTGCAAGCTCAATATATTGCAGTAATGGGCGACTTCAATGCAAAAGTGGGAAAAAAGCAGGTGGTGAGCAGGAAATTGGCAACTACGGTGTCGATTCTAGAAACGCTAGAGGAGAGATGCTGGTAGAATTCACTTTAAGTGTACAATTCAAATGACGCTCAGTAAGACCAACATTTTTTTTTTGCATGATATGTTTTGATAATGCATTTCTTGGGACATACTAGATACCCACAATTTTAAATAATGAAATCAGAGAGGTTAGAGTTCCTGGCTGGTGCATTCGACATGGATTTGACAATTACATCACTATCACCTACCCCAGTTTAGCGACCATACTACATTAGCAGGTGCATCTTTGCGAGAAGTTCATGGAGTACGTCCATGGCTCTCCAACTGTGAACATGGGGAACATGCAGGCATAGGCCACCCGTAACACTTGTGGGGATGCGCGACTCTCACGCGTCCCCTGATATGTTGGTTTTCCCGCACGGCTCGCGTGGCCTGGTGCTCGCGGCGGTCGGAGTGGTTGAGGGGCAGTACGAAAGATGGCGCGAGTGTTGCGCTGCTAACGCCGCTGACAGGCGGGGTTACTGGGGCGCCGAAAGACAAGGCGCTTCCTTTTTGGTTCGGGACAGCAAGCAGTGCGGACGTGCCGTGCCGCGCGTGCGCCGATCCATGCTTCTGCGAGACCGTCTCGCGTGGCCGCCTTCGAGCGCGCCACTGTTCGCGTGACCGTACGCGAGAACGACTAGGCGTTGGGATCCAGCATGGGGCGAACATATTCGCTCGCTATCCGGTCGCGGTGAGTCGGACTTCTAGATTTGTCGCGCGCCCATCGGCATGTTTTGTGGGTAGCAACTCGGCTAGCAGGCATTGATCTATGAAAGGTGCAATAAACGCCCTTGTGATTGTTTGCACTACTGTGTTGTCGTTCCTTTGTCCCAAGAGCACGGAGGAGAACCCCACACACTGTACAGTTCTGATGTAACCCAACTGAGAAGCAAGGCAAGTTGGTGTAGCTTTCTCAGTGCAGGTCTACCTTCTGCAGTCAGCCAGTTGTTCTGCGCACCTAACAGAGGCAGCAACCCCACTTCACCCAGGTTATGCAAATGCTCTGTCACATTTACTTGAGTGTGCGGTGAATGCCAGAAGCATATTCTGATACGTATGACTATCAGAGGCACACCTTTTGGTGCAATATGCATCTAACTCTGGCCTTTACGCTGGCAATCTTTTTGACGTAGGCAAGAAATTTTCCCAGATGGTTTCCAGTGGCCACCTAACTACACAGGTGAGCCTATGCTGAATTTCTCTAATAAAGACGACGAGCTTCATGCCGCTGAGCAGGTACGTGTGTTCACCCAGGCTTGGAGGTCATCTTTACTTTCTAAACTCAGGCAGTCACGTTACTCTGAGTTTTGAGTGTTTGTCCAGCTTGTCCGGTTCGCCATACTTAATACCTATTCGCAAGAAGGACCACTTACGGCTGGTTCTTCACCACGTTCTCTGCTGCTGCTGCTGCTGCAGGGCCCTAAGTGATGTCCCTGGAGGCACTGCCGGCAAAACACAAACTGCACAGAGAGAGAACACATCAGCTATTACCACACCTCTTCCCACAGTTCCACCACAGACTGACATATAACATTACAAGGCGCTGCACACAAGGGGCACATTGCACACAAGAAATTACAATAAATTAAGTGGCTTCCTTAACTCTTTCATGCACAGAAGCTTATTTCGCTAGTAAAACTGGATTTTTTAAAATTGTGAACATCTGGTAAGAAAATGCTGTTCTCACTAGGAAGAAAAGTTGGGTCACTTTTTAGTCACAGAGAATGAAGTAGTCACCTGAGGAGACCACCATGCACGAAGGGTCCAGTAGTCGCCTTTTTTTGTGGAAGCCAGCCAAACAGTTCTTATTTCCTAGCAAATACAAGAGGCATGGTGTGTCTCGCACATCCATGTCCTCCTCGTTGGTCGGGCTTTTGTACAGCACACCTTGGTAAAGTACACCTTTTCAGCTAGTGCTTGCATTCAAGTACAGTTAAACCTCAATATAACGAAGTTAGTAAAATCTGAAATTTGCGTCGTTATATCGAAACTTCATTGTATTCAAATTCAATCTTTTATGCAAATAAGTACAGTCACCAATTGATTTTTCTTGCACACAAAGGAGCCAAGGAATTTTCTGAATTATCGGGCAATCAAAAAAAGCAAGTTTGAATGAGAAAACAATCCCTTTTCCTGAATTTGGGAGTCGGCGACGAATTATAAGGTTTCATGCCACGTCGACAGTACCTTCACATCAGCGGCACGAATCACGTGAAGCCAGCCACGCTTTCGCGTGCACTCCGCCCCCGTGGCTGATAGTGCCGCCTGCACTGGGATGACGCTATCATAAAAAGCGCCGGCAGCGGGGAGCGAAAGCTTAGTCTGCCTGTCGCTCTAACAAGTCACTGAAACTCAAGATTATGCAAACTTCAATGCTAAATGCGTGGAAAGAATGCTTACATGATGCCACGCTGTCTTGGCACGCACACTCTTTCCACATGTGGCAGATTACCTTTAAAGCAGTGTGCACGACTGCGCGTGCACTCCGCCGCACTTACAGCCATGCGCAGACATGGCCAAGATGTGCCAGAAATCGCGAGCATGCCAATTTCACCCCTACCCCGTGCCCCTCGCATGCGCTTGATCACGTTACCGCGAGCTCACTCCCCTCCTGTTTCCCTCTGCTAGCGTGAGAAGAGGACGACACTCGTGAAGCCACCTTTTTGTCTCACCCTCGCATTCTTTCACACATACTTAAAGTACAAAGTGTGCGGGGCGCGATAGGATCTTATCGCCCTTGGACTTTATACAGAGCATGATGCGGCTCCACTTTGGCGGTCCCTCTTGACGAGCTGCGTGCTATTTGAGGGATGCATCTGCAAGCAGCCACTTGTAATTCAGTCATTTTGCCATCTGCGTCTGCGGAAGCTTCCATTTATTGTCTCAGCATTCCTTGGCGGTGGAAGCAAAATTGTGTTATAACGAAATCGCATAAAGACACAACTCGTTATATTGATGTTCTAAATATATGGTTCTATGAACAAGAGGTTATGAAAAGTTAAATACTTCGTTATATTGAGAATTTCGTTATATTGAAGTTCATTATATCGAGGTTTAACTGTATATGTATTGTAGTGTTTACATAAAGTTTTGATTTAATTATCTGTGCTGCCTTCATGATGGAGTCTCAGAAAAGAACACATTTGTTTGTTTATTTATTTAAAATCTCTTACAGGCCCAAAGGGCATTGAGTAAGGGGAGTTTAGTTACTACAATGAAAGTACAAGCAAACTAGTAAAAAACAGGGTTACTAAGCAAGTGAACATCGAAACATAAAGCAACAAAGTAAATTTCAAAATTCAAAACAAGGTTCCAAAGCAAGTGAACAAAAAAAAAAAATGTGACACAACAAAATACATTTGCGAAATAAGCACTAAAAGAGTGTTTCAGTGCAAGTGAAGACGAAAATGCAAGAAATCACAAAATTAACAAATTATGAACTTAAACGACTGATCCATGATACAACGCTATTGCAAAAAATTCACCTCAAGCTTGTGACAAAACGTATTCAGAGACAATATATCAGATATCAGAGGCGATATATATCAGTAAATATTGATATCGATATCAATATATATAAATATCAGAGGCAATATCATTGGGAAGATCATTCCACATGCAGATGGCTTGTGGAAGTGCAGATGTGTTAAAAACATTCGTGTTACCAAAGATGCATGCAAAGCTGATGTGATTATGTAGCCTGCGTGACGTGAAAATTCAAGATGTAACAAG
Organism: Dermacentor andersoni; assembly: GCF_023375885.2. NCBI lineage: Eukaryota > Metazoa > Arthropoda > Arachnida > Ixodida > Ixodidae > Dermacentor > Dermacentor andersoni. The sequence goes on along the minus strand of NC_092814.1, from coordinate 377,756,544 downwards.
GCTATTTTATTGCTGTAAACGTACTTGTGAAACAGGCATTGGAGCGACATTTGATGGCGAACGGCAAATGGTTGAAGGGAATGATCGAGTTTAAGCTGAGTCACACTTGGATGATGGTCATAGTTCCATGAAATGTAACAGGCAGCTCTGTTCTCAACTGCTTCAAGCATGTTGGTAATTATAATATAGATAATATGCCAAATAGATTAGGCATATTCAAATTGTGGGCGGACGAAAGTTAGATAGGATAATTTGCAAATATTAGAGGAATAATGACGGAGGTTGCGGTGTAAATACCGAAATGTTTTTTAGGCTTTCGCACAGGCAGCAGAGATGTGATCAGAGGCCTGGTGTAAGGTAGATGCCAAGGGATTTATAAGATGATGTCTAGGGCAGCTTGTCTCCTTGTATGTGGTCGGAAAAATTAGAAACACTTACGTTCAAAGAAATAATTTTGCATTTGTTTGTATTTAGGGTCTTGAGCCAGGTGTTACACCAGTTGGAGATAATGTTAAGATCATCTTGAAGGATCAGGCGGTCGTCGGGACAATTTATTGGTGTCACTGACCTCGGGGCCGTGTGGATGTTGGGAGAGATGGAGTCGGGAGACGCAGGCGAGCACAGCAAACAGATTTTAATTTACCCTGGCCAACTCGAAATAGAAAAGTCAAAACTCGAAACGGAAAGGTCACAACTCAATTGGCAAAAAATAAAACTCCACACTTGCATAGCCAAAAGAATGTCCTTATCCTTGCCTACATGCGTCCTTAGTGTGTTTCACGTGAAATTCTGGCAACCCTGGCCTATGGCTGCAGGCTAACAAAAAGGAACACTCTTACAAAGTTTCGTTGTCGCACGTAACTCCAAGTGCGATGTGCGTCGGCTCTTGATCTCAGTCGGTGCTCCTGCTGACTTGCAAGCTTTGTCATCGTGGCATCGACCGGCCAGCTCCTTCATCTCAGATGTCGGTGACGTGGCACTCCGGCCTTCCTGGTTAGGCCTACCGCCGGGCTCCGCCGCTACTTCTCCGAGTGCCGACGAGAAGCCCCGGGGACTACCATTCGTGCTGGTCTGCCGAAGGGGCATCCAATTCCTGGAGTACCCGGCAGCGCTGTGGGAGGCTGCAGCAGGTCCAGGGAGCCTCGCTCGAACGTCGCCGAGGTCGACCACCACACCCTGGATAGCCAGCGTCACGGGCCAGTCTGAACCTCCATGGCTCCCATCGCCAGTGCGAAGCTGGCGCTCCAACCTTCTTGGCCCAGAGCCACATAGATAATCCCAGCTTGGCGCCGCTTCTCCCCCGATCACACCTCGGGTCACGCGCATTGAGGGCTCGTGCTGTTCGGACCGGTCGGCGCACATCGTCCTCTTTTCTTTTTGTGCCCCATGCCTCTTACATGACAATTGGTCTGTATAACATGTAGTCATTGGCAAAGATTCTAATACTTGATGATATGTCATTTGGCAGGTCATTTATTTAGATGAAGAAAAGAAGCGGGCTTAGAACGCTGCCCTGTGGAATGCCAGAAGAGACATAAGAGTGAGAGGAGGAATTATTAACCGTCGTTAACTGCTTGCGAAGGGAAAGAAAATTCCAAAGCCACGATAAAGTGAGGTAATCTAATCGAAGGGCAAATAGTTTAGAAAGAGGCAGCAATGAGCAACATGATCAAAAGCTTTGCTGAAATCAAGTAAGATGGAATCGGTCTGTAGGCCATTGCTCACGTTGGAATGAAGGTTAGTAGTGAATTACAGTACAGTCGAACCCGACTCTAATTAACCTTTTTACATCGAATTATCCTGTATATCGAACAATTTCGAAACACAATATAGTTACAATGAGTATATATAGCAAAAATTATGCTTACATCAACAAAAATAGCAGCGGCTCCCGATATATTGAATGTTAAACTGCGAGAAAGTGCCCCCGGAAGTTGGCTTTCCCTCGTGGCAGCAGGGAAGCCTGGCAATGCAGCTCTGTCCACCTGCTCTGCCTACCATGATCACGCCGCACTGTGTGAGCCATCGACATCCCCCCTGCAAAAAAAGGATCCTGGCCCGCCCGCAGAGCTCGCTCAGGGAGCCAATCAGAGGCTCTTGTGCCCTCGTTGTGCAAGATGGTGGAAGTGCGAGTGGTCTCGCTGCTTTTCTGGTGCATTGCGTTTGTGCCTCGTGGGCCTTCTCCCTCAGTGCTGCCGTGCTGGCTCGCACGAAGCAACAAAATTTACCTTTCGCCGTGAAGCTCGAATTCGTGAATCAAGTTGAACGCGGTGAGAAGTCGGATGTTGCCGCAGCTTGCAAGATCCCGAGGAGCACTCTCAGCACGATCTTGAAGGAAGAATAAGGGGAAGATTAGGGCTAAAGCGGACAAACTTGCGACCCGGTGCCCGTGGCGCCCGACGCGTATGCACGGCAACGTCGAGGCGGCCGTGTGCAAGTGGTTCATTCGAAATTGCTTCAGACATGTTGGCTTCCACGTGTCCTTTGATGAGCTTGAAAATTCTGATGAGTGCGACAAAGCCGTTGCCAGTGTCGACAAATTTTGGAGCGAGCTGTCAGAATTTGCAGAAGCCGTTGACGGATAACGGTCGATGAGTCTATGAGTGTGGATGATGGTGTCACGACCATGGGAGAGCCCGAAAACGAAGACTACATTGCCGACATCATACTGAGCACAAGTGATAGTGGGCACAATGAGGAAAGCAATGACGATCCTTTGCCGACATCATCCGAGGCAATCAGTGCACTCGCACTAGTCCGGCGCTTCTGTGCGAATGTGGAAGTTTGCGGCCTCAGCTGCTCCAACTCTTTAAACAATGTGGAGAAGTGCATGCGTCGCAGGCAGCGAAATTGCCCAAGCATAAGAAACTACTGGACTATTTCATACAAAACTAAGCTAGTTTCATTAAGGTATGTGCTTTTTCATCAGGTAGGTTCAGGTATACTTTTCATTAGGTATGTGCTTTTATGACGCCCAATTCTTTAGTGGGTTTATATCGAATTATGCCCTATATCGAACTGATAGACTTTTTTTTTTCGAGTTTGATATAACCGGGTTCGACTATAGCCGTGTTTTGCATGACATGCCCTTCCTGAATCTGTGCTGGTTTGGAAGAAGAAGAAACTTTATTGAAGAAAGGTCCGGCAGTTTTTGTTGTGGTGGCCTCGGGTGGCGGCTCGAAGGTTGTAAAGAATTTTTTAGTCTCCAGGTGATTGTAGATGTGGGAGGCGATTATATACTCAAGAAGTTTACAGCAGATGCATGTGAATGATATCAGATGGTAATTTTCAGGTAAATTTTTATTTTTGGAGTGACTGCTGAGATGCGACATAATATGGTGCTGGATATGAAAAGGACTGAATTAAGACGGCAAGCTGGGCGAGTTGGTGATTGAACATGTTCCTATGGGTGGGCAGCGCAACCCGGATGAAGGACGAGAGGAAGTACACAATACGAGCGCAGACTAACAACTGGTTTATTATTTCAAGCAACGAACTATAATATACAGAAAATGTAAACACGTGTAAGTGACCTTTACAAGGGTGTTAGCCTATCTTGCCATTCAAAAAATCAGTTTCTTTATCCTGCAGAGTGATAGAAGTCTGGCTGACGCATGCGCCTGAGTTCACATGCATGAAGTAGGCCTCTACAATCTCGTGGTTAATTTGATGCATATTTTTATACAATATTTCCGTTTGTTCAAACAAGGGGTTTACATGAGCAAACTCTACAATGCGCAGCCAGATTAGAACCTGTTTCATTCCTGATCGCACCTTGGTGCTGCCTAAGGCGGATGTTAAGGCAGCGTCCCATCTGCCCAAAGTACATTTTATCGCACGAAAATGGAATGACGTAGACCACTCCCACAGAGCATGCCACAAGCTGCCCCAAGTGTTTGATGCGGCATGTAGCTTTGGACACCTGTTTAGGTCTATTGACAAGATTGCAAATCTTGTTTAAGGAGTTCTTTGCTGAAAAGATTACTTGAACACCATATTTCATGGCTGTCTTTTTTAACCCATGCCACATTTGATGTACATAAGGGATGACTGCGTACTTTTTAACTTTTTCGATCTGTGTTTGGGGTGCTTCCCCCTTTTTTATTTTTTTTACTAGCCCTTCAATGGAAGGGAAGCACAAGTAGGGAAGCACAAGTAGATGACACGCTCCAGTGTGTTCATGGCCAACGCTTCTGGTTGAAGTAACGCGCCGGGCACAGCTTTTGGCCTACTCCACGTTTCTCATATGGTAAGCTCTACTGCAATTTTCTGTTATGTGCGAGATGAACTTTAACACGACAGCGTTAAGGGCCCCGTATTGCAGAAAATTCGGTGTCATCGTCGTTAACCGTATGAGAAAAATAATCCCAAACCACGCAGGCGCTTCGGCTGCCGCATAGGCGTTACTGAATTAATTGCATTTCTAAAAAAATGATTAAGAAAATTCGTAAAGTAGGACTTACACCCAACCTACAGACATGATAGCGTCGAACTGTAATTTGAATATACCAGAAAACATCATTCTGTTAGGCAGAAACTCAAACACACACCCCTTTTTCACCTGTCGTTTGAGGTCTGTCTTAGTGGGAGCGGCGCGCCCCACTCAGTTCCTTGCACCACCATTCAGATGGCACTGCCGCGGCGCCGGCAACAGTGTGGGGGGAATGAAAAAAAAGAACCAGAACGCTCGCCTTCGTGCATAGCGTTCGCTGCCAGCGTTGCAGGTAGACATTACGGTTACATAAGCTGCATTCGTCGGGAAGTGGAATCAGTCATGGGTATTTGAATGCTATTGTGTTCCAATTTTAATGGCGAAACTTAAAGGCCCTGAGAACCAATTTTCATGGTATACCTATTTTTTTTAATGCACTGGAAAGGCTAACGGTCAGAGTGTCTAATCATGAACTGGTAACGCGGAAAACGTCGTGGAACATTTCTCATCAGAATTTTTTTCGATGTGCAGTGAGGATGTAGTTTACTGGAAGCATGCTGAAAGCGGTGATATGTGAGCGCGATAGCGATTATACGCCGGCATTAGTTGAAGGCAGACGACAAATAAAAAGTTAGAGCACTAAAAACCCGAAAGACATAGAGAAAGAAACACATACCACACGCGCTTTTCAGCGCTCTAACTTTTATTAATATGCGTTACCATCTAGCCCACCTATCCATCCTTTTGCGAACGACAAGTGTGGCCATAACTGTTAGAAATTATTATATTGTCTATGAAGTGGACGTTGCTGCGATTCATGTTTTCCGAAGTGTTAAAGTATTCCTGCCATAATAGCTATGTGCTTTCGTTGTTTCCTGTCCAACTGCTTTGGTATTTAACCAGTCAAAACGAAACCAATTGGATCGAAAATGAAACGACGCTTTTACACGTGATACGCAGTTCAGCATGTGATCATAGCCATGAGTGCGCTTTTGATTTCTGAAGCGTAGAATAAACCGTAAGTGTGTATTATTATATAGCAACTTCATTTCTAAGCACTAATTATGTTGTACTTAATACCAGCCGGCTTACGTACAGTAATCTCATAGACTACATACGAAGTACCAAGATTTTACTGCCAGGCCTCGCCACTTACTGACCTTTGAGACTTTCTTTGCCAATTCAAAACTATAATCCCTACTTCAATCGCGAACAGTGTGCTGGATTCTATCTCTATAAATCATGGTCATTTCATTTCTATCAACGTCTCCCAACACATTCTGGCCAGTTCTCAGGTCCTTTAAGCTTCCTCCAAGGTTTTGTTCGTGCTTACATTCGAGATTCATTTCGATAGGTTCACCTTATGCAGCGATTCACTGGAACTTGAGTTTCCGGTACCAACCAAGCAGTGTTCTGTGTGCAAGCATGATGTCGTTGTGGTTGTCAAAGGTCGACCGTCACGGCGTCATGTACTTTTGGTAACGACGGGTTGCGCAAAAAGGGATTACCATAGTCGTATGTGAAAATGTATTGCAAATAAAAATGGCTATATTGGCTACAAATTTGTTATGCTCTTTTTTGTGCTTGGCTACATTTGGGCTACCATTTCTCTAGCTTTGAGCTACGCCGCCTTGTCCGACCTGGCAACACTGCTTCGATGTCATTTTCCCTTGTGTTGTTGAGTCGGTATCATCTCTTCTTGCGGAGTTTTCTTTTTTCGTTGTGACCGTGTTTTGCATGCCACCACAGGGTGTCTACCGAGTTGACATTTCCAAATTCCCTGAGTTTTCCAGGTTTTCCCTGAGTGCTTTTGCACATTTCCCTGAGTGATGCAGAACTATGTTTTATTTCAAGACGGGCTGAAACCATATCGCCTGATGCTGTCACTCCCTAGTAAGCACATGAAAAAAATAAAAAAGCGACTTAATCCAATTTGAATACTAAGAAGCAGTGGTTATGTTATTTAAAAAGAGAATAGAAGACAGGGGTTAGTAAAATCCACAGCAAATAAAGTGTCCTAAAAAAAATTGCAAATGAAGTCGGAAATTCACAAATAAAAATAAAAAGGAGAGGCACATAGAAGCAAATATATACGAATATGAGCTATTTCTATCAACTGATAGCAAGCTCAGTGGTATGAGGCCCGAACTCTGTCACAATTGATATTCTCTCTGAACCGCTCGTAAGTCAACCTCAACTGCCCTGACATACTCTCAGCCCGCGCACGACGCCTGAGTGTTGTGTTTCACTGCTTTAAAGAGTTTATTTTGGTTTGGATGAGGGACACCTGCATCTCGGCAACAGCCAAAAATTTTTTTTTTTGAGCTCAAGCTTCTTCAAAGCGGTGGCAGCAAGCTTCCTTTCCCGTTTATTCCTCAATGCGTACATCATTTCTGTTCTTGTTATCCTCCTGCCACTTGTTCGCCCCAAGGACCATTTGAAGCATCTTGGTCAGTTGCACAGTCCACGACCGATTTTTAGAACACCCTAGGGGTCGGGAAAACCTTCGAAAAATCGGCCAGTTGGAAAAAAATAAATGCGTGTCATTTACTGCCCTTAGGGGCTCAAACCGCGACAGGCACGTTCGAAAACGCTCTAGAGGCCTGTCGGTACACATATTAGGCATATCGGCGCTCGTACTGTGACAGGAAATACCGGGTGCACGTGTGCATAATTAAGGAATGCATACTGTGTTCCGTGGCAATAGCCCCTTCCCACGCTTGTTATGCTTCACTGCAATACTTTTGCGTATGCTTCACCATGTAACATTTCTGTACGGAGGCGAAGCTGACTTTGGGGAACCGACATTATGCAACGCACCGTGTTTTCTAAGTTCCTAAGCCAATCGCGAGGACCACAAATGCGGAGTCCGTGCCATTGCTGACAGCAGCTTATTTGGTGAATAATGAACTCGGCACCCAACGGCAAGAAGCTTCACAGCGAACGTCGAAGCAGCTAGGCCTAGCGTTGCCGCAGTGGTGGCAACGGCTGCCAGCGGATCTGCGTGCGAGAGTGCCGGTTCGAGGTGGCGAAGTAATCAAAACGGCAGCAGTGGTGCCTTTGATTATTGCCGTTTCGGACCAGCGGTCACGGCAAAACATCCGGATAATCGGACGGCGAAGAGTTCTTGCGTCCGAAATTTCACACGTTCTCATACGTTGACTCTATGGGTTACTGGCGGTGCCGCGAAGCCGTCCAAATTATCGGGAATCCGGAAAGTCGGTCGTTGACTGCACACTGGCAACTCCTCCAGCCGACGACAGCGCGTCAAAGACGATTCATTACGATTCCTGTCTGTTGCTCGAGCCAGCATTACCGCGACTTTCGACCCTTTCAATAAAATTGCCGCTAATTTTCCCTGATAGAGGCCCGAATTCCCTGAGTTTTCCCTGACTTTTTCCAGACTACTCAAAATCCCTGAGGATTCCCGGTTTTCCCGGTTGGTAGACACCCTGTCACCACCATCGTGTGCTACAGTGATGGCAACGCCGGCAAAGCGGCAGAAGTACGAAGCCAAGAACTTGGCGATTAAGGGGGAAATTTTGCAGGCTTTGAAGAACGGCGAATCGCGATAGCACGTTATGACCAAGTACAACGTGAAGTGGAGCACGTTGAGAACGTACATGAAAAATGAACAACAGACCCTTCAAGCCTTCGAAAGCGAGAAGTTTCATGCATCAAGAAAGTGGTTGTGAACCGCAGCTCATCCCCAGCTCGAAGAAGCTCATCCCCAGCTCGACTGACTGTCGCAATGCGCATCTGCCTTTGAGCGGACCTCTTATCATGGCACAAGGTGAGAAGTACGCTCCAATGATGAACATTGAATCATTCAGAGCTTCAGAAGGGTGGTTCGCGAGGTTTCGGGAGAGACGCGAACTCGTCTTCAGAAGTGTGTGCGGCAAAAAGGCCAGCGCTGACGAAAGCGTGACCACCCAGTGGAAAAATGTGAAGCTGCTTGAGCACATCGCCGCATATGAACCAAGTGATGTGTTCAGTGCAGACAAAACTGCTCTATTTTTCAGAGCTCTGCCCGACAAGACGGTGACTTTCAAAGGGGACCTGCGTATTGGTGGCAAGAAGTGCAAGCAAAGGATAACTGTGCTTCTTGCCGCCAATATGACTGGCATGGAGCGCTTGCCACTTGTTGTCATCGGGAACGTGCATAAGCCACGTTGTTTTAAAAACATCAAAAGCCTTCCTGTCGAGTACAGAGCAAACGGGAAGGCTTGGATGACCTCGGACATTTTTCCAGGCTGGCTGCAGCAGTTAGACTGGCACTTCACGTCTAAAGACCACAAGATAATTATGGTTGTTGACAACTGCAGTGCACATAACTGTACAGTCGAACTGAAGAGCGTCAAGGTAGTTTTTTTTTGCCACCCAACACTACATGTGCCCTTCAGCCGATGGACCAGGGTATCATTCACTACGTGAAGTTGAAGTACTGAAAGCACCTGCTACAGCGAATGATCTTATGCTCAGAAGTTGGAAAACTTACTCCGCGCAGTGCACATCATTGCCCACGTGTGGAAAAATACACCTCTGCAAGTCATCGCCAACTGTTTTCGGCACAGCGGTTTTGTGAGGCCCGAGCATACGGCAGTAGCCAACGAGGTGTCAGACGAGCACACTGATGATGACTTCCCGACCTTCGATGCTGTCCTTCCCACAGACGTGACCCTTCAGGACTACATCGCGATTGATGATTGTGTCACCATTACTGGTTTCCTGACCGATGAAGAAATTTTAATGATGTCACGGGCACCCGGGAAGACCATGATTCAGACAAAGAGTCATGCGAGAAGGTGCAGCTGCGACCTCATCGCACCTCACAGGAAGTCACGGAGGCGCTTTCGATATTGGAGGACGTTTTCCTGAGCACTTCCGACACTTTGTGGGCTGTTGGCCACTTGGAAGAGTTAAGAAAAATTGTGATGTCAGCTGGAATCTGCACGCTAAAGCAGACGACTATTGCAATATACTTCAGTAAATAAATGTATACTTTTCCAACTTGGTTTTAATGTTGCTTTTCCTGTTCATTTGTTAATGCGGCATTCGGATAATTCGGATATTTTTCCCGGTCCCGTGAGATACGAATTAACGAGCTTTTACTGTAGTTGTGTTCAGGAACAGATGGCACGTCAGAATGATTTTCCCGAGTGACTACAGATGAGAAAAACGTATTAAATATACAGGAACACTCGGAATCTGAGAGAGGAAGGTTGTTTTCATCCAGTATGATAACTGGTTAGTACCTTGGTCAGAGAACATGAAGCGCCAGAATTTCTTTGGATTATTTTGCAAAAGGGAAGGCAAATTGTTGTGGAAATATTTATCTTTGGCATTGCATATTGCAGAACAGTAACTGGTCAAGCACTGTTTGTATTCGTCCAAAGCAGAAGGTGTACCAGAGCGCTTCGCATTACAGTGCAAACATTTTTTACTGTTTCTATGTTTATGAAGAGATTTGGTGAACTAAGGGTTTTATTTATCATTATAAATTGTGATAAGTGGGATACATTGCTTAATAAGCAAGGACATTTTGTTTCTGAAAAGCATTCAGTTTTCATTTACACATTGATTGTAGAAAGACCGCAGTAAAACGGTATTCGAGCTCTACGTTCATTTTGTTATAGTCTGCTTTGTTATAGTCCCGGATTTTCTTTTTTGATATACCTGTGAATGGTAGAGGCAAATCCTATGTAACTTCAGTTAAATTATGGTCACTAAAGCCTTTTTGGTAAGGCACTGACCTAACTGTATCCAGAGCATTAGTCAGTAACAGGTCTAAACGTGTTCACACCACGGGTCGGCTGATCAATGACTTGAAACAGGTTAAAGTCTAAGGCTAAGTTAATGAATTCTGTTGACAGTTAACATGATGACGATAAATTGGTCCAATCAATTAGTGGAAAATTAAAGTCTCCGAAGAGATAAATTGCATCAGTGGGACAAAGATCTTTGGCATCAGCGATACTATTACGAAGTTCACGTACAAAGGTATTGCTAGAATCAGCAGGACAGTAACAAGTCCCAATTAGGATTTTTGTGTATTTAGTCACACAGACTACCCAAATAATCTCAAGGGTCAAGTCAAGATTTAGCACGTACGAAGTGAGCGTATGTTTTAAACCAAGAAGGACACTGCCGCCTCTTTTGTTGATGTGATCTTTGCGATATATGTTACAGGGTTCACTATCAGCAAGAATCTCATTATTTGCGATTGCAGGGTGCAACCAATTTCCGTGAGGGCAAGAATATCGGAATCATTGTCTTCTAGTAAAGAGCAGATGGCATCAAGCTTGGATGTTATGCTTCAAATGTTAGTAAATGATATCAGAAAAGAAGAAGCGACCAGAGGTGGTGTGGGCTTCTGGTGGTGCTTTCATGCACATGTGTTATGCTGGCTATCTTTCTGACAAAATAACGACTTCGCTGAGAAGGTCGAGTATATAAGTTTTGCCGCCCATGTGCATCCTGTCAATTGAGAGTTTAAATGGTTTCTTTTGTGTTTTAGCAAATTGTATCAGTATTTTCCTTGCCTGTTGTGTAGCCAGTGAAAAATCTTTGCCGATCGAGTATTTAGATCCCTTCAGTTACAGAGCAGATGCAAAGATTTGCTGCTTATCCTTAATGAAAGTCAGTTTGGCTATTATGGGTCTGTGCCTGCAGTCTCCGAATTTACCTAGCCTATGTACACGTTCGAACTGTGCGCCAGTCATTGAAACATTTAATTTTTCAGAGCAGTACTTGATAACTTTTTTTTTTCAGATGCTGCTCAACCCTCACTATGGTCATATTTTATTTCGAAGAAAAGCAGGTTTGATCTTCTCTGTCTATTTTCAGCACCGTCCCACCTGGACATAATTTTTGTCAAATGCCTGAAATTTGCTGCAAGGCATTATCAGCCGTAGTAGCTTCTGTTGCTGAGTGCGACAGGAAAGTTGATTCAAGCGCATTAATCCGTTCAGTCAAGCGAGCAACTTCATTGGCAGAGGCTGTTAGTTTTTCTATGGTCGCGCATAATTGTTCCGACAAGGCTGCCTGCCCTTCCTCCAGTTCCTGTATCGTTGAGAAAGCCACAGCGAAAGCATCAGCCTCGGCCTTGCTCTAGGGCCCCGAGTTCGACTCGACACCACCTGACAACATAAGCAACACATTCTGCTAAAGTAGTTGGCATGTACAGTGCTCAGCAAGTGAAACGCGATACTCAGACAGCATGGCAGCCGGCACTTTTTTGCACCACCGTTGGACACTGGGGACATTGAGCTGATGCGCTTTTGCGTTACATGAAAACAAGAGTCCTTTTGATGCATTGTGATACAATTGAGCCCCCTCAGTGATCACCCAGCGCTCACCGATGGCACAAGAATTGCCGGCAGCCATACTGTCCGAGTATTGAATTTCAATCGCTGAGCACTGTACAATTTGCACTGCTGCTGAGCGTAGGAATTTGTCTGAAAGACCAGCCTCTGTGTCAAGAACTGTTTCAATCTAGGCTGAAGATATCACTTGGACTGTTCATTCTGATTGGGAAGTGGAGCAGCATTATGATAAATGCAGAATAACCACATTCATACATTTTACAAAAAAAGAACATATGAAAAACGTACTAACCGGGAAAACGTACGATCCGAAGTCACTATTAAATTTAGCACGCTCAACTGGCATTGACATCTACATAACGTAAAGCGCTGTCAGATCGTTGTAGCACGAGACGCCAATGAGCGCTAACCTGATGAGACCCAAGCAATGAGAGCCGGACATTATTTTTGCAGCTTCGGCAAGCTTACATTTAAACTCCTCAAATTTGATATGTGTGAGCAGCTTCTTTGGGCAGGCATTTATGCTTGAAGTTACCAACATGCCAGAGATGCCTTCACGCATCGAGCAGGTGGCGCCCAGGTGGCCAGAGACACTCTTTGATGTTCTCCTATTGCGAGTGTTTTAAGATGGCAAGAGGAAACCGAAAGGAAATCGAGCTGGTTGCCAATGCCATGCAGCCAGAAAGAAAAAGGATGCTCACTTTGTGCCGTCTACATCAGGGAACGCTGGCGCGTTTGGGTTATTGCCTATTAAAGGCGTGCAGTAAGCTTCCAACGGCACTACACCACACGAGCTGTGAAACTGTTAGGCTAAGATGTTTATTGCAATTGGGTTTATAGTGATAGCTGTAAATGTGACCTGCTATGACCCGCAAGGAGATCTGCCAGTATCGGGAGAGGAAACCGAGTGCGTGCAGGGATTTTCCTGTGACACAGACAACCAAGTATTGTGGGGAAGCTGCTGTGGTGGGCGCCTACTGCTCTACAGCTCTTAATCGTGCATGCCTGTGCTTTTATTGTGATAGCAATTTATGGATACTGCAGGCGTATTTCTGCCATCGCTGTAATGTTGCATATAAAGTCCAAGGGTGATAACATCGTCACCGCACACTGTATGTGCAAGTGAAAGTGTGTGAGGGTGAGCCGACGGCAGCTCTATCCCGCATGTGCAAAGGAGGAAAGCGGGGAGGAAGCATGCCATTTTCTATCGTGCACAAGCCGCTGGGGGGGGGGGGGGGGGGGTAGGCAGAGGGGGGGACATTTTACTCTGGTGGCTGTTGTGCATGGTATGGCCGCATGGGCCCCATCTTGAAAGAGATCTGCGTCGCAGAGAGAGTGCACACTGAGTGCCGATAGCTTCGTGTACGCTATGTTTTCCCTGCTTAGTTCGCGCTGAAGCAAGAGGCAGCACGAAGGTCAATTCACTCACTGCTGCTGCCATGCTTCCTCACTCCAGCATTTAGACAGCAAGTTTCCGTGGTCATCGAGTGAGATGTGCTCATGTTTACTTGTGCACACGTGACATCATGCTTGTTAATTTAGTTAGGAATCGAGTGATTACACATTTATACGGCCGATAAAACTACTGTATTTGCATGATTCGAACATGCAGATTTTTTTAGATACAGTAGAACCTCGTTGATACGTTCTCATTCTGTACATTTTCCCAGCACCAATGTTCACAATTGAGAACACAAAAAATGACCAGACAGAGTTACGCTAATTCTTTTACCAGTTCATACCTTCTCGGAAAACACGATTTCTTGGCACCAACGTCCAGTACGTCACCAAACTGCGATCCTCTGATACGTTTTCTGACTGCTAGATCCCATGTAAACAAGCAAATGCGCAAGGCATGTACAATCTAGAACAGCATATAGCTGCCTGCCACAGCTGCTTCATCGCAATACTCGTTCACCCCTCTCCAGTGAAAATGCTGGTGCGCACTCAGTTTCTCATTTTGGTACCAGCAAATCTTCTCCGGGGTTGTCGCACGCTGCATTCACAGCTATCACCGCCAATACTATTGCGATAAGCATCTTCGCCTATCTGTTTAATAGCGCGTGGCGCACGCTTTGAATAAGTGATAACCGAAACATGCCGCCGTTCCCTGTGTGCAAACTGCGACCATATATGTTTTCCGGCCGCTAGATCCCATATACAGAAGAAAAGGCGCGAGGCACACACGATCGAGAACAATATAGCATGGCCACCCGTCTCGACGTACGTGAAAACAACGGCACACACATTTTCTTATTCCGGTACCAGCAGATCTCCGCCTGGGTCGCCGCATGCCGCATTCACAGCTATAGCCACCAAATGTATTGCAATATGCATCTTCACCTATCTGTTTTACAGCACGTGGTGTGTAGTGCCATTGGTAGCGTACTGCATGCTTTTAGTAGATGATAATGGAAACGCGCCGCCATTCCCTGCTGCAGGCGGCAACGATGTGGGCATCATGTTTCACTTCGGCAGCATTCGGCGTTGCCCACCAGCTCGATTTCGTTTCAGTTTCTTGTCGCCCTCTTAAAAAACCATGCAACAGAAAAGCAACAAAATGCGTCTCGGGCCACCGGAGCACCACCAGCTCGACGCGCATCGGTGTCTCGTGCCGCAACGATCCATACAACGCTTTGCATTATGTAGATATCAACAATCGACATGGAAAAAATTGATATTCTCAAAAACGATAAAGAATTCAAGGGGTCTGAATACAGTGTTGACCAGGATTATGCACCAGAAACACGTGATATCCGGAAACAATTATGGAAATATGCTAAAACAAAAATAATAGACACCAACAGTAAGGTTAAGCTAAGTTTGGACAAGCTGATTGTTGACGGTAAGGCCTTCACATGGGACAAAGACAAAAAGAAAGTTGTCCCAGTTCTAAAGAAGAGACACCCTGTCCACAAGACGGCCCGTGCCTCACACAATCTAACAGCCGTTGTAGTAAACTGCAGAAGCATTGTGAACAAAGTAGATGAATTTGCGGGCCTCATTGACTCCTTGAAATCTGACGTTGTATTTGGGGCAGAATCGTGGCTGATCCCGTCAATCGGTGATAATAAGGTGTTTCCTAGCCACTTTACCGCTTATCGAAACGATAGGGCACGAATGGGCAGAGGGGTGTTCTTGTTAGTTCATTCTTCTTTACGGTCAACTTTGCTTGATATTGGACCCGATGACGTAGAATAAGTCTGGAGCAAAGTGATCCTTGCTGATAATACCTCATTTATTGCCGGTGCATTTTCTTGTCCGCCAAGTTCTGATGCAACTACGCTGCAGCAACTGCATGAGATAATTAATTAATTAATAAGACCAAATAATTATTGCCAGCGATTTCAACCTTCCAGGTTTGAACTGGTCTAATGGAGATTGTATTACTATGACTGGCTGTCGTGAAAATTTGGAAATGGAAAGCTTTGTTGATACATTGGGCTTTACTCAATACGTGAGTGCGCCTACACGCAACAATAACATTTTGGACCTGTTGCTCTGTAACTCACCTAATGTTGTAGAATCTGTCACTTGTATCCCAGGTATCAGTGACCATCTCGTTGTCGTGGCTAACATTAAACAGGCAATCAAACGACCCAAGCGACGCCAATTGAGGAAGGTACTTTTTTTTTATAAAGGTGATTATTCGGCCATTTCACAGGAATTATTTGCTTATTTGTCTGTTTTCAATTGTCTTTGCGAGAATTCTGATGTTGTACAAATGTGGCCTCTTTTTAAAACAAAAGTTACAGAACTGACGGAAAAGTATCTACCGAGTGTCCATTCAGTTGGGCTGAAAAACTCTAAGGAACCATGGGCGAAGCCTGGTATTCTGAGGTTAATAAGGAAAGGAAGACGAGTATATAAGGCATTTAAAAGAACACAAAGCAGTTATAAGTTTAACAAGCTGGTCAAAGTAACTAATGAATATAAAACTAAAGTTCACATTGCAAAGAATCAGTAGTTCAATTGACTTAATGATAATATGAAAACAAATCCAAAGCTTTTTTGGAAATACGTAAAAGGATGCGAATCTGACTCAACGGGAGCAAACGAAATTGTTCACCTTAATAAGGTCCTATCCGATGATACAGCTAAGGCAGCTTGCTTTGATGATTTTTTTCATTCTGTATTCTTGCCCAAAACAACCTTTGGAAAATTTCATGTGAGAGCTGAGCCATTAATGCAACCTGTCAAACTCAGTGTTGGTGGTATCGAATAATTGTTACAAAATATAGATGAAACTAAGGCCCCCGGCCCGGATGGCATTTCTCCCCGCATATTAAAGCGCTGTGCTTGGGCAATCGCATCCTACCTCTACCTAATCTACACTAAATCTCTTTCTACTGGAGTGCGGCCGGAGGACTGGAAAATGGCACATGTAGTCCGGTTCATAAGGGTGGTCCAAAAAAATACGTAAACAATTATAGGCCTGTCTCTTTAACATCCATTTCCTGTAAAATATTAGAGCATATTTTGTACAAATAATGAAACATTTATTACAACACAGATTATTAATTGATAATCAACATGGTTGTCACAAGGGACTGTACTGTTCAACAAAGCTAATTTAATTCTATCACGACCTAGTGGCTGAGGTGGATGAGAACGGGCAAACAGATTGTGTCTTCTTAGATTTTCGAAAAGCGTTTGACACGGTTTGTCACTCATTGCTCCTTCAAAAACTTCATGAGGCAAGTGTTAATCAAGAAGTCTTAACTGGACTGCCAATTACTTGTCGCAGCGTCGGCAATGTGTAATACTGAACGGCGCTACTTCTCCTTGGGTTGAGGTCACATCGGGAGTTTCTCAAGGATTTGTTTTAGGGCCGCTATTGTTCTTGGTTTATATTAATGAATTCCTGCCGGGATATCTTCGTGTTTACGCTTGTTTGCTGACGACTGCGTAGTGCATAGAAAAATAAAAAACGAAGAGGACTCCATCGATATGCAGGCTGATCTTACTAACATTGTCTTATGATGTGAGAAGTGGAAAATGCAACTAAATAAAAAAAATGTGTTCATGTGTCTTTCACGAAAAAAAAGAAAATAATAGAAACCCGTTATTTTTTTAACACTGATATTATTGACCAGCAATCTATGTATAAATATTTGGGTGTGACGTTTTGAAGTGCTTGTTCTTGGAACGCACATGTGAGTAATGTAGTTGCAAATGCTGCCAGAGCACTAAATTTTATTCAGCGAAATTTGAGATCTTCACCTTTTGCCCTAAAAATACTGCTTATTTTCATTTGTTCGTCCGATCTTGGAGTATGCGTGTTGTGTTTGGGACCCTCACCAGAAAACCTTGATCGACCAAATCGAGAGAATGCAAAACAGAGCGGCAAGGTTCGTCCTTGGGCGATACAAGCGAGAGGAGAGCTGCACTGCAATGAAAAGTGAGCTCGGATGGGAAGCGCTCTCGTCTTGCCCAAGGAAACTGCGTCTAAAATTGCTATTTAGCATATATAATAACAAAACTGGAATTAATAGAAACACTTATTTTAAACCACCACACTATGTATCTAAGAGGACAGATCATGACTTTAATATTCGAGAATACCGAACTAGAACGAACCATTATGCCAATTTATTTTTTGCCCAAATTGTAATAGAGTGGAATCGATTATCTTGTGACCAAGTGTGCTGTGCGAATGAAGATGTGTTTTTTTCGAAGTTCTAACCCCCCTGCTCGCACGCCCCCGGGCAAAGCAGGGTATCTCTGAATAACGAATAAAGAATAGTTGAGTCTGTCCAATTTTTTAGTTACCTCGGATCGTAGTACGTTTTCCTGGTTAGTGTGTTTTTTCTTGCAGTTTCTTCCAAGACGCATCAACAAGGTTTTACTATAAAATGCACATTCAAATTTGTATGTGCCTTTCAATCTTCATTCTACTCAAAATCAAAAACAGAACTGATTCTTACTAAACAAAAGCTCAATCCAATCTAGCTAGCCACACTGCCATCAACCGGGTTGTCAGAAGAAAGCGATGCTCGGAGACATCGCAAGGTGGGTTCACGGTGCGTGGACTGCCTTCCCGCAGACGATGGTTGCACGAGTTTTCCAGAAGTGCAGCATTTATAATGCATTAAGAGGAACTGAAGATGACTTTCTGTGGCTCGTAGACAGAGAAAAGGAGGTGTCGTTGGACTCCGATAGGGACTAGCCGCTAAGGGTCAGCTGTATGCATGTCTGTGTGCCTTTGTATGTTCCATAAAATCGTTTCAACATGGTACACGTCAACTCAGGTTTCGTTACTTAATGTGCATGTTAGAATCAGCACCAAGTTATTTTTTTTTTATGTTTCGGCGATAATATATAACTGCGTGTTACAATTGGTGGCACGGTAGGATTGTGCAAATACGGCCCTATCCTTACTTTGCATAACTGTCTACTAATTTGGTATCGCAATCAATACTTCACAAATGGTCTCAAACTGTTCCAAAGCACACAACACAGTGGTAGCTCCTAATTTCCAGATTCCACACATTCATGTGCTGAGCCCAGTTTTTTTGCGCATGTGTGACACGAGGTTGTGGGCATAGGCAAACATGGTCGCCCAAACACTGCCTTTATTCTTCATTAACACTGCACGCTGGGCGAGTTGGTGACTGAACATATTCCTAGGGGTGGGCACTGCAACCCGGACGAAGGACAAAAGGAAGTACACGATACGAGCGAAGTCTCGAGGTTGATTTGATTTCCATTTTTATATAATATTTCGGCTTTTTTCGAACAAAGGTTTGCATGATTCGAGCCTGTTGCATTCCTGATCGCACCTTGGTGCTCCCTAAGGCAGATGTTAAGCCAGCATCCTGTCTGCCTAAAGTACTTTTTGCCACACGAAAGTGGAATGATGTAGACCGCTTGCACCGAGCATGCTACGAGCTGCCCCATGTGTTTGACGTGGCACATGGCCTTGGATGCCTGTTAGGTCTATTGATATGATTGCAAATCTTGTTTAACAAGTATTTAGCTGAAAAAACGACTTGAACACCTTATTTCATGGCTGTCTTTTTTAATCCATGCCACATCTGATGGACATAAGGGATGACTGCAAACTTTTTTACCGTTTCAACCTGTTTCTGGGGCACTTCCCCCTTTTATTTTTTCACCAGCCCTTCACATATAGATACAATATATTTTGGAAAACCGACCTTCTCTAGACAATTAAGCTGTTGCGAAAAGCTCAGATTAGTGAGGTGGTGGCATGACTTTCTAAGTGCGGAACCTAAACACGTCATAGCAAGGCCTCTTTTTACTAGTTTTGAGTGTGCTGACGCATAGTTTAGAATTGGTTTGCTTGTCCTGGTGTTATATTGCCAACAAATATGTCGTTCTGTTAATCTGAACTGTAAATCTGAAAATTGAATTTCATTATTAATTGGCATTTCATGAGTAAATCTGTGAATAAATTTGTCTTCCTCCTTCACCACTACTGCACCGTACCGTCCTTGAACGGTTCATCACATGCTCCCCCCCCCCCCTCCCCCGAGAGAGTGCGAGCAACAAGCAAGCTACGAGGGAACTAGGAGATGCTGATCAAGTCAAATCAGTTTATTATTACTGTTACATTGTACATTAATTACAGCATATAAAATACACAGACGAGGGTCCCCAAATACGAGACTGCAATGGGACCCTCGTTGAAGATTACATTAAAATAATACAAGGAATAGCAGCAGTGCGAACAATGGAATAAATATGTAAAATAACAGTAAGCATAATGGAATAGAAAACAAAAATGCATAAAAGCAATACAGCATAAATAAAAACTGTATATAAGAACACAAACCTAGTACAACTCAACAAGCAAGAACTTCAAAAATGTAACAAATAGTCTTTTAATTAATTCTTGAATGACATTAAAGAAACTTTGGATTTTAGAGACCTGGGTAAATGATTCCATATTGTGATCGCGCAGAAGGATGATGATGATTTACAGTAATTAGTTGAAACTTTATGTAGGAAAAAATTATTGTTAGCAACAAATCTGGTACAGTTGGTATTTACTAAAAGCTCAGAATCAATAAAATTGATAGAAAGTTGACTTGTTATTTGTTTATGCATCAACAAAATTAGATTAAACCAAAACAAGTTATTAATAGTAAGGATGCTGTTGCAACAAAAAAGAGCAGAGGCACTGCCATCGCAAGGACAGTGAGAAAAAATCCGAATAGCTTGATTTTGCAAGTGCTGAAGAGATGAAAGATGATGCTGATAAGTATTTCCCCATGATACGATGGCACAACTGATATGAGTATGAATGAACGCGAAGTAAAGACAAAGAAGGGTCTGATGAGAAAATATGAGCGCACTTTAAGCAATGCACGAATGCCGCATGCTGCCATCTTTCTAATATGAGCAACATGGTTAACGAACTTAAGGTTGGTGTCATGGTAACGCCAAGGAAAGATACGCTATCACTGACACAAATAAAATGCGAGTCAATTGTGATGCCTGATAGTGAGGATAACTTACGTTGAGGTGATTTAAAAACCAGAAACTTAGATTTATTTGGATTAATAAATAATTTTTGTGGCACCACTTGGACATGCTACAAAGAACAGTATTTAATTTGGTAGTGACAGTGTTAATACATGTATCAGCAAAGAAAATAGTCCTATCGTCGGCATATAAAATGCAGTGAGCCATGTTTATACTGAAAAAGCCATGTTTATATGAAAAAGATGCGCAGTTAGTCCAATGTCTCATGATAGTTCTGTAACCTCATCGGCTTCTCAGAAAAGTGTGGCTGTCCGATGACATCTAACATAGCTGTGGTGGGTGAGGTTGGCTGTAGCGTCCAGGGCGGCATATGAGTGCCGCGCACATGAATACAGCTCCTGTCACACCATGTGCTCTGGTCGCAAATTAATGAGGTAGGGGCGCCATGTAGCTGTGGCAGATCGGTGTAAGGTTGATGTTTTTAGGGACTGAATGATACATGGTGTGGCCTATACTTGTTTCATGTCTGGGATTTGTCATGTTCTGTTGGCCTCGGTCCACTGGTCGCAGCTGGTAGACATGTGCTGCCGCTTGGTCAAATGCTTGTTGGAAGATCTTGCTCGAAAATGGTCCGTGTCTTTTGCATCGTATTTTACGGTATCGCCCTTGAAGTCCTCGGCGTAGGCCCAGTCTTGATTGCTGCCAAAGCCATCCTCAGCGATGCTCCTATCTCGGAAAAGGCTGTATTCATTGAGTTCGCCTTGGAGTGAGTGGGTTTGAGCATTGATGTCTTTCTTGTTGTCGCATCTGTGGAAATTTCGGTGGCGGTCTTTGTCACCTTTTGTTTCGAAGTCGTCGTGATTGCTGCCATTGTTCTTGCATTTTTATCAAAACATGCCTTTGATTTCTTTTGCAAATTGAAGTGGGGATCAATTGGTAGCTGGCGCACTGCTCTTTTTTGTTAGACTTGTCTGGTGGCGAGGGCAGTGTGCCAGGCTTCTCAGAAGACTCTTCTGAGGCTTCTGCAACGCCACTCAGAACAGACACTTGTGTAATTCCTCTGTGTGCGATGATGCTTGACACATGCAATGCTTCTGCAGTGGCAATAGATTGTTGAGGGTTAGTATGTAAAAAGCTTGAGAATCACGAAGCAGCATGTTCTTCAGACATATGTGGCTCCAAAATGCCTTCTTGAAAAGTCCATGCGTTAGTGCTGGCGCTTGTATTCTGATATCGTTTTGGCAGAATTCAAGTTGGCTTCGTTTCATCAGAAGAACTGATCGTTGCGATATTTCTTGTTTTTGTTGTTGATACCAAAGTTTGTGTTCATGCACTTTGGAATTCCTGGTGATTGAATGCTAGATGGTGTTGCAGCAGATGTGGCTTGACCACGTTCTTCCAAAGTAAGGTTGTCTGTCTGCGATGTCGTGACGCTGTGCTCAATCATGTAAAGCATGCACTGCGGCCAAATGTTCACAGAAGAGTCTTGCAACTTAAAAGTGCACGGTGGCCCACGCATTTGAGATGAGCGATAGAATGTGCCAGAATGCAACATTGGCATCAGTGCTGTAGTGTGCTGAAGACATACGTATTGCTGACTGATGTGTGGAGGTCAAACCTGGCTCAATGTTGGGTTTCGAAGGTACGAATAGGCATACATATTGTCTAGTGCACAGTGGCTTTTCTTTTATTGGGAATGTCAATTTAATGCTAGGCATGCAATTGGATGTCCTCTTCGTGGGAAAATCACGACAAGAAAAAATCGCTCACGATCTACTAATATGGGGCTTTGTTTCGCACTGATGATGATTGCTACATGGAAAATACGTGCAACTGCAGTGACCAAGTTCAAATGTCTCCAGCTGGTGGATAATGGAGAGGTCATAAACTTTAAATTAGCTGATCATTTCGTCTATGATTCTGCTGCACGATTCATCGTTTTCAAATATGTGCATGAGGTAGAAGCGAAATGCCTCACTGGTCACATATTCATTGAAGTTGGCGATGATCTCCTGATGCAGCGGATGTGTGGAACTCGAAGAGGCGGAACCAACCTTCCACGGGCCCATACTAGGGCCCGTACGCTCAGTTACAATGATAACCTGAGAACAGTCGGATAACTGTCATGGCTCCTTTAAGGGACAGCCCTCGTATAAGTCTACAACTGGGTCTGATGAGGGGTCGTTTAAAAGAATCTCTTCAGTACCAAATAAATGAAGCAAATGCAGAGATACAGTAAGCATTAGAATTTGATGTGACCAACAACGAATTTTTATGGTGCCCATTTTTTTAGTGCAATGGAAAGCTTACTAGTCAGGGTGTCCAATCCTGTAATGGTAACGTGGAAACATCATGGAACATTTTGTACAGATTATTCTATCTGCAGTAGTGATCGTAATCACTAAGTTGTACACTGAGAACATGCTGAAAACAGTGATAGGTGAGCACAATTGCCTTTTTCAGCATTGGTGGGAAGAAGACAAGTGCAGCCCTAGCTGCCAGAAATTAATATTTTGTTTATAAAGCCAATGTTCACGTGATGGCATTTGCATGTCACAATGAGACCACAAAACTCAAGGTACTCACTTGCAAATTCACACACATACAGAAGCACACATCTGTGCCGCCATGCAATAAGCAACACCACGGCTTGCTGCAGTTCTGTAGCTGCACTTGTTGCCACAAAGACGTGTTTGTTAGCATGAGCTTTCTTATAGTAAGCATAAGCATTGTAATAAGCATAAAATGAACTGCAACTCTCTGTACAGTTAAACCTCGATATAACGAAACTTTAATATAATGAAATTCTCGATATAATGAAGTATTTAACTTTTTATAACTTTGTGTCTATAGAATACCGTGTACTTAGAACCTCAATATAACAACGTGTGTTTGCATGTGATTTCAATAGAACGAAATTTCACTGTTGCCGTAAAGGAATGCCGAGACAATAAATGGAAACTTCTGTGGACGCAGATGGTCAGAGGATTGAATAACAAGCGGCTGCTTGTAAACGCACCTCTCAAATCACATGCAGTGTGGAAAGAGCGGCCGCCAAAGTGAAGCCGCATCATGTTCCGTATAAAGTCCAAGTGCAATAAGATCCTATTGTGCTCCATGCACTGTGTGCTTTAGGTGCGAGTGAAAGCATGCGAAATTGAACAAAAACGATGGTGACTTCATGAGTGCCGCCTGCCTGGGCGAGGAAGGGGAAAGATGGGGAAGGGAGTGAGCGTGCGGTAATGTGATCAAGCACTTGTGAGAGCATGAGGCGGGGGTCCGTTAAGATGGCACGCGTCTCGGCCATGGCTACGCATGGCTGTAAGTGTGGCTGAGCACATACGCAGCCACGCACCCTGCTTTAGTGGTAATCTGCCGCATGTGCAATGAGTGGGTGTGCCAAGACGGTGTGGCATCATGTGGGCTGTCTTCCAGCATGTTTAGTATTAGAGGTTGCATAATCTCGAGTTTCGGTAACCTGCTGGAGCAAGGGAGAGGCAGACGAAGCATTCGCTCCCTGCTGGCAGTGCTTTTCATGATAGTGCTGTCCAGTGCGGGCAATGCTATCAGCCATGTGGGCAGAGTCACTGGCTTCGCTTAATTCGTATTGCCGATGTGATGATATCGTCGATGTGGTATGAAGCCGTATCCTTCGTAGCCAACTCCCAAATTTATCAAAAGGAATTGTTTTCTCATTTAAATGTGCTTTTCCGGTTGCCTGATAATTTGGAAAATTCTGCGGCCCCTTTCCGTGTAAGAAAAATCAACTGGTGACTGTACTTATTTAAATAAAAGTTTCAATTTCAATACAACGAAATTTCGATATAATGAAGCAAATTGCCGATTTTACAGACTTCGTTATATAGAGGTTTAATTGTTGTGATGGGTTTGCACATGGCTCACCCTACGAACAACGGTCAGGAAAGGGCACGACGCTCCTCCACTTCGCAATGCACAAAGGCGCTACGGCAGGGTTCAACGACTCTCTGACACGGTGCAGAGAAGGCTCCAGAGTCAGATCGCCGACAAATGCGGGTTTATTCACCCCAGATACCGCACAGTACGACAGTCACGTACGGCACTTATGGGCAAAGGCTCAGCGCAAAACCAATTGAGTACGTGCACCCGCTGCAGTAGGTCTAACCGGTAAGCGGTCCACCAGGTGCGAGAACGAGGAGTCGCGGGAGCAAAGGTCCCATGCAGCGAACTCATTGCGGCCCTGTGAGCATCTGCCACGATGATGAAGCGCTCAGCAGAAGAGAGCTCGGGTGGAGAGGGCGCCCGGGGGCTGCCACTCGGGAGGCCAATCAGGGCGCGTCCCGGTGACACTTTGTCGTGCACTGATTCGAGCCGGGGAGAGAGAAGCATGGTTTGCGCTGGAAATTAGCTCCGGCGCACTAGCCTTGTCCGCGATGTTGCCATTATGGCGGCGGTTGCCGGAGATCGAGCTAAGCACCACACGCGAGCTGGGGGGACGAGGCACGAGAAGGCACCTCGACCATTGTGTAATATAAAGAATGAAATTTTAATCAATACATATGGTGTGCTTAATAACAGCCGACTTACGTACAGTAATCTGCAGTTATGTGGTTAGCATACAGCTCTACTACCAAGGTTTCACCCCAAAGCAGTGCAACATACTGTTTTTTTCACTTTCTGTGCCAATGTAGAATTATAATTCCTGCTTAAACCATGAACAGCATGCTTGATTCTAGCACCACAAACCATGGTTTTTACAATTAAAACAAAATCTCATAACATGCTCTGGGTGGTTGTCGGTCCCTAGGGAGCTGGTGCTAGGCCTACAGACATTCTACTGCAAAAGAAGCCTGTGCAACACATTGCTGCATTCTAAAGAGGCTCTTTATAACCCAGCACAGTGGACAGCTTACTCAGAAATCTTCCATTGGTAAGAATCCAACATGGCAACGAGGAAGTGTTTTCTTGGAGTTGTCCACATAAGAAACTCACCCCACATCCACGGTCACATTTGATTCGATCACAGCCCGGTTCGGGCAGCAGTCCCTGTCCACACCCAGGCCGGGGACACAGCAACCCTCCCGCCTGAAGGACCCACTCTTCAGCAGCAAAGCGCTGGTACCGCTGGTACTGCGACATATGTGAGGACATTGGCACAAAAGCTTTGGACAACATTGAGATGAAGATAAAGATCATGCAATGAGCTACGAAACCAAACATTTAGTGGCAATGTGTGCAGGCAGCTGGTATCAAGAGGAAGAGTTGGGCAACGCATAGAGCACATGGTGATTTATGGAGTTTAATCTTTTCTCATGGCCGCACAATAACGGTCAGGTGGTACCAAACTGCCTTTCCTACATTTTGGTAGGAAAGCACAGTGGCAGAATGCGGATATGTATCCACTCATCAAGCTTACCCCTATGCGTGTGCATGCTTGGTTGTAGAACGATCTATTCACTCGGTGAGAACCAGTGGCGTTTATTTGAAAGATGCTACCTGCTGCCAAGTGACACCGATCATACAGTGCAATTTGTGTATAGAACATTGCCTAAGTGCACAGCGTCCTTTTGCCAAAGTACCTTTTGCATGCCTTTGCGCCCATGCCGCTCTTGGTTGTGCACACAGTGCATGATTGCAGTGTGTAGCTTGCAAGCACAAGCCACAGGCAACACACATCAGCGGCTTGTTTGGGTTCCATAAAAGGGTACAGTACGCTTGCAATGCCACTACGCACTGTGCCACACAGGCGGTCGAGCAGATAAGTGGGCTTCCTCGGAGTTCTGGCAGTCTGCTGGCGGCTAGTTAGTTCCAGTCCTGATAGAGAATGACATCACGGCCATGTGAGTTGGGATCAAAAGACAACTCAAAGCTGCCTGAAGGCTGCAAAATTGAATGCAAGGATAAATCCAAACACGCTAAGGGGACCGGCAAAGCACGCTTGGCATAGTCTGCCCATTTGTGCATTGCCCATTTGGAAATATGCAGTTACGCTTGGCAAAGAGCTGAAGCATTATTCTTGAGCAAATCTCATTTGGTGGTACGAGCGCTTTCACAAGATGTTGCATGACTCAGCACAGAATGCACATTGTGCCAAGCTCAGTATTTTTGCAGAGCGCCACAAATGCTGCTAGACGCGTCCTGTGCCAAGACACACGAAAGTGATCGTATCCCTTAATATTATATATTCACATGGGCGGTATGAAGTGAAGCCTGTGAAGCGTTCGCGTCCACTCCGCAGCGGTGGCACAATAAAATCGCCAGCAGTGGGTTGACGCGATCAGTGAACCGCTCTCCACACAGCCCAACCAGTGCAGTATTAAAACCTGTCAGACACCACTATGAAAGCTTCGCTTTTAACGTACATGGAAATGAGGCGATGAGTGACAACGTTTTGTTCAATGCTGCCATGTCTGTTGTAAATTTGTGACATTGCACGTTTGTGTAAGGTCCAAGAAAAAATGAGCGAAATCTGGTATGGTGTCTGAAATTTTTGTAGCCATTATGCATTGTTTCTAGTATTGGTTCTTGAAGTGACGCAACACAGTAATGACAAGAATAGTGAACTGTTTATTGCTCTGCACTTGAGCTACTGAAAACCACCTGGGTAGCAACAGCCGCAGCGGCTAAGTACATTGTTTCTTGCCGATAGCCGACAAGGAACTCAAGCACGTAAGTGCGCTTTATCAACTTCGCTGCACTTCTTTAAGTACAAAAGTCGCAGTTTTGACCGAAAGGCCCAGCATTGATAGCGATAGCAAAGTATTAGATAACTACACGAAAGCACATAGTTTTATCAATCATATACATTGCAGTAAACATTCGCTTACTAATTAAATAAACAAGCATGGTGGCATGCACCCACAGGAAAACATGAATAGATATCACGCTGTCAGAACGAGGGTATGATGAAGAGCACTGGCACCAGAGAGCAAACACTTGGTCTACCTCTCATTTTAACGTGTGTCTAAAACCTGAGAAACCTGAGCCATGTGCAGCCACGGGCAGGCTAGAGGACATCTGCGCTCCCCCACCTGCGCGCGTGGGAAGAAGTCGCATGTCTTGCACTCACAGTACACAGGGTGCAATAGGATCTTATCGCACTCTTTTACAGCACATGGTGGTGAGAAGGTCACCACTGCTCTTGCTTATCACTGTTATTACTACACAAGGCAGGCCCACAACAAAAACGCCAAATGAGGCACTGGCGCAACACCCGCTTTGTGTACAGAAATATATGCTGCTTAGAATGTGTCGATACAAGTGCGCAATACACTGCGCGAATACCGCACACTCCAGTTATGAGCTCTGAAATCTGATGGCGTGCGCCGTGAGATTTCAGAGGGCATGACCGGCTGAATTCACCGCTACAAG
Organism: Dermacentor andersoni; assembly: GCF_023375885.2. Classification (NCBI taxonomy): domain Eukaryota; kingdom Metazoa; phylum Arthropoda; class Arachnida; order Ixodida; family Ixodidae; genus Dermacentor; species Dermacentor andersoni. Next base: position 377,728,986 of record NC_092814.1, on the reverse strand, counting down.
CGAAGCCATTGCTCCGCTCCGGTGGCCACTCTCTGTCGCATGGTGCACGATTTGAGAAGTGCATTCACAAGCAACCACGCTTGTGGAAATATAAATTCTTTTGTTACAAGCAAGGTCAAAGCAAATAGTAATTAGCAGAGGTGCCTGAATACTAGAACATTCAATTTCGAATTGAATAGTAAATGTTCGAGTAGTTCAGTTCACAAATCGAATATCTAGTATTTGTTTTCTCAAACATTCAGTTTTTTAAATATTCTGTATATTCAGAGAATGACCAGACTGCGGTAGGTGCCTTAATGTGCGCAGCATTTCCACAACACGCGATCTCTATTGGTACATCAACACAACCAACCAAAACAATTTACACTATGCGGACCGAGGGTAGAACAAAAGCAGCGCTTATGGAGAGCACAGGAGCATGTCCAAAGATCAGGCCAATAAGCCACTGGAAGACACGCTTATCGTATTGGATACACATATTCAGTGTTCACACATGCAGATTCATACAGTACGAAGCTTTTTACCCCCATGCAAGCACGTAGACAAACTTGGCCTATGCTCGTAGTAGTTGCCAGCCCATGGATCTGAACGCAGCTTCAACAGCCGTCAATCCAACCCTTTTTTGTGGGGATGTTGCGAACAATCACTGATGAGTGCCCTGTAGGAACATATTAGCGACAAACTTTCCGCAACTGTTTATGGCCCGTTATCACATTGGCCAGCGGTCAATTTTCGTCACGGTCATATACCATTGGCCACACTGTCTAGTCCATTAAACCTAATCGCAGCTGTGTCGTTGGGTGCCGGCAACTAAAACTACGGTTTCATACCAACTCAATGCAGACCTATGCACAGCAGCCACACGACCCTCAGGAAGCCAACAAACTGCCTCGCCGATGAAAGACATTGTACAGTATTAATGTTATTCATGGCCCATCATGTTTGTGAAGCACCATACATGGCCCCTTATTCCGAACGCCGTTCATAGGGGCACAACGGTCTCTTCTCGCAGCTTCGAGCAACCCATCACAAGACTAGCTTTGGATTTCCATGGTGGGCTTGAAAATATTATGTGACCCGCACACTGACCCCGGCTGCAGACCTATTTACACGGACAGCAGATGGACGCGGACGGAAAAAAAGGGGGGAGTGGGGGAGCGTTGCATGAATTGCTGTGGTCCTCCTGATTTGAGAACTCTTTACCGTTGGTGCAGAGCATGGTCGACCTGAGCAGTGCCAATGACCAGAGTGGTGCTGATTGTCACATGATTTGCATTTCCCGCTTTTGTCCTTCGTGTCAATTGGCCTTAACAAGCTGATAACCCAAGGAAACTACCTACCATAACGATGGAAAAGCCCTCCTGTTCTCTGGAAGAAAACTGGAGAGCAAAACTTTCTAAGCAATAGAAGATTGCCATTAGACACAGTATGGCTCACTATTAACAGAGTGACTGGCGCAGCATGGCCTTAGTCGCTTTTGCACCATTAAACCCGAATTAACTAACTATTAACTGAAAACCTCATTTGTATTTAGGACTACTACTCTATTCTTCAGCTTCAGGAAGAAAAAAACACACTTGATTCTATTTGAGTGAAATTCTATAGATAAAAAATATTTTCCATACCTTCACATAAGAACTAAGTAGTTATTAGTGCTGGCATACTAATTTAATTTGGTGTTCCCTTTAAGGAGGGTAAAGTGTACTATACATCTCGATTCCTAGGTACCCAAGTTATTGATAGCTAGCTACATTCTTGTTATTTAATGTGATTAGCCTCTTGAGCATGTGCAGCACCATGTTTTTCACACAATATCTGTAAGCACAAGAGGTTGTGTTAAGTTTTCTGATATTTGATGTTCAATTTGATATTCTGCTTTTTTTTTTCTCAATTCGATTCGATATTTGATTCAACACCCACACTTGAGATTCATACACTCCTAGTAATTCATGTCCAATAATTTTGAAGTGAGTATTTTGAATAGTTGTGAATTTGCAGAAAACCTTGACATAAGAGCCAGATGTTGACAAATCTAAGAAAAGTTATTCAGATATTTTCATGTAAAAATGCAAGTGCAACATTTCTTACAACTCCAGCAGCACAGACAATTTATTTAATGGCTCTTTTTCACTGTTACGCTTCAGTCTACTGAAAATTTTGTAGTGGTTAGACAGGTGTTGTGTCGGCAGCGGCAGGCAAGCGGGGGGCCCCGACGGGCGAACGCGCGGCTAGCGCCGGCGCAGTGAAGGAGACACGGAGCTAACTGCTCCCGATGAAAACCGGAACGAAGACTCCGCCGACCCGCGGCTGTTTATTACTTATAAAGGCTTCACACGCTAGATGACACCTCCCGATTGGTACAAGCTCGTCACATGACAGAAGGGGGGTGCGCCATCTAGCTAAACAACTACAAAACATATGTGCGATGACACAGAGATCTGACAGGGGGCGATGCTATACTACATCATCCCCCCCTGGAAACAAAGTAAGCATACCGTGAAACGCGCACACGACGCGCACTTAAGTCCAAGGACAAATTCAGTTCGTTCCCCCCCACGTTCACACACACGTGCACCAGATGCACACAAGGCACGCACTTAAGTCCACAACAATTTCAGTCCGTCCCTGCCCAAGTTCACATACACGTGCACCAGTCTTGGGCACCAAAACACCGGCAGTCACTCAAGGTCTGACAAGGAACACTGTACAAAACTCACTGCACCGCAACAAGGAGCACTTTTTATACCTGTGTTAATGAAACATGTGGACTGTCTTAACAAGGCCCCTAGCCGTGGCATTTAGAAGACTTAAATACGTTCTACACTACAGAAACAAAATCATCGAGCCACGGAGGCCGTTTTCTCTCACGAGGACGCGTGCGTACCGCGGAAGAACTTTGGGGGTTGCGACGCGTATCGGTCGACTTTAAAGACCCAGTCGTCCCACTACTATTTCCCTCCCCCTGGTTGGACAAATGAATGTGGTTAGCGCTCAAAGCTGGAGAGGGTTGCCCAGGAGGCTCCTCTCGAAGTCCCAACAAGTCCTGGGAGGCTACTGATTCCTCCACGGAATCAGAGACGACTGCTGACTGTGCAGACTCGGAAGTGATACAGCCAGACGAACTACTTAACTGATGCCTATGAAAGGACGATGACACTACAGACGAGTCATTGGAATGACTATCCAGGTTTGAATACGAGTACAAAAAATCTTTACCACTTGTACACAATGTACTACCTGCTGGAACCTTCATCACTACGGTTAACTTAGACACATGCCACGTCTTCCCATCACTGAGTACAAAAATAGATGGTCCTATCTGGGCCTTGACTTTACGAGGTTTACTGTACTTAAAAATTCCTTTCCTGTTAAATCTGATTCTGACGGTGTCTCCCACCTTGATACGAGTTGCCTGAGCACCTCTACGTTTGTCTACGTACTGTTTAGTCTGACGCTGTTTCTGCGAGACCCTTTCTTGAACTTGAGACACAAGACTGTCCTGTTCCCGTAGATCTACACAGAGCCGCATGGTTCCATCCTTCTTGCGCACCACCACGAGTGGAGACACCCACTCGGAAGCCTCGACGCGCTCGATGACGTCGCAGTCCTCGAGACGTCGCAATTCATGTGTGACCTGGTCACGGAGAGCCAGGGGTAGTCGGCGCAACTTTGAAGATACTGGTTTCGCATCTTGCTGCCGATGAATTCGGTGCACAAAGTTGTTGACGAGGCCCAACTCGTCACTGGAAAGGTGATCAAAACCCGGAAGCACACCTGTGGGGCTCTGTACTGAAGGAAGCGATGGTAGACGACATGTCAACGACGTACCGTCGATCTGTATGCCCAAGCGTTGGATGGCGTCTAAACCCAGCAGGGATGTTCCTGTAGTCGTTACGTGGAACGTGACGGAGCATGACCTTTGGAAAAACTGGACAGTGGCTTGAAACAGGCCTTGAATGTCGATGCGTTGCCTGGAGAAATTCCTCAAGTCCACTGCTCTTTTTGACAGTCTGTGCTGTCGCCCAAAGTGCTTTCCAAAATCTTCGGCAGTCATCATTGAGACAGACGCTCCCGTATCCACCGACAGTCGCATGGAGACGCCGTTCACTACGACTGGAACTTCCAAATCTTTTTTAGTTTCAAAAGCGCTTACCGTCAGGACAGACGCGGACGGCTGCCCTGCGGAAGTTGAAGACCGCGTCTCTGCGGAAGAGACGTGCTGAACAGTACGGGTTTTTCGGCATACTGATGCAAAATGGCCCAACGTGTGGCAGGCGTTGCACCGCCGGTTCCTTGCTGGACAATTCCTGTACGTTGCAATATGCTTCGTGCTGCCACACCGATCGCATGCACCACGGTTCCCGGAGGAGCCATGTGCGAAATGTCGGCCCTCTTGGCGGCTTCCCGGAAGAAGTCGGTCGTCTCGGCGGCTTCTCGGAAGAAGTCGGTCGTCTCGGCGGCTTCTCGGAAGAAGTCGGTCGTCTCGGCGGCTTCTCGGAAGAAGTCTGTCGTCTCGGCGGCTTCTCGGAAGAAGTCTGTCGTCTCGGCGGCTTCTCGGAAGAAGTCTGTCGTCTCGGCGGCTTCTCGGAAGAAGTCTGTCGTCTTCATGGCCTCCCGGACTACGTCGGCCATCTTGGCGGCTCCCCGGAAGAAGTCGGCCATCTTGGCCCGTCGACGGAACGCCAAGTTGAGATGCCTCGATTCTTCGAACATTTTCGGAGCCGAACGCGCGGTTCGCTCGATGCAAGGCTTCTAACGAGCGTCCAATTTCTTCTGCCTTGTCCAGGGACAGGGTTTCGCCATGAGCCAGCAACTTTTCGCGAACGCTGACGTTCGCTACGCCATGTATTATCTGGTCTCGGACGCGCTCGTTGTAGGCTGTGCCGAAGTTGCACTGTACCGCCTTCTCCTTCAATGCGGTCACGAATTCCAGGAATCCTTCTCCGTCGAACTGCTTCCGACTGGTGAATTCGTGCCGTTCCGCCAGGACATTTGTTGACTCGGCGAACAGCCGGTCAAGCCGCTGCAAGAGTCTCGGAAACTCTGACGCCGGCGGGACCGCATCACTTGACGTTGGCGCTGCGCCGGTCGACTGCCTTGCTGCTTCGCTTGAAGCTAACGCTGCGCTGGTTAACTGCCTTGCTGCTTCCTGCTCCTCGTCTGCGAAGTACTTCCGTTGTCCCTCACGCCCGAGAGCGCTGACGAGCGCGGACGCTCGTCGCGCGTCCGTCCAGTCGCCACCGCCGGCCGCTTCGAGGTGGGCCTGAAAAATTTTTTTCCATCGATGCCATGGAATTAACGGTGGCCCGGGCAATTCCAAAAAAACGGGAAGGTTCGCCGTGAAAGACGCCATGCCCGGTAGCGTGCAGGAGACAGTGCAGAAAACAAGCCGGAGCTCGCAGCAGGAATGGGCAAGGAAGAACAAGGGGGGCGAGAAGGCCTAGGCTCGGAAGCCTCGCGACGCCAAGTGCGTCGGCGGCGTTTGCCTGCCGTGCGGACACGGGAAGGGTCGCTTCACTTACGAAGCTCGTTGGTGTCCCGGGGCTTCGGTCGGAACCGCTGCGGGAATCCCATCCTCGTCGCCAAAAGATGTTGTGTCGGCAGCGGCAGGCAAGCGGGGGGCCCCGACGGGCGAACGCGCGGCTAGCGCCGGCGCAGTGAAGGAGACACGGAGCTAACTGCTCCCGATGAAAACCGGAACGAAGACTCCGCCGACCCGCGGCTGTTTATTACTTATAAAGGCTTCACACGCTAGATGACACCTCCCGATTGGTACAAGCTCGTCACATGACAGAAGGGGGGTGCGCCATCTAGCTAAACAACTACAAAACATATGTGCGATGACACAGAGATCTGACAGGGGGCGATGCTATACTACAACAGGGTGCAAAGGAATGCCCCAAATGACATGATGTTGGCAAACTCCCAATGTATACAGTGTTTTTTTTTTTTTAGACAATACAGATTTTTCATAAATAGTCACACATGTGCTTATTAATCCTTTTCTAGGGGACTGCATTTCACCTGCCTATACTTAAGGCAATCACTTAGCACAACACGCTCTTGCACGATTTGGAACTTGCTCGAATGTTATTGTTGGCTCTATCTGTTAGTCAATCAATCAATCAATCAATCAATCAATTTTATTATTACATAAAAATAATACAGTGAACTCTCACTTGAGTGAACTCCAAGGGAGTGAAGGAAATAGTTCACTTAACTGAAAGTTCGCTAAACTGAATATTCACTAGACCAACATAAGACATGGCATACAGAGTCAAAAGTTTGAAGTGCAATTCATGGACCAAAAGACATGGCATCCATAGGGTTAGAAATGTGTGAAATGGAATTTCTACATATCATTGAAAAACACACCACGTGGGTTGTTTGTGTGCACACGCGGAACCGACGAGACGGGGATAAAAAGAGACGACGACCATGCCACGACTAGCCGGTCGGAAAAAAACTTACATCACGTGGTTTGTGGTGTGACAGATCGCCGTTTTGCTCTGGCGGCGTTGTAAGCGCCAGCGATGTTACTTTGTTCATGGCCTCCGAGATTACATGCTTGCTTGTTTTGTGCGGGCAATCTCGGAGGCCATGCCTCATTGCCGTTCGTTTTTCGCGCTGCCGCTTTGCCCCAGGGGTGCTGTAGCGCCAGCGACGTTACATTGCCACTGGAGCGGCGGTTTGATGAGGGCGGGCATCGGTTGCGCCTGCAGTGCAGTGCAGTGCAAGCCTTGGGCCTATGAGCGAGTTCGTTAAACTGAAATATTGGCTGTTCCGAAATTCGTTTAAGTGAAACGTTTTTGCACAGAATCTATAAGAAAACTGCCGGGGATTTTTAAAAAGTTCGTTATTCTGAAAAATTCGATAAACCGGCGTTCGTACAACTGAGAGTTTACTGTATACAGATAGAAGTATACTGAAGGAGGTCCCATAGTTAAAACTGAATTGGGACCTCCTGTTCATGGTTAACATAAAAGTTCATTTAGCAAGCAACAACAGCTCAATTGGTACAATTCCAGTAATAATAAATAATGAGATACAAATCTATGTAGAAGTAATTAATAGACAATATAACGGCAGTAAGCAATATTTCGAAACTAGATAAAACGAAAGTAAAAGAGGAAGAAAGAGAAAAAAAAATTTAAGAAAAAGAAATTAATTACTTGGAGTACGTAACATGTTGTGTATGTTCTCACTAAACATTGTGTAATCAGACTGTATGCTCGACACAAATTGTGTAGTACTTTCTTGAAGGCATATGGGCACCAGCGATTACTCTGGAAGTTTCAACAAGTGTTGTATAACAACCAATGCGCTTGACTCATACACGAGATTTTCGGTGATCGCCAACTGTGCTCGCCGCTATTATTGTGCTTGACCGTTGCTTGTTTTTTCTGGGCACAGGTTTGCCCAATAAAGAGTTACTTTCATGGTTCAAAGTTTTGGCTACTGTGCTTTCCACTTTTATTACAATGTGACATCTGGTGGAGGTGCTTTGCGTTCATGTTCCGGATGCCTCCGCAAAGCCGTAATTCAAGCCTGAACTGTGAAGGCAACACCAACCTTGCTACAGACCAGCGAGCTAGGCGCAGGCTGCAAGGATGGCTACAGGACTGCAGACCTCTTCCCAAGAAGACGATTGAAATCAAGGCCAAGTCAACAACCACACTAGCAGCCCAAGCATCCCCCATCGTGCTGCAACCATCCAGGGAGCCACCGACCTTCCGCAGATCACCGTTTGAAGACCTGGAAAGCTGACTGGAAACATGCAAAATGGTAGGCAGATTCAACAACTAGAACTCTGACGACAAGCTGGAGTAAGATGCTGCCAGGACGTGGTTCAAGAATCGCGAGTCCACCCTGACAACCAGGGACCTCTTCCGCAGCACCTTATCCAACACGTTCATGAGCGTCATCCACAAAGAAAGGGCTGAAGTAATACAGGAATCTGCTGAACAGCTTCCAAATCAGAACATTGTGATCTACGTGGAAGAGATGGTCACGCCGACCCAGACATGTCTGAGGACAAGAAAGTTCGCTTCCTCATGCGTGGTGTGAAGCAAGAGCTCTTCGTGGGATTGGTTCGCAAGCAACCCAAGACGTTCGCAGAATTTTTAACAAGAGCCATGTGCATCGAAAAGACGCTGGAAATTAGCACATGGCAATATAATCGCCAAGTGCTTTCGCCAAAAAGCAAAATACAAGCATTAGGCTCCGACAGGTTCTGAGAGACCATCAGAGCCATTGTAGGCAAAGAACTGCGCAGGACGTTAAGTGCAACTCAGTCCCAGGTGGATTCAATTTCTAACAGTGTCTACAAAGAGCTCCAGTAGTCATTGCGGGTTCCTGAACCAGCACGCCACCTCACGCCAGCATTATGACTTCCGTTGCAGCAGACGACATGGTAGACATAGAAGGCATTGTTAAGAGTAACCAACAACAGCTGCTCGACTGTGAAATCGGCATGGCAAAGGGAATTGTCCAATTGTGTGGAGGAAAAGAGCAGATAACAATGACAAATTTCAGTCGTGAATTTAAACATCTGAACAAGGAGACAAAGGCTGCATGCATGGAAGCAGTTACAGCAGGCAGCGATACGTTGGCCCTCTCAGATTAAGCCCAACCAACAACGATGGTCGACGTTACTGAACCAGCCTTCGATATTAATCCAAGTCTTCCAAGGCAAAAGCAAGCACAGCTCAAAAGTCCCCTCCTGCAATACAAGGACTGCTTCTCATCATCATCAAGGATTCAACAAACACCAGTTACTAAAGATTGCATGATAACCAAAGAATGCACTCGACCACTTCACCAGAGCCCTTACAGAGTTTTCACACAAGAGCATGAACCTATAAGACAACAAGTCAATGAATTGCTGCAAAAGTACATCATCCAGTAGTCGAAAAGCCCATGGGCTTTTCCTGTAGTCTTGGTGAAGAAAATGGATGGAACTCTGCATTTCTGCGTAGATTACCATCACCTGAAAAAAATCCCGAAGGAGGACGTATACCTCCTCTGATCCATAGACGTGTTGGACCAGCTCTGCAATGCAAAGTATTTTTCGTCTATGGACCTCAACATGGGCTACTGGAAATCGAAGTTGACGAGAGAGATAGAGAGAAGACTGTCTTTATCATGCCAGATGGCCTCTATGAATTCAAGTTCATACCATTTGGTCTTTGCTGGGAGCCTGCAACTTTCCTGCATGTAATGGACATGGTATTTACTGGGTAGAAATGGCAGACCTGTTCAGTGTACCTTGATGACGTTGTCGTCTTTGCCTCAAACTTCGACAATCACCTTAAGCACCTTGCAACAGTACTAGAAGCCATCAAGTCATCTCAGCTGACCCTGAACCTAGAGAAATGTCGCTTTGCTTACTAAGAACTTCTGTTCCTGGGCCACGTCATCACCACGTCAGGAGTACTTCTTGATTTGCAGGAAACAGCTGCCACTGCAAACTTTCCACAGCCTATCGAAAGGAAGTCAGTGTGCAGGTTCCTTGGTCTGTGTACCTACTATAGGCAGTTTGTCAACAAGTTCTCTCGCCTCGCCACACTTCTGGCTCTTCTCACGAAATCCGACATAGTATTTAAGTGGGAAACATTGCGAGTCGAGGCATATGAAGAATTAAAACAATGCCTGCAGTCACCACCAGTGCTCACCCACTTCAACCAAGACGCCAATACCGAAATCCGCACCGAAACAAGCAATGTAAACTTCGGTGCTGTTCATGTCCAAAGAAAGCACGGACTTGAAACAGTCATATCTTACGCTAGCAGGTAGCTGTCAAAAGCGGAAGTCACTTATTCAATGATGGAAAAGGAATGCCTTGCCATATTTTGGGCTACCATGAAATTTCGCCCTTACTTATCATTCAAGGTCATAAGCGATGATCGTGTTCACTGTTGGCTAGCCAATTCAAAGGACCCTTTAGGGTGTCTAGCAAGCTGGAGCCTCCACCTGCAAGAATTCGACATCACCGTGATATAGAAGTCCGAATGAAAACCCTCTGACGCCGACTGCCTCTCCAATTCTCCAATCGAGCGTCACCACAAGATGAGCAGGATGACGATTCTTTCTTAGGGACAATACCGTATTTTACGGTGTATAAGTAGCGTTTTCTTTTTCTGAATTTTTCTCCAGTGCGTTATATACGCCAGTGCACCTTATACACCAGTGCAACTTATACACATTTTTTTTTCCCGGAAAAGACTGCCCTCAAAATCAGACTGGATGCTATGGAGACACGAAGCGCACTAGACTGACCTCCTGCGGCAGTAGCTACGGGATGTGTGCGCGTTACGGAGGTACCGGGTTCGTCTCGTGATCCAGTTGCCGAGCGCCGCATGCGAGAAGGACGGAACGGCAACGCAAGTGGCAGCAGGCCAACCGTGAGTCAACCGACTCCAAAATCGTTGCATCTGCAGATTGCTTTGAAGATATGGTGTGCGTAGCTGCGCAAACTACGCAGTTGCTACCAGAGTACAAGCTACCCCCCACTACCTCCCGTGTTGCCTTCCCGCTTTCCTCCCTTGCACGTGATTGGGCTCACCATCGCATGCTTTCAATCGCACATACGACATACGGTGCACAGGGACAATGTTATCGCCCCCAAACTTTATAGGGAAGATCGCGGCAACCAAGATGGCAGAAATGCGCGTGAGTGTCCATATCATTGCTTGCGCGTGACCCATGTTCACGAAGTGAGACGTCACTGTATTTTTGTTTTAAACTGCTTACCGAATGAGCAAGTGCGTCTTAAACATCAGTGTCACTTATATACATATTTTTAACTTGAACTGGATTATAGTGCTGCATGTGCTGAAAGCATAATCGGATTATGAGGCACGCCATGGTGGCGGACTCCAGATTAATTTTGACACCGTGATGTTCTTTAAAGTGACCCAAAATTTAAGTGCGCATGCATGTTCTAATTTCCCCCCATCAAAATGCGGCTGCTGTGGTTGGGATAAAATCCGTGACCTCTAGCAATGCCATAGCCGTAAAGCTACTGCGGCGGGCACAGAAGTGTTGATTTGACGATCGACCGCTTCCATAGTGTCGTCTGGACCCTGCGGTGCGCTTTAATTAGTGCGGCTCTGCTTCTGCACGGCCTGTGCAATTTGTCCACTTGACATATTTGCATGGTGTTTATTTTTCAGATATAGCAGGAACGTACTGTACCGTATCTTGAACTTAAGCTTATCCAGTTTCTCCGCAACTGCTGTCGTATAGTAGTAGGGTTTCCTTGCCTTCTCACGTCACCTCCTCCCCCCCTCCACTGTATGGGAACTGTCTCTTCTCCTCCCTCCTCTCTAGAGTTCTATCTACATCCCCTGTGAACTCGCATGTTAGTAAAAAGGGAAGCGCTACAGTTTCTCCAGTGCTTTTGAAGGGGGTCACAGATAATTACAGCTGTCAAGAGATTAATGAACGCCCAGAGAGCTCCAGAGGGCATTGTGCGCATTCGACGTGGTGGGGTCCCAACAAGTTTCTCGTGACACCTTTCCTCTCCGACTCGCTCCTGTCATGTACACAACCCCTGACGTGGTGTGCCAGACAGCAGCAGCAGCAATGGAAACATGACAGGGACTACCTGCAAAACCTGCACAACGTCCTGGCATGGCTGCAGGACACTGGCCTTAAGCTCAAGCTGGAAAAGTGCATTTTCCCGGCACCCAGTGTTGAGTACTTGGGACATGTCATTTCCCAGGCTGGCCTAGCCATGGCTCCCCGCAAAGTTGATGCTGTGCTCAAGGCACCTAAGCCCCAGAACAAGATGGAGCTTCAGAGCTACCTCGGCCTCATCAACTTCTACAGGAGTTTCCTGCCAAACCTGTCAGAGCATCTACAGCTGCTCGATCTTCTGCGTCAAGATGGTCAGCAATGGGTCCGGAAGAAGGAGCAGGATTGGGCCTTCCAGCGCAGCAAGGAGCTAATTACCAAGGCTCCAGTGCTCGTACACTTTGATCCTGCCTAGCCTGTCGTCCTGACCGTAGATGCGTCGCCGTACAGTGTGGGAGCTGTCTTGGCACACCGGGACAAGGATGGCCAGGAACGCCCTGTGTCGTTTGCTTCTCGTCGGCTTCATGCTGCAGAGCAACTTTACAGCCAGCTGGACAAGGAAGGTTTGGCCCTCATGTTCGGTGTCGAACGCTTCCACCAGTATCTGTGGGGCCAGAAGTTCGAGGCGGTCACGAACCACAAGCCGCTGTTGGGGCTGCTTGGGCCTGACAAGGCAGTTCGTGTGCAGGCATCACCTCGAGTAGTATGCTGGACCTTGAGGCTGGCAGCTTACAGTTACCAGCTAGTTTACCGTCCGGGAAAGGACCTGGGACCTGCTGATGCCCTGAGCTGCCTGCCCCAGCCAGAAGTGCCCGATGCTGTTCCAGAACCTGCTGAAGTGTTCATGCTGGAGCACGCGTACCCGGAGGTGCTCTCCAGATCTGCGTTATCGCAAGCGACCAGCCGGGACCCAGTCCTGTCTCAAGTGGCCAAGGCGGTGTCCTGTGGGGAGGAATTGGTTCAGCAGCCTATGGCCTATAGCCACAAGGCCACCGAGCTGAGCTTGCAGCAGGGCTGCCTACTGTGGGGTTCCAGGATGGTGAACCCACAAAGTCTTCGTTCCAGGGTCCTGCAGTTGCTGCACGCGAGTCATCCTGGCGTGGAAAAGACCAAGATGGTGGCCTGGTCTCATGTTTGGTGGCCTGGCCTCGACCAGGACATCGCTCACATGGTGCAGAGCTGCCAAATCTGCCAGGAGCATCAGCGGGCCTCACGTCATGTGGAAATCACCCCCTGGCCATTCCCACAGAGACCCTGGTCCCGCCTACATGTGCATTTTGGAGGACCTTTCAAGGGCCATTACTTCCAGGTGGTGGTGGACGCCTTTTCGAAGTGGGTGGAAGTTCTACCTGTCACCACTGCATCAGCAGGTGCGACCATTGCAGCGCTACGACAGGTCTTCGCCACCCAGGGGTTGCCAGACGTCATCGTGTCCAACAATGGCCCTGCTTTCGCCAGCACAGATTACCTGGCTGATAAAGAACGAAATCCGCCAGATGATGGTTTCGCCGTACCACCCTGCTTCAAATGGTGCAGCCGAGTGGGTGGAGCAAACCATCAAGGACAAGCTCAAGAAGAGCCGACTGGGGTTTTCCGGATGCAGATTGCCCAGATACTTTTTCAGTACTGGACCACGCCCCACGATGTCACTGGCCGTGCCCCCTGTGAGCTCCTGCGGGGTCGGATGGTCAAGACACCCTTGGACGTCTTGCATCCGGACCTCTGATGCACAGTGCTCCTGAAGCAGCTGAAGCAGAAGCTGGCTGCTGACCAAGGGTGCCGTCTTGGGCCTTTGCCGGAGTCGGGAGCTCCAGTTTTCGCCAGGAACTTCTGTCCTGGCCCACCCTGGTCCCCCAGAAGGGTGGTGTCTCCTGCCAGCGCCTCATCGCTGCTCATCCACATACCAGACGGGGCAACTTGGCACAGACACGCCAACCATGTTAGGCCTCACCTCAGGACCTCGCCAGCACCCTCAACTGCCACTTCCGAGTTCCAGCCTGCAGGAGGACTAGTGGCAGCACCAGTTGCTTCCAGCGGAGCACCGCCCACCTCGTTGCCAGTGGTGCGGTGCCCGCTGGGCCGGTGTCGAGCCCGTCACCACTCACAAGGCCGACCACTGCGGACCCTCTGAATGAATCGAGGCTGTCTCAGGCAGCACTCGGCATTGCCACACCTGGCCCATCAACACCAGTACCCAGACGGAGTACTCGACGGCAGAGGCCACTGGACCGTTACTTGCCTGGGTAGCCGGCACCGTCAACCCGGCTAAAGCGGAGGCACAGCCTCGCACTTTGAACTTGGACGTTTGTTGTTGACAAACAAACTGGGCGGTAAGGGGGTGTAACAAGCATGTGATGCTCCCTCGGGCATAATCTCCGTTTGCCCGCCAGGCTCAGTTAAGCAACACTGGTCACCGCACCAATAAACACTGGCGAGCACAGCTGCTCGGCGGTCAGTCATCGTTCATTACTACCACGCTACAGAGCGTCCATCTAACGGAGGGTGCCTGGAGCCCTCCCTTGTTCACGAACCTGGGCGGATCGTGACAACTGCGAATCCGTCTGGATTGAAATAGTTAATTGCTCTCCCTCTAATGATCAGAGAGATTTCATATTTGGTTGCATTTACCATTCCCCTTCATCATCAGTTGACTTTTTTTTATAATCTTGATCATACTTTACATACCGTTTCATTAGAAAATAAAATGTCATTATAATGGGTGACATTAACATTAACCTACTCAATGACACATCATCAACAGTTATTTCTTACACCAGTCTACTACAAAGCTACGGATATGAATGCTTAATTGATGTTCCTACACGACAGGTTCCTAATGGCACAAGGACGCTAATTATCACGCCCTCTCTAACTTACTAACTTCACCAGAGGTGAAAGTCCTTGATATTGACATAACTGATCATTACCCATTGCTTCTACGTTTTGAATATAACTCGAGTCCTTGCCCTCTTCCACACTCTAAATATGTTCTAGACAAAGAGAGCTTCACAACTGCCATTGCTAGTATAGACTGGTCTGAAATCAAAACTTTTAAAGATCCTCAGAAAGCATTTTCTAAATTTCTTACTGTAATTATATCACATATTCATAAATTCACTTGTATAAGGAAATGCAAAAAGATCATTGCATTCTCTAACAATCCAAGGATGTCCAAAAAGTTATTAGCAGCTTTGCGCAAATGAAATAACCTCTAAAAAAATAAAAACTAGCCTTTTAATATCAAATAATTTGCCCGATATAAAAAGTTACATAACTCTATAAACAGCCAGTTAAAAGTGGCAAAACGATTATATCTTGAACAAAAAATCTTACAAGCAGGCAATAACACCAAATTGAAATGGAACATCGTCAACTCCTTTCTCAACAGGAATTCTAAACCAGAACAGGTATCAAAAAATATATGCAATAACTCAGAGTACAACTTCCCTATCCAAATAGCCAACTCCTTCAGCTCCTATCTTTTTCATAATGACACACCCTCTCCTTCACAAGTCACTCAACTTAATCGTCTCCCTTACTCACTTTTTCTTTTCCTCACAACACCAGAAGAAATATATAACATTATATGTCACCGAAAACTCACCATTGCGGGAATTGATGAAGTTCTACCTGCTACCATTCAAATGACTGCACACCTAATTTCTGATATCTTGTCTTATATTACTAATTCGATATACAAGACTGGTTGCTTCCTAATGAGCTTATGCGCGGTAAAGTCATTCCAGTTCTAAAAAACGGTGACAGCACACTCATACATAACGACTGCCCTATTTGTATTTTACCTTTTTTTCGGCAAAGTTGTGGAGAAATTAATTGAATTGTGTCTAACCAAATATGTCACTAAATTTTATATTCTCTCTTCATGCCAATTTGGCTTTCGTAATGGATACTCCACAGATTTGGCACTCATACATCTAACTGACCAATTAAAAAAAATAATTGACGAAGGTCTATTTGCAGGTTCAGTTTTCATCAATCTAACAAAGGCATTCGACTGCTTAAACCACAGTATCCTTTTTGCTAAGCTTGAGGCTATTGGTGTTTGTAATCTTGCGCTCCAACTATTAAAAAGTTACTTATCAAACAGAGTTCAGGTTGTGTCTGTGTCTAATGTCTATTCCAGACAACAAACCACTAACATTAGCGTCCCTCAAGGATCCATCTTAGGACCACTACTGCTTTTGATTTATATTAATGATCTACCTAACTGTTTTTCATCTGCTAAGTGCATTCTGTACGCTGATGATACTACCATATTTGCCTCTGATAAAAACATGTCACTTCTTATTACCAAGCTGAATACTGATCTAGAAAATGTTTTAAGTTGGTGTAATGCCAACCTATAATCTGTTAATGCCACCAAGACTAAATGTGTTGTATTTTCCTCACATCAACAACATTCGGCACCTTTCCCTTCTTTAACTTTTGGCTCAACCTCTATATCTCCCAGTCCATGCTCATCTTTCCTCGAGATTTCTCTTGACTGCAACTTGAAATATAAAGATCACATTTCTCACATAAAAAGAAAATAGCATACGGTACTTGCGTTCTAATTAAAACTCATCCCTACTTTACACATATTACATTAATCTCATTATACCACTCATTCATTCACTCTCATATTAACTACGGCATAATATGCTCGGGCAACACTTATAACGCTCACTTGGCATCCCTCCACGTAATCCAGAACCAATCCACAAGAATTATTACAAGCAGTTCATGCTTTGCAAATGGAAAATCACTACTACATGAAAACAGCATCCTAACCATTTCAGAACTCACCAAATATAATCTAGGGATTTCATTCTACAAATATATGACTAAGGAACTCCCAGTGATCTGCTTCTCACATTGTGACCTGATAGCTCATAGTCACACTAGATTTGCACTCAATATTAATTTCCATCTACCTAAAGTGCGTACTAACTATGGTGAACAGACTGCAGAATTTTCCTCGATATCGCTTTGGAATACTGTACCACCTGTACAAAAATGCAAAAAACATATATTATTTTAAAAGAGAATTAAAAGCATTCACAATAAATACTTACTGATATTGTCCATTTTCTTTACTAATTTTATTGTTTTTTACATTGTCATGCTGGTAACAAGTGTTCTTATTACTCATATGCTATAAACATGTTCTGATATTATTCTTAGCTCTCATCTGTACTACTGTTGCTTTAAACATTGTATACCATCATAAGTGTCTTTAACAGGAGGTCCCAATACCGTCTTCGACTATGGGACCTCCTTCTGTATACTACGCACATGTAATTTTCTGTATTTTTACCAATAAATAAATTATGAAATTACGAAATAAGTGTTTTGCTTGCTGGGAAACTGTCCAAGGAGCATACTAAATTGCTTAACAACATGCATAATTATTAATTAGGCAACAGTACTCGTGTTTTTAAACATTTTATATTATTACATTGCAGAAGTCATATAAAGATGTATTTACAATATTTACAAGAGAGACAACGATGCATAAACAAGATGGCTGTTGACACAGATTCCACCTCTACATGTCAAATAGTCTTCTTCTGACTGGCACCACTCTTGGTTGCTCCATAACATAACCCCCGCCTGTAAAGGTGGCACCTCAGTGCTACTATAAGCGAGGTGAACTTGCGGTAAAGTAAGGTTTCAGCCTGGACACATGCACAATGTCCGTGGGAACACGCAAGTCCAGCGGAGCGATCTCGTAGTCACGTCGCCAAGCTGACGCAATATTGTGCAGGGCCCTGTGTAGCGCGGCAGCAGCTTTTCAGACAACCCGACACGGCGTCCATAGGAGGACAACAGAGCCAGGAGGAAATCGAACATCCTGATGTCGGCTGTCGTACCGGACCTTCTGTGCAGCCTGAGACTCAGTGAGCCGGGAGCCGGCAACCTGGCAGGCCATGCGAGCCCGAGTGAAAACGTCTTGAGCATATTCAGTGGTAGTGTTCGTCGAGGAAGGAAAGAATGTGTCAAAGGGCAAAGGGTGGTGGCCGAACAGAAGGTAAAAGGGTGAAAAGCCAGTGGCCTCGTGACGGGACAAATTATAGGTGAAGGCCACGAATGGTAAGGAGCTGTCCCAATCACTGTGGTCGTCAGAAATGTACATAGAGAGCATTTCTGTCAACGTGCGATTGAGCCGCTCCGTCAGTCCGTTTATCTGAGGGCGGTAGGCGGTGGAATGCCTGTGCTCGGCAAAAACAGGAGCAAAGTAGGTCTTCAATTACTCAGGACAAGAAGGCGCGGCCGCGATCAGTGAGGAGCCTCCAGGGAGCGCCATTATGGAGGACGACGTCATGCAAAAGGAAATCTGCCACCTCAGTTGCACAGCTTGTGTGCAAAGCTCGCGTGATCACGTACCAGGTCGCATAATCAATCACGACTGAGAAGATCGAGACCGACGCGAAAGAATGATTCCGAGGGCACATCTAAAAGACATGTCTTTTACCACAAGTTAAAACACACACAAAAGGAAGACACATAGAAAACAACACAGGTGGCACTTCGAACTGATTTAGTTTGGGCGGTGACCCAGGAATATATGTACATATACATGCATGCGCAGGCTGTTCACGAACCTATGTTATCCAGCAGTCAAACAATCTAAGTTCCAATATGTACAGCAAGACGGCTTCAAGTTGTATTAGCGATACATCTGTCTTGCTCTACAAATCAGAAACGAGATTGTTTGGCCGCTGGATAACATAGGTTCGTGAACAGTCTGCGCATGCATGTATGTGTACATATTTTCCTGGGTCACCGCCTAAACTAAATCAGTTGGAAGTGCCACCCATGTTGTCTTCTATGTATCTTCCTTTTGTGTGTGTTTTAACATGCAGCAAAAAACATGTCTTTTAGCAAGCACCAACTAGGCCAACAAGCAGTTCTGTTGTACCATATCTGAGGGGATATTGATGGGCTGATGTCTGGGCTAAAGGGCAGCTGTCAGGTCAAAAATGTAGCGGTAAGTCTCCAAGAGACGGCAAAGGTCAGCTGAAGAAGATCAGGTGCAATCACCTTGCTAAGTTCATCTGTGAGAGTCGGTGAATTGGAGGTTCCTGTAGAGGGCGACGGAATTTCGGCGCCAAAAGCCGATATCTCGTAACTGTTCACAGGCAAGATCTCATCCAAAGACATGCCTCTGGGAAGAATTTGAGTTGAGCAGTTAAAATTGAGGAGATGGAGCGAAGCCTGATTGCCTGTAACAGTGAGCATAGTATGGGGACCGGCCAAATTTTTTTCAAGCAGTATGTCAGCGGGGGGGACATAGTACACAGATGCCGTCAGGAATAGATGGGAATGACAGTAAAATGACGTATGTAGTGGGTTGAGGCGACGGGTGGATGTCTTCAGGAGAGCATAACCGTGTTTGTAGGCATGGTGGACTATAGCAGCCGTGAGGCAGTTCAAGCTCAATGACATCAGATGCGCAATCACAGGGGGCTGAATGGGATGATAAATAGTCTAAGCCAAGTATAACATCGTAAGGGCATTGTTCCAAAACGTCAAACAAAACAGTCATTAGATGCCACACGATGCCAAAGCGAGCGGTGCACATAGCAAGCACGGTAGGCGTTCCTCCGTCGGCAACATCGAGGGCACATGATGCAGCGGGTGTGAGAATTTTGTTCAGGCGTAGCCACAATTGGGCACTCATCATGGATACGTGCACACCAGTGTCAATGAGTGCAGGGACATTGACGCCATCGACTAAAACGTCCATCAAGTTCTGTTTGGTCGGCAAAGTGATCAGAGGGTTTTGCGGTCGAGTCATCAATGCAGCCTCACCTCCGGGAGCTGCATCAATTAGTTTTACGGAGATGAGAGTCAAGGCAGCATCAGGGACGGTGGGCGACAAGCTGGTGGCGAATGGGACTGGTGACGTCGGAATGATGACAAGGGACTATTCCAAGAGCACGAGCATCATCGTTTGGCTGCTGCAGTGTGAATGGAGGCTGGTGAAGCCCGCTCTGTCTGGGGCGAATGGCAGTCGCAGAGGCGAAGAGACAGTACGGTTGTTGCAATGGCGAGCAACGTGGCTGATACGCTGGCAGGCAAAACAGATTGGCCGATGATCTGCAGTTTGCCCCTCGGCTGGATTTCGGTAGCATGCAGGATACCACGGCCCAGTCAATGGACCTGGAACATGAGACAGCTGTGAAGTGGCAATGGCAAAGACAGAATGAACTCCAAGACTAGTGAGTTCTTCATGGACTGTTGCCTACAGAAATGGTGTTGTAGGCAAGTTGTTCGGTCTACTGAGGCGGAAAAAAGGGCTGCAGGAGCCATGGCTTCAAGTTCTCGCTGCACTATCCGTGTCAGGTCATCTTATGATGACGGTCGCTGTATTTGCTGCACTCCTAGCATGTCATCACAAGAGGATGACATAGCTGTGTTCAGCAGATGTGAGAATGATGTTACAATGCAGTGGCTTTTTAAGAGTGTATGCGGAACAGTTCTTGATTAGCCAGCTTTGACGTAGTCCCATATATGTTCAGAGTGCCTACCAAGTTGACATTTCCAAATTCCCTGAGTTTTCCAGGTTTTCCCTGAGTTCCTTTGCAAAATTCCCTGAGCGATGCAGAACTGTTTTATGTCAAGACGAGCTGAAACCATATCGCCCGATGCGATCACTCTCTAGTAAGCACATCAAATTTTTTTTTAAAAAGAACGAATTATTCCAATTTGAACACTAAGGAGTAGTGTTCATGTTATTCAAGAAGAGAATAGAAGGGAGGGGTTAGTAAAATGCACAGCAAATAAAATGTCTTCGAAAAAAATTTCAAATGGAGTCGGACATTCTCAAGTACAAATAAAAAAGGAGATGCATACAAAATAAAATATTTTTGAATATGAGCTATTTCTATCAACTGATAGCAAGCTGAGTGGTATGAGGCACCGAACTTTGTCACAATTGAGATTCTCTCTCAACAGCTCGTAAGTCAACCTCAACTGTCCTGACATACTCTCAGCCCACGCACGACACCTCATTGTTGTGTTTCACTGCTTCAAAGAGTTTTTTTTTGGTTTGAATGAGCAACACTTGCATCTCGGCATCAGCCAACACTTTGTTTTTTGAGCTCAAGCTCCTTCAAAACGGCGGCAGCACGCTTCTTTTCCCATTCATTCCTCAATGCATAGGTCCTTAATTTCTGTTCTTGTACTCCTTCCGTCACTCGTTCGCCCCACGGACCATTTGAAGCATCTTCTTGGTCAGTTGCACAGTCCACGTCCTAGTTTTTGAACTCCTTAGGGGTCGCGAAAACGTCCAAAAAATCGGCCAGTTGGAAAAAAATAAATGCATGTCATTTAAGGTCTCAAACCGCCAGAGGCACATTCGAAAACACTCTGAAGGCCTGTCGGTACAAGTATTAGGTATATCGGTGCTCGTACTGCGACAGGAAATATGGGGTGCACGAATGTATAATTAAGGAATACATACTGCGTTCCGTGGCAATAGCCCCTTCCTACGCTTGTTATGCTTCACTGCAATACTTTTGCGTATGCTTCACCAAGTAACATTTCTGTACAGAGGCGAAGCTCACTTTCAGGAACCGGCATTATGCAACGCACCATGTTTTCCAAGTTTCTAAGCCAATCGCGAGGACCACAAAGGCGGAGTCCGTGCCATTGCTGACAGCAGCAAATTCTTTCAATAAAAAACAAGGCACCCAACGGCAAGAAGCTTCATAGCGAACGTCAAAGCAGCTAGGCCTAGTGTTGCCGCAGCGGTGGCTACGGTTGCCAGCGGATCTGCGTGCGAGAGCGCCGGTTTCAGGCAGCGAAGTAATCAAAATGGCAGCAGTGGTGGCTTTGATTAATGCCGTTTCGAACCTGCGGTCACGGCAAAACGTCCGGAAAATCGGACGGCGAAGAGTTCTTGCGTCCAAAATTTCAGACGTTCTGATACATTGATTCTAGGGGGTATGTGGTGGTGCCGCGAAGCCGTCCAAATTATCGGGAATCCGCTAAGTCAGTCGTTGACTGTACACTGGCAACTCCTGCAGCCGATGACAGGACGTCAAAGACGATTCATTATGATTCCTGTCTGTTGCTCGAGCCAGCATTACCGCAACTTTCGACCCTTTCAATAAAATTACAGCTAATTTTCCCTGGTAGAGGCACAAATTCCCTGAGTTTTCCATGAGTTTTCCCCGAGTTCTTCCAGACTACTCAAAATCCCTGAGAATTGCCGGTTTTCCCGGTTGGTAGACACCCTGATGTTACTTTCGTTTTTCGTGCACCCTTGAGAGGGTGTCTGTTCTCCTTTCTGTGTAGTTTTCTACTTATTCTGTTTCTTAGCAAATAAATTGTTCGTTGCAAGTAGCGCCTGTGTTTGTCGTTTCTCTCTAGCTCGTCTATGTCTTTCTCGCGCTGTTTTTTTGTTAGGACAAGCTTTGGAATTTGATGATAAATATTTCAAATCAAGTGCGATTTTCAAGATTTTTAAAAGATGGGCATGCATAAAAATGTCACTGCCTCCAAATTTGCCATTTAGCCAACTGCGCCCTAAGGCACTAATAAAAAAGTTAATGAATTTTTGTTCATTAGTCTTCTCAAGCTTACATTATTAGTGACAAAGCATGTCCGCCTCACCTAGGAACTCATTGGCTAAAGCACCACGTTAACTGTGCTCACAACTTTTTTTATGAAAAATCTGTATTGTCTAAAAAAAGATGCTGGCTCTCCCGTAATCGAGAGTAGATGTAAGCATGAAATGGCTACCGGCAAAGCAGACTGGTTGGAGTAATTACGACGATTACTCGCAACCATCCGCCGCATGCCGGATGCTTCCCACTTGGTCACGCAGCGTGGTGCTATCACTCAAGGAGGCGGTGCAGAACCCGTGCTGCAGAAATTACGGACCACTGGCATTGAAAAGAGCACAGCCAACCCTGTGCCAGCACCAAAAGATGACAGTCAAGTGTATGGTGCATTGTATCTGCCTTTTGAACGTCGCTACTGGAAATGACAAATAAAACTTCTGTGCACTAGAAGTAACAGCTTTGGTGATATTGTGAACAAATAGGAAGAACTACGAAACAATATTTTTTAAAACTTGTTTGGGCAGTAACAAGCCTATGTAATGCGGTCCTGTACAAGGGGCTGGGGGCCAGAGACCGCATTTTTTAAAGTTTGACTGGTTGCTCAGATGATCTCGTTTTGTTCTCGCAACGATGCAAGGATGTTCTCGTCTGAGTGCCCAGATAACGGCTCTGGCTTTAGGCTCAAGGTCACCTGAAGGTCGCTGACAATGGGAGCTAAAAGCATTTCATGCTTAAAGCATCCTGTATATAGCACAGCAAAAATAGAGTTTTTCGAGTCACACAAACAAAGTGGCACAGTCACCCCTTGCTGGCAAGCTCAGGGTTGCTCAACCATGCTCCAAACACCTCTTCATGGTGTCAGAATGCCAAACACCCAGCTGCCCGCAACTGCGTCGGTAACCACCAAAATCACCCCAACTCTCTGCCGCATTTCACATTCAACGACCCAAGTCCCTGGCTAGCATGGCTACTCCAATTCAAGGAGTGTGCTTCCTCATCCAGCTTTATCTTCACTTTCAAACAGACTCTGCACTCTCCTTTAATGCATGGGTACTCAAGCACAGGTTATTCTTGCTTTGCTTGTGACAGATGCTGACGCCTACCATTCCTTCGAAACTGTCAGAAAGGCGCTCATGGGCCACCACGTGCATCTGGCCAACAAAATATACGACTCTAGCCAGTTCCACCAACGTACACAGATGCCTGGAAAAACAGTGGACACCTTCAACAGGGCACTCTGCACCATGGTGAAAAACTGCACATACTTGTCAGCAGCAGTCAAAGAACAACTCATAAGCGATCGGTTCATCGTGGGCAGGTTCAACACTCGTTTGCCAAACCAGCTTTGTCGAAACCCGAAACTAACACTCAAGGGGCTGTAATTTTAAACGATCCACTTCTAAAAAAACTTTTTGTGCGCAAACAAACAGGGACGAAGAAAAACAGCAACACAAGAACGAGTTCTCGTCTTTGTGTTGCTGTTTTTCTTCGTCCCTGTTTGTTTGCGCACAAAAAATTTTTTGCAAATGAATCTAATCCAACTAGGCCGACTCGCAGTTATGATCCACTTCAGCGATACTATTGCCTTAGCCACGCCTCTTCCAACGTTGCACGCTGATTGGCTGTTTTAGCAAAACCAGAAAATAAATAGCGTCATCTAGTATTTCCGGCCTACGTCAATTTGACGTCACAGTGTTGTTGGGTGCTCCCGACAAATTGAGTAAACGACCGCGTCTTTTTGCAGTTGGCTGGTGGTATACTGTAGTAGAGACAAGAGCATCGGTAGTTTATAGTATGTATCTTTTGAGCACAGTTTGCACGTAGTTTAGCACAGCAGTATTTGTTGACTGTTGATGGGCTACTGCATTGTATTGCCTTGAGAGACAATATTCAGTGACAGTGTCTGGGAACAGCTGACAGCACCACCATGAACAATGCGTTGCTCATGTGGTTGGTGGTGACTAATTGGTGGCGAAGTGTAGTAGCGACAAGTCAGACGATGCCGCTCTAGCGGTGCACAATGGCTGACACACAGCTGCAGAAATAATATGTTGCTTTATAATAATGCCAAAATGTATTTTGCAACCGCGTGAGTTCTAGCTTAATTTATTCATTAAAATAAAATATTTCACACTTCCTTTTTCAAATTTATTTTACCTAAAGCGGCCATAGCCAACCGTAGTCAGTGGGCAGAACCCTTACTGCAGCTATTACACTTGAAAACAACATACCCGAACCACTCTGCACTCGCACGGTGTGCTCTCTCGTGCGCTGTGAAGCATTTGAGAGTGCGTGCTGGTAGTGCATGCTGTCATCACGGGTAAGCAGCCAGTTGATTTATCAAACGTGACTATCGCCGAGGCGATAGTATCGCCAAAGTGGGTTGTTTCAGAATACAGTCCCTGGACGCACTCGCTCAAGCTAGAAAGCTTGAAGACACTGAAAATAAGAAAGGACTGCAGAATGAAACTTGCAGCCAGGCTCTCTCAATGTCGACACCATGTCGTGGAAGCAAACCAAGACAATAGGTGGATTACAGTTTCGGGAAGCTTTTAGAAGCAGAGAAAACCAGCAGCACCATGACCAGTCTCGAAGTGGACTGAAGAGTTTGTGTGGTTAATATGGTAACAAACAGCATTCGTGGTCCATGTGTTCAACTCAAAGAACAACCTGCAACCTTTGCGAACAACGGGGACATTTTGCACCAGTGTGTCGCTCCACAACGAAGCACCTCAGTCACATCCAGCTGCTTTCTGTTGAGTCATCACATGAACAAGGCCAATACATCGTGGTACATCTGAACGAGTTACCCTCCTCAGTTCAAAACATACTCAGGTGCAGACGTTTCCATAATGCCCCGCTCATTTTCGGGATGTCCCACCTCACTTAACTAAGCCACCGGTGAGCAGCTTATCGGACCAGGCCTATGTAAACTGTGCGATGGTCCAGAGGGGAGGTAGATAGAACAGTAGAGAGGAGGCAGGGAAAAAAGGCAGAGAATGGGTAGAACTGATGAAGCCACGAAACTAGCGAACAACAGCACCAATCTTCGCTCGCAGCTCATATACATGAAGGGAAGGCGGGAGAGGAAAAAGGCGATGAAAGAAGGCAAGGAAACGTTACTACGAGACACAGCAGCCAGTTGTGGGCAAACTGGTTAAATTTAAATTCAAGCTATAGCACAGTACATTTGTGCTATTTCTGAAAAATAGACACCGTGCAAATTTGTCAAGCAGACATCTGACGCAGGACATGCAGCCACAAAGCCACATTAAAGCCCTGCAGCGTCTAGATGACACTAGACAGAAGTGGCTGCCTATCAAATCAACACTCCTGTACCTGCTGTGGTAGCTTTATGGCTACGGTGTTGCTCGAGGTCACAGGTACAATACTGATCACGGCAGCCACATTTTGACAGAGGCAAAATTCAAAACTGCCGGTGTACTTCAATTTAGGTGCACATTAAATAATTCCAAGTGGATAAAATTAATTTGCAGTCCCCCACTATTGCGTGCCTCATAATTATATTGTGGGCTTGGCACGCAATGGCACGCAAAGTACTATTATTTATTGAAAGTTTAACACTTAGCTACAATGCGATGCATTGTGTGAGGCACTGACAATGCTAACCTTCTCAGAGGTTATCAACAATAGTGTACAACGCCTCAAGCAAACGCCTTTGGCCACATCTGGCCCTTGCGCCATTAA
Organism: Dermacentor andersoni; assembly: GCF_023375885.2. Taxonomy (NCBI): domain Eukaryota; kingdom Metazoa; phylum Arthropoda; class Arachnida; order Ixodida; family Ixodidae; genus Dermacentor; species Dermacentor andersoni. Next base: position 377,703,127 of record NC_092814.1, on the reverse strand, counting down.
ACATCAAATATTCATTCATTCAAGCAAACATGTCTCGCTGTGTGTGGTGGTGCACACAAAGTAATGTTTAACATCAACTCACCACTCTTATATTGCACTAAACATTGGAGAACTTGAACATTCACCTTAAACAATACCACCAGTTATTGTCAATCGATGCAAACCGCACAGAAAGCTTTGCCTACATCGATTCCCACAGTGCATGGGATCCACATTTTTTAAAAATTGGCATACACCTGGACTGCATTGAGATCACCTGTCATGCAATGATTTGGTGTTACAAAAACCCACACTTTATAACAAGAGTTCCCGGACTTTTTCACTTCCATGAAACTTCGTAGCTTTTAGTAAGTGCCCATCTAGCTTTACATATAAGCACACCACAAAGAGTACAAAGTGCTCCTTAAGTGAACATCCACTCTCTACGAATCAAATTAACTGCATGAAGTTTCTTTTTTATTTGCTCCAGGTAACTATTTGATGCATCGTATTATTGTATATTTGTACAAGCACGAACGTCTTGCTCTTGCCTACCCAATAAAATGTTGCTGATATGCAACAGTCATTTGAGTTTAATTTCTTACCCTTTGAGTACCTGTTTATGTAACAATACATTTTATACTATTATGTACTCAACTGTTTATTTAACGATGATTCAAAACCAATTTCTATGTTTGCCAAATGCAAATGCCCACCTTTTCTGCAACTCGCTGATGCAATGTTGCAATATGCAACTCATGATTTACAAGTAAATAAATGAATTGCAGAAAATCAAATTTAAGAAAAAAAAACAGTGCCCATTTCAATGCAAACGGCTTGCCTTCTTTCCTTTGAGCATACAGTAACTTTTTGGTTTGGCAAAACCCACAGCCAGTCTCAAGTTAAATAGTATACTACTTCGAAATTACTAACACTAATGGCTACACTAGCAGGCACTGCCAAAGGAAGCGAAATGTCTGTCTACAATGATCATGCCACTTTTATTCACTCTACTACAATTGAGCACAGGGCATTTTGCTGCATAACATGCTCTTCTGCGAGCTGCATTCAATTGCACTAAATAAATTATTACAACTGATCCACACCAACTAACCACCCTGCGAATCTTATGCATCAAGTGTTGTTTAGCTTTGCTGCAGTGGCAAAAAAAAAAAAAAAAATGCTGCAAAAAGGAGCAGCTGCGTTAATGCAAGTGCTCATGGAACACCCCATACTACTTGGACACACTAAAGCCACACTGTGCCACCCTCGGATCAACAGCAAGGCATCACTCACTGCATTCACCAAGTAATAATGACGTGCCTCACCTGTTCACTTCCAAGCAGGCAGAAGTGATGACTCTCCTCGATCAACGAGTGTGCACAGCCCACTGCACAGGCAAGGAAGGCAGCAGTGATCGAGTCACTTTATTTTAGCCCCTCAGCCTCCAAAAAAAGTCTCCAATTTACAAGCGTTTCAGGAACATCGGAGTAAAACAAATACCCTTTTGCGCAAGCAAAAAGAACATTATTTTGAAAACTTATTTAATCATGAAGTATCTAGAAAACCCGAACTTGTCTGGAAAAAGCTGAATTCATTCCTAAAAGGTTATTCTCAAGAAAAAAACTGATCCCACTGAGATCAAATTAGATAACGATACTTTCACTGGCTGTAAGCTAGCTGACCTTCTCAACAATTTTTTTGCCTCTATCTCAAGCAGTGAGCAACACACATCCTGTATAAAATTTCTGCCTTCAAGAACATGTGAATCTGCACATCTGTTGCCCGTCTCCTAGCCAGAAATTTCAGCAGTGTTCTTATCCCTGAAAAATAGCAACTGCGTCGACCCTCATGATCCACATTTCGACCCATCAAACGTGCTTGATATTATTGCCCCAGCCCTAACGCATGTGATTAATCTAATCTTTTCTTCTGGTGATTTCCTGATACACAAGTTGCTAGAGTTACCTTTATACTCAAAGACGGCGACAAAAATAATGTATCAAACTACAGGCCTACTTATATACTACCCATTTTTCCTAAAGCTGTTGAAAAGTTGATACACATAAGTATGAATAGCTTTTTGAGTCGCCATAACATCATAACGCCATTTCAATATGGTGTTAGTAAAAAATGTTCCATGGAGTACATGTTACTTCTTCAAAAAGAAATCATATTAAATGGTTTCAAGCATCAACATTACATAGTTCGAATATTTACAGACTATTCAAAAGCCTTTGATCAGATTAATCATACTACACTTTTAAAAAAGATAGAGTATTATGGATTCTGTGGAGCATTTTTTACCCTTATGCATAGCTACTTGAGTTATTGCCAGCAGCAGGTACTACTGAATAACTACAAATCAACCTTTCGATCCCTAAACAGTAGAGTACTGCAGGGAAGCATCCTAGGGCCTCTACTTTTTAATGTCTATATTAATGACATAGTAAAAATAGATGACAATACCCAATTTGTAGCATATGCTGAGGATACTAGTTCGCTTTCTTTTTCTAAGATCAGATTTATTGGAAATTCAAACCACAGCAAATAACATACTCTCGAAACTGCATGCCTGGAGTATGAGCAACTCGCTAACTATAAATATGTTGAGTGAGCATGGGAGCAGTGACAACGGCATGGCTCCAATGCTTTGTTTTTTCACCATGCAGGCTGTGCTGTTGCTCATCGTGACGACATCCTCGGCTGCACCCTGTGGCTCGCTGATTGATCTAGGTCAGTCAGCTGAACATCCTGGAATTTCCTACACCGACAGCTTCTGCACATCCGGCCGTGCGTTTCCGCTCACGGAGTGGCTCGTCTAAAGCCATCTAGCGTTATCGACAATGCCATCACCACCCGCACTGGATTTAAGAAGCCGATGCGTCTGCTTTCCCTCCAGTGGGTATGGGAGCAGTGACAACAGCATGGCTCCAATGCTTCATTTTTTTTTCACCGTGCAGGTGTGTACGCAGTATTCTTTGCACGCAAAAAGGAGCGACGATCGCTGTTTGTTACTGTTCCCATGCCCACGGGTTTGCTGTGATATTGCTTGTGATTGTTTTTCGCTGGTTGTCCTGCTATTGCGCTCGGGTGACATTGAGTTGAACCCGGGTCCTACAACTCGCTCTGAGGCTCTCCTAGAGATGGATTGCCTACCAAATGATCCATCTGATCAAATGAAGGTTATGTTTCAGCTCCTGAAAGAAGTGCACTCTCGTATGCTGCAAAGCTCGAAAGGTCAGGTTTAAATAACTGCGGACATAAAAGCCATTAAAAATAGTCAAAAGAATATTGAATCAAAGTTAGCTGGCATGCACAAGAGGCTTGATGAACTCGAGGAAAAGGCCACGAAATTTGACAACATTAGCCAAGAACTTTCATATTTAAAGAAATCGGTGGATGAGCAACGTAATCCAAATGATTCTCTGCAGTCTCGTCTGGACGAAGCTGAAGATAGATCACGACGTGAGAACTTAATATTTCGGGGTATATCAGATGCTAAAGAGTCTTGGGAAAATACCGAATCTAAACTAATGAAAGCATTGACTGAGGTCGTCAACTCATGCTCTGGTCCTTTAATCCAGCGTGCACACCGCCTGGGCATATTTTCACACGATAAGTGTCGTCCTGTCATAGTAAAACTTACCGACTCAAGAATGAAAGAAAACATACTGTCCCTGCGCAATGAATTCAAGTCGAAAGGCATCACTATCAGTGAAGATTTCTCACCTGCAACACGCTTGGCTAAAAAAAAAAAAACTGTGAATTTGGAACCACCCAGGCTGGCCCTCGCCCTTTTAAACTACACTACAACAAGCTATGCTTCTATAACAGATGCTTTATGTACAATGCAATCACTGGCACTGTCGACGAGATCGCGACACGTGGCGAACATGGTGTGCAGGGGAGAGTGACCGCTGACACTGTCAATTGGATTGGCACACGTGGTGAAGCCAGTGGATTAAACACCAATTCTACATTGGAAGTTGTATCGTAGGGAATCGCAAGGGGCAGCGGGAAGTTATCTCCTATGTCTGTCCTTTTTACCAATGTCAGAAGTGTTCTTAATAAGCATGCGAACTTATCTTCCGCCATTGATACATGTACACCTCACACTGTTGCACTAACAGAAACCTGGCTCCCAATGCATGTGTATGATTTTGAAATATTTCACGATATTCACCATTACTCGATGTATTGTTGCGATAGGACAGCAAGACGCGGCGGTGGTGTTCTGCTTGCCATTTCAAAATATATTCCTTTTTCATGCATTCAAATCTGCAGCTAGTTGGAACTAGTTTTTGCTTCGGTAGTCATCAATAATCTGAAAATAATTATTGGTGTCTGCTACCGTCCTCCATCCTATTTGTCCACATTTACTACTGAATTCCACGATGCTATAAACCTGGTTCGCACACACTATCCTTCATCAACGCTTTTTATACTGAGACTTTAACTTTCCAACTATCTTGTGGACTGCTCAACCACCTTATTCATTGCCGCCTTTATCACAAGCTAAAGAATTCTTAGATTTATGTACATTGTTTTTGCTAACTCAGTTAGTAATGCAAGCCACTAGGACTGTAACAAGTACTGCAAATACTGTAGATTTAATCCTAACCACTAATCCAGAGCTAGCTACAGATCTAGCATATCTGCCAGGTATCAGTGATCATCTTCTGCTCAATTTCGTGATTCATACGCCACGTCCTAAAGCGAAAAAAAAAAAAAAAAAAAAACATTCTAGATTACAAACGAGCTAACATTGCCGCTATTAATAATGAACTATCTGCATTTATTGGTCATTTTCTTGTTAATTTCGATACTCACTCTGTTGAAGAAAATTGGCTACTGTTCAAAACGAAAGTACACCAACTATCAGACAAATATATTCCTAAGTGCCTCGTCACCTCTAACCCTCAAGCACTCTGGTACAATTCATACATCAGGCGACTATCTAACAAAAAGAAAAGTTTATTCCGTCTTGCCAAACTTTCACCTTCTATTGAGCGATGGTCGACATACAAGACTGCTTCCGATGCATACGTGAAAACCCTGAAACTTACAAAGAACAACTTTTTGTCTTCTACTTTACCATCTATTTTGCAAACAAATGTTAAAATGTTCTGGCGCATTATACACCCTGCACACGGCCCTTTAATTACCGTATTTACTCGCATAATGATTGCACTTTTCTGTCAAAAAAATTGACGCAAATTCAGGGGTGCGATCATCACGCGGGTTAAATTTCCCGCCAAAAGAAATAAATTTTTTTTTTATCCCGCGTTTGCTGCGGGATGACAACTTGTCAGCAAATAGGTGGCTGCCACTGTATTTAGTGCGGGACACCAAAACAAAAAAGGGGCCGGCGGAGCAAGCCGAGCATGCCGAATGTGATTTTTTTTCTTCTCGTGAGTACATTATGTGCATTGAAACAGTTTCTTCCGTATCAGTAATGAATAATATTGTTAGAATCGGCAACTTTGCAGCAATAACGCAGCCATGTTCACTTTGAGGGGACAGAAACAGATGGGCGCGCTTAGCTGCCAGTGACATAGAAATGCATAGTGGGCATGCTGCGGAAACTGCAGCATTTGTCTTCACTACTATCCTAATACGGCACGTTTCCGCGAAGTGTGGGCGGATATCTCAGCTGTGTTACAAGCGTCGGCATATGAATAGGGTACACTTCCAACATATCAGTGTAAACGTGACTGCTATCGTTGCCGCTCTCTGTTTGTTGCGTGCCCACGAGTGCAGACATGAAGAATCGAAAGGTACCTTTTTTGTTGTTGTTGTTGACCACAACCATTCTAAAGCCTACACATAATAAAGGCAAGTGTGGTTGTAGCTGTTTTTCGTCACGGAAGTGCGGAAAACTGATGAAAGGAATGAAATGGGGCATCTGCTTAAGAATGTTTGGTGCATGCAGACTGCTTGGTTTGTCTTGCGTAGACAAACGCAAGACAGGAGTCGTTCGCGTAGCATTCGGCAGATGGTAAGCGCAACCAGTAGTATTAGCTAGACTTGGCACACGACATAACGCTGCGGCAAATTCGGGGTGCGATCATTATGCAAGTAAATACGGTACATTGCAAGATACCTCTGGCAACATAATTCCAAACAATATTTGTGCTACCGTACTGAATAGAACATTCACTGAAAGCTTTTCCTCGTGCACGACAGTTGATCTTCCAGATATGCTGCACCACGTCATGTCACCAATAACTATAGATACTCTTGCCGTTGCTAAATTAATCGAGTCTTAAAACCACGATTCATCTCTGAGGTCTGATGAAATTAGTTCTAAATTCCTAAAAAGCACTTGCACTTATAGCTCAATTATACTAACAAAGACCACTAGGTGGCGCCGCCCTGTTTAACTGGCTGCATATCGTGCTCTATTTTCACCTGTTCCTGGCCCGGTCCAGGGCCTTACCTGCCTCTGGGTTTACTCTTAATCTTTTCATGAAAACTTTTGCGACAGGTGGACACCATTCGCATCCCAGTCCAACACCAGGCTGGCCCTCCAGGCCCCTCCAAAACTCTGAAGCGGCACAGCGCCCCTCTAACCATAACTCGCCGCGCCTGCACTTCTGGAATGCAGCGTCTCACCAAGACCCTGCAGCCAACACCAACCGATGCCCCGCTGGCCTCCTCTTCTACCACCGCTGGTGCCATCGTGCCTACCCTGTCAACACTCAACGCTACTAGCGACGTGAACAATTCTAAGCCAGCAGCCCTGCCTCAACCAGCTGCGTTCCTCCACTCCGCACACGCTACCGTGCATATTCTGGCCCCATTCAATGCTGTGAGCAACGCTGAGAGCTCTGACTTGACAGCCGCGTCGCAGTCGGCGTTTGTTGCCGCAATGTCTACCATGACCAAGCTCCACACTGTAAGCGATGCTAAGAGCCTCGGACACCTAACCGTGTCGCAGCCAGCAGCGCTCGCCGTCGCCTCCACTGATGCCGCTGCGTCTATTCCAACCACATTGCCGCCTGCTGCAAAAAGCTGCAGCCGGACATCTGCACCGCAGCCGACCGCGCTTGTTGCAGCTGCTTCCACTGATCTACCACTTCTGCTGTGCTGGACAGTGCAAACTCTATGCCCGTCAATGACATTCCCAATGTTTCGAGCTGTGTTCCTGTCGCCCCTACCACCTTGACCCCCGCGTATCTGGCTGACGACTCGTCGGTGGAGATGGATTTCACGATGTCCCCAGAAAGCGGCTGGAACACCGTCAGTACCAGCCGTAAACCTGCCTCCACCGCCCTGCCCTCGCACTGAGCTCATCTTAGTTGGAGTCCAACTTCCACCCAGTACCCTCACTCCTAAGCGGCCTCTTTACAACTTGCTTGCCACCATCATCTCCGTCGCCCATCTCTCCAAAACCAGTGCAGAGATTACCTTTCAGGACAAGCCAATTCAAAGCCATGTATTTCTGAAAACACACTCCCCTCTCATCGCCCAACTCCTACTCTCTCTCACGCATCTTCAGCTCCATGGTAAGCCAATCACGTCAAAACATGTGCCCCCAATCCTCCCATTTCATGCCTCGGCGTCATTCATAACGTTGTTGGTCACTTTACTCCTGCTCAGCTCATGGATGACCTTGAATCATTCATGACTGATATTCTCGCTGCTTGTATGATGGGCAGCACTGAATCAGTGCTCATAACCTTCGCTGGCATCGTCATACCCCACTTCATATATTTTAAATGCATCGCTTTCCAATGCCACCCTCATAAGCCTAAGCCCCCCACATGCACCCGTTTTCTTGCTCTGGGACACCATGCTCACCAATGCCCTCATCACAGCATTCTAGCCAAGTGCCGCCGCTGTGCTGCTCCTCTACCGGCAGATCCTACTGCTCACGTGTGTGCCAAACCATGGTGCATTCATTGCCAAGTAAACACTCATCCCTTTCTTGACCCCACTTGCCCCTTCCTTCTTGCTAAACAATGCGAGTGTGCCGAAGCTGCGTTTCTCCGTCGCACAGCTTTGCACCGGGCCACGCAGCCCCACCCCTTCCTCCGCCTCTTCTTTTGCTAATCATGCATCACCTTCAGCTCAGGCTCCATCTCCACCGGGCTCCTACGCCGCTACAGTGAAAGGGCCCTCGGTGCCAGTGTCCTTTTCTTCTACTACTATACCCTCCCCATCCCTGATTGACGAGAACCGCTCCTTTGACCTCCGGCTCACAATGCTGGAGTGTCACCATCGCGAACAACAGCGCATCTCCCAAGATTTACAATAACAAATCCCCGCATTGACATAAACCGTTCAGACAACCACCTCCTCTCTTACACCCCAGCTCATCAAGCTGGGGTGTAAGAGCTAAATGAACACCTTGACAAGTTCATAACCCCATCCTCTAACGCCCAAGTCGCCCCATTGGCTGACCTGGTAGAAACCACCACCACCACACACCACACTCGCTTGGTTCAGCTTGAAACTTCGATTGTCAAGATCCTCACCACCCTCCAAGCCCAATCCAAGCAATTGGAATCCTTCACTTCTATGCTTGGCTCCCTCCAGGAGTCACTCCCCCCGGCCAAAGAGAAGGAACGTGTCCCCGGAAACTCTTCTACCTCTAACCTATTGTACATGATGAATGGAAATGACCTCAAGATTGCACAGTGGAACTGCCGAAACCTTCACCACAATAAGACCCCCCTCCACCCTATCTCCTCACCCGCCCCTCCTTGTACCATTTTCTCCTTCTCCAGGAGACGCGGACGGCCCGTACCGTCCCAGGTTACCGTGCCGACCATGCTACGATAGGCATGCCACTTGCGCCTATTTATGTACGCAGCGACGTCCTCGTTGAGCCAATTGATATCCCCTTCAGCCTCCATAACTATTTAGTTGGTGTGGGGCATTACCAACCTTCTTCCCACATCTCATTCGCCCTTATGTCTTTCTACAATGCTCCTGTCACATCCTCTTTATTCACTGCCTTGGGCAAGTTCCTTCATTCTCTTCCCTCCACCACCCATCTCCTCCTTGGAGGCGACTTTAACGCCCCTCACACGCTCTGGGGCAAAGTTACTAGACAAGCTTCAGTTTTATAACTCGGCGCCGTTGCGCGGAACCGCCACCCACCCGCGCCTTCGTGGCGCTGCAGTCGCGCCCGGCTTCACTTCCTCACTAGCCGGCTACGCGAGCGGGCCGGACAAAGCACGCGGTGCAACGTTGGTGTATTCTGTACTTCGTTGTTGACAGTGTATTTCAGCAAGCATGTCATCCGTAGAACTGTAGCCTTCGCCGAGTTTATTAAGAATATCAGCATACGATGCTGACGTGCTACGTACCTGGCTGCATAGGCCGCTATCGGAATGATGTCAACAGTTCGGCGCACCACCTTTTCTGTGCTCTTAGCAATGCGACGCTTCTCTCGGCCTGAAACAGAGCGATTCCTCGTGCCGACCGGGAACTCTCTGCGAAATCAACGGCACGCGCTCGTGCCACTGCTCCCGCGTTCGTCGTAGTCTTCCACAGCTGGCTGCGCAGCCGTTCATCTTTCCAGCGTAGAATTTCACTTCACTTCTGTCATCGTAATGGGGAGGCCGCGTTTACGGGGGTATGAGCCATTGCTTAAGGGAGTATGAGCCACTCATGGTCTTACGTAACGGAAACATTTAATTCTGAAGAAATTTAATTTCGAAGAATCACAAGCGGCAAATCGCAGGCAAAGGCTGCTAACCACGCCGCCGAGCAAACTCGAGACATCGAACGCAAGCGACAACTGCGGACTGCGGGCATACCGTCAGACGTCGTTCTCTCCGTCGCAGCCAATTGTGTGTGTAACCTCATAACTGAGAAATACTTTAATGAACCCTCGGGATTAACCCAGTGATAAACACAGGGGCCGCACGTATCAGCTTTGCTGATTAAGCATCGTCACGGAACGAAAAATCCGACTTCTTTCTTTCTCTTTTTTTTTTGTGTGTGTGGCTTGTGTGTACAAAGACCGACCTCATCTTTCTTTTTGTAGCGCTTCTTTGGCGTGGAGAGAAGCTTCGGTGGGAATGAAGATCATCCTACAATCACGCACTTTGGCCAGATATTCAGGCTCGTGAGCCTGCTAAACTGGGCGAAACGTTAAGACGACAGGAAGAAACACACAACATTTAGAAACGCAGCTTCTGCGCTTCGCTGTACGCGTTTCTTCCTTTCGTGCAGTTTACCCTTCTTTCAGTATTAACGAACTGGCGCGATAAATCTTACTGCTGTAGGTGGATACCGCTTTCTCGTGGTATTACTAAATCGGACTAGGGAGAACGCCAGCGAGCGTGAAACACGCGTAAACTGCCCGTCCGCACGAGCTCAAGGCTGTGACGAGGCGTCTGCAGTGGAGCCCGATGGAACAGCGTTGCCCTCTGGCGGCTGTCACAGAAGTGGCGACAGCGGCTGTAAGCACGCGGGTGGGGAGTTTTACAACTGAAGCTAGTCTAGTAACGTTGCTCTGGGGCTACCCCAGACCCTCAAGCCTGGCCGCCTTCTCCACTGTCTTGCCCAGGATTGCCACCTCACCCTTCTTAATACTCCTGGCTCCCATACTCGAGTGGGCACTGTCTCACAGTGTTCCACGACACCCGACCTCTCTTTCTCTCGGGGCTCCCTTTCCTTTCACTGGCAGGTCACAGCTGAAACCCTTCTCAACGACCATTTTCTCACTCATATTAGCGCCTCTCTTTCCCAGATCCCTCGATCGCATCCAATCACTCACACTGAATGGCACACATTTCACACTAATCTCCTTTCCGCCTCCTTTGAATCTTACAATGACTGGACGTTGCGCATCTCCACAGCGCTTTCGACCAGTAGCCGTCGCGTTCGCTCACATCACCTTATCCCAGACCCGGATCCTCACTTTCCCCGTTTATGGTGTCAGCGCAAATGTCTCTAATGCTCCTTCCGCTCCCAACCCCAAAATAGCCAACTTTCCTCCCGGATTGCTGCTCTGCGGACCAAGATAGTTGCCCACGGCGCGTCCCTCGAGCATTCTTGTTGAAGTGCACTTTGTGATGGCCTCGACTCCGCATTGCGCTCGCGATCCCCGTGGTCCCTTTTTAAATCTCTCTTAGGTATGAAACCTGCCCTTGCTCCCACTCTAGCAGAAGCCCTTACTCAGGGGACTCCCTCCGATGTCTTTGACAAGCTCACTTCCTCTCACACCTTCCTACCCAGCCTACTAGGGCGAACTAACCCAGACCTGGACCGCCCTTTCACTCTCCGGGAGCTCAAAGCTGCCCTGGCTCACTCGGCTCCCAGTGAGGACGCCATCACATAGAGCACACACTGCAACCTTCCCGACCACGCCAAGGAATTCCTCCTCCAGACTGTCAACAATGCCTGAGTCAGCGGCTGCTTGCAGAGTTCTTGGACATCCTCCATTATTTTTATTATTCCGAAGTTGGGCAAACCTCATCATCATCATCATCATCATCATCATCATCATCAGCCTGGTTATGCCCACTGCAGGGCAAAGGCATCTCCCATACTTCTCCAAACCTCACTCCCTTTCTAATCTTCGCCCTACCTCCTTGACGCTGTGTATTGGCAAGACCCTTGAGCAAATGGCTGTGACTCGCCTCTCTGATTTTTCTTGAGGCGAGAGAGTTCTTCCCCCATTCTCTTATCGGCTTTCGACGCCATGTCTGTGCAAAGGACATGTTCCTGATCCTCCAGCACACCTTTGTCTCGCCCAGCCCCAGCCAGATCCACGCTCTTGTGACTGTTGATGTCCGCAAGGCCTTCAATGGTGTGCGCCACGATTACATCCTCTCTCAGCTCTCCTCCCTGGACTGCTGCAACTGCATGTACTCTTATCTCCTCTCCTTCCTCTCTAATCGAGTGGATCACTTTCGAGTAGACACCACATCTGTCCGACCCCTACCCGCTCACCCGTGGCACTCCTCAAGGTTCTGTTCTCTCTCCTACCCTTTTTATTCTTGCTATGGCCCCTCTCGCCTCCCAACTAGCCCAAATTCCTTACCTCCACCACATCTTTTATGCCGACAACACCACCCTCTGGTGTTCGTCTTGTTCTCCCGGTCACATACAGGACAACCTGCAACGTGGCCTCAACCTCATCAACTCTTTTCTCTCCCCTGCTGGCCTGTCTCCTGCTCCGGAGAAATCCGAGCTTCTCCTTCTTAACTACTCCTCATACCAGAGCTCCCACAATGCCCAAATCTCCCTCCATCCTTCCGGCTCTCCCATTCCTATTGTCCCCCAATGCAAAGTTCTTGACCTCCCATTGCATGCAGCCAAGAATGTGCAAGCCCTCCACCACGCTTTCAGGACATGTTACTCGGTAACTCACCTCCTGCGGCGCGTGGTCACTCAGAGCTTGAGCCTCCATGAGGATTATGCGTGCCGAGTCGCCCTCAACAAGTTCCTGTACTTTGTACCTTACGTTTCCTTCATCTACACTCAACTTAACACCCTTGAAACCGCCCTTGTGGGCCTCTACATGGCAGCTCCCAACCTCCCTATCACCACTTCTACTGCTAAGCTCTTTGCCACAGGCCTCTTCCATCCTCTCCATTCTCTCCCTCCACCGTGATTCCCAGCTTGCGCGGCTTTCTCTTACCCTTCAGGGTCAGTGGTTACTGGCCCAGGCGGGTATCTCTCCCATTCCCGTTTTCACCTTTACCTCTACAAGATCCACCACGGCTCCCAATCTTCGAATCCTCCCCCTCCCATTCAATATGTCCCCTGTCCTGCATGCCGGCTGTCATCACGCGGCTGGGCAGCATCTTTCCCTTCTCCCCCCACTGGCTTGGCGCTGAGAGAGAAGAACAGTGTCGACTGGCCGCCCTGGTGGTCGATATGCTCGGCCTGTAATTTTGGGCTGAATAAAAGTCTTATACTACTACTACTACTACTACTACTACTACTACTACTACTACTACTACTACTACTACTAAGAAAACTTTTTGAGCAGTCGCTCGATTCATCAAGCCTCCCTAATTACTGGAAAATCGAGAAGGTAGCCCCACTTCACAAATCCGGTAATAAGCACTTGCCTCAAAATTATCACCCCATTTCACTTACTAGCACATGCTGCAAATTACAAGAACATATAATTTTTAAAAACATCACCACCTTTCTTGATGACAACTCTTTTTTTGCTTCTACACAACATGGTTTCCGTCAAACATTTTCCTGCGAAACGCAGTTACTGTCATTCACCGATAAATTACACTGCCTTCTTGACAAGTCATATTGCGCTGATTGCATCTTTTTAGACTTCTTGAAAGCTTTTGATAAAGTGTGCCATCAATTGCTGCTTTCATTTCTGCAACTGTATCTTAATCTTGATCCACGCATGTTTAGATGGATTCAATCTTTCCTTCTTAATCACTGGCAGTTTGTTTTCACTAACGGCACAACCTCACCGTTTACTAACGTGCTATCTGGTGTACCACAAGGATCTGTCCTTGGACCACTCCTATTTTTAATTTATATTAATGGCCTTTCATCCACCGTATCTTTTGCCATCCACCTTTTTGCTGACGACTGTGTAATTTTCTGAGAAATAAGTAACCTCAATGACATTAATAATCTCCAGACCAATCTTAATTTGTTCTCTAACTGGTGCAAAACGTGGAACATATAATTAAGTATTAACAAATATAAGTTCATGCACATTTCTCGCTGCTCTAACACTTCCCCTTCATATTATTTTAATGGCATTCCTCTTGATTTTGTTGCATCATATAAATACCTGTGCGTACATATAACACGAAACTTAAGATGGAATGCCCATACTGAATAAGTGACTAAAAATGCTAATCGCACGTTAGGGTATTTACGTCGCAACTTCTCTGCTGCCCCATCATCCTTCAAACTCCTAATTTATAAAGCACTAATACAACCTAAACTTGAATACGCGTCCTCTGTATGGAACCCTGCACATAAAAATCTTGTATCTTCTCTCAAACTTATCCAAAATAACTCCGTTCGCTTCACCTTTTCAAATTACAACCGTACCGCAAGTATCACAGCCGTGAAAACTAACCTTTCTCTCCCACCTTTAAAATCTTGCCAGAAAATCGGTTGCCTCACTCTATTCCACAAGGTATATCATCACGTCATGCTACACGACGATTTTATTTCACCACCATAATACATCTCCCATTACATTGATTATCGGCACAAGGTTGGCATAAAAAAATGCTTTAATAAAGCTTTTTTTTTTTTTTCAGTCATACCTTCCCTGGACATCTGTCGAATGGAACCGTCCCCCCCCCCCCCCCAATATTGCAGTCATTGAAAATAATCAACGATTTTGCAATGCACTAACAACCTTTGTTTATCTTGGAGAATGACGAAATTATGTTCTAACAAAAATCACTGTATTGTATCGATTGTCTTTGTAAGCTATATTACCCACTCCCCTCTGTAATGCCTTTGGCCCTCAGGGTATAATAAATAAATAAAACAAAAGCGGTTTTATTTAGAACTAAAAGCAAGGAAGTCAAGTTTGACTTGGCATTTTTTCTTGAGTAGGATCTTCTGGTGGGCTAGTTGGCTTATATCTTTGGACGTTTCTTATACGTAACTGAGCGAAAAGGTGGTGTGGTGTGTGTTTCTTTCTTGTGTACTCGTTCTTTCATGCAGTTACAAGAAACTTTTTCTTGGTACATCAAAAATCAAAGTGCTTCCTGCTGTGAAATGCCTTGGTATACTTCTTAACGGAAACATGTTCTGGGATTCGCAGTCTGATTCTGTTTGTTCCAGCCTTTCTCGCATGGTTGATATACTATCGCGCACAAGCTTTCTTTTGCCTGAAAATGTAAAACTGTTCTACAATTGCTACCTTGTCTGGGGAACCACAACAATTTCAAACATTCTGAGGCTTTCTAGATTACACAAAAGTACTGTCCGTTTGATTGTCAATGCTCCATATAACGCACACACAAGGCCCATCTATAAAAACTTAAATGTAATACCTGTTGCCAAATTGTACGATTCTTTACTAATGACACACTACAAACAAGGGATTGAAACAAACAATCTGTACTTGAAGAAACTTGCCAACTTGACAGAAAGAGCAAATGTTTATGATACGCGTGGAATCACTTTTTGGTTTTCGCCACGGGAGTCATACTAACTACCGTGTTTACTCCATTCTAACGCGCCCTCGACTGCAACGCGCACCCGTTTTTTCGTGACCAAAAAAAAGAAACAACAACAAAAAAAAAACGCCCTCGATTGTACTGCGCACCCGTTTGCCGTGACCTATAGAAAGAAAAGTGTCCTTTGCAGTACCGCACACCTCATTATTTCATACAGAAATACAACTTTCTCTCATTTGGAAAAAACAAAGATTTACTCCCAATGCACTAAAGTTGCGATAACTAAAAAAAGTCGCAGTTTTGCACGAAAGGCAATGTATCGATTATGACAGCAATTAGTAGACAGCTACACAACAATTAAGGGTAGTAGTTTTATTGGCCGTATAAACTTTTATACATTCGCTTACTAACTAAGTTAGCAAGCATGGTGTCATGTGTACACAATCATGAACATGTGTCACTCAATGACCGCGGAAACTCTCTAAACGCTGGAGTGAGGGAATTGACCTTTGTGCGGCCTCTTGCTTCGACGCGAACTAAGCGACGAGAACACGGCGCGGTGCGCCTAGATATGGCCTAGATGCATAGACTCTTGTCTCCCCCGCGGATCACTTTCAAGATAAGGGCTGCACGGCCACGCAGTACATAGCAGCTGCCGGTGTAGAACACCTCTTCTGTTTGCGGGAGTCCCGCACACAAGTTTTGAAAACTCTGAACGGCTGTGATGCGGCCCGATTTCCGTCCGTCTTCACACGTGATCGCTTTCCTTTTAATTGTGGCGTCATGATGAACTCGGCATGTCTTTGCAGTTGGCACTTCCATGGTGATAGAGCAAACGCAGAAAACGGGAAGACGGGCAGCACCAACCTAAGCCAAAGGAAGCATTGCCTAAGCACACGTACTCCAGTACATGGAGAAAGCTACGGCAGCTAGGCACAAAGCGCATGCAAGGTGGCCATATTGAAATGTCTATGGCGATATGGTAACGCAGATTTAGGGTCGTACTCAATTCTAACACACAGGCAATTTTTGGACTCATATTATCAGAAAAAAAGTGCACGTTAGATTCAAGTAAATATGGTATAGCCGACGAACGATCACATATACATTGCCTACTCTTTTAAACCACTAACACTGTTTACTGTAGTGCTGCTATTTTCTTCTTTTTTTATGTCAAGCAGCAATGTATTTCGTTTTTAGTGTTCGACTTTTAGTAGTATATTTCACATGTATAGTTATCGCCATTGTATGCTTGTAGCATACAAAATTGTTTATTTTTTTTTGCCCCTGTCAAAGTGCAATTATTGGGTACTGGCCCCGTCAAGCCTTCTCTGGCTTTTAGTCTGTGCCCCCAGCATTTTTGTGCATGCTATACATGTACCATAAGGCCAAAATAAAATGAATAAAGGCAAGTACCATCGAAAATATTTACAAAAAGAGGTCTTTTTCTCCGTGTAATGGTCACACCGCCGATTTTCATGCCAAATCTCGGAATAAACCTGCGGCCATTACACGAGTACATACAGTATTGGGGGCGAGGACTTACGGAGTTGCCATCTGTCGGAAGCGCCTCCCTTGCGTAGTATGAGGGATCACGCGGCGCGTTCCTTATAGGTTTCGCTTACGCCGCTCAATAAAAGCACCACGCAGCAGCCCTCCTGGACATTTATGTAAGTACTCTCCATACAAGGGAAGTTTTTGACTGTCGACATAGTAATCTTGGGTAAACTGAAAGCACAGAATCGTTTAAAGACGCTATCTCTTTACCGAATATGTACAGTGGACGCCACTCCGCGCGGTCACCGCAATGGAGTCTCCCGAACCGGCTTCTTGCGTGAAAGGTAGGCAA
The DNA here is from genome assembly GCF_023375885.2 of Dermacentor andersoni. NCBI lineage: Eukaryota > Metazoa > Arthropoda > Arachnida > Ixodida > Ixodidae > Dermacentor > Dermacentor andersoni. The sequence continues at coordinate 377,686,201 of NC_092814.1, read as the reverse complement.
ATGCTGAGTACACTACGTTAAATATGATCTTATGGTGGATTTTCTGTATAACCAAATTGAGCATAAGAGAATGAAGCCTCAATGCAGCTATCGCACGGGGTCGCAGCGACCGACTGGGCGTCTGCATGCATGTCCGCGCACAGTGTTTTGCTTTCGCTGTGAGCGCGTTTTCGCACCGTGCCGTGAGCTTTAGGCCGCAGCACATGACAGCACACTAGCAACCATTATTGAGTGGACTCTATCAGAAATGTTAAAAAATAATTTTGTTATAGAGACTTTGACGCCTACAGCGACTGTGATGTGCCGTTGCAACGATTCTATCTTTTTTTTGTCTTCAAAATTTTTGTACATTTCAAAATTATTTCACAAGTTGCGTCGCACTGTATGTTTATGGGTCTTCTCAGCGTGCGATTTCCCTTTGCTTCTTTTTCCAGTAATCCAGTGCATTAATTCATAACACAAACATGACCATATGCCATGGCTTTTTTGAACGTGCGTCTTACCGCTCCGTTTCCGTTCCAGTGAACTTGCCAGTATCTAGCATCAACAAGTTCATAGACCAAACAGTCATGAAATTAGCCGGGCAGCAGGCGCGGGCGAGCGTCTCAGTACGCGTTTTCTGCTACTCACCGAACATCGCAGTCCCGGCGCTGTAGCAGAAATCTTCCTTGTGTCTGTGCTTGCTGTATACCTGAGTTGCAGCCGATGGCTGTCTGCCGGTTCTAAGTTTCGCGAGCCAAGCTTCACACAGCTCCTTGTCCTGCGGCTATGTGTGAATAAGGCTGACATTGGGCTCGGTTGTGTACGTCCAGCACTGTGGCACCGAGCAGTAGCCTACCATGCTGCACGCCTCCAAAGGCAGCCACTACCTATTATAATACTTTCAAATGTTGTCAAGCAGACACCCAAGGCGGTAAAGCCTCACTGCAGCGCAGCTGGGACTTAAAATTTTCGTTTTCAGCTAGCTTCAGCGCTTCCGAAGCAGCCGACATGGTCGCTGTGTCCATGTGATCCCTCATGCTATGTCATGCCGACGGTGGTGCCAGCTTTTCCTGTGGTGGAGCTCGCCCCCAATATGCTGGCATTAGTGGGAGGCAGACAACAAGTGCGGTCGTAGACATGAGCAAGTATTATTTTATTTATTATGCCAATGTTCCTGTGATTCGATCATGTTTTCCGAAGCGAGAAATTGTATCTACATTAATATTGTTATACAATAATTTTCATGGTTTCCTCTCTAACTGCTCATTAAACAGTAAAAAGTGGTTTTTATAGTTACGTTCTTGAAACCAAATGGCGCTTTTACACATAATACGCAGTTCAGCATTTTGCCGTAGCCACGCATGTGCTAATATTGCAGTGCTGGCGCCAATTTATGGCACAATAGTCGATGGCATTTTGTACAATCCCAGAAGGAGCCCATGCAAATTTGGGTAGTCACTCGCACACACACAACAGCATGTGCGCCGCCATGCACTGTGAGATGGGGTGTGCTGCTTGTTTGCGTGGACTTTTTTTTACTTCGTAATATGGATAGAATAAAATGCAAGCGTCGAATAATACACAAATTGCAATTTCAAGCAATGACTATGTCGTACTTAATAGCAGCTAACTTACTTACAGCAATCTCATATACTACGTCCGAAGTAACCCGACTTCACTGGCAGGTTGCTCCACTTACTGGTTTTTGATACTTTCTTTGCTAATTTAAAATTATAATTCCTACTTCTATCACAAACAGTGTGCTGGATTGTATTACTATAAATCATGGTCATTTCTTTTCTATCAACGTCTCACATTCTGTCAGTTGTCAGATTCTTTAATAAAACGCTCACAATGCATTGTACAGCACAACACTGTTTTCATTTTCTTGCAGCCTAGTTACAATTATGCCACCAAACACACCCACAGTCTAAAGACACCGACACAGAAAAGGACTGCTTAAGCTTGGATTGCAGCGCTAAGCTCTAGCCAGTGTATATCAATGGCTGTATGGCTGCCACTGAACATGTACGTCCTGCTAAATTTGGTGACTTCATTCGAAATTAGTGTTTTGGTCCAGGTTGGCGCAGGCACAGCTCGATGGTTTGGTGCAAGATGGCACAATGGCGCAGCACTTACATCACTACTACTAATGATCAGGGCATAGCAGGTGTCATGCTGAAACTACATACATACCTCATGATTGTGGCCTAGCTACTCATATATCCATCATAATGATCAGCAACTACTCACATATCTCAGGATCATGACCAATTATTATTCATGATCATGGCATAACTAAGATAACAGCTTAACTACCATATGACTCACAATCAAGATCTACAACTACTCACCAGGGCAGGGAAGCGTCCAGCCCAAGTTTGGGTGCTGGACAAAGCCACGCTCGTCAAGTCGGCTCTGGCAATAGGCCCGAAAACAGTCCAGGCAGATGACGTGTGCACACTTGAACACCAACACAAGCCGGCTGCATGATTCAGCACAATGCAAAGGAGACTAGAGTGACAAGATGGTAAAATAGAAAACAAAAAACAAGAGCTTCAATACGTGCCAATTGGGTCACTGATAAAAAGAGAGTTGTATAGTGGCATCAGCATCGAGAAATATGGTGGCTGACTGATTTTTTTGAACTTGAATGAAAAGTTATGAGACAAAATTTATTATTTTGCTTCACAAGCAGCCAAAAATACTTTTAATGCACATTTACTGAGAAGAGCTGTTACTTTGCACCAGATCATCATCACAATTAAATATAAAAGTTTGAAGAAAGTACCACAAGTGGTCCAGAACCTGTGTCCTTCCCCTATGAAAACTGATGCTCCAGAAGAGTGCACCACTACAAGTGCTTGAAGCATGATGGAAAGTAGAAAAAAAAAATGAAGAGAAATAGGACGGCAATAGCGTGAGAAAGACTGAAGAAGCCGTAAAAAATGGACGCAGCCTGAATTCAGTGCAAATGAAACTTGGCTTAGGACAAACCAAGATGTATGCACTGAAAGATAAGCAGGGTAATATCATCAGCAATCTCCAAGATATAGTAAAAGCAGCGGAAGAATTTTATACTGACTTGTACAATACCCAGAGGAGTCAGGATACCTGAATTAGAAACATTAATGGACAGGATACAGAAACCTCCTCCTATAACTAGTGATGAGGCCAGAAGGGCCTGGCAAGACATGAAACGAGGAAAAGCAGCAGGAGAAGATGGAATAACAGTCAATTAAATCAAAGATGGAGGAGACATAGCGCTTGGAAAACTGGGGGCTTTTTATACGAAGTGTCTATCTAGCAAGGGTCCCAGAAAACTGGAAGAATGCAAATATTATACTAATCCCCCAAAAGGTTGAAAAATTATAGGTACTAATCCACAAAAATGGAGACGTTAAAGAATTGAAAAATTATAGGCCCATTAACTTACTCCCAGTATTACAAGAAATATTTACCAAAATAATCTCTAACAGAATAAGGGCAACACTGGACTTAAGTCAACCAAGGGAACAGGCGGGCTTCAGGAAGGGATACACTACAATGGATCCCATCCATGTTATTTATCAGGTTATCGATAAATCCACAGAGTACAATACGCCTCTCTATATGGCTTTCATAGATTACGAAAAAGCATTTGATTCAGTAGAGATACCAGCAGTCATAGAGGCATTAAGTAATCAAGGAGTACAGAACACTTACGTAAATACCTTAGAAAATATCTACAGAGGTTCTACAGCTACCTTTCTACACAAGAAAAGCAGGAAGGTATCTATAAAGAAAGGAGTCAGACAGGGAGACACAATCTCTCCAATGCTATTCACTGCGTGCTTGGAAGAAGTATTCAAGCTATTAAACTGGAAAGGCTTAGGAGTAAGGATCAACGGCGAATATCTCGGCAACCTTCGGTTTGCCAATGACATTATTCTATTCAGCAACAATGCAGACGAGTTACAAAAAATAATTGAGGACCTTAACAGAGAGAGTGTAAGAGTAGGGTTGAATATTAACATGCAGAAGGCAAAGATAACGATAAATAGCCAGCAAAGGAACAAGAGTGAGTTCAGGATCACCAGTCGGCCTCTAGAGTCTGTGAAGGAGTATGTTTACCTAGGTCAATTAATCACAGGGAACCCTGATCATGAGAAGGAAATTCATAGAAGAACAAAAATGGGTTGGATAGCATATGGCACACATTGCCAGCTCCTGACTGGAAGCTTACCATTATTATTGAAAAGGAAGGTGTACAATCAGGGCATCTTACCAGTGCTGACATATAGGGCAGAGGCTTGGAGACTGACAAAGAAGCTTGAACAAGTTAAGGACTGCGCAAAGAGCGATGGAACAAAGATTTAAAAATTAAAATTAAATTATGCAGTTTTACGTGCCAAAACCACTTTCTGATTATGAGGCACGCCGTAGTGGAGGACTCCGGAAATTTCGACCACTTGGGGTTCTTTAACGTGCACCTAAATCTAAGTACACGGGTGTTTTCGCATTTCGCCCCCATCGAAATGCAGCCGCCGTGGGCGGGATTCGATCCCGCGACCTCATGCTCAGCAGCCCAACACCATAGCCACTGAGCAACCACGGCGAGTGGAACAAAGATTTCTAGGCATAACATTAAGAGACAGAAAGAAAGCGGTTTGGATCAGAGAGCAAACGAGTATAGACGATATTCTAATTGACATTAAGAGAAAGAAATGGAGCTGCGCAGGTCATGTAATGCGCTGTAATGCACTAACCATTAGGGTTACAGAATGGGTACCAAGAGAAGGAAAACGCAATAGAGGACGACAGAAAACTAGGTGGAGCGATGAAATCAGGAGATTCGCGGGCGCTAGTTGGAATGCGTTGGTGCAGCACAGGGGTAATTGGAGATCACAGGGAGAGGCCTTTGTCCTGTAGTGGACATAAAAAAGGCTGATGATGATGATGAGGAGGACAGAGCACTACACTCTCAAGTGACACTTTATTAGAAAGGCTGGTACACATGCACATCATTAATACATGCACAAGCCTCTGCTCAATGGATATAGAGAAAGAGCCCCGATATAGCTGCGCGTAAGTTATACGAGGCATCTTAAACGAAGTTTTTATGGGGCAGACATGAGCGAAATTATTTAAACTGTAGCTCATCAAAACCCCAAACATCGATTTTTTACTCCCTTGACAAACCGTTGACCTTGATAGCATAAAAAAAAAAAAAAAACGAACTAGAGCTGGTCGGGCCATGACGCAATGTAAACAAAACAGAAAGCCGCCATGCCGCATTAGTGATGATAGCGTGATGCGATGCGCTCTTATGGAGACGCATCCGAGCTCTGAGGAAACGTTGTGGATCATATTGGTTAGAAAAATGGTGCGCGTACAAATAACATACACGCAATCATTTTATTTTTATAGCATTTCTAATTATTCCTTTTCTACAAAGTTTAGTGAAAATGGCTCCAGTGTACACAAACCAATTACTATACAGGGTGTCCCACGAAACTTGAGCTAAGATTTTAAAAATGAAAGGAGCGTCGGAAGCGAATTTAACCAAATGCATACTGTTCGCAGTGGCCATAGTAACTAGGGCAATTTTTTGTTATCCCCGTAACTCACTAATTATTTAACTTTAATTACCCAACTTTTTAATTACTGCCTGAGGACCCCAAGTATGATACACAGATTTGTAGAGCACTTTCAGAAACCACCAATCGAGTTGTTTCCTGTATGATACGTCTCACGTAGTCCTTTTTTCCGGGTTGCAAAGAAAGCCCACAAAATACAAAAAAAGAAAAACCACGTGACGGAGCACTTGCGCAGTGGTATCATGCTGCTCTCAAGTGTGCGTTTGGTGAACAAAGTCGGCTTCTGTTGATGACGGTGCAAATGCATGCTGCTGGCCAAGTGCTGCCAAGGAGATAAAGAATGCCCTCCTCCTTCCCCGTCGCTAGTCATGATGCAGCCGACTTTGTCCATGATACCACTGCGCAAGCGACTCCATCATGTTTTTTTTTTTTTTTATTTATTTCAGGGGTTTTCTTTTCAATCCGGAAAAAAGGACTATGTGAGATGTATCGCACAGGAAACAACTCGATCGGTGGTTTCTGAAGGTGTTCTACAAATCTGCATGGCATACTTGGGGTCCTCAGCCAATAATTAAAAAGTTGGGTAATTAAACTTAATTCGCGAGTTATGGAGAAAACAAAAAATTGCCTGAATTACTATAAGTCAGTGCAAACAGTATGCGTTTGGTTCAATTCGCTTCTGACACTCCTTTCATTTTTAAAATCTTGGCTCAAGTTACGTGGGACAGCTCGTATACGAAGTAGTGGCTGTGAGGCCAAATCCCGGTAGGGTGCGACGAGGCGTTGGAGCGACGCATGCTTGACAACGAATGATTGCACGCCTTTTGGTCATTAGAGTTATAGAATTGGGGACCCAAGTGGCTTGGGGACCCAAGGAAATTGCAGGCCGCAAGTGCGCATGCGCAAAACCCAAGCCAGTTTTGGGTTCTTGAATTCGCATTGACCCAAGACCCAGAAATTGAAAACTAGAGCGAGTCCCCAAGCCATCTTGAGTTGCCCTTGCAGACGAGAAGAAATTGCGGAATAGCCAAGAGATCCGTATGACTAACACAGTGATTATGGTTATTACATTTTATTGTTTGCCCCTTTTTGCTCAAAAATGCATTCTGTTTGTTTTCACTTGTAAGAAAGACTTTTCTTCTTTTTTGCATTCAAGCACCTTTTCATTTTTCCCACTGAGGCATATCGAGCGCTCGACCAAATGCTGTCTGTGTTTGGCTTAATTCTCAAACTCTGCTGCTCCTCTAAACCCAAGAGCAGCCTACCCAATGCTGGCTGGGGACCCAGAGTCTTGAATCTCCAATTCTAAAACTCTCTATCGTCGCTCAAAGCTGTTGGATCATCAGCTAAGCATGTCGCAGCTGACGATCCAACACAGAAGAGAAGGCTTGAGTTATCGCTCAAGCTGAAGCTGGAAAGAAAAACAGCAGTCATTGCAGAAGAATTTGCAATTCCGGCAAGCTCTCTTTCAACAAACTCTTAGAAAAATTTACACCCTTTGGGGCGTACCTTGTCCCACAACAATAATCGTCATCCGTGCTGCCTGCGTTTCCTTTCTTTAACGCTGGGAGCCGGTACTTTCCAGTCACGAACGGCATGCGCCTTATCAGTGTGACGCAGCGTTCTCGACAGGAAAGTAGCGAGCGCCGAGTTTTCAGGAAAGGAAACGCAAGCAAGGCAGATGACGATTATTGTTGTGGGACAAATATACACCCCAAAGGGTGCAACCGTTTTAAGAGTGCAATATTGAAGAGCAAGGATGCTATAGATAAAGCGCTAGCTTCAGGGACACCAGCAAAGCACAAGAAAGTAACTCAGACGGTGCACGAGGCCTTGGACAAGGCAGTTTACACTTGGTTCATGGAGATGCAGGCCAAGAAAATCACCCTTAGCGGTAATATTGTGGGGAGAAAGCGCTGGATTATGCCTGCATGCTAGGAATAGATGACTTTAGGGCTGAATAGATTCAAGTCACGCCACAGCATCATCGGCAAAGTTTTGTGCAGTAAAGCCGCTTCGGCGGATAGTGACAGCGCCACTGCGTGGATGTCAGCCAGCCTCGCAGACACCCTGAAAGACTACGCACCATCGGATATTTATAATGCCAATGAGACCAGGCTCTTCTATGAGATGCTGCCTACCAGGAGCCTGGATATTAAGGGGCTGCGCTGCAACAAAGGCAAGCACAGTAAGAAGAGAATAACCGTGCTTCTGTGCGCTAATATGGAGGGTTTGGACAAGCGGCCGCTTTTGGTCATCGGAAAAAGTGCCAAACCACGCTGCTTCAAAGCAAATCGGAGCCTTCCCATGCAGTATGCGGCTAACATTCGGGTGTGGATGACCCGGGCTATTTTTGGAGAGTGGGTGGAAGCCTTCAACCGGGAAGTGGGCAGGCAAGGCCTAAAGGTTTGTCTACTTTTAGACAATAGCTCTGCCCACATCATAGAGGACGCCGAGCTGGAAAATGCGCAGTTAAAGTTTTTTCCACCGAACTGTGCCTCTATCATTCAACCCCTCGACCATGGGTCATCCAGAGCGTCAAGTAGGCCTACCGTGAGCACCTTAGTCAAAGGCTGCTTTTGAACATGCCATTGGGCCACAAAACAAAAGTGGACCCCTTTATGGCACTCCAAATGATTGCCGCTTCGTGGTGCACAACGAGAAGCACCATAACCTGCAAATGCTCCACGATGCTGGCTTCACTGCGTAGGCTGCCTAGACTTCGGACACTGAGAAAAAAGGTAGCGATGGAGACGGGTCGCCGTCAGATGAAGTCACAGCCACATGGGCAGCCCTGCAGGAAAGTGGAGATGTGCCCGCTGATGTATATCCCAACGAGTACATCCAAGTCGACTCATGCGTAGTGGTGCGCGAAGAATTGACAGACCAAGAATTCCTGAAGAGCGTCCGGGAAGATTGTGTGTCGTCGGACGAAGATGAAATGGCCGTGCAACGTGAACCCAGACCACCGACTATAACGCAGGTCATGGATGCATTCGATACAATCAGGCATTGCATTGGGTCCCAGGACAACGATGAGGCAATGGCTTTGCTGGCGGCATGCGAGAGTCGCATTGTGCCATCGCTTGGCAAGAAGCGCAAACAAGCTAAGCTGATCGATTTTCAGAATTAAAGCTTGCTTTCTGCATCAGCGAGTGACATGTCGCCTATGTATTTGATATTATCACAACAAATTTCCACGACAACAAAATTTTTCACGTGCCCCGTCAACTTCGTTGTAGCAGGATTCAACTGTATTGCCAATTACTGCAATATACGCCCATTGGTGTGCAAAACTGTAAATATGGAAATAAGATGATGGCTTTGTGGCCCGCAGAACCGCTACACGGCCACACATGCAATGAAACTTGAAAAAAAAAATATATATATTCACCATGTGCTACAGGTGACTTAGCACTTGCCACAACAGCTTTTAGATAGGTGCCTTCTGTTCCATTGTGATGGTCTTTCTCATCTGCTTTCCACTTGGCATGTCGTGGTCGAACAGCTTGCGGCACACAACACAGTGCTCTGCTGTGTGATTGGGGAGCGCTGTCACGGCAAGCTTCGCCGTGCCTGCTTGGCTTGGCCGGCTCTTGGCCACCGAGATTGCACCGATGCAAATGGCTGCCAGCCTGCGTGTCAAGCCACAGGAGGTCCATTTGATTTGCTTGCACCCCTGTGAACCAGTTCACATCAGTTCACGAGAAGTTGAGAAATTGTGCAAGGCGACAAAAACGAATGCCAAAGTGCAGAGGCAGTGCAGGCACTATGTTTTCTCCGACTAATATGCACGGAGTGCGTAAGTATGAGAGGAAACAGGTGGTCAGATGATGTAGGGGCCACTGGTGAGAAACGCGTCTTACTATTGGTGGTGCTTCATGTGAGTACCGCTGGAAACCAGCACATGTTAGAGACTGGAAAAGCGGGAAATTTGAATGCGTAAGTAATTGTAACTGTACGTAAAGTGCATTGAAAAAATTTAAACTGATTTTTTCACTGTTCTTGTCTACCACTATAATAATTCAAATCCCATAACAGATGATAATGACTCCAACAGTGCAGTCGTTGTAGCTTCGACGGGACGGCCGGACGGAGGACCTACGGCATGAGGCATAAACGGCTGGGGCGCGCCGCAACGCCGCAAAGAGCCGGACTGCTCAAATCGGTGACCAGGCAAAGAATCACTTTATTCCAGCGAGGGGAAATGCAACAGGTGTACTTACAGCGTTTGGCGCTGAGTGGCGCCCTGACGTAACTGATTCGAAACTGAAACTGGAAGCCGACACAGGATATTACATCACCTCTCCCTTTAGAGAAAAATGCGCCACTCGCTCTCCTCGCAACAAAGCAAGTCATGAGTTAAAGAAGAACACATGTTAGCACTCTAACATGCGTGTTTGGTGATGAGATCTTTATACAATAGAAAATGACATCTTTGGCTTCCCAATTTTAAGAGAGACACACAACATGAAGACTGAAAATAAACATGACTGCACTACAGTTCTGAAGAATTTCAGTACCCATCTTGGGGGAGAGGACAAGATGCACTCTTGCACACACAGATCACACATGAAAAAGAGTTCACAGAGAACAAAAAGTAGGCAGTGTGAACATCTGCGTCCCCTGGGACAGCACTGATGAGTGGCTCATTCGCCCTGAGCCTGACTCGAGACAGAGCTCTGTGGTTGTCATGGATTGGAGATTGTGCGTACAAAGCACTTTACACTAACAGGAAGTTGGGACAGTCCCCCCCGTAAGGGTGCTAAAGACTTAAGTAACGTTCAAAAACTTTTTGGCATGAAAGACAAATTCGTATGGTGGCTATTACCGTAGTGAAAATGTGCATACTACATGCTTATGCTGCAAGAAATGTAATGTACAAGAAATGTATGGTATCCCTTCTACGGGGATGCTAAGAAATCAAGTGCTATCACAGACGTGTGCTATTGCAGACGTCATGTGGCAATCCTTGGAAGCCGTCACTGACAGGCGGCGTGTGCAGAGAATAAGCTCATAGTTTAGCAATATTCACTTCAAAACTGAGCAATCTATCATTGTCGTTCTTGGTAAGTGCTCAAAATTTCATACTGACAGTCTGCATCACAAGAGAGGGAAGGGAGGTCTGCATCTCGACCTGCGACCTTGCCTGGTGGAGATGGATTGTAGGCAAGAAGTGATTCGTGCCAAACTGCAACAACGGGTCTTGCATGTGCAAAGGCAGTTTCCATGTTCAGTGAAAAGCATCAACTGCATGATTCGTAGGATGCTCTTGAGCGTGGAGACCAAGTCATGCCACCAGAGAGTACGGGTGCGATAAGCACTTCAAGCCAGTGTAAATCACAAGGTCATGGACAGCAGTGCACAATAAACTTGTTCTCGTCATCCAGAAGAGCAAATTTGAGAAATCTGGCTAAGCTCATGTAAAACTCAGCTATGAGATATGCCACATGGGTACGTATGTGCCTTCTGAACCTATTTGAGCTCTTTTTTTATTTATTTACAAGTAGCATTTACCTCTAGTCTCTTTCTGTGGTGAATGTTTAGTAAAACAAGTATAATACATACCATACCTTCTGTCATGAAGAGCGAGTTCGAGCTTGGCCGCAGTGGCCACATTTCTGTAGCAACAGATCAAAATGTAACAACGCTGGAGGATCTAGATGTACGTTATAAAGATTTTCCTACCCGCTGTGGTTGCTTATGGCTATGGTGTTGGACTGCTAAGCAGGAGGTCACGGGATCGAATTCCAGCCGCGACAGCCGCATTTTGATGGGGGCGCAATGCAAAAACACCCTTGTACTTAGATTTAGGTGCACATTAAAGAACCCGAGGTGGTTCCGTAGTCCCCACTGCGGCGCGCCTCATAATCAGATTGTCACCTTGGCATGTAAAATCCCAGAATTTAATTTAATTAAAGATGCCCCTGGTGTGAAAAAATACCATAATCTCCTGCTACAGTGTACATCTTATTCAGAACGTGGTTTTGGCCAATAAAAATCGTGGATTTATTTTTTGCCGATCAGATTATTTTTTCCAAGAAAGACTACACACATTAATTCCACAGAAAAATATACCTGTGATAACAGAGCGACGTGACTGAGTTGGCTATCTTGTGCGCATGTCTTCCGTGTTAAACCCGTCGCGCGTGTGCCGATAAGCGATACATCGCGCTTACATAAACCCTTGTTTTTTGTGCAATAAAGGAATCTTGCAAAAGCTGCTGCTGCGTCCACATCGGTTATTACACTGGCGATGAGGCACGGTTTTGCCCATGCGGGGAGGGCGTTTCCAGCAAGATGGCCTTCGGCGTCCATATCGGCGAATTTCACTTAAATGGTAACTCTTTATGGGAGGATTACGTCGAGCGTATAGAGCTATGCTGCACTGCAAACAAGCTCAAGGAAGACGCCGACAAGAGGGCAGTATTGCTGAGCTGCTGTGGGGAGGATACATACTCCCTGATAGCTACGCTCGTCAAGCCTCTCCGACCACCGAACGCTGACTACCAGTCCATCGTAAATGCCGTGAAGAACCACATCAACCCGAAGCCATCCAAGTTATATTCAAGGTATGTGTTCTCGAAGCGAGATCAGCACGACGTCGAATCTGTCGCAGACTATGTTACAGCTTTACGTAAGCTAGCCGAGAACTGCGGGTTCAACGACAACCAGCTTCCTCTTGACGTAATGCTAAGGGACCGGTTGGTTTTTGGAATCTCTGACAGCATTGTGCAGCAACGTTTGTTGGCCGAGAAAGACTTAACCTTTAAGACTGCCTACGATCTAGCAGTAACGGCAGAGGCTGCTGCAAAACATCAAAGGGTTATGGGCGGCCTACGTCAGGACGTCCCAGATTTGACAGCTAAAGTGGACAGGCAAACCATGAAGCAGCATAAGAATGGGCAAGATGTAGAAACTTCAAGCGAGCAGCTGAAACGGCAGTGTTTCCGTTGTTTCGGCAACCACGCTGCATACCGTTGCAGGTTTAAAACCGCAGTATGCTTCAACTGTTCTGTGAAAGGGCACTTGGCCAAAGCATGTCGCAAGAAACAAAGAGGTCAGGTTAACCACCAGTTAGAAGATATGTCAAACTCGGAGCAAACTGAGTATGATGACATGCTAAATATTAGTCAAGTGACTAGCGGTTGTCCCAAGTTTATGGTGGCCGTAAGTATAGGCGGTGAAATAGTGTCCATGGAAGTCGACTCAGGAGCAGCTAGGTCGATCATCAATGAAAACACGTTCAGCAAACTGAAAGTGGCAAGGCGCATAAAGCTTGAAGAATCGGACACCAAGCTCGTAACTTGGACTAAGGAAAGATTGGACGTCGTCGGAAAAGCCACACTTCCGGTCAGATTCAAGCAACAAGACTTCGAGCTGCCGATACTCGTTGTAAGAAACGAAGGTAGCACGCTTTTGGGTCGCGATTGGTTCAAGGTATTGAACATTAATGTCACTGGGCTTCACAGCATCGAACAAAACGCAGAAGCCCTTATCAAAAGGTTTCCGGATGTTTTTGACGAAACATTTCCAGGCGCTGCTCTGCCACCCTTACACATCGAGCTGAAGGAACACGCCCGGCCCAAGTTTCTAAAATGCCGCAGCATTCCGTTCGCACTGAAGGATGACGTCATCACAGAACTGGAAAAACCAGAACGTCAAGGTGTTCTGCAACCGACGCAGTACTCAGAATGGGCCACCCCTGTGGTCATCGTCCGTAAAAAGGATGGGTCATTAAGAATATGCGGCGACTATCGAAGTACAGTAAACCAAGCGGTAAGGAACAACGTTTATCCTTTACCTACTAGCAAGGAACTTTTCGCAAAGTTGGGGAAAGGCCGTATTTTTTCTAAAATTGACTTGACGCAAGCGTACCAGCAACTTGCAGTTGATGACGCTACAGCAGAAGTGCTCACAATAAATACAGTAAAGGGCCTGTACAAAGTGCGACGTTTGCCGTTTGGTGTCTCGGTAGCACCCGGATTATTTCAAAGAGCAATTGATACAGTGCTTGCAGGTCTATGCCAGGTGGCGGCATATCTCGACAACATCCTTGTGGCCAGCGAAACAGCAGAGGAGCACCATGAAATCCTCATGGAGGTTCTCAACCGACTGTCAAAAGCGGGACTGCGTATACAAGGCGCCAAGTGTCAGTTCTTCAAAGAGAGCCTGGAGTACTTGGGACACCGGATAGACGCCACCGGCATCTACCCATCAAAGGCTAAAGTCGAGGCGATTCACAAAGCACCTGTACCAAAGAACAAGAAGGAGCTCCAAGCTTTTCTAGGTATGGTGAATTTCTACAATCGTTTCCTAAAGGGTCGGTCTGAAGTTGCAGAAGTGCTCTACCGCCTACTGGACAGCGAGAGTACGTGGAACTGGGGTGAAGAACAGCAACTAGCTTTCGAAAGACTAAAGACATTGCTGACGTCCGAGTCACTTTTAGTGCATTTTAACCCTGATGCACCCTTAACTCTGTCTTGTGACGCATCACCCGTGGGTGTGGGAGCTGTATTAGCTCACCGCGATGCTCAAGGACGCGAGCAACCTGTTGCTTATGCGTCAAGAACACTCACTAAGGCGGAACGTAATTACGCCCAGATTGACCGCGAGGCTCTAGCTATTGTCTATGGCGTCCGTCAATTTCATCAGTACCTATGTGGGCGAGAATTCCGCATCTTTACAGATCATAAGCCCCTACTCGGTATCTTTCAACGAGACAAGCAGATTCCCGTTGTTTTGTCACTGCGCATGTTGCGATGGTCTTTGTTGTTATCTGCTTACGAATACAAACTGGAGTATAGAAGGACGCAAGATCACGCAAACGCTGACTGTCTAAGCAGGCTACCGATACCCGGTGACAGGAGGGACATCGAGCCTCCTGGCGACGTACTTTTGTTGGAAGCAGTGGAGTACCCTCCTGTGAGCGCAGCAGACGTCTCATCAGCCACTATGCGTGATCCTTGCCTGTCGCGGGTGAAGAAATGGGTTGCAACTGGCTGGCCAGAACAAGGTGTGCCCCCAGAATATGCTGCCTATCAGGTGAGGCGCGGAGAGCTGTCTTTTCACCGTGAATGCCTTCTGTGGGGTAACAGGGTCATACTGCTGGAAGAGCTGAGGGAAAAAGTCCTCTCCATTCTGCATGCAAATCACCCTGGGATAACGGCCATGAAAGCTCTGGCAAGGTCATATGTGTGGTGGCCGAAGATCGATGCCCAGATTGAAGATTTCGTGCGTCATTGCAAACTCTGTCAAGATAACAGGCAAAGTGAACCTAAAACGCCTGTGCATTTTTGGACGAAACCCGAAAGCCCGTGGAGCAGAATTCACATAGATTTTGCAGGGCCGGTTAAGGGCGTTTTCTTTCTTGTTGTCGTGGACGCGCTATCAAACTGGGCCGAGATCGAGATAATGCCATCGCTTCATTCCTCAGCTGTGATCGAAAAACTGCGAAGAATGTTTGCTTCATACGGATTGCCGGAGTTGGTTGTTTCTGATAACGGCACAGCCTTCTCGAGCAGCGAAATGCAATCTTTCTTGAAGAAAAATGGCGTGCGCTAAATGTATACCGCTCCCTACCATCCCGCAAGCAACGGAAGGGCTGAACGCATGGTTCGCGAGCTAAAGTGTGCGCTTCGAAAGCAGAGCGAGGGCACAGTGGCATGTAAAATTTCTCGTTTTTTGTTCAAGCAGCACTCCACGCCCCACTCGGAAACCGGAAGGACGCCAGCAGAATTCAGCTGGGCAGGAGCTTCCGCTCTGTCTTGTCGAGTCTTCACCCTGGCGCAAAAGGCCCTGGATGTACGAAGCCGCCATCCTCGAGGAAGTTTCTGCAAGGTGACTCCGTGTATGTGCGGAACTTCTCTCGTGGTCCGAAGTGGCTGGCTGCATGGATACTGCGTCGCTTGGGCCACATCATGTACAAAGCACAGACTTCCGATGGCTCAGTACACCGACGTCATCGCAACCACGTGCGGAGAGCATGGGATGCTATACTGATAGTCTCTCACGCTAACCCCAGCTTCAAGCTTCCAGCGACTGAAACTGCAGTGCAGAGATCGCCTATCCTTCCAGCAAAGCCAACTGCAGTGCAGAGATCGCCTAGTCCAGAAGATCCGCAAGCATGCTGTAGGTCTACTCGTGTACGTCGCCCAGTGCTTCGTTATGGCATTGACTACTAGGTGGGAAGGGATGTGATAACAGAGCGACGTGACTGAGTTGGCTATCTTGTGCGCATGTCTTCCGTGTTAAACCCGTCGCGCGTGTGCCGATAAGCGATACATAGCGCTTACATAAACCCTTGTTTTTTGTGCAATAAAGGAATCTTGCAAAAGCTGCTGCTGCGTCCACATCGGTTATTACAATACCCATAAGGGGGCAGCAGCAGCATGGTTTAAAATGAATTAGCTATCTCTCAATCGTTGAAACTTCTGCAGAGAATCTGTGTATGGAACATGCTGTACATAATTTTGGTTTGAGTTTAAACAGTGAAATATATGAATGTTAACTTACTTTATTAGGTGAAGGTGCTTCTATTTATTCAGAAACAAATCGAATGCAGCACTGCCCAGAACCCTGCTTCATAGGAAATGAAACCGGGAATGCTGCATATTCTGACAAATAGCGACATTTTGTTCAAACAGAAGTAGCAAAAGTAAATTAAGTGACTCGTGCATTCAGCAAAAGAGGCGTACTGCGAGTGCAGCACTGAGAGAAATACTCCGTGCTTTTGTTTAGAAGAGGCAGCAAAGCCCCAGCAATTAAAAATCACATTTTAAGATTTTGTAACACAAGGACAGTAGCTTAACTCTTTCGATACCACACCTATTCAAATCGATCACCGGTGAACTATGCTTTAGATCGTTGATTTCAACATGTTGGAGCTGTTTATTATCCACTTAAGGCCATCTAATAGTTAGTACAGGCACTGAGCTTTCACAATCAATTTAAATTTTCATGCTGCAGCGAAGTTGTGATTCTCAACAGACCTTTTTGCGAACTAATGTGAATATATTGTAGCGGAAAGAGGTGTGGCTGTCACCTTCTGCCATGCTCGAGAAGAAAGCATGCTGCTCACGATTACGCTGCATCAGCATCAAAATTTTGTAATAAAATGACTGCCAGCAAGTCAATAATTAAATTACATAGCAGGCTTTGTCGTCCGACAGTGCTGAGTGGTGGTAATAAACCGAAGATGACGCCAGCTATTCACAAGTGAGCTTTGGTTTGGAGTCCGAGTCGTTTTACTCAACAAAAGTGTACTTCTTAAGGTCCGCCGCATGTCCAACATGTGGACCTGGCATTTTCAGCCAGTTTCCAAGAGTTTCAGTTTTGCTTCTCTCGTAAAATCAAAGCAAGGGACACTGCTGGTGTCACTGCGAAGATATCGAAAGTCGCTCCCACGGCGGCGTCTCGCACGGCTGCATCGCGAGAAAAGCATCGTGCTTGAAACTATGCTGCACCTGCACTTCAACTGAGTGTGAAGGACTCGAGCTATGATTCTGAAGAGGACAGCAAACCAGATTCAAGCTTTGATGGCAACAATGTTTTGAGTCAGTATGGGACATCCGCAGCTGTTCACCGGCGAGTTTCCTTTATGGTCTTGAGCGATCTCCATCCTTCTGTGTGCTTATCTGCCTATCTTTTTGCACGACTTGAGAGCTCTACTGATTATCTTCAGGGTGAATATTTCGCTTGGTTATGATGTGCTGCCATCAGCAGCAAAGGAACTTCCATTCACGCCAAGAAGGCTGTCCGTAGCACATCACGGCCCAGCACTACAAATCAGCGCAAGGCAGTTTACAATGGCGTGGGATTTTTTTCTATTCTTCTTCTCTGCAGAGGTGATAAAGACAATCTGCAAAAATGCAAACAGATATGCTTGGACGCATAATCTTGTAGTTGCCCAGCTATGCTGAGTGCAATCAGTCCTGGAAGAGGTGCATGACTCTAGACTAACTGGTAAAGTACGTTCCTTGGACTTCTCATCGAACTATCTTCAGAAGATGCCAAAAAGGTGGAACTGCAAAATGGGTTACGAGGCCCACAAAGTTGAACAAAAAAAAAAAGACGTTTTGTGGGAAAAGTGTGGAGTGCACCTAGGTTTCACAAAATCCAGGAACTGCTTCACCGCATGGCATGAGCGATCAACTGGTCTTAGTTTCTTTTTTGTATCCGAAGATCAGCAGAGTACTGAGCATTTATTTTTTCAGACACTATTCCTGGGTTATTTATCTTTGAAATGTATATTCCGAATGTCTTTTAATAATAACATTTTTGTAGATATTGTTACGGAAAAATAAAAGAAGAGGAAGGAAGTAGATCGTGAGATGCTGGCTGCTGCGTGTTGTTGCTGGTCAGCCATTTTTAACTACACTGACTCTGCTTGTGTATATACTGTATACACAGTCTTTCTCTACTCCCAACATCCCCATAACATATTGGTAGAGGAGTTGGGTACCACGACTGGAAACGAAGCTCTGCAGTGGACGACGGTGAGCATGCCGGAACAACGTCGTTGCTGCCTTCAATATCACCAGCGCCAGCTATGTCACTGTCCCCTTCAGTTGTGGTGGTGCAACCGAAGGATCCTGAAACTTTCTGTGGGACCAATGGCACCGATGTTGAGGAGTGGGTGGCAATGTACGAATGACTGAGTGGAATCAACAGATGGAACCCTACGTTTATGCTAGCTAACCTGTTGTTCTACCTAAGAGGCACGGAAAATCTGTGGTACGAAAACCACGAAGAGGATGTAACCAGCTGGGACCAATGCAAAGCAAAGTTGACAGAGTTGTTTGGCAAACCAGCCGGCTGTAAAATTGCCGCACATGAGGAACTGGCCTCCCCTGCCTAATCCCCCACGGAGTCCTATGTCTCATACATCCAGGACGTGCTGGCGCTTTGTTGTAAAGGGGATCACAACATGACAGAAGCTTAGAAGGTCAGGCACGTGATGAAGGGCATTGCTGATGACGCCTTTAATCTGCTCATGTGCAAAAACTGCTCGACAGTTGATGCTATCAACAAAGAGTGCCGACAATTCGAGCAGGAAAAAAGCCGATGCATCTTGCCACCATTTGCAGACTTTCCAATACTGCCGCAACGTCGACATGTGAATCCGCACAGCAGCATACGTCGCCATCAGAGGACGTGGTGCAAATTGTTCGACGTGAACTAGATGCGATGGCGCCCGCAGCTTTCTGTTTGCGTAGCCCTGATGCTACCCCTTTTCCAGTTCCCCTCGTACAAGCCATCGTTAGCCAGGATTTTGAAAACATGGGTTTAGATTCTGTCTCCGCTGTCGCCAACCCCAGAGCCAATGAATGCCCTTCTACTATTTTTGCTCCACCCCGATGTTTCTCTCCACGTTATCGCAACCCGACTGAATGGAGAACTGTGAACGACCAGAGAATATGTTTCACCTGTTGCTGCATTGGTCATGTCGCCTGATACTGTCCCCACTCGTGGCCCTCAACACCTCGCACGCCAACCAACCTGAGCTGTTTTGATGGAAATGGCCGCACTGTTTCGCCCACCGCCGAGTCTAACAGCGCCAACAACTCTTCTAGGAACACGTGGTGCAGTTGCTCACCATCGCCGCATGGACACCAGTCTCGTTCACCGCAGCCACGTCGCCTTTCGTCTCTTGTGGCTTTTGGCCGCACCCTTTCGAAAAACTAAGAAATGCAGCCTTCGGAGGTGGTGCTGCATTGCCTACTACTGCAGCAAATCCTCCGTCTGTGCCCGCAAGCAGAAGTGCAATTGACGGTAAAACAGGTGGCGAACCTATCCAAGCACTCATCCACACTGGAGCACACGTATCTGTGATGAGTGCTGGCCTACGTAGACGTTTAAAGAAGGTCCTCACCCCAGTAGCTGCCCAAGTGCTTCGTGTGGCCGACGGCGGCATGCTGGTTGTTCTTGGAATGTGTACGGCGCACTTAAGTATAGCCGGCCGCCCTACTTCTGTTTTGTTTGCTGTGATTGACAACTGCCCTCATGACGTTATCCTTGGATTGGACTTTTTATCCACTCCTTCCACTATCATCGAGTGCGCAACCGGCGTTCTTCAGTTGGAACTGCCTCAAGTCGCCGATGCGCCGAGCACCGCTCTACCACACTTGTGTTCACTTCAAAATGTGCATCTGTCACCTGAGGCAGTCACTTACGTCGCTTTGACCGCAGAGCCACAGATTCCTGACGGTCAATATGTCCTTCGCCCCATCATCGACGTGCTTTTGAACCAGGATGCTGCTCTTCCGCATATGCTGGTGACGATTACTAATAACGGCGTCGTTCTTCCGCTTCTGAATTTCAGCCTGTGCCTGTGCCCTCAAGTTCTTCCAGCCGACATGTTCTTGGCCAGCGTTTCTAAAACTTCCGAATTTGACATCGAAAGTCTGAATGACAAGAGAAGGTTTCTTAGCACCAATTGCAGCTCACAGCTCTAGTTCCCTAACGGATGACTTCGCGAAAACGATTGCACCTGACCTCACCTCTGCACAGACCACGGACATACGTCTCCTGCTTGAATTGTACAGTGACATCTTTGATTTTGGCAACAGGCCTTTAAGCCAAACATTTGTTCTTCACCACCGTGTAAACACTGGAGACACGAATTCTATTCGTCGGCGTCCCTATCCTGTATCGCATGCTGAACGTCGACTCATCCAATCAGAGTGGACAAAATGCTTTACAAAGGGGTCATCGAATCATCAGCCAGCCTGTGGGCTTCACCTGTAGTCCTGGTGAAAAAAAAAAAAAAAGAGATGGTACCTGGCGTTTTTGCATTGCTTATCGCCACTTAAACAAGATCACGTGAAAAGACATCTACCCACTACCGCGCATCGATGACGCCTTAGACAGCTTGCACGGAGCTAAATACTTTTCGCCCATCGATCTTCGATCCGGCAACTGGAAGATTTCAGTTGATGAAATGGACTGCAAGAAGACAGCCGTCATCACACCGGGTGGTTACTACCAGTTCAAAGTCATGCCCTTTGGCCTATGCAGTGCTCCTGTGACATTTGAACGTATGATGGACTCTCTTCTGCGAGGCTACAAATGGACCACCTGTCTTTGTTACCTTGACGACGTTATTGTTTTTTCTTGAACGTTTGGCAGCCACCTTACCCAACTCACTGCCATTCTTGCGGTCTTCCGAAAAGTCGGCCTCCAACTGAACTCCACGAAATGTCAATTCAGGCGCTGTCAGATTACTGTGTTGGGACACCTCACGGACGCATCCGGTGTACAACCAGATCCGGAAAAAGTTTGCACCGTTCGTAGTTTCCCTGAGCCATGTTCTGCTTCTGAGTGCATGGCTTCGTCTGCCTGTGTTCGTACTTTCGCCGTTTCGTCAAAAACTTCGCCGACGTTGCTCAGCCTATGACAGATGTTCTAAAGAAGAACACGCCATTCTCATGGGGCCCGGAGCAGGCTCATGTGTTCATCGCTCTCATCGGGTTTCTGACCACCCCTCCCATACTTGCCCACTTTGATCCATCTGCACCGACCAAAGTCCACACTGATGCAAGCGGCCATGGTATCGGCACGGTTCTCACCCAACAACAGAATGGTACCGAGTGCATGATAGCTTATGCCAGCCGCTTGCTGTCCCCTGCCGAGAGAAATTACTCCATCACCGAGCAGGAGTGCTCGGTTTTAGTTTGGGCTGTCGCCAAGTTCTGGCCATATTTGTAAGGCCGCACGTTTTCGGTCGTTACAGACCACCATGCTCTCTGCTGGCTGTCTTCCTTCCGGGACCCGACAGGACAGCTTGGTCGCTGGGCATTGCGGCTCCACAATCTTTCATTTATTGACAATTACAAGTCTGGACAGCTCCACAAGGACGCTGACTGCCTCTCTCATCACCTCATGGATTCTCCTGATCTTGCTGCGCATGATCCAGTTACCTGCGTGATGGCTTTTACTGACATGACCAATATGCACGCTGAACAACACGACGAATCCTTACAGTCCATCATCGCCAGAGTGCAATCTGGCAGCACCGACGGCACGTGCCGCATGTTCGTGCTGCACGACGGCATCCTCTACCACCGCAACATCAACCACGACGGCCCTAGTTGCTCTTTGTCCTTCCTCATCATCTACGATCTGTCGCTCTGGACGACTTCATCCGATTAAAGTTCCATCTGAACCTTTTTTTTGCATAGACCTTGACCTGCTTGGCCCTTTTCCAATGACGACTAGAGGGAATAAGTGGATCGCTGTCGCTACTGATTACACAACATGCTACGCGATCACAAAGGCGCTGCCAACTAGTTGCGCGAAACACGTCGTCGATTTTCTCCTCCATGACGTCATTCTCCACCAAGTGTACCTCGACAGTTACTTACAGACAGCTGCCACTCCTTCTTGTCTCGAGTTGTCGACGACTTATTCCGCTCTTGTGCCACTGAGCATAAGCTGTCCACTGCCTACCACCCAGAAACGAACGGTCCAATGGAATGTCTCAACTGAACACTCACAGAGAATGAATGAATGAATGTGTGTTGCTTAGTGGCGCAAGGGCCAGGTATGGCCAAAGAGCACCATGAACTCACAGAGAAGCTGTCGATGTACGTCTCCAGCGATCATTGTGACTGGGATGCCACGCTGGCCTACGTGACATTCGCGTATAACTCGTCCCAACATGACACCGCA
Organism: Dermacentor andersoni; assembly: GCF_023375885.2. Classification (NCBI taxonomy): domain Eukaryota; kingdom Metazoa; phylum Arthropoda; class Arachnida; order Ixodida; family Ixodidae; genus Dermacentor; species Dermacentor andersoni. The sequence continues at coordinate 377,663,969 of NC_092814.1, read as the reverse complement.
GGATATTCGCCCATTTTATCTTTTGTATGGTCGCGACCCCACATTGCCGTTTGACACCACTGTCCCTCCTGTGTGACGTGTAGCAACTGAGTACGCTCATGAAGTTATTGATCACACTCACATGGCACGTCAAGTCGCCCGATCTCGTTTATTAGCCTCGCAGCATAATACAAAAACAGCGTTATGACCGGTGCCATCGTGATGTTAAGTTCGTCTCAGGTGCTTGGGTGTTCCTTTGGTCAGCATGTCGTCAGGTTGGCCTCTCCGAGAAGCTTCTCTCTCACTACACAGGGCCTTATGAAGTCCTATGTCAAGTTAACAACGTCAATTACAAGATTTCGCCGTTACAGCTTGATCCATCCTCAAATCCAACGCCTGTTGACATCGTTCACATTTCAGGGTTGAAGCCATACTTTGCTCGCGATTCTTCGCCTACCATGTGCCGAGACAGCACTTCAGCACCTGGGGGTCCTGCTACGAAAGATAAAAGAAGAGGAAGGAAGAAGATCGCGAGATGCTGCCTGCTGCGTGTTGATGCTGGTCAACCATTTTTAACTACACTGACTCTGCTTGTGTGTATATTGTAAATGCAGTCTTTCTATACTCCCCACACCCCCGTAACAATATCATTTTTCTTTTTTATTGTTTTTATCAACTGGTAGCAAAAATGGCACTTTCTAGAATTTTTGTTTTACTGAATAAATTTTTTTGTTTGGCAAAGTGTGTTTGTGGAAAGAGCATTTCATTTCACACGATATGCTATGCTGCAATGTTTGCTGTAATATTATTTGTAGTGGTAAATAATTTTTTTCTAAGACTTATAAAAGAACTACCATTTTCTTGCGGTAACGAAAGAGTTATGGGGGGACGCGGATTTCACATCAGAAAAATGGCCAAAAAGTCGATTTTTTGGAAATCACATTTTCAGTTTCTATCACTCTTATTCTATATGATTCCGAAATATCATCACTGAAACCATGTAGAAGTACTCTAAAAAATTTGTTGTATCAGCTAAGGCGGCGTAAAATTTTGCGGAAATCTTGAAAGAACAGTGTTTCTCAAGCTACAATATCTCAAGAAGGATACAACCAAGCGCCACCATCTTCGTCTCGTCGGAAAGCGCATTTCTTCGTCTTCAAATATGCTGTCTCAGCTATAGCATCCATAGAGAAACAAGCACACAAAAAGCAAATGATTGAAGATCATGCCAGAGCCTGTAATTGACCGCGCCTGCCACGCGACTCTAGCACGGTTTGCCATTGGTCCGGCACTCGCGTATCTGCTCGGCTCTGCACCTCGTGAGCTCTGGATAGTCTCCACTCTTCGTAATCTTGACGGGCGCTACGAGGGCATCGCTGTAGCACGGCTCATCCCTCCGTTTGTGGACATCTCAGACCCGCGGTTAAACATTCTGAGCATCGGCGACACACGACTTCATGACCAGGCTTAGCACGCAGAATCCTTGGACACGTGACTAAGCCTTTAAGCAATCACTGTTTCAGAATTCACAATCAAGCATATCGCTGATGCAATCCTCGGACCCGCGGTTAAGCGTTCCGTGCATCTGCGCCTCCGACTACATGACTAAGCACATCGAACGACATGGTACCGTAGTGCAAAAAAAACTGGAAAATAAAGATTCTAAAGAACAAACAGAAGAGAAAGACAGCGCAGTCTTTCTTTCTCTTCTGTCTGTTCCTTAGAACCTTTCTTTTCGAGTCTTCTTGCACTACAATACCAAGTCATTCAGCAAACACCAACTTGCCCAAGAAAATGTTTTTAAGCACAGCGAGCATTGACTGCTCGAGCCTGAGGGTAGGCATTTCGAGCGTCGGCACCTTGGACCAGCGACCAAACACATCAAACGCCGACTCTATTATCATATTGTCACAATATCTGTAATGGTATATCTATCGTACAGCCCTTTCATAAAGAGAACCTCATCATGAGCTCTGTTCACTAGGCCCCTTGGGCTGGCACAGACACCTCGCTGCAGAAGTGAGGCCCCATACAAAAGTACAAGGTGGAAAGCACCTAGCATCTGCATATCTCAGTGGCTCTCTGATCCCAAGTTCCAGAGCCATTGTCAAGTGAAGATAACTCGGAAGGCTGCTGGGAGCCTTCATTCAGTAACATGGTCGATTTTAACCATAAGAAAAAAATGCCTCACTGACTGCACTGGTGACTGCTATCAATGAGGCAGGTACAACATTGGAACTATGTTCATACCCATGCAGAGTTCAGCACCTCACTTGGTTTGAAACCTAGGCACTATGCTCTTTGTAGAGCAGCAGCAAAGAATGGCATACATAAAGGGGGGGGGGGGGGTCGAAGGCACACCAGACCAGAGGCCACATGTCCAAGAAGCCCTACATCACAAAACACACCGAATACTACAAACTTGGTACCTTTTAAAGAACTGAAGAGAAGGCGAAACTTTGAGAGCCATTTCCTCAAAACTGTTATTTTTTCTTTCTGCCTTTCTGCTCAGTTTTAGGAGCTATTTCCTTGTTACTGCTTAGCCTATTTGACTTTTTTTTTTGTCACATTCCTTTGGCCACAGTGCAGGTCATGATTGTCTCAGTTGTTTATTATGACTTTTTATAAATTTATGATGTGGCTATTCGTTCACCCCGAAAGTGCACTTGATGCGAAGGTAACATAAAAAATGATGCTCCCAAAAACATTGTGTAGCAAAAAAAAAAAAAAAAGAGCAAGACTGTCACGACCTTAAGCACGCAGTTAGCTATTCGCGATGCATATGGACTATGTGTGGCGCACGAGCTGGTCCATGATGGCAGACACAGAGATTATCAGGCAAGACGTTCTTTCGAGGGATCGAGGATCGGACATTTGTGCGAAGGCGTGAGTAAGAGCAAAAGCGAGGGAAAAAATCTGCAGGCCTTTCTTCGCTCCTTGAATATATGACCCTGCCTAGGCACTACGGAGGAGGTTTCTTAGGGCGTGTTGTATGTGTTTGCCCCCAAGGCGTGCCAGCATTGCAGTGTGGGGTCTAGTTTGTTTACGCTCCGACGCTGGCTGCCCGTGCGGTGAGGCAGTGGGCACGAACTTCCCTTTCCGTGATCGCTGTGTCTGAAGGTACGTCGGACAGACTTTCTCGCGCCTGCGACGCTGGTGCCGAGTCAGTATGCCGGATTAAACCTTTCTTGCCCCTTACGGCGCTCTACCTTCAAATCAACATCACTGATTTTTCCAGGGAAGCAGTAGGGACCATAGTAGAGGCCCGGCCTGCACTCCTGGTGCAGTATTTCCACTCTTGGCAGGCTTTTCGTATGCTGCTGTCCGCGACTTTTCAGGCGCATTTTTGAGTGGTCCCCTTTAAGTAAAACAAACGCACAGCGCCTTAGCAAACACGGCTGAGCGCTATTGTGTCATATCATGCTGTGAGGATTATTGGCCTTGTGTCTTGCCCCCATTAGGTTAGGTTAGGTTTAGGTTACCTTAGGTTAGGTTAGGTTAGCCTAGGTTTAGGTTACCTTAGGTTAGGTTCCGTTAGCATAAAAGGCGTTAGGGTGGCGCGGCGTATTCTCACAGCGGTTATGCCATGAGGATTATTGTCTTTTCGGCTCGGCCACATTTGCTTAGGTTAACATTAGGTTATGTTAGGTTAGCTTAGCCCGACCTATTCTCATAGCGGTTGCAGGGGCATCGAGCGTCACCAGCGGCCTTTCAGCCCCTTGCATACAAACGCGGTTGCCAAGGCGCTCAGACTACGGTCCCTACTGCGGTCCCTCTACTACGGTCCCTACTGCTCCCATGGAAACATCTGCGATGTTAATTCCAAGGTACCATAACACGAGAGAAAGCTACGGCCCGGCACGACTGACTTAGCATGAGCACCGTAGTGGCGAGAAGGCTGTCCGACACAGCGGTCGCCAAATGGGGTGTCAGTACCCGCTGCTTCACCTATTTCACCGCGCCGGCAGCCAGTGTCCAAGTGTAAACAAACTTGACCCCACACTGCAATGCCGGCACACCTAGGGACAAATGCATACAACACGCACTAAGAAACCTCCTCTGTGGTGCCTAAGCAGAGTCATATATTCAAGGAGCAAAAGGCCCCAGATTTTCTCTCTCGTGCTCGCTCTTACTCGCACCTGCGCACAAATGTTGGGCGATCCCTCAAATGAATCTCATGATTATCAGAGGCTCTATTCTCGACACACATGGCAGTTGAACAGCCGCCATTATCTACCATGTTGACTCCCTGATTGGCTGTCAAGAGCTCATGTGTCTTAAAATTTGTGCCGGAAAATGGAAGTTTTGCAAAATGCAATTTTGCGTTTTCATCAAGATGACAGAAATATGATGTGTAGCTGCAAATTTTGTCAACTAATACATTTTTCTGGTCCTTAGCAGCTATATTGAGACATTAGTGCTTCAAAAAGAAAGTGAGCGGTAGTGTACAGAAGCCACTGCAATGCATCTGCAATTTCGCGAATACAGTAAAACCTTATTAAACTGTACCCTCTTAAACGGTAGTTTCGTTTTAAAAGTAGTAAAGTCAAATCCCCAACTCAGCTGCCATTGAACATAATGTGTTTTGTATCCGCATAAACCGTACCAGCTTATTGCGTACGCATCAATTAAAATGTAGCGTTTCCCCTTTTCGTCACGCAAACACGGCAGTGCATCTTCATCGGGTGGCCCAGCAGAACAAGTCTGAGAGATCGGAACAACGGCCTCCAAGTGCCCTGTGCATTTGTGTGTAAAGCCACATCAACATCAACATCATTTTGGCAGCTTGCCAGAGAGCGTAGCTGGTTCTTTATTCTATGCGTGTTATGGCGTCATGCAAGGGAGGACTCGCGTCATGCAGAAGCTCAGATAAAAAAGATGCCGGGTGCTCAGCACAGAAGAAAAATTAGACATTGTTCATGTTATCGCATGTGACACAAAGTTGGCACTGGCACGTGACAGGGATCTGCTGTTGACTGCGAAGAAGTTGCTTGGCAGCACTGCTGCGACCGCGAAGATGTGTTGGCTACGAGGCTCGACTTTTCTCCATCGTTGCCTCTGTTATTGCCGAAGCGTTGACAGGGTGTCTACCAAGTTGACATTTCCAAATTCCCTGAGTTTTCCAGGTTTTCCCTGAGCACCTTTGCGAAATTCCCAGAATGAGCCAGAACTTTGCTTTATGTCAAGACAGGCTGACACCATGTTGCTCGATGCTGTCAGTCTCTTGTAAGCATGTTGAAAAAAAAAATGACTTAATCCAGTTTGAATAGTAAATAGTAAGGAGTAATACCTATTTTATTTAAAAAGAAAACAGAAAGAAGGTGATAGTAAAATGCACAGCGGAAAAAATGGTAAAACCCATTCTAAATCAAGTCGAACATTTTCAAATGCGAATGAAAAGGAGATGCATAGATGCGTAGATATTTTTGAACATGAGCTATTTCTATCAACTGATAGCAAACTCATTGGTATGAGGCCTGAACTTTGTCACAACTAAGATTCTCTCTCAGCAGCTGGAAAGTGAACCTCAACTGTCTTGACATACTCTCAGCCCATACACAACATCTCAGTGTTGGATTTCACTGCTTTAAAGAGTTTATTTTGGTTTGAATGAGGGACACCTGTGCCTCGGCGGCAGCCAACGCTTTGTTTTTTGAGCACACGCTCCTTCAAAGAGGAGGCGGCACGCTTCCTTTCCCGTTAATTCCTCAGTGCATCGGTCCTTTCTGTTCTCATCCTCCTTCTGCCACACGTTCACCCCATGGATCATTTGAAGCATCCTCTTGGTCAGTTGTACAGTCAACGTCCGATTTGTTGAACTCCCTAGGGGCCGTAAAAACATTTGAAAAATTGGGCAGTCCGAAAAAAATTAATGCATGTCTTTAACTGCCCTTAAGGACTAAAATTGCCACAGGCACGTCCGAAAAGCTCTTAAGGCCTGCCAGTACACTTATTAGGCATATTGGCGCTCGTACTGTGACAGGAGACGGGGGTGCACGCGTGTATAATTAAGGGATACATACTGAACGACAATCTCATGGGCATCATTAAGGAGTGCGCAATAGAAGTCGGTGGTAACGCCGTTAGACAGGAAACCAGTAAGCTATCGCAGGAGACGAAAGATCTGATCAAGAAACGCCAATGTATGAAAGCCTCTAATCCTACAGCTAGAATAGAACTGGCAGAACTTTCGAAGTTAATCAACAAGCGTAAGACAGCGGACATCAGGAACTATAATATGGATAGAATTGAACAGGCTCTCAGGAACGGAGGAAGCCTAAAAACAGTGAAGAAGAAACTAGGAATAGGCAAGAATCAGATGTGTGCATTAAGAGACAAAGCCGGCAATATCGTTACTAATATGGATGAGATAGTTCAAGTGGCTGAGGAGTTCTATAGAGATTTATACAGTACCAGTGCCACCCACGACGATAGTGGAAGAGAAAATAGCCTAGAGGAATTCGAAATCCCACAGGTAACGCCAGAAGAAGTAAAGAAAGCCTTAGGAGCTATGCAAAGGGGGAAGGCAGCTGGGGAGGATCAGGTAACAGCAGATTTGTTGAAGGATGGTGGTCAGATTGTTCTAGAGAAACTGGTCACCCTGTATACGCAATGCCTCATAACCTCGAGCGTACCGGAATCTTCGAAGAACGCTAACATAATCCTAATCCATAAGAAAGGGGACGCCAAAGACTTGAAAAATTATAGACCGATCAGCTTACTGTCCGTTGCCTACAAAGTATTTACTAAGGTAATCGCAAATAGAATCAGGAACACCTTAGACTTCTGTCAACCAAAGGACCAGGCAGGATTTCGTAAAGGCTACTCAACAATAGACCATATTCACACTATCAATCAGGTGATAGAGAAATGTGCAGAATATAACTAACCCTCTTATATAGCTTTCATTGATTACGAGAGAGCATTTGATTCAGTCGAAACCTCAGCAGTCATGGAGGCATTACGGAATCAGGGTGTAGATGAGCCATATGTAAAAATACTGGAAGATATCTATAGCGGCTCCACAGCCACCGTAGTCCTCCACAAAGAAAGCAACAAAATCCCTATAAAGAAAGGCGTCAGACAGGGAGATACGATATCTCCAATGCTATTCACAGCATGTTTACAGGAGGTATTCAGAGGCCTGGAGTGGGAAGAATTGGGGATAAAAGTTGATGGAGAATACCTTAGCAACTTGCGATTCGCTGATGATACTGCCTTGCTTAGTAACTCAGGAGACCAATTGCAATGCATGCTCACTGACCTGGAGAGGCAAAGCAGAAGGGTGGGTCTGAAAATTAATCTGCAGAAAACTAAAGTATTGTTTAACAGTCTCGGAAGAGAACAGCAGTTTACGATAGGTAGCGAAGCACTGGAAGTGGTAAGGGAATACATCTACTTAGGGCAGGTAGTGACCACGGATCCGGATCATGAGACTGAAATAACCAGAAGAATAAGAATGGGTTGGGGTGCGTTTGGCAGGCATTCTCAAATCATGAACAGCAGGTTGCCACTATCCCTCAAAAGGAAAGTGTACAACAGCTGTGTGTTACCAGTACTCACATATGGGGCAGAAACCTGGAGGCTTACGAAAAGGGTTCTGCTGAAATTGAGGACGACGCAACGAGCTATGGAAAGAAGAATGATGGGTGTAACGTTAAGGGATAAGAAAAGAGCAGATTGGGTGAGGCAACAAACGCGGGTAAACGACATCTTAGTTGAAATCAAGAAAAAGAAATGGCCATGGGCCGGACATGTAATGAGGAGGGAAGATAACCGATGGTCACTAAGAGTTACGGACTGGATTCCAAGGGAAGGGAAGCGTAGCAGGGGGCGGCAGAAAGTTAGGTGGGCGGATGACATTAAGACGTTTGCAGGGACAACATGGCCACAATTAGTACATGACCGGGGTAGTTGGAGAAGTATGGGAGAGGCCTTTGCCCTGCAGTGGGCGTAACTAGGCTGATGATGACTGTGTCCCGCAACAAGTGCCCCTTCCCACGCTTGTTATCCTTCACCACGTGGCACTGCTGTAATAAGGCAAAGCTAACTTTCGAAGACTGGCATCACGCAACGCGCTGTGCTCCGCGAGCTTCGAAGCCAATCGCGAGGATTACAAAGGCGAAGTTGGTGCCATTGCCGACAGCGGCAAATTCTTTCAATGCAAAAGACAGCACGGCATGGCAAGAAGCTTAATAGAAAACGTAGAAGCAGCTAGGCCTAAGGTTGCCGCAGAGGTGGCCACAGCTGCCAGCAGATCTGCGTGCGAGAGTGCCGGTTCGAGGCGGCGAGACAATCAAAATGGCGGCGGTGGTGGCTTTGATTAATGCCATTTCAGACCTGAAGTCAGGGCAATATACTCTGGCTATATGAAGTACATGGTGGTGCCACAAAGCTGTATGAATTATCGGGCATGTCCGAAAAATCGGGCGTCTAGAAAATCGATCGTTAACTACTCTGGCAATAGCTCCTGCCGATGACACGACGTCAACGACGATTCATTGCGATTCCTGTAACTGGAGCCAGCATTAACACCACTTTCATTCCCTTTCAATAAAGTTACAGCTAATTTTCCCTGATAAAAGCAAAAATTCCCTGAGTTTTCCCTGAGTATTTCAAGACTATTCAAATTCCCTGACAATTCCGGGTTTTCCCAGTTGCAGGTCGACTAGCGACAGTGCACAGGTGATTCAGGCCCGACAGTGGCAGAAGCTGCAAGTTAGCCTCATGAATGCAATTGTCGTGACGAGAACAGCACCTCGCAATGAAAAAGGATCTGGAGCGCTACCGAGCATGTGCACGGAGAATACGTAACGCCAACGAGGAATGAGCCATGCGAGTGTTTGCCGAGAAGAGGGGGCTGGCTGAAAAGCTGACTCGCAGCTTCAGTAAGTTTGAGGCCGCTGTGGTCGCTGCTAGGCTGCGGTGGCATCAAACGAAAATAACACTTTTGTCGCGCAAAGTGAATAAATACTGCATGTTTTTTCCCCCTTTCATCGCACTCGCTCTGAGTTCCGTTTTTGACAGGTAAGTGGGATCTCATGTTATTTTGGTTAAACAGTACTACAGTTTAGTACGTACTTTTTCCAAGCTCCAGCCAACTACAATTTAACAAGGTTTCACTGTATGTGGTGGTGATCCAAGATAGGCACCATGTCAGCTTGCTGACTGCTTGAAGGAATATGCCGTGGGGGAGCGTCACAGGAAGGGCCATTTCGTAAATGTTAATTTGATGTTGTGTGACGTAGCGCTGAGCCGCCATTGCAGAAATTTTCTACCATAATTTGTGGTGCAACGAACCACGCGAATTATGCCAATTAGCAGCCATATGCAATGGAAGCCAAGAGGAATGCGTATCACCATATTTTCCCTTTCGTTTGGCGCCATGAAAATCAGTTCATAATGTGTGCCCATAGTATTTGCATCGCTCTGGGGTGGTGTTGGCATTTGTGGTTTGGGCATACATTTTTTAAACGAACACACTTACTGTATTTACTCGATTCTAACGCGCCCTCGAATGTAATGCACGCCCGTTTTCCGCGAGCACAAAATTAAGAAAAAATGAAAACCTTGATTGTAACGCGCACGCGTTTTCCTTGACCGAAAAAAAAAAAAAAGAAGATTACAATACCGCGCACCTCGTGCTTTCATATAGAAATTCTATTTTCTCTCATTTGGAAAAAACTATTTATTCCGAATAGTTGTAGGCACTACAAGCAAAAACTTTCCGCGGTTTAGCTTGAAGTGTCTCTTGTATAGGCCATTTCTTCTGAGGCAAAACACTGACAGGCCTCTGGAAAAAATATGGGGTACTTGGATGTTGAATCCTTTGAGATGTTTATTAGGTGTTAGTAATTCTTCGTCGCTGCGTTGACATTCCGCGATTTGAGTTATTTCGGCAATGCTTAGGCCCAGAAAGTCGTCTTCCTCTGTTAGTCCTGTGTCTACTGGTGCGCGTGACAAGCAGTCGGCATCGGTGTGCTTTCTTCCAAATCTGTATACCACCGTAATGTCATACTCTTGCAATCGGAGGCTCCAACTTGCTAATCTTCCAGATGGGTCCTTGAGGTTCGCCAGCCAGCAAAGCGAATGGTGATCGCTGACTGCTTTGATGGTCTGCCATATAAATACGGACAAAATTTACTTATGGCCCAGTCATGGCGAGACATTCTTTTTCGGTTGCTGAATGCCTCTGTTTTCAATAAGGTCCGGCTAGCAGAGGCTATAACCTTTTCTTCGCCATTTTGCCACTGGACCAGGATGGCACCGAGACCGAAATTACTGCCATCCCTGTGTATTTCTGTGTCAGCTGTCTCGTCAAAATGAGTAAGGATTGGAGGCACTTGCAGGCATTTTCTTAACTCATAAAACGAGCTCTGTTGCTCGCGTTGCCACACGAATGGTACATCTTGTCTTGTTAGAATTTTGTTTAGTTTTGTTAGAGGCTCTGCAATTTTCGAAAAAATTTGAACAAAAATGTGCAGGTGCGTCTCGGAAACGGCGCCGCATCTTTGTATGTGTTCGTGCGGCTTCGCATATGTGATCGACACTACTTCGTGTGCTTTCGCGAGAGCCATAGAGTTTCATACAACAATTACTAGAGGGAACTCTGGCGCTAGTGTCTACGGGAGCTGTAATGAGAGCGGTTGTCCCAGCATGGGAATTATGGTAAGTACATGGATTTGCCTAAACTTCGTCCTCTTGGCTTCAAACGGCTTTGTGACTTTGTAAACTCTTCATTTTACTAATGATCTGCGTAATAAATAATTAAATAAACATCATTAAAATTGTCCGACAGCAGGAATCGAACACAGGAACTCTAGCACAGAAGCCTGAAAGTGAAACCATTAAGCCACGGACACTTGTGTCAACAAGCAAACAAAATGCCCTTATGAATTTATCACGGGCATGCCAGTGCCTTGAGACGCTTGGCGCGTTTCGATTTGGCCACCTGGGCAAGCTCAATCGTTGTAATTAACAGCAATTGTGCATGTTCGCAGCGTCTTATGGACTTCGAACAGTATAGATTGCACTGAAATTTACAACAATAAGATTTATATAGCTTAATATACAAAGCCCCAAGAACGAAGATCAGACAAATCCATGTATTTCCCATCATTCCCATGGTGGTACAACGACTGCAACGCCAGAGTTCCCTCTAGTAATTATTGTATGAAACTCTATGGCGAGAGCCAAGTGCTGTGAAGAAACATGGCTTGCTTCTTCGATCTTCATGGAAATCTCCGGCAAGAGAGATCACAGATCACCAATGCAGTGATGCTCTTGTCAGACTGTAACAGAGACGACGTCACTCTTGTGCAAATCCAAGCATATCTGATTACCTTCAAGCGTAGTAGCGTAGCGCGTTATTAGAGATTGCTTAAGCCACTCTAAGCCTAATAAATTTTAGTTTTTTGGCAGAACGAGTTTTTCAAGCTGTTAGATTTTTTCCGGACTATTTTTCGGTACCCTCGAGGTCCAGAAAATATGTCGGCGACTGTACTCCAGAAAATCAAACTTTGGGGCCTAAATTCATCTGAAAAATCAGTCACAAAAATGCATTAGCTCAATGGGAACCCTGCATTGCATTCATTAAATCCGGAATATCCATCAAGTCTAACGAACCACATATACAGGCAACATCATTTTGCAGAAATCATCACAAATGTGCAGGGTGGGTTTCTCGATGCACACTGCAGAAATTGTAGGAATTCCGTTGTCAGCGCAAGTGACGATGAACGTACCACGTTTGTTCCAGTATTTTAAGACTGTTCCATTGTTGGCAGTGGCAGGGGTCAGTTAACTTGTGAAATTATCGAAGCTGAAGTGACTGACAGACTAGGGGACAACTGGGTTTCAAAACCTTCAATTGTGTTATCTTTTAAAGAATTATCCTATCTGCATAAAGATAGGTGAGCCTTGCAAACTGCGCATTTGTGATGATTTTTGCAAAATTATGTTGCCTATATATGTGGTTCTTTGACTCAAACACTGTTGCAAGTCAGTACCTGTGTGTACCATGTCCTTCTGTGTCCTTGTCTTTTTGTGCGCTATAAACTTCAACACACTGAAGATTGTGTTCCAGAGAGTGATGATGGTGGACAGTAAGTTTACATTTTGTATTTACCTATACAGTCGGACCTCAATAAAACGAAAGTTTAGTTGCACCAAAAAGCTTCATTAAATCACAAACTTCTCTAATTTGAGATTTGAAAGTTTCAGCAGTAAAAATTATTTCCCAACTTCCCAGGACATTCCTGGTGGATAGTATCTAGTCAGTAAGCCTTTACAAATAAATCGCAAGAAGGTCTAGCCATAATAGCATGGTTATGGTGCAGATCTCAGTGCAGACCACGCCGAGAGCAATGCATAGGCATGGCTCATAGCATCCAGATTTCCCGAGTGTTGCATCATCCACGCCGTAAATCTTGAATGTCATGGCTGACCGTGCTCAGTGCTCGCAGGGATCATTGATGACACCCACAAATTAAAAACGAAAATGTAAAAAGATATGGACATTCGTATTGGTAAAAAATATATGTTACAGTTTTGCCAGAAAGGCGGAGCATTGATGGCGATAGCAGAGAGATTACGCTGAGTAGGGTTCATAGTTTTATCGGTGTCACGCGCGCTCAGTCAAACATGAACAGCTCTCACTCAATGACCACTGACACTCGCTGTCACAACGTGAGTTTGCACCATGTCTAGAAAACTTGAGATTTCGTCACCGCCAACACTAGACGTGCGGGAACACAATGTGCGTCAAGGCAGCGAACATCTTGGCTCGGCCTTTGAACTTGCCAAAGACTACCCACAATATACAGCGTGTGGCCTGCATATGGACAGCCTGCGCAGCCACAGCAAGGACCGAGGAGGAGACACGCATGCTAAGGGAAGAGGGCAGATGTGCGTATCCTGCCCCCCACCTCCCTATCACATGCTTGATTGATTGCGTTACGTGTTCACCCTCTCCCAACCCCCTTGCGCTAAAGGAATAGTCTTCCTCAAAGCACTCTGAGCTGCTGCGTGCTCCGTGACTGTCGCAAGTTGTTTACCAATACGACTGGCGCAGCAGTGTGTCCTGCATAATGCATCCCGGTGCATGTGCTTCAACAAATTTTTGCCGCTCAAACTTTTCACGTGGAAGGATGCGCTTGCAAATAGCTTTTGCCTTGGCTGCCGTATTTGTAGTTTTTTGCTAGATTTACCAGACATACAGGTTCTAAGTACATGCTTGAAATGGCCAAAAACTTGGTTAAATTGAAGCCATCAGATAAAATTACTCTGTTAAATCATTAAGAAAAGAATACATGGTTTTCATGGAACTAAGATCGGGAAACAAAAATGGTTCATTATATTGCAAATTTCACGAAACCAAGGTTTATGATGTCAAAGTTTGACTATGAAGGTAAACTCCTCAAGCTTTGGCTATTTCCAATTCGCAAGAAACATGCTGCATTTTTTGTGTTATAAAATTCCATGTACATGAGACTTGAAAGCACATTGTTTTCTAGTATGAATCCATGGAAATTGGGCATTCATAAGATTCAGTGTCATTTTAGAATTAGGTAAATAGAGTGAAGCCTTGATAATTCGAAGGCCGACGGAAACGAAAATTCTTTCAATGAAGTGGATTTTCAAATTAACCAAAATGAAGAAGAAAAAAAAACAAACAAACAAGAACTTGCCACAAAAAGAAATCACCTTTATTTTCCATGTCTGAGAAAGATTACTTGAAGTAATCACTGATGCATCCTGCATCATCATCTTGGCATAGTAGTTCACCACCCTGTTACGTTTCGCCTACGGCGCGCGGTATAGCCGGCGCGGATGCAACGGACGCCGGGGCTTCGTTCCAAGCAGCGGTCATTTTGGCCCGTTCAGCGCCGCCGATACGCCTCCCCGCCAAGCGCGTCCAGGCGTGTTTCAGTGCCACGTGTCTTCGTGTGTGCGTGTGTGTGTGTGTGCCACGCTTGTCAAAGCACAGCAGCCGGGGAGAGGAGCTCCCCAAGTGTGAAGCGAGGAGGTCTGACAGGCGCCGGCCAGGCGATGCGTCACTACACTCGTCTCAACTTGTCTCTCACCTTGTCCGAGCTCCGCCGTCACGTGGTCTCATCCCGTGACCTTCCTTCTTGCCCGCGACGCCGAGAGTATAAGAGCAGCTGCCCCCGGACGCCGGGAGAGAGGCTCCGATTTCTTCTGTCGAGTTACGTGCTCTCCCGTCTCTCACTTCGGTCGACCTGACCGCCCGCTCTTTTGCGATGTTAGAATAAACCAGTTGTTCTGTTACCAGTCGACTCATGCTTTGCCGGGACCTTCGGATGCTTCCAGTGCCCCAGGCCGCCAGGCCAACGCTACCCTTGGGGCTTACGACCCATTTGCAACAACGGGCGTCAGCACTGAGGTTCCAAAAACTCGTGCCAGCGGTGCGATTACAACAACTCGTGCCAGCGGTGCGATTTCTAACAGCTGGTGGCAGCGGTGGGATCGCGACAACGGAGGCCAGCAGCGAAGTTATGCGGTTGACTGTATGCTGAGCAGCACAACGACCATCCGGGAGCAGTGCAACGAGCCCTGTGTGATGACTGGTTGCCTGCAGCGGAACGACTGCGCTGAATTCTTGGCTGCGAGGTTTGGTGAGTGCGGGACTTTCTTCTGAGTTTTGCCAGGCTTTTGTTAGTGTCAGAAACAGAGCTGGTAATTGTGGTTGTCGTTGCTGCCGGGCTAGTTTGCGGCAAGACAATAGTAGGCAGTAGAGAAAGCAGCATTCAGAGCAGCCATGGATTTGAAGTCGTTGCGCAAACCGAAATTGCTGGAGCTTGCAAGAGAGTTGGGTCTGGATGTCTCAGACAAACTCAGAAAACCAGAACTGCTAAGGGCTATTCTTGAGTTAGAAGCTGAGGATGACGAGCTGTCGGAATGCCTTGAGACCATTGAGGAGAGGGAGACGGCAAAACGACAGGAGCGCGAACTTAAAGAACAGAAAGAGAAAGATGAGCGCGAACGAAAAGAACAGAAAGAAAAGGAAGAGCGTGAACGTAAAGAACAGATAGAGCGAGAGCAACAAGAAAAAGAGCGCGACCGTCAACACGCTTTGGAAATGAAGCGTCTCGAGGTAGAGATGGAACGCGCTCGTAATGGAAGTCAGGCACACGGTGCAGGAGAACGAGTATTGTTCAAAATGACTGACCTGATGCGCCCGTTTAAGCTTGGAGAGGACATTGGTTTGTTCCTGGTTAACTTTGAGCGAACGTGCGAGAAGCAGGGGTTCTCTCGGGAAACGTGGCCACAGCGCTTGCTCACTTTGTTACCCGGCGAGGCGGCCGACGTAGTCGCTCGCTTGAAGAGAGAGGAGGCAGAGGATTTCGACAAAGTGAAATCGAGTCTGCTAAAAAAGTACAGGCTGTCAGCGGAGGCGTTCCGTCGGAAGTTTCGGGAAAATGAGAAAGGCAAAAGTGAGTCATATACAGAGTTTGCCTACAGGCTAATGTCAAACATGCAGGAGTGGCTCAAAGAAGAGAAAGCGTTTGGTGACCACGAGAAAGTTCTGCAGTGTTTCGGGCTAGAACAGTTTTATAGTCGGTTACCTGAGAACGTGCGGTACTGGGTCTTGGATAGGCCAGACGTTAGTACGGTGGCTAGAGCCGCTGAGCTAGCCGAAGAGTTTGTGACGCGTCGGGCTCGTGGAGCTAAGGACGGTCAAAAGGGTGAATTTGGCTCCAAGTTTGAGAGGCCGAAGTTCACGCCCATGAGAGTAAAGGGGGACACACGTAGTGCGGATGCGAGTGAAAGCAGTCCGACCGAACGTAAGGAGACAGCGGCAGCCGAAGCCGAACGCAGAAAACGGTTCGAGATGAGGCAAGCGCGCGTTTGTTATACGTGCCAGAAGCCGGGTCACTTTTCGGCGCAGTGTCCAGAAACAAAAACAAAAGTCGTGTTTTTGTCTTTATGCAGCACTGACAAGAACATGAAGCTTCTCGAGCCTTACATGCGAGACCTCCTCGTAAACGGGAAAGAGTGCCGAGTGCTTCGCGATTCCGCAGCTACGATGGATGTAGTTCACCCCTCTTACGTAGAACCCGATATGTTCACGGGCGAGTGCGCATGGATCAAGCAAGCCGTGGAAGCTCATAGCGTGTGTCTGCCCGTAGCAAAAGTGCTTATTGAAGGACCTTTCGGAGCGCTTGAGACGGAGGCCGCAGTGTCATCTATGCTGCCCCCCCAGTACCCGTACCTATTTTCGAACAGGTCCGATAACCTCCTGCGCGAGAAGGGGCTTTTGTTTGGTGAGGCTAGCGTTCAGGCCTTAACCAGATCGAAGGTTCGGGAGCTCGCTGCAAAGGCGGTAGTTGCGGGACCGACGTTATCGAACGATGAGAAAGGGTCAGAGGCGCAGCAAGCTGATATTCAGAGCACGCCCGAACTGAATAAAATTGAGCCTGTAGCGTTAAAGGCACCAGATACTGGAGAGGAAATTCCCGATGCGGGAAAGTTAGAAGAGCTATCTGCAGATTTGCTCATCGCGCCTACATCAGATGGACTTAACAGGTTGCTAAAAGTCAGCCGGTCGGCTTTGATAGCCGAGCAAAAGAAGGATGGCAGCCTAGAAAACATACGCTGCATTGTCAAGGAAGGTATCGCCAAGAAAAATGCTCGCTTTGTGGAAAGAGGTGGGGTCCTGTACCGGAAGTATCTAGACCGCAGAGGAGTGGAGTTCGATCAGCTGATCGTGCCTCAGTGCTACCGTCAGGATCTGTTGCGCTTGTCGCATGGGGGTTCGTGGTCCGGACACCTAGGAGTTAAGAAAACTAAGGACCGTCTCTTGCAAGAGTACTATTGGCCAGGGTGTTTTCGGGACGCAGACCACTTTGTGAAGACATGCGACACCTGTCAGCGGGTGGGCAAACCAGGGGACAAATCGAGGGCGCCGTTGAAGTTGGTACCTATCATTACGGAGCCTTTCAGACGGCTCGTTATTGATACAGTGGGACCTCTGCCGGTAACAGCCACGGGGTACAGACACATTTTGACTGTGATCTGCCCAGCGACAAAGTTCCCTGAAGCAGTGCCGCTTAAAGAACTAAGCTCAGTTGAGATAGTCAATGCACTACTGTCCATATTTGCGCGAGTTGGTTTTCCTGCGGAAATCCAATCAGATCAGGGCGCAGTGTTTACTAGCGCTTTGACGACAGCCTTTCTCGAAAGGTGCGGGGTAAAGCTGTTACACAGCTCAGTGTACCACCCACAGTCGAATTCCGTTGAGAAGCTCCACTCCGTCATGAAGCGCGTGTTGAGAGCATTGTGGTTTGAACAACAAACTGACTGGGAGCTCTGTCTGCCTGGGGTGACTTTGGCATTAAAGACAGCGCCGCATGCGGCTACGGGGTTTTCGCTAGCTGAGCTAGTGTACGGTCGCTCGCTGCGATCTCCGCTTCGCATGCTTCGAGACGGATCACTGCCCTCTCCAATGGCTGCAGACTATATTTTCCACAAATGGCCACCTCCTGCGCTGGAGCCTAGCTTTGCTACAACATTCCTTTGAGTTGCGTTACAAAAAGGGGAGTCTCAACGGTAACGCCGATGGCTTAAGTCGAAGCCCCTAACGTGGGAATCAGCCTCAAAATTGTTTGTTACTGATGTTTTTCTTCCTGAGGCAGGATTTTTAACATATTGCTTTTGTGGAGTGTTTTAAAGTGATGACGTGCTTTCTAGTGCAATTTTTCAATTTGTGGATGTGTTCTGAGTGCTGCAAAACTACTGTAAGGAACTAGGCAGTGGTATAAAAGGGGAAAGAGCCTGGCAGGACTTGGTGAGGGTTGTTTCGTGCTTGCTGACTGAGCGGTTGAGTTTCGGCGTAGTTCTAACGCTTGCCGGGAACGAGAACAAAAATGTCAACTCTCCCTAAGTCACTTTGCAGTGTCCTGTATGAACCTGAACGAGAGAACGAGGCCTTCTCTGTGCGCTGCGCTCAAGAAACGCCGAAGGACGACCGTCTTCGGTTATGAGCATCATCAAGCGACATCCCTCCGGACAGCGGATGCAGTCCCCTGACCATCGGGATCTCCTTCCCCCGGCGGGGCGGTCTGTTACGTTTCGCCTACGGCGTGCGGTATAGCCGGCGCGGATGCAACGGACGCCGGGGCTTCGTTCCAAGCAGCGGTCATTTTGGCCCGTTCAGCGCCGCCGATACGCCTCCCCGCCAAGCGCGTCCAGGCGTGTTTCAGTGCCACGTGTCTTCGTGTGTGCGTGTGTGTGTGTGTGCCACGCTTGTCAAAGCGCAGCAGCCGGGGAGAGGAGCTCCCCAAGTGTGAAGCGAGGAGGTCTGACAGGCGCCGGCCAGGCGATGCGTCACTACACTCGTCTCAACTTGTCTCTCACCTCGTCCGAGCTCCGCCGTCACGTGGTCTCATCCCGTGACCTTCCTTCTTGCCCGCGACGCCGAGAGTATAAGAGCAGCTGCCCCCGGACGCCGGGAGAGAGGCTCCGATTTCTTCTGTCGAGTTACGTGCTCTCCCGTCTCTCACTTCGGTCGACCTGACCGCCCGCTCTTTTGCGATGTTAGAATAAACCAGTTGTTCTGTTACCAGTCGACTCATGCTTTGCCGGGACCTTCGGATGCTTCCAGTGCCCCAGGCCGCCAGGCCAACGCTACCCTTGGGGCTTACGACCCATTTGCAACAACGGGCGTCAGCACTGAGGTTCCAACAACTCGTGCCAGCGGTGCGATTACAACAACTCGTGCCAGCGGTGCGATTTCTAACAACCCCAAGTGTCATGTTCTCCAGATGGCTCACAACATGTAGCATATCAAAATCCCCAACACTGCACTCATAAAACCTGCGGACGATGTTCCTGGAATCGATAACAGCCGCTAAAGCAGGTGCGGTGTGCAAGTGGGTTCGTTATCATCGCTATCATTGCCGAGTGGCACGGTGATTTCATCTTACACATCAGCATACACTGTTTGAACATCTGCTTCTATGTTCAAATACAGTAGGCAACGGATTTTTCAGGCTAAAAAAATTCGGACTTGATGGATATTCTGGATTTCATAAACGTGCCGTCAGGGTTCCCACAGAGCTAATGCATTTTCTCGACAGCTTTTTCGGACGAATTTAGGCCCCAAAATTCTATGTGCTCCTTGTGGCCCCTTGGCTCCTTGTGCGTGGCTTGGAACGAGCCACACACAAGGAGCCAAGCCCCACGAGCAGAGTGTACTGGAATGGGGGAGTGGGTCCAACGGAGGCAACGGCAAGCAGCAAGAGCGAAGCAAAAAAGGCTGAAATTCGCAGCGGCGCTGTCGTCACTTGCTCCTGAAGTTCAGTCCAATCTGGTGCCTCGGAGGCCCAACAGAACCGTGCGCACCGGCGGAGGTTACGGCAGCGCCGAGCTGTCATCTGCTCGACAAGCCATCATCCGCTCGACACACCGTCGTGCTTGAGTTTTTTTCATCATTTTCTCTCAAATTTTTTTTTACCTATTACTTCTAAAAAAAAAAAAAAAGGAACACAATAAAATTACAGCTTTGCCATGAACGGAGGTTTGTCGCTTCGGTCAAACGATGACGTCTGGGCGATGTATACGCGCGCAGACGGCCCCCGCATATGTCTAGAGTTTGGTAACTCAGCAACTCGGCAGAGTGTTCGAAGGATGAGAGGATGAACACGCCTAGTACACCTCAGTGAAATAACTACTGTTGTGTAGTGGGTTGCAAAACCGTATACAGTAGTTAAAAGGTCGGACTAAGCTCTCGCTAGGCACCACGTGCGGGAGCACAATCTTCACTGCACGATCGGCCCTTTAGAAGCCACCGACTCCATTTGTGGGTTACACTTTGAGGCAAAGTATATACTGAGGCATTATGTACATATTGAAGGCCAGGAAGTATCTACGCAACATGGAAAGCCTGCGCTTCAGTCTGATGTGGCACTGACAGTCTTGCTGTACCTTCCTAGAGTACCTCAACGAGCAGCCCACATGCGAAAGACACAAGCAACAGATGAAGGCCGGTCATCAAAGAGAATGCCCTGACTATCAGTTGAACCGTCGCCGACACTGGAGGCACGTGACAGTGGAAACCTGCACGAGCTCGAAGACATAGACAACCTATAACATGCTTCCTAATTCAAGCAAGTATAAACAATGTGTTTTCCTTTATTAACCCAGGGGACCTGGAAAACCAGCTACGTCTCAGGTGTATGACGCATAAAAATGGGGAAAAAGACAGCTATTTCGAAAATATTGCAAAACACACAATTACCCTCCAAAAAAAATTTGCTGCATGTAACAAATAATGTGGACTACATTATACCTAAATGTCTAATTGTTGCCGTTATTAGGGCATCGGGGAAATTTTGTTAGCATCCAATATATTCCCTTGAGAAAGTGCGCACCATCCTCCAGTCTTGGAGGCCATGCCCACTCTTGCTTAGCTGACAAAACACTCCAGGGGATGGCGTTTTTTTCTTTCTTTTTTTGATCAGCACTATCATCATAATCACTAAATGCAGGTGCTTTTTTTTGTTTTTCCAACGTTTCGGTTGCTATTTTGTATGTGGTGTGCCCACAGAGCAAGTGTGCCTTGGAGATGTGCGTGTTTGTGCAGCTTAATTCGCATTTGTGTGATCAGTGCCACCTCTCCTGTGCCTTTGCGAGAGCCAAGTGGTGTGAAGAAACATGGCTCGTTTCTTCTATATCCATGGCGAACTCCGTTGCCCGAGATCGCCAATGTGGTGATGCTCTTGTAGACAGTATAGGGAGACGTCACCCTTGCGCAAATACAAGCAGGTCTGA
This sequence comes from Dermacentor andersoni, assembly GCF_023375885.2. Taxonomy (NCBI): domain Eukaryota; kingdom Metazoa; phylum Arthropoda; class Arachnida; order Ixodida; family Ixodidae; genus Dermacentor; species Dermacentor andersoni. The sequence continues at coordinate 377,643,197 of NC_092814.1, read as the reverse complement.
TCGCCTCCATGTGTAGTATGAGGGAGGGCATTATTAGATTTTTTTAAGCTGCTCTAAGCCTAATATATTTTATTCCTTTGGTTGAACGAGTTTTTCGGACTCTTCTGATTTTCGGTTCCTGTGAGGTCCGGAAAATCGGTCAGTGACTCTATTCTGCAAAGTGCACGCAGCCAAGATGTCGCACGCGGTAGACAGCTGGGTGCACACCACTAACTACCAGTGAGGATAACAAAGGACAACACAGGCGCACAGGCAACGATGCATGGAGGAATGACAAGAATGCAATGCAGCCCCACACGTGGAAAACACAGTGTCAATGGTGATGCTGTCTACTGGTTTGCCGGGGTTATTCGTTTGCCGGGATTTGACCGGGTTAGACGCACTGTGGCAGGTCAATTGGTTTGCCGAAAGCCTCCCGTCGCCGGGAGGCTGACGCTGTCGCATGTTAAAGCCATCCGGAAACTACAAATTATCCGGATAGAGCAGTGTGGGCTGTTCAAATTATCCATCAGAATTTGCACTGAAAATGATGGGACCGCTCAAATTGTTTGAATTAACCGAGTTGAATTATCGAAGTTTTACTGTATGGTCAAATGAAGCAACGGTGAGTTTGGTGATTTTTTTTCTGCCTTTTGTTTTATTTCAACCTACTCAATGATCTGATCAATGCTATCAGTCCCGCCAAGGTTTAATCAACAAAAGTCAACTGTACGACGTAGCTTTGAAATTGGCATTTTGATGTTCAAGGGTATTCGAGGGTCTTGAACACTGCTGAGAATGTTGTGTGAGCTCACCTGATGTCCAAGCAGGCCAGACAAGGCACCTGAAGGTAGTTGTAGCGTATCAGCTGCAGTACGATGGGCACGTGATCGTCAGGTGAGCCCACCATGCCTGTGCACTTGAAGAAGAAGCGCGCAGCCCGCACCTCGTGACAGATCTGGCACTGCCCCGACAGCCTGCCCGGTTCGAGTACATCTTGCCAGCAGGATGGGTCCTGCGCATAATGCAGCCGCATTCAATGTCACGCATGTTTCCACTTGATACTCCAGTTGTGGGACCATCTGCTCACTCAGCCAATGTCAGCTGACTTGTGCCTTTCTCACCTTATCCCACAGCCTCTGTTGCATTTGGCATTTCACCAGCCATTTATAGCATTTATCATGAGGATCCCCCTGAGGATCCCACTTCACAAAAGTAGCAGCGTCTGTCTCAGGGCAGCTTAGGAGATGGTGAATGCACTGAACACACACATCATCTCTAATTGAAAACGCCTATTTCCGACCTGCCCGAGGAAAATTTTCAAGCAATAACTCGAGCTTACAATGTCCCGTTATATTTACTCAACTATAATGTGTGCCTTTTTCTTAAACATACAATTGGGCCGAAAATTGCCTGCGCGGTGCAATCGGACACAACACCGAAATCGCCTTTGTAACGTTTATGTGCTTTCCAGCATAACACAAGTGTCTTGCGGCAAAGCTGCCTTTAAAAAACTGTGTGACGAAGCTGACTTTAGGAAATCAATTGCCACTGTGCAACAATTTTTCTTGCTAAGAAATCGGGTGCAAGTTAGATTTCTACTTTGTTTAGGAGCTTTAATGTCATTTCTATGTTAGCTTTCTACTTTGGACATATAGGACGTGGGCTCACGTTTGATTTGGGGGAATGTTAGAATTGGGCAAATACTGCTAAATGAATCAGCGCAGTGCACTGGCTTCTTTTTCTGCATCTTGTTTAATTCAACTCGCCAGATAATTCGATAAATTTCGTCGGTCCCATCCGGGTCGAATTAACCGAAGTCGGCTATAACGGATACACTCTACGCCACCAGATGGCTCTAGCAGCATTGCTACTACTGTGTTACTGTTATGAAAACAGTGTACAGACAGTGTCAATACAGGGTCAGGAAATACCTCGTGTAAAAGAATATAAATACCTTGGTACTACATGGATAAACGAAGGCAATAGATATATGGAAACACAAGAAAAACAATAACAGTAAAGGGGAACAGACATCCAGCCATAATGAAGCACAGAGCGCTATGCGGATACAATAGGTGCGGGGTGCTCCAGGGTATGTGGAAAGGTGTAATGGTTCCAGGACTTACTTTTGGAAATGCGGTTGTTCACTTGAAATCAGGGGTACAATCAGGACTCTATGGATTCGGTGGGACACCTCGCATTGAGCGCTCACGGGGAGACTACAAATGAAGCTGTACAGGATGATACAGGACAAGTTTCGAAGTGAGGGAAGCTTAGAACAAAATTGATTATGAAGAACGACTGAGGAATATGGAAGAAAGTAAATGGGCTGGGAGAGTGTTCAGATATTTGAAAAATGAAAAAATTGCTTCACAGTGGAGGAAAAGAACTAGGGCACTTACCAGCAAGTATGCAACCGGTACGGTGAGCAACATGGCAACATAGAACGTCAAGTGGAAAGTCAGAGAGGCTGAGGTAATCTTATGGTGCCAGCAATGGAAAAGAAACCTGCTATGATTAACTATTCAAGAGGAAAAAAATGAAATCAAGAAAGCATGTTTTATTAGAATGTGAAGATATCTGCCCAGCGGTCGAGCTAGGCACCTCTGGCCTCCTGGAAGCCCTTATGTTCAGTGAGAGCAAAGGTAAGTAAGCATGTCTGCAATAGAGATTAGTAAGAGGCAATTGGAAGATTGGTGGAAGTAGGGAAATTACAAACAATGAAGGCATACAAAAACAAAGTGCCCAATAGGGGTTCAGAAAGTTGGGTGATGGGAATTCTTCGCGAGTCTTTTTCCCCCTTCCTTTTTTTTTTTTTCGCTGTTTCGTTAATGTGCAGGACATTAGGTAACATAATTAACAAGAGCTTGGTGACGCAACCCACCACCCCGTTCCAAAGGGGATGCTCGTAGCATCCATCTACCCATCCATCCTGCTGGTCACATCTCCAGTAACCTAGTCTTAAGCAAAGGCGAAAATGTTTCGAGGCCCAGCTAGAACTCCCCATTCTTTCAGGATACTTCAGCTTCATCTATTTAGTGGGAGATGGTTGGCTACATGCCGACAAAATCAAGACCAAGTGGACACAGTGGGAACACAATGATCATTGTCCCAGTGAGATGAGGGAATAGGTCAGTGGCCCTACATATTGGGAGTAGTGCCAGTTCAGCTTGTTGAATGGGCTGGCATTCAGCTCCAATCTGTGCTGTTATTAGCTGGCTTTCTGTTGCTATCAGGTTGGGCCACTTGCAGTGGTTGTACCATGTCTTTTCAACATGCCCTTTTTGAAGAACTTGTAGGAATCCTGGGAACCGTCTCATCATCGTAGTCTCATGAAGAACATTGCCAATTAGCTAGTGCTTAACAAACACTGTGGCCTTGAAAGACAATTTACACAATGACGGCACAAGCAAGCCGCTAGAGTAGAAAGGCTTTTAACTGCTCTGCAACGAAGAGGCACTCCGTGTAGGAATGCCTTACTTGACAGCACTTCAGTGCTCACGCTAGCTAAGAGCTTCACTGGAAAGCTGTTCGTGACAATATTACAATGACACCAGCAGCCAGTCACAACAACTTTGACAGAAGTTGTTTCAGGAATCCTTTATGCATTAACCCACTAAGGTGTAAATAAGAGTATGCATGGTGGGATTTCCTTCAGATATTCATGCAAAGGGCTAGCCTTCAGAATCCTGCTTGCTGCAGTAGCTCAGTGTCTATGAAATTCTGCTACCTAGAATGAGGTGACAGTATCCAATCTTAGTTATGGAGAGCTGGATTTCAGAAGGTGCAGTATAGAAGAATGCCTGCATGGTAAGGTCAAGTACTTGAACCCCGGGCAGTCAGCATTATTCCCCAATTGACCACTTCAGTATCCCTCATAGCTCAAAGTGTAGGTTTGGCCACAAGGCGCCAACATGGCAAATCAGTTCTGTGGAAGCCCGAAAGATAGAGGAAGGTTGATGATAATGACGTTTTGAGACTACTTCGGGTCCCTTGATCACAATGAAGATTATCTATGTGCTAGGTGACACAGAGTGCACATTTATATCTCAGGGAGAATACCCTGTGCCCAATTGCGTTTTTAGTCGTTTGAATATGTCAAGATTGTAAAAGTTGCCGTGAAGATAGGTGCTTCTCTGTCACGATTATGCTTGCAGCATCGCAATCGATGATGTGTTTAGTAGTCCTGTGATGATCCACTAAGGCATTCGAACTTGCATTGCCTTTCCTGACATCATTGTGGCGCTGCTGAATCCTTCTTTTAAAATTGCCAGTTTCACCTATGTAGGATGCATCACAGCTTGGCATCCTACATATGTATCTTGTAGATCCCCCCTGGAAACCTTGACTTTTACAAAGGGTCTTTCATGTGTACAAGCTTCTGTTTTGGTTTGTTTGTTGGCACGTGTGCGATTTTTACGCCGTATGTGCCGAAAACTCTCGCCAGTGCCTCGCTGATTCCTTGCGCGTAGCGGACAGCCACACGTTTCTGCTTCTCTTTCTCATACACTGTTTCATGATCGGCAAATGAAGACCGCAAGTCTCGAGTCTTCAGTAGCTGTGAAGGGTAGCCGTTGTTGCAGAGGTCCTCCAACATGACATTTTCTTTGGCCAACAACAGCTTGAATACCGCCTTCCGAACAAGATTCAATATGTGTTACTACACGCAAATAGCGTCACTTGCCGGACTCACAAAACTAGGACAGAATCCCAGGATGGCGAGTTCTCCCTATTACTGCGTCGGAACTATGATCCTTCTGGTATGCTGAGGGTTTGCAACCTGTCTTCACACAAGTTCGACTCCTCAGAAGAATGTCTTCTCAGTCGTGGCACCTCAATGTGGGTTGCCGCCCCCCCCAAATAAATGACAAGGGCCATAGAACAAGCAATACACCTCATCAACCCCCCTCTACAAGAGAAGGCACATTCTCATGCCATTGGGGTCCTCTCCAAGCTGTCAAAGACCAAGAGTGACATGCTACCTGTTCTTGAGAAGACAGCATTGCAAAGGCTTTAGCAGAATAAGCAAAGTGTTATCCTGCCTGCAGACAAAAGGAAATGCTACAGTTATCCTTGACCGCTCAGACTACATCACCAAGGTGACGTCGTTACTTCAAGATGAAACAACCTATACCAAGATGAGCCGGAACCCAACGAAAAAGATAGAATCCGAGTTACAAAAGCTATTCACATAAGTATCTAAGTTGTGCCATCAAAAAACAAACACTTCTACTACAAGTTGTTTTGCCATAACAGGCAAGCACCTGCAATCTACGGTTTCCCGCAGGTTCACAAACCTGAGGTCCCCCTCAGGCCAATAGTGGACTTCACACACTCTCTGTAGTCTTCAGCTGTTAACCATGAAACGGTACTACAAAAAGATAAGCAGAAACATGCGGCTGTCCCCTATGCGCAAGGACTCAGTGAGGCACTGGCAAGCGTTTTTGGCACATATAGTGCAAAAATTGCACACATGCCAACAAACAAAGACAAAAGCTCTTACGCGTTAAAAGACCTTTTGGAAGAGTATTTACAAGATACTGTGCAAGAGTTGTCACGCATCCTACATAGATGAAACTAGTAATTTTAAAAGGATTCAACAGCAACAGAACAATGACAGAAAGGCAATGCAAATATGAATACCTTGGATCATCTAATAAACTATTAACCACATCATCGATTAGGATGCTGCAAGCATAATCACGACAGAGAAGGGCCTATCTTCACGGCTACTCTTAGAGTCTTTACATATTCAAACAACTAAAAACACAATTAACCAAACACGGGGTAATCTCCCCGAGATATACATGCGCACTCTGCGCCACCAAACGCATAAACGCCCACTCTTGCGGCCACTTTCATTAACAACAAGGGACACGTAGCAGTCTGAAAACATCATTATCATCGACCTTCCTGAACCTTGTGGGCTTCCGCAGAACTGATTTACCAAGTTGGCACCTCATGATCAAACCTACATGTGAGCTACGAAGGTATGATACTGAAGTGGTCAAATGTGGAATAATGTTAACCACCTGGGGTTCAACTACTTGACCTTACCATGCAGGCATTCTATCATTCTGCGCCTACCGAAATGCAGTTCCCTACAACTAAGATTGGATACTGTCCCCTCATTCTAAGCACAGTAAAGCCTCCTTAAACCGTACCCGCCTACACAGTAGTTTCGTTTTAGAAGTATTAACGCTTTGAGGGTCAATGACGTAAATATACGGCGCCGCGAAGAAATGGTCGATGCCATATACTTACGGTGCCGTCTGTACGCTTAAAAAGCGCGCCAAATTTCTAGCTTTTTTTTTTCTGTTATGTGCTGCCATTATGTGAAAATACAGGGATTGTTTTTTTCACGTCTCCCTCTCTCGGTTTTCGTTGCATGGTTTGTTTTAGCGCTAGTTCGCTACCGCGTGTCTATATAGTACCGCACGCACGGGCAGATGGCGGTTTGGGCTTTGTTCCGCGGGCGGTTTCGGCTTCTTGCACTTGCAAAACTAATAGCTATCTCTTTGCTAATCGCTCAAAGGGTGACCGCTTGTTTCTCGCTCGTTTAGTGCTCACGGGGGTGCGCATAGGAAGGATGCCACCGCGCATGCGTTTCTGTTGCTTTTCTTTCGTTTTTTTTTTGGGACTTGCGAAAACTAATTGCCTCTGGTTGGCGATAAGATGAAGATTAGCACAAGTTTGTCACATGTTTTGCTTTTTTGATGGGCACACAGCCACACAGTTCTTTTAGTATGAGCACCTATGCAGTTCGGTTGTGCTATGGATGTACATATTAGTGTAAGAGCAGGAACATTTGAATCTTGCGAAATATTCTCGTGTGCAGATTTTCAAAGCTTTGAACTATAACAATGCATTACATTTTCAATTCTTATCAGTTTATTTCCTTTTTTTACTGTTGTTATTCATGAATTAAGAGTACATATATACCAACGCAAAATATTTTTTTCTCACTTTACGGTCACCCTAGAAAAATTACGGTTCATTTTTTTCGAAGTAACTCCCTAAGAGGAATTGGAATCTGCAATAAAAATAATCGACCCTGGGCGGTCGCATATGGGGAAAAAAATCGACCCTCAAAGGGTTAAGGTCAGATCCCCGACTCAGCGGTCACTGAACACAGTGTGTTTTGTATCCGCATGAACTGTACTAGCTTATTGCGTATGTATCAATTAAAACATAGTGTTTCCACTTTTCATCGCGCAATAATGGCGGTACGTCATCCCCATCAGGCAGCCCGGTAGAACAAACCTCAGAGATACAAAAAATGGCCTCCAAGCAGGCTGTGCCTTTGCGCTTCAAGCTACATCAACATCATTTCAGCGCCGTGCCAGAGAGCATTGTGGCGTCGTGCAAGCTAGGACTCGCGTCATGCCGAAGCTCGGATAAAAAACACTGGGTGGTCAGCATAGAAGAAAAATTGGACATCGTTTGTGCTATCGAATGTGGCACAAAGTCAGCGGTCTCACGCAACAGGGATCTACCATTGACTGCAGTATGTGGCATTTGGAATGCAAAGAAGTTGCTCAGCAGCGTTGCTGTGACCGCGAAAAGATGTCGGCTATGAGGTTCAACTTTTCGCCATCGTTGCCTCTGTTGTTGCCATAGTGTTGCCTAACAACAGTGATGAGAACAGCACGGGAAGCAACAGTACAGGCGATTCTGGGCCGACAGTGGCAGAAGCTGTGCATTATGTCAGCCTCATGAATGCAATCGTCGCAATGAGAACAGCACCCCACAATAAAAAAGGCACCCTGCGACTTCTGCAGCGCCACCATGCCCGTGCACAGAGAATATGTAATGCCAATGAGGAAACTGCCATGCGAGTGTCTGCCGAGAAGAGAGGGCTGGCTGAAAAGCTGGCTGGCAGCTTCAGTAAGTTTGAGGCCGCTGTCGTGCTACTAGGCCATGCGAGTGTTTGCCGAGAAGAGGGGGCTGGCTGAAAAGCTGGCTCGCACCTTCAGTAACTTTGAGACAGCTGTCGTGCTACTAGGCTATGCGAGTGTCTGCCGAGAAGAGGGGGGCTGGCTGAAAAGCTGGCTCGCAGCTTCAGTAACTTTGAGACTGCTGTCGTGCTACTAGGCTATGCGAGTGTTTGCCGAGAAGAGGGGGCTGGCTGAAAAGCTGGCTCGCAGCTTCAGTAACTTTGAGACTGCTGTTGTGCTACTAGGCCACCATGGCATCAAACGAAAATAAACACTTTTGTCGCGCAAAGTGAATAAATACTGCATGTTTTTGCTATTTCATCGCACTCTCTTGGAGTTTCGTTTTTGACAGGCAAGTGGGCGATCTCACGCTATTTTGGTTAAGCAGTACTACTGTTTAGCTCCGGCTGACTACAGTTTATCGTAGTTTCACTGTATCAAAATTTCATAGGCATTGAACTACTGCAGCAAGCAGGATTCTGAAGACTGGCCCTTTGCGTAAATAGTTAACGAAAATTCCACCCCGCATACTTTTATTTACACCTTGGTGGGTTAATGCATAAAGGATCCCTGAAACAACTTCTGTCAAAGCTGTTATGACCAACTGTCGGTGTCATTGTAATATTGTCAAGAACAGCTTTCCAGTGAAGTTCTTAGCCAGCATGAGCCCAGAAATGCTGTCAAGTAAGGCATTCCTGCAAAGAGCACCTTTTTTGTTGCAGAGCAGTTAAAAACCTTTATACTCAAGCGACTTGGCTGTGCTGTCATTGCGTAAATTGTTTTTCAAGGTCAGAGTGTTTATTAAGCACTCTGGCCTTGAAACACTAGGTTACTGGAGATGTGAACAGCAGTAGCAATGCTGCTAGTGCCATCTGGTGGTGTAGAGTGTATCCATTATGGCCAACTTCCGTTAATTCGACCTAGACAGAACCGATAAAATTTAATAAATTATCTGGCAAGTTGAATTAAACAAAATGCAGAAATAAAGCCAAGACACAGTGCCGAATCATTTAGCAGTATTTACCCCATTTTAACGTGCCCCCAAATCAAATGTGAGCCCACTTCCTATATGTCCAAAGTAGAACACCAACATAGAAATGATATTACATTTCCTAGACAAAGAAATGTAAATATAAGAAAGGAATATATGTAACAATTGCATTTGAGCAACTGTTGCTCAAATGCAAGCAGTTTTGTGAAAACCGTTACGCCGCACGGTCTTTAGTCAGCTTCGCCGCAATACACCTTTGTCTTGCGGTAAAGCATATGATCATTGCAAAAGCGGTTTTCGCTTTTTGTTCAATTGTACCGCGCAGGCAATTATCCCAATTTTCTTTTTTTTTTTAAATTACAGTGACGTTTCACTTTGTGAACTTGAATAACGTGCAAGCACGTGTGGGTGCCATTCCTATATAATTGTAATAGCAATTATATCAACACTCCAGGCTCATTTCTGCCGTCGTCGTCGCCTTGATGTTTCGTATAAAGTCCAAGGGCGATAAAGGTTCGTCCTCACTTGCGGAAATAAGCGCGCGCAAGGCGGCGCGCTTAAAAACACGCGCCGTGTTCCGAAGGCCACACCACTGCGCGTTCGCGGTTGCGGAGAGTGGCGGGCAGGCGACAGTTCTCACCTTCTCTCAAGATGCCTCGGGAGCCCGCGAGAATTCTCACGCATTTCAGTCGTTGTTTCTCCCCGGCCGCTAGGACACGATTATAAACACGGCGCGCACACCGGTCAGGCTCGCCGGCGAGAGCATCAACATCACCGCCCATGTGACAGCTTCGGCGCATGTGATTGGCTCGCTCAGGTTTGCGGAAATGCGGCACCGAAAAAAAAATGTGTTCGAGACCCACCCTCGTGCGGCAGAGAATTCTTGCTGCAAAAGCGCCTTTTGCGGTGCGTGTTTTTAAGCACGCCGCCTTGTGCGCGCTTATTTCCGCAAGTGAGGACGTACCTTAACACTATCCCGGCGCACCGTATGCTGTATGTGGAAGTGAAAGCGAGCAACGGCGAGCCAACGATAGCTGCTAAATCTTGCGTGCACAAGAGAGGAAAGCGTAATTAAGAAGGGTGTAGGAGTGGGCTTGTTGGTAAAGCAGATACCTCGGGCTATTGTTGCCACATCGAATTTGGTATGGTTTTGTCGCAGTGTTCTGCGTATAATTGGTGTGCTAGTGTCTGGCTATATAACTTGCTATGCTTTCTGAAAAGAAAATAAACTGTTGGAAGTTAGCGTTATGTTCTCTATTCTGTTCCCTCTGTTGTTCTTGCACTGTTATTCAAACTTTAAAGAGGAAAATGGCGAGACTGCGCGCTGTCTTCCGTTGCGTGCATGGTCCCGGGGGGAGGGCGGCGTTGTGCTCCGCCAGCAACTGCGTATTCCGTGGCCGCATGCACGTTATCTTGAAAGTGACCTGCAGAGTATAGGTGTATCAACGGCGCCGATGGCTTATAGCTGCAACGGCGCTGTGCTACACCACTGAGTTTGCATTGAAGCAATAGACAGCACGAAGGTCACTTCACTCGGTGCTTCTGCCGCACTTCTTCATGGTAGCATTTTGACAGCAAGTGTCCGCAGTCATCGAGTGTGATGTGTTTATGTCTGCTTGTACACACTGACACTATACTTGTTAATTTAGTTAGTAAGCGAATGTTTGGAAGTTTATACGGCAGATAAAACCACTATCCTTAATTCGTATAGCTGTCTACTAATTTGCTATCGTAATCGATACATTCTATCCGGTGTTGTGCTTCCAGGCTTTGCACAAGACACTGCACTGGACGTCCAAACGGGCTTCATACTGTTGAGGAGTTTCTAAGCTACGGCATCTTGCCTAGTACACCCGCATTGTCGCAAGCTGCATAGCACGTTTCTAGGGAATCTCCTGGTCATGCGAAGCCCGCGACTTTTGCCGGACTTGTTTAGCTTGTGCCTAGCCTTGGTGACGACTTCAGGGTCGGTCAACTTGCGGTCGGCCTGCCGCCGCTTGCGTTGCTGCTCCGTCCTCCCTTGGCGCACAGCCACTCGGAACCCGGAACCTCCATAGTGCTCACACAACCTGTAGCAACTAATAGAGGAGGTCAACCCAGTGCGCCTCCGCCTACCTTCCTCTTCTGCGACGCTTCGCCTCGTTTCTAAAGGCTTTAGTTTCTCCATCCCTCGTTCACTCAATGTTACCAACACTTTCCCCAAGGTGGCGTTACTTTGCTGTGCACTCTGTAAAATATATAACGACTAAAAGTAGCAGGAATGCAGCTGTGATGAAAAATAGGGAACTGTGGAGTTACAATAGGTACAAAGTGGTGAGAGGGATTTCGAAAGGGGTGATTGTCCCTAGTCTGACTTTCAGCAATGCAGTCCTGCGCATGAGATCAGAGGTTTGAGCAAGGATGGAAATTAGGCAATGAGGGGTAGGTATGTTTGCTTTGGGACCACATGGAAATACACCAAATCAGGGAGTGCAGGGTGACATGGGATGGACATCATTCGAAGGCAGGGAAGCTAACAGCAAGCAACATAGAATTTAGTAGCGATTTAGAGAAATGGCAGGAAAGCGGTGGGCAAGGAAAGATTTCAGTTACTCGTACATGAGGAATGTTGACACAAAATAGAGGAAGCAAGGCAAGAAACATCGCTTAAGAAAAAGGTTAAAGAAACAGAGAAGGGTCTGTGGAAAACAGGGATGCAAACGACATCAGCACTGGGAACATACACAACTTTCAAGCAGGAAATTGCCAAAGAAAATATCTACGATAATTCTAGGAGAAGCTCTTTGTTTATAGAAGCAATGACAGGAGTACTGCAGACTAAAACATACCGAGTCAAGCACAAAGGGATAGACACGTCATGTGGTGCGTGTGGAGAGGGAGAAGAAGTGGCTGAACACCTGATACTTTTCTGTAAAGGGATTCACCCTACAGTTCAATGCAACGGGGCAGTCTTCTTCAAAGCATTGGGGTTTAGGGACAGTGAAGGAAAAATAGGCTTTGAGCAGGCAGAAATAACCAAACGGAGGTTATCTGATTGGGGGCTAAAATCAAGGCAAGAGTGAAATTTCCTCCTCCACTAAGTAAAAAAATATATTATTAGTCACAGCTAGGTGGCGTGTGTTGCTGCCCAATTTAAAGAGTTCAACCTTATCCATCCATCCATCCATCCTCTAGAGTCACTGGAAAAAAATTTTGCAGTACCACCACAGAACACTTATATAAACTTAGAGAAAGGAAACTGTACCTTCCTTAGTGCAAAGGAAATAAGAGTAGCGGTGGCGTTATTAACTAAAGTATGCGACCAAGAGATGGTACCAGCCAAATCAAAACTAATATCATTATTACATAGTGAGCAATATGGCCGCTACAGTAGCGGCTGGTGGGGCTCATCGTGCTGCTCGCTCGCTGGTTTTGGGTGCTTTGTTATTGCTTTCAAGATGGTATTCGTGTGTACGGTACTCTAACATGAATACAGATATTTTCAATACGTCGCCAGGTGACCGAGAGGCCTTAACTGGCAAAAAAAACAAACTACAAACCAGTAAGCTTACATTGTTTATTGTTAATGGTGAATGAAGCAGTACACGCCCACAATTTCTGTACAGGTCAGGTGGAGTTAATGCTGTCAGTCACTGAGTTTGCAACATGTAGAAACACAGACAGTCATCTATTAAATGAAATTGAAAGCTGAAATTGAGTTTTCTCATCCATGTTCGGCTAAAGCAGGGAGAATGAAGCTACAGACAGCGATATTTATGCTGGACTACCCTCGTACTTGTATTGCATACAGTGCTGCTTAATATGTTTCATTGTACATTGTCTGGGTTCAACTACTTCAGCTATGTTAAAAAAAGAAACAAAGAGTGCTTGGCAAAATGTACTGTCAGCAAGATAAGCTTGAGCTGCAATGTCCCATTGTTTTCATAACACATTGGAGAGAGGCACGAAGTGTAAGGAAAAAAAACGTCACACATTGTCTGCTCTTGATATTTCTGCTGCACATTTAGTGTTCAGGTGCGGCAGTAAAGGCTTCGACGTAAGTGGAATACTCGTAGGAAAGTGAGGAACGTTGCGGAGACAACAGTGCTTACATGGCCCTCTGCAAATATTATGTGAATAAGCAAGGACACTAAATAAACATATGAGTAAGGCCAATTAATGCTCACGGATCCTTGGAAAATGCAATTTATGGTTTCATGTTGAAAAAACACCTCAGTTTGTGTATTCAAACAAGTCAAAGAGGTTGCAAGAAGATGAACATTTCAACTGAGCAACAGAGATGAGCAAGGGAAGCCTCAGCCTGGAGCCAACGTTTCAACAAGCAAACATATTTGTGAAGGCCGTGACAAAGACAAGTTCCCACGCTGAGGCTTCCCTTGCTCGTCCACTGTTGATTGGCTGAATGTTAAGCCAAACTTACTCCAAATATAGTTCAAAAGGTTTTTGGGAACATACTGCTCAGGTTTGCCATCTGATGTTTGAAGAGAAAGAAAAATGGTTTTTATTGATTTGTAATGTTTGTGAAGTATGGAGCAGGCCGGTTGCGTGCATTTGCCCTTTCTCGTTATCTCTTACGGTGCAAGGTTAGTCTAGTTATTGATTTCATGCAAACTCTACATGAGCCTTTTGTAGATAACAAATGTAAACTAATGCACATATCTAGATTTAATTCTAATTCTAGCACTTAATATCTTAACAGCATTCTCTTAGATTTCATCATGTCATATAAATATCTTGGTGTACACATTACAAATAACTTAAATTGGACCATTCATATAAAGTACGTCCTTAACAATGCTAATCGCATGCTTGGGTACTTATGGGCAACTTTTCCAAACCACCGTCTACATTAAAACTACAGCTTTACAAGACTCTAATACGCTCGAAACTTGAATATGCATCTGCAATATGGGACCCCAGTAGCGTTAATCTTATTACTTCACTTGAGCTAGAGCAACATAACTCTACTCGATTCCTTCTTTCTCATTATAACCATAATGCAAGTATAACCTCAATGAAAACTAACCTAGCACTTATTTTATTGGCTAACTACGGCAAAGTCGCCTCTCCCCCCCCCCCCCCCCCCACTTTCGCTATTTCATAAAAAATTCCATCCCGTCACACTTCGCGAAGACTTCATACTGCGGCCTCAGTGCATTTCTAACTGCGTTGATCATCGTGGTAAGGTAGGAATTGATTCATGTTACACAATGTCTTTCTTTCAATCTTTCATCCCTCTGTAAGTCTCAGGAATGGTACCACTTTCCCTCAAGTATCGTAGCCATCACCAATAACAAACTTTTTGCAATACATTAGCTAACATTGTATACTCAGCAAAATGATTTCGTTACCAGAACTCACTGCCCTTGTTTATGTGTTTGTTTTACTCTACTACTTCGTAACCTCTCCCCTCTTTAATGCCATATGGCCCCGACGGTATTTTGAATAAAAAAATAAAATAATAAAATGAACAGTGACTGCCAAAGTTTCAGTCAACACGAAGTATAATTTCCTCAAAACTGAATTGACCGTTTTTGAAGGTTACAAAATAAATTGCATTTTCATGTAGCAAATTAACGTTGTGAGGGAGCATGTGATACTTGGTGGTAATGCCCGTCAAGCTGATTTGCAAAGAGAAGACGACAGAGTTTGTGCATTAGCAAGTAGGAGCGTGCTACGTTGTTTCTGTTCTGGTCGTTGTGGCTATATTGACTTGAAAAGAAACAAGTTTGCACTCAACATGTTACTTCTCCGGTTGTCATAAAACGCCCTTAAATGCAAGTAAGCTTGCTATGTAAAATTTTAGCATTACCGCTCTGTACGATACAAAACTGTAGACTGCTGCTTTCATGATAGGGCTCACACTCCTCTATCTGGTAAACTTGCAAACATTTCATGGTGAGGCACATAGTTCAAGTGGACCTGTTGTCATTATGGTGACAGCTGAGCTTCTTATGGCTTGGCATGGGCAGCATTGCAGACCAATAAGGCAAGGCAGCAGCAGCCTGGGACGGTCCCGGATCATCCATTTCAATAGCTGGTAGTAGCGTCCGAATGCAGTTTCAGGATGTCGAAGAGAAACCCAGCACCTCCACCAAATCCAACGGGGGTGTTCCCCTAGCAGCACAAGTTCTAGTTTTGCAGCGGTAGGCTGAAACAAGTCGGTGCTATAGTGAAACGGGCAAGCAAGTGCTTCTCGTCGTCTTCCTCTCTTCACCAGCACCATGCCCACTACCCAGTGTATTCAGTAAATGTCTTTTGTCCGTCTTTCTGAAAAGAGAAATGATGAAGCCAAGACAAACATGCAAGCAAACAATGGTGAAACAAAAGTTAGTCAAATCAATGAACAAATCACGGTTCTAGGTGAAGTTTTCAGAAACATACCTTGCGAGGATTCTGGCCCAGTGGTGACACATTCACTGTTGACTTGTACGTCCAGAGACAACAGAGTCCAAAGGGGTGAACAAACATGCGCAGCGTCTTGGCAGCTGTAGTCGAAAGAAAAAGCCTCAATTACTATGGCGGAAGTGTGGGCAAGTTTGTGATTCATGTATGATTAACAATGCACAAAACGCTCCACGACAGAAAAGCACACACACACACACAACACTGTTTTGAGTGCGCATTTCTTTCAATGGTGTTTTTTTTTTAATTATGGGGTTTTACGTGCCAAAACCACTTCCTGATTATGAGGCACGCCGTAGAGGAAGACTCCGGAAATTTCGACCACCTGGGGTTCTTTAACGTGCACCTAAATCTAAGCACACAAGTGTTTTCGCATTTCGCCCCCATCGAAATGTGGCCGCCGTGGCCGGGATTCGATCCCGTGACCTCGTGCTCAGCAGCCCAACACCATAGCCACTGAGCAACCAGGGCGGGTAAGGGTCACTATTTAGAAGGCTTAGCTTATAGATAAGTAGTTGGTGATTAACTTTATCAAAGTCTAAAAAAATACAGTCTGTCACAAAACCAGAGTCCAAAAACCCATGCAAATCATTAGTAAATGTTAATAGTGGTGTTACACAAAAATATGATTTCCTGAACCCATGTTGATAACAGCTAAAAAAATCACATGTTCAAAGAATTTGCAGGGTACCAAAGTTAATGAAATGGGTCTGTAATTCAGTGTGTTATGCGAGTTCCCCGAAAGAAACGAGGATCACCTTACCGGTTTTCCATTCAATGGGTAGGACGCTGTTGTTATGTGATCCTTCTAATAAAAATAAGGGTAAGTATGATGGGACCTGTATTCTGCAGTGCTTTGGAGGAACTTGGAATTAATACCATCAATACCACACGATGAGGTTCACCATGAAAATGAGGCGATTTGTACAGTTTACCAGAAAAAAAAAAAAGACAGCAAGAAGGCCAGGTAAAAATTGGTGCTCTATGCAACCAAACAAATAAAAACGTCACAGAAATAAAATACATAAAAATTTCAAGTGCAGAAAAAAAAAATCATTACGATCGCCAATCGTGCATGCCAGCAATTTTCAAGAAACACGGTTCTTTTTCCAATAGACAGACTGACAGCTTGCTTATGCAAGCACACTTTTCCAGTTCCATGCCACTGGGAAAAAAACTAGTTTCTTGTAGGGTAGTCGCACGCGTAGTTGGTAATCACAATCCTTTTTTTTCCCCCAGGACTTGTATATTTCTTTATATTTTATCTTTCCTGTTTTTGATCATGTTTGGTTTCGTCAAGCACTGGTTTTTATCAGGCTTTCTTGCTGTACTACTTTCTGGTAACCTTTATGGATCACAGCATTTTCACAATAAACCTGTTAATTATAAGTTAGCATATCCTGTTCTTACTGCTTCACACTATACGATCTTGCAACTTTGCCCAAATAAAAAATTTTATAAGATACACAGAAGCATCATAAGGGCTATTAAAGTGACTTGTTGCAGTCTAACAAAAATAAAGAAAGCCTGGCTGCAAACAGCACCAGAGAAAAGATAGGACAAACAAGAAAACCTAGATGATCTAAAAACAGAAAGTTTAATTACATGCCGAGTTAATTCTGGCTGACAAGCAATAAACTGAACATGGACAAAAAGGAGAAGCAAAAACTAATGAGTGTTTCCTGACAGGAAATGCATCTATCTCTAACAGAGGACCTGCTAGCGCAAGGTTCTCCCAGCATTGTTAGATCTATAGCTTCTATAATTTCTCTAGGCAGCTGATCAGCAGATTTGCACAGAATGCTAGCTCCTTCCTCTACAATGCACACTTGCATGTCGAGACATCGGAGCGGGCATGGTAGAGGAAGAAGCTAGCATTCTGTGCAGATCAGCTGCCAAGAGAAATTATGGAAGCTGTAGATCTAAAAATGCGGGGAGAATTTTGTGTCAGCATGGCCTCTGTAACGCTTTCAGAGATGGATGAATTTCGTGTTGAGATCTGTACGGACACATATCAGTTCTTGCTTCTCCTTTATTTGCAACTTCGATTTATTGCTTGCCAACCAGCATTTACTCGGCATGTTCAGTAAACTTTCATTTGTTAGTGCACCTCATGATAATCTTGGTCTCTAGCAGAAAGGTGTTCAATCTATTTTCTGTTATTGTTAAGTATTGTATAAGGTCATGCCCTTCTTCCTTTTGTAACTACTTTTTTATCCTCCCTCACCTAATACTCCAACCTTGCAGCCAGAGAGGTATATAAATAAATAAATAAATAAATAAATAAATAAATAAGCACATGTAACTCATTTCTCTGCATACATACCTCTAACCATCCCTTTTTCAAGAAACGTCACCGTGTTGATGTTTCGCAGTGCACATCCACATTAACTGCCGTTTGCATTTTGGTATAGTTTGTGAACAGTGTAGCGCATAAACATTACATGGCATAAAGGTTGTGACCTATGCGGTGCATAAACAAACCTTGCAAAAGATGACATGTTGGAGTGCTGAAAATAAGGACAATTGTATTGTATTTACACAATTGCGTCGACCTATTTTTTTTTTTTTAATTTGAAAATCAGAAGTGGGGGGGGGGGGGGGGTCGACTTACAATCGAAACCGAAACATGGTGCAACAAAAAAAGCGAGACCAGTGAGATATCTGGGGAGCTACAACGTAGTTACAATTTTATGTCTGCTATACGGCCCTACCCATAGCTTTCCGCTATCCCATGCATTTGTTTGCTTTTTAGAAGGGTTTTTCGACATTTCTGAAAGCTTTACAGTGCACACAGGAATCATGGGGGGGGGGGGGCTCGATAGTTCATGGAAGTGCCGCTGTTACATTTTCAGCAGCACCCTCAAAACAGCGGCGCTTGCTTGGAGTACCGATAGTTCATGGAAGAGCAGACACCGCTCATGTGTTTCTCTTTCCCTGTAGCTCTTCAGTTTCATGCGTTCGATTTGACTGCCAGCCCCGTGCTACTTCCATGCTTCCTAAGTCGTCATGAGTGCTCAAAGTCCACTAAACATTCGGGGCTTGTTCACAGCAGCGTTCAAGAGGGCTGCCATCTTTTAAGGCCAAGCTTGCGCCGTACGTCGCTGAAGTGCGTGATCGGTCCCTGCCAGTGACGTACGACATGGTCATGAGACAAGCCTGGATCTTCGCCTTTTAAGGACCTACTCCACCGTGAGTACGAATGGCTGGCGGCAGAAGACCGCAAACTTATGCCAACCGGACATGTCAAAAGAGCCTCCCTGATGGCTGTGTGTGGTTGGGTGCTTTCGGTGTGAACTTATGTATGCATGCAAATACACTTATGTATGCAAATGAACTTGTGTATGCAAATGCGGAATTTCGCTGGAAGACGACGTGCTGTGGGACCATAGCAGCAACGACAATGGTAGCACTAGTGAGGACGATGGCACAAGTGAAGACGAGTAGTCCAGTGACCATGCCGGCTACTAATAAATTTTCGTTATGGAATGCACCCATGGGTATGCCCTTCTTTTTTTTTCCCCTGTCACACACAATATGGGGGGGGGGGGGGTCGACTTACATTCGAGTGGACTTACAATCGTGTAAATACGGTATATATCGCAGTTACTTTAACGACATTCAACTGACTCTTGACAAAGAGATAACTTCGAATAGATTACAATATGTGCACCGCATGTGCAGTTTTTACAGCGAAGCTGTATGTGGCTAGCCGTTTCGTCTGTCTGTCTGTCCGTCCGTCCATCTGCTGGTCACCTGTACGCCGAAAACTCCTCCAGCATGTGCGAAAAAAAAAAAAAAAAAAAGTGAGAAAGAGAAGCACGCGAATAGCCAACACCACCTAGGTAGCACAAGGCCTCTCTACTCCGATCCGTGACGTCATGCAACCTGGTCCGAATTTTCCATTGAAAAGGCTGGCGTAATAAAAGCAGCGACGTCAAAATCACTGTTGCCTACTCGGGGGCATCCCTATTAGATTCTATGGCAGTCGGGCCAGCTAACATGACGTCAAGGATCGGAGTGAAAAAGCCTTGTGCTATCTATGTGGTGTTGGATTAGCTGTGCCAGTAGTAAAGTTGTTGCTCTCCGTCGCAGCCGAGCATGCGTGCAGCAGGTTCTCTCCAGCTCCAAAATGGGTAGGCCACATGTCATATGTAATCCTTAGGAGCAGGCAGCTTTCAATGAGCAATGCCGCGAGCATTACCAGGAACGAGCTCGTTTATGCCGTGCAGATACTGCAGCCCAGGCACGAGAACAGGCTCGTGCAGCTGAGCGCAAGCAGCAACTGCTTACCGAGGATCCGGCCGCCTACTAAGGCGCCATTTAATGAACTGTCAGGATTAACCCAGTGATAAACAACGGGGCCGTACGTTTCAGCTTCGCGGGTTAACCATCTGTACGGAGAGCATGGGCGGTGATTTTTTCTGTTTAAAGAGCCCCTCACCAGGTCTGGCCATTTCGAGCTGACAAGCACAGAGCATACATTGCGCGATAATGATCATGTCTGCAAAATATTACATCGCTACGCCCTGCAGAAAGATATGAAATTTGAAATCAAACGCCGTTTTCCCTTCTCCTCGCGGCCACCGCGATCCAAACCGGAGGATGACGTACACGTGCTAGTGCGCCTACATACACGCTTGTGCTGTGACGTCGCTCGTGGTGACTAAAGCCCCTCCATCCACGCGCCACCGCCGCTTTCTTAAGTAGCGACAACCGCCTTTTCCCCTCACACCAAATCCGGTTCCGGCATTTCCGCTTCCGGCATTTCCGCTTCCGGCATGTCCGGTTTTAAGATTTCCGGTTCCGGCGTTCACGCTTCCTGGAGTTGCGCTGCGAGAATTTCCACTGTGATTGCAGACGATGGTGAGACGCCCGTGCTTAGCAACCGGTGCTAATTTGAGTAGCTCGCTCTAGCCATTCCACCAAGCGTCATTCGTGTGCATCTACGTGCTTGTTTGCGTACGCTTCGCCCGCACGCTTTGCCTGTCGTCCCCTTTCTCTGACAAAGTGCGGAGAGCCATGGGCTGGGGCACAACACACGAACATAATTCGCCGTACACATCTGCTCGCGTCACAACACTAACACAATTCGCCGTACACCTTTGCACGCGTTACAACACGCGCGCACGCACCAATTCACTGCACACCTCCACTCATATCGCACAAGAAAAGCACACTTGTTTTCACCATGTCACTGAATGCCCTCCACGCAAATTTGAACTTGTTATATTTCATAGCTTCACGTCATTGCAGTTCTTCACGCAGTGCACGCACTTGGGACGTTCGTTACCTTCAATCTGCCGTACGAGACAAGTTCAACCTCAGAATCAACAGCATAAACTCTATGCGTCTGCCGTACAAATTGGCGTCGCGAACTCCTTCACTAAAGTCCCTCCATACGTGCTGGCTGGAGGGGATGTATGCTTCAAAACAACAAGAATTCAAAGGGGACAAGCTGTTGTATTCCGCTGAAGTAGTAGTTTGCGGTCGCTGTTTTCCATATGCACGAAAAACGGGAGCGGTCTCCAAGCACCCAGGCACTACATTCCACTGTACGTTGTCTCTCGTGGCACAACTTGTCGCAGGTTGACGCGAAGCAGCGAACACGACCAGATCGCCGATTACAGTAGGCGGTGGTTCTTGGATGGAATCGCATTAACAGTTTCAACCGCAGCTGGTGCAATTAAAGCCTCTCCGTAGACGCGAAAGTAAACAACGCTAAAAAAACATAGGGTCACTTCCACTCGGAACAGGAAGCTGAAGCTACGTAAGTTCCGCTTGACGCCGGAAGCTGAGGGGGTGAGTGGGAGGGAAGCGTGGAGGAGGAGGGCAGGTTGGCGGTACTTAACCTGGTCGGCGGTGACGCGTGGATGTAGGGGCTTTAGTGGTGACATGCGACTTGGAGAATTATTCAAGGCAACATCTGTTGCTTGCGTAATATGTTGCTTGAACAGACGACTTAAAGCTTAGAGAAATAATAAAACACACAAACCAAATGTCTGCATGTTTTTGTTTTACTTCGCACAGCAGCAAGCCAGATGTACTTCCATTTCGTCTGCTTGTTCCCACATTGTGCAGTTGCATGCGCAGACACCGAAACTGTCATTTTCTACCGTGTCCCAGGGCACGTTCATGCTCTGTGATCTGTTTGTGTCTGCCTTAGTGTTCAGTTCAGTTCAGTTTATTATTCTTTAAATACAATGAATTGGTAAGAGACAATATACTAAAGACAAGGGTCCCAAAGTCAAAGACTGCAACGGGACCCTCGGTTAATAATAACAATGTAGAGTTGTATTAAAGAAGAGCAAGCTAACTAAAAGAAACACACACAATCACGAAAATACAACATAGAAAAATAAGATCAATGAAAACAAATTAAATGTATACAAGCCTAGAGTGGAAAAAAAAGAAAAAAAGAAAGAAAAAGAAACTGTCAATACATACAAATGACAAATGTAGTGTAATGAATGCCGTAAACTTAGTTACACATATAAAACAGCTTAATGGCATGACTAAATGTATGAAAGGATGAAAATTTAATGCTGACTGGTAAACCATTCCACAGTTTTATAGCAGCGAATGAGGATGTCATTTTTCCATAGTTAGAATGAACCATAGGTAGTAGAAAATTGGAGTTACGTGCAAACCTGGTATTATTGTTATTGATGAGGTGCCTGGAATCGATGAATTGGTATGAGAGCTGTTTAGTAAGTAATTTATAAAACATAATTATTAGATGATAGTTGAACAAGTTTGTTACAACAACAATGTTATTTTCACGAAGTAGTAAAGTAGCACTCGTGAAAAACCCACTGTTAGTGATAATGCGTATTGCTTGGTTTTGTAAGTGCTGAATAGACGAGATACGACAGTTACATGTGTTTCCCCAGGAAACAATGCCGTAATTAATGTGACTGTGAATGAAGGAAAAGTATAATGCTAATAATGCATCTTTAAAGAAATATGTTCTTGACTTGATTAATCCTCTAATACCGAAGGCACACTTTTGCTTAATGAAGGCAATGTATTGAGAAAACTTAAGGTTAGAATCTAATACACCTGTCAAACGGGCAAGTTAAGTGCACTTACGGGGAGTGCACTTCGGGACCTTGAGTCACACTTTAGGCAACGCGCTCCTTAACGGGAAAACAGAGTGCACTCGCAGTAAAAAAAAATGGCAACAGACTAAGAGCGCGTTTTTTAAAGATATAAATTAACAAGAGAAAGCTGCTAAAAAGTGATTGTTTTAAGTAAAATTATATACAAAAACAAACTTCATCTATTTGTCTCAACAAAAAACGAAGATGTTTTTATTATAAGTGTGTTGCAAGTCAATGCTGGCCAAGACGAATGCCTAGTCAATCCAAAACAACATGGCGGCGTGCAGCGAGGCGGCAGTTGATCCTCATTTTGAGCTGCCATATTCATGACACACTCGGCGCACAATTTCAGAGGACAGGCGACGGCGAGCTTCCAAGAGCGGTCACCCAAAGCGGCGCAAAGACGGCGAGTTCGATATTTAGCTACACTGCAAAATGCCACGCACACGGCTCAAAGCACGACCGGCGTGGTCAGCATGCTTTCACACCAAAATAAACACGAACTGAATGAACATGGCGGTGACACAGTGCCGCATCATTCTGGCGCCGTTAGTTGCGTACATGATAAATTCGTTTCTTTATTGTGCTGTTTCGCTTCTCGCTAAACACAAATTATATTGTTAAAAGCTGTTCAATAGCTGAAATGAACTTCTGTGTCCTTTTTCTATGCATTACATTTTGCGTCGTTGAAAACGTTGGCGGCGAGGCTAGGCACTCCTTCAAACCGTTGGCGGCGAGGCTACGCACTCGGCCAGCAAAGTGCGTTCCATGAACGTACTTCGACTTGAGTGCACTCGTCTGAGAGTACACTCCGCTGCGACGTTAAAATTTGAGAAAGTGCACTTAAAAACCGAGTGCACTCGCCGCAAGGGCACTTAACTTGCCCGCTTGACAGGGGTATAATTTGATGCCCAAAAATGATACACAGTCAGAGACGGGAATGTGATGACCATCTAGAGTTATCTCAGGCAAGCCAGGTAGTATTCTTTGGCTAGAACAGAAAATTATAAATTGAGTTTTTGAAGGATTGATAATTAAATGATTGGATGAACACCAAGCAACAATATGGTCAAGCTCATTGTTTAGTTTAAGAATTAAGGTAGTTAAAGAATTGTCACGCATCGAGATAGTAGTATCATCTGCGTATAGTACACAATGTGCCAACTTAGGACATGTAGGAAAATCATTAATATAAATAAAGAATAGTAAGGGACCTAATATGGACCTAATATGTACAAAGAATTCGTGTAGCACAGACTTATACCACTAGTCAGGCGTCCACGCAAAATTGTGTGCTGCGCGAAACGAGCCAATCGCAACAGCTCGCACGCTACCCCGTCAGCGGAAATGCACCGTGCTTCAAAAAAGCGAGAAAAAAAAAATGAAGCCGGGGCCCGTGACATATGCGTCACACGATCCTCGAGGTCCGGTATGGGAGAACACAAGGAAGGAATTTCGCTTGCAGAGGCTAGACGGGGCAAGTGGAGAGAGCGTCTATGTTAGCGGTGAAGCTCACCTCGTGAAATCATGGATTCGCAACACTGAAATATTTATATCTCGGCTATTAATGAGCCGATTTAAAAAATGTTTGCAACAGAACGCTCCCTAGAGGACACGTAACAACTTCCAATGTATAACTAAACTTTGCTGTGGCGCCTGATGAGGGGCCCTTTAAGATGGACATAGAAGGCACGTGAGAGAACACACAGCACTGAACAACCAGCTGCGAACAGCTGTTGTTTACGTACGCCATGTCTCATCGCACTGAACTTCAGAAACCGCCGTTGCGCACTCTAAAACAAATTTAAACTTAAAATGTTTATAAGTTACAAAAGACATATTATTTGTTGCTAATAAAGACAGGTCAATAATATTATAATGTACATGTTCCCTTCGTTACATTAAAAGAATTATGCGGCATGTACCACAAAACCTTGCAACAAGCAACCCTGGGCGTCGCACCGTTCGCATTGTTGAAATCGCAATCATGTGAAATGGGCCTTCAAAAAATCGCATGGCGACACATGCAACTGCACCAATTTTCGTCGTTCCAGTCACAGCATGTGAAACAGCCTTAAGTAAAAGATTAGGGTTGCCTACCATTTATGCTAGTGAACCAGATTGCGATGTGTGGTGCGCGACGTGTTGCGGTGATCGGGACGGTCGAGAGCAGACGACGCTGAGTGCACGCGCGCCGAGGTGGAAGAAGGAAAACAACGACGACGAAGAGCGTCCGGCACGAGAACGCGCGGCGCAGGAAAGACAACAAAAAGAAAAAAGCAACCAATTAGAAAAGACCACGGGGCGTCGGGCAGCCAATCCGAGAATGCCAAATCGGCCAGACTAAAGCCCCTACATCCACGCGTCACCGCCGACCAGGTTAAGTACCGCCAACCTGCCCTCCTCCACCACGCTCCTCTCCCACTCACCCCCTCAGCTTCCGGCGTGAAGCGGAACTTACGTAGCTTCAGCTTCCTGTTCCGAGTGGAAGTGACCCTATGTTTTTTTAGCATTGTTTACTTTCGCGTCTACGGAGAGGCTTTAATTGCACCAGCTGCGGTTGAAACTGTTAATGCGATTCCATCCAAGAACCACCGCCTACTGTAATCGGCGATCTGGTCGTGTTCGCTGCTTCGCGTCAACCTGCGACAAGTTGTGCCACGAGAGACAACGTACAGTGGAATGTAGTGCCTGGGTGCTTGGAGACCGCTCCCGTTTTTCGTGCATTTGGAAAACAGCGACCGCAAACTACTACTTCAGCAGAATACAACAGCTTGTCCCCTTTGAATTATTCTTGTTTTGAAGCATACATCCCCTCCAGCCAGCACGTATGGAGGGACTTTAGTGAAGGAGTTCGCGACGCCAATTTGTACGGCAGACGCATAGAGTTTATGCTGTTGATTCTGAGGTTGAACTTGTCTCGTACGGCAGATCGAAGGTAACGAACGTCCCAAGTGCGTGCACTGCGTGAAGAACTGCAATGACGTGAAGCTATGAAATATAACAAGTTCAAATTTGCGTGGAGGGCATTCAGTGACATGGTGAAAACAAGTGTGCTTTTCTTGTGCGATATGAGTGGAGGTGTGCAGTGAATTGGTGCGTGCGCGCGTGTTGTAACGCTTGCAAAGGTGTACGGCGAATTGTGTTAGTGTTGTGACGCGAGCAGATGTGTACGGCGAATTGTGTTCGTGTGTTGTGCCCCAGCCCATGGCTCTCCGCACTTTGTCAGAGAAAGGGGACGACAGGCAAAGCGTGCGGGCGCAGCGTACGCAAACAAGCACGTAGATGCACACGAATGATGCTTGGTGGAATGGCTAGAGCGAGCTACTCAAATTAGCACCGGTTGCTAAGCACGGGCGTCTCACCATCGTCTGCAATCACAGTGGAAATTCTCGCAGCGCAACTCCAGGAAGCGTAATCTTAAAACCGGACATGCCGGAAGCGGAAATGCCGGAAGCGGAAATGCCGGAACCGGATTTGGTGTGAGGGGAAAAGGCGGTTGTCGCTACTTAAGAAAGCGGCGGTGGCGCGTGGATGGAGGGGCTTTAGGCCAGACCACAAGAAAAAGCGTGGTGCGCTGGCAGAATGGGGCGACACGCAAGAGGACACGCAGGGAGACGCCGGGGAGACGCCAGGAGAGTCCCAGGAAGCGACGGCAGGAGGAGGTCAACCACCGGAGCGGGCGTTGAAGACGGGCCATCGGGTTCCGGACCCGAGCCCACCAGGACTTCACCCGCCCGGGGCCTCCTGCCAACCTGTTCCTGTGCGTCGCCCGTCTACCTGAGCGTGCCGTCAGCTCCTCAAGGCCGGTGAGCTTCTGCGCCAGTGGGCAGGACGAGAACAGTCGGGCTACGGGCCCGAGTTCTACGCCAGCTGCCCGGCCAGAACGCCACCCCCGTCTGCCGTGCCACCTGCTGCCCGAGGCCGGCGTTCGAGCTTCCGTGCCCGTGGGCGAGACGGGAACAGTCGGACTACGGGCCCGAGTTCTACGCCAGCTGCCCGGCCAGAACGTCGACACCGCCTGCTCCTGCCACCCAGCCGCCAGCGTTACCTCGCCTAGCCAGAGCTGGCACACTCCCGGCACCCGGTCGGTCAGCTTACGCCGCGACCTTTGGTGAGACCGGCGCCACTCCTTCTGCCAGCTTCTCACCGCGTTGCCGCGTCGAGACTGCGACGCGTCCCCGCCCTCATGGCAAGCCCGGACTCGCGCCCTTGTTAAAGCCCTATGTGTGTTCCTTACCGCAATGTCCGCTTGAGTGTTCATTTTATGCATGCTTTCTATTTGCTTTATGCCTTTTTAGTTTGATTAGAAGTCTTTGTGCGTGTGTTCAAACCAACGGCTTGGTCCTCAATTGGGTTCTCGGAGGCTCCGCCTAAGAGAACCGTTAAAACATTGAGAACACGAACCTTTGGCCCCCATATTAGGGTCGTCACACAGATATAAATGGAAAAAAATCACGCATACACAAACAGCAAAATTGAAAACGACTCCCAAAAAACCACAAGACATAATAATGTCTAACATAGTGAGTTCAATCCATGTATGCATCCAAGAAGTGTATTTCTTTGGTGTTTAGCGCTATTGATGCCTCTGTCGTGCATTTGTCGTCCTTTTTTAAAATCTAGTATGCCTTTTTTGCTAGGCAGGCTTTCTTGTCTTTGTTCTTCCAAACGTGCATAGAATAAGTGAGAAGGAAAGGCAGCAAGGTTAACTCGACTTTATCCAGTTTGCTACCCTA
The DNA here is from genome assembly GCF_023375885.2 of Dermacentor andersoni. Classification (NCBI taxonomy): domain Eukaryota; kingdom Metazoa; phylum Arthropoda; class Arachnida; order Ixodida; family Ixodidae; genus Dermacentor; species Dermacentor andersoni. The sequence goes on along the minus strand of NC_092814.1, from coordinate 377,616,040 downwards.
CATGGGGAGTGGAGGATGCGGGAGTGAAAGAGAGAAGTCACGAGTCTTGATCGCACTTCAACATGCATTAAGCCAAGTGCAGCGTATCTAAAGTTGGGCACCCAAGTCGGTCCCCTTCAGATGCTGTAGCAGAGCTGGAGTGGTTTTCTGGGCTGAGCTATGAGGCCACGCACCAATACAAAGCCAAATGCCTGACCTGCATTCTTCAATATAAGAAAATGTTCCTGCAATCTCTTATTGATACATTGGGCCGTCTGGCCAACATAACACAATTTATGTGGTCAATGCATGGCACTAATCTTTACCTGTCTCTTGTTGCAAGTGCTGTGCGCTACTGAACATGAGCCCTCTGCACGGCCTCTACACAGCCTGGTAAACACTGGACAATTTTCTCGGGCATGAAAAGACAGCCATAACGCTGTAACAGTTTGCCACAGTGCTCGTCTACTCCTTTATTTACAGTCCTGTCTGTTTTGTTCACGCCGTAGGTAAACATGCTATAGCTTTAGTCACCACTTGTAGCTAGAGTGCCGGTAACGTGAAGAGCACACATACAAGTGTTCCCTTTAATGGTGAACTGCACTTTCCATTAGGCAATACTCATTATCACTTTGCTTGGTCAAGGTTCAATAAGTACAATACAGAGGATTTCACTCTACAATTAATGTTTCAAATATACTGTGCTTAACTGCATAACATACAGGTCACTGTACCTGCTGTGGAGCATTCCATTGAGTCTCCAGCCAAAGGAGAGCTGCCAGTCCCTTCTAGGCATTCAGATGCTCCCTGGGTATCTTTAGTCCCTTCTGGGACTTCAGGTGCTCCTTGGCTCCCTGTTGTGGTGCTTCAACTGCATCTCCCAGGTTATCAGCTGTCGGCTGGCGGCAGCCTGGTTGCAAGATGGTGCTTGCTTGCAGCGAGTATTGGAGTCTATGAAACGGTGGATTTCTGGGATTTTACTGTGGCCGATAAGCAAAAATGCTTGGTACTGCCTTCCACTTCAACTTTTTTTTCCCCATCGACTCTTGGCTTCTCAAAATTATCAGGAATGAAATGGTCCTATATTTTGTCCAAGGAGAACACAAAGAAAAAATGAGAATGTTAATATAACTTCCCTGGGGAAGTAGTCAATAAGAACAGGGCTGCAAAATTTATAGAAAACAGGCTGAAGCAACACCTTCTGTATAGACCTGTGGCTCATTTAAAACATTATTCACAAGAACAGGCTCCTTTTACTCTAAAGGACATGTTTTTTGCCGCAAGCTAAAACACACACAAAAGGAAGACACATAAAGACAACATGGGCAGCGCTTGCTAAAAGACATGTTTTTCGTCGCAAGTTAAAACACACCAAGAAGACAGGCCAGCCTGTACTAGAATTATGTTGCAACAAAACTGCTTGTTGGCCTAGGTGGTGCTTGCTAAAAGACGTTTTTTTGCCGCAAGTTAAAACACACCAATACTGTGTGTGTGTACTGTGTAATAATGGTGTGCGTTTTAACTTGCGGCAAAAAAAACATGTCTTGTAGCAAGCACCACTAGGCCAACAAGCGAACTAATTCCTTTATTCTGTGGCTATTTGATGAGCTTGAGTGAGATGACTACAAGATGTGGATGGAACCAAAACACCCGTGTTTTTTTGTTCATGTTTTGATTTTATGCCAAGTATGCCTGCACTGCCACGTGCCCTGTTTATTGTTTTACAGTGACTGTCTCTCACTACCGGCAAATTACTGTTGCAAGGCTATCGCTTGCGCACTACAATGTGGCTGCATTTTTTCTCTAGAAAATGTACCCATGTTAACATCACGTAAAAAAAACAAACGATCAGTATTTTATGTGCAATATAAGCCGTATTTCAGTTACCAATATTTGTCAGATGTTGCCGTACCTGCCATCAAGATATCTAATGCATAAACACTCAGTAATCTCCCTGTGAGCATAACACGCTTACTTCAAGTGTATGTACATTGTTTTCAACAGCTCTAATCAGAGACAGCCCCATGAATCAGGCACTGCAGCTTACTTGACAGGTATGCACTACATTTTTTCAGCAGTGCCACGTAAACCGAATGAAACAATAGATACAGTATATAAGCAGCACGAGCCGAACACCTTGCTGGGAAGTTCATACTCCGCTGTTTTTAATAGCACTAAGCACAGCATGCCGCGTGAACTGAAGAGCTTACTTGAAAGGTAGGCACTACATGATTTTCCATTGCGTGAAGGAAAGCGAGCCACATGAGCCAAAGATGAAACAATAACATGAAACAGAGTGGGCCGCACAAACCGATAGCTCACCCAAAACCATGTGTACTAACTCCATCGTTTTCAAAAGCTCCAAGCAGAGCGAGGTGCGTGAACCACACAAGTAAAGTTTAGCGGTTACATACAAGTACAGTCACCTCAAAGCAATAACTGTCCAGCAAACTGGACGTAAGTTATTGAACAAACTTACCTCACACAGGTGGGTGTCTTTCGAGGGCGCAAAGATCTTGCGGCCAATTCTGTAAAACCACACAGAATGTCGATCCCGGATGTCCTTCCCCCACGGAATGCAGAAAAATGCCTTTCCAAACTCCCGTTTCTTTGCTACACACAAAAGCGCAACAGCCAGGCATAATGTTGTAGTAACTTCTGGCGCCTGTGTTGCCCAGAAACAAAGTGCTCTTGCCAGCGACAAAGCGCACGCTCTCCGTCCGCGTTGCGTCCGCTTCATGTTCGACGTGCCTACTGAAAGCACTTGGAAGAGATATGGCGGCAGATGGTCACGTGACACGAGTGGCCCACTCATCGGCAGCAGCAGGTGACAGCACACAGAAAACTATTTTAGGCTTGTAGCGCAGCTCAGGAAGAGCAAAAAAGGAAGAAGGTAGGGGTAATCAAAGGGAACGGAAAACAGAGTGAGCGCTCCCTTTGATTACCCCTACCTTCTTCCTTTTTTGCTCTTCCTGAGCTGCGCTACAAGCCTAAAATAGTCATGACATACCAACTCGCCCAAACTGCCACGCTTTTGACACAGAAAACAAATGTAATACTCTGAAACTTATTCAAGTGACTCTAGCATGCTTTAAAGCCACTCGATGATTAAATGTAGTGCCATCTCCGCCGCCCTCCCCCGCTTCGCACTTGTTTCTCCTCGCACACTCTCACCGCTCGATGCTGCACACCAGACGACATGACGCGTTAATGTAAGTGGGATGACAACTTTTTAGTTTGGAGCTGTTCTTTTAGCTCCTATTTATTTCCTGATGCACTGAAATTACATCCAGGAGCCTTATTTCAACCCTGGGAAGAAGAAAAAGCAGTACAAACGAAATTTTAGGGGGGGAAAACATGTAAAAGAATGTATGCATTGGAGTAACGACAGAGATAGTGTGGGCGCACACGTTCGCATCCTTGTACGAGCTTGCGCTGAGTACTGTTTGTGAGCACAATGCATTGGCGAGCTAGTTGGTGCGGATCCATAAATACTTTGTTTAGCGCAATACAACGGACACAAGAAAGGCGACAGGACAAGGCGCTACTCTCATCTGACATCATTTTATTGCGTCACTCCTTTATAGACAGCAGAAACTAGAGGAACATGCGCAGTGAGCACCATGTGCAGGAACCACCAACATCCGATCAGAAGAGCGCACTCATGCGACAGAATCTAAAAAACCATATTCAGCACTGTACAAGCTTAAAGAAGCCCCACTAATGCACTGTGACCCTGACGACTGTATGAAGAATGCTTTCGATAACTCTCGGGCGGTGGTATCGCGACTCTTTTTCAAAATTGTGGTATCACGAAACATGGGTTTGCACTTGCATATTTTACAATGTTGAGCCAAATGGGAACCTGTGCCTGTTGGTATGGATCGCTCATGTTCTCTAAGGCGCTCGTTAACACAGCGGCCTGACTGCCCTACATACACTTTGCCACATGACAACAGAATCTTATAAACCACACCGACGCTGCAATCTACAAACTTTGCATGGTTCTTTTCACAATGTGGTTTTTTTACTTGTTTTAGAAATATGGCTGCACAACATTGACAGTGTCTGAGGAGCGGAAAACACTACCGGAATTTGGTATCTAGAGGCGACATTCTTTAGATTGTGAGCCACTCTATGGAAATACGGCACAACTTCAGGCCTCTTCTTTTGTGTACTACAGTTAAATTTGTGCCACTTCCCTTTCAGTTTCTGAAGCAATACCTCTGAGACTGACGTCACCACCACACTTGGGTATCCTGCAGCCTGTAGCCTATTTAACTGTGCAATGAAACTCTGGTTCGCAGAGTGATGACAAGATTTCATTAACAAAGATTATAAACACCATTTGTGAATCGTCGCAAGTAGCTGTGAAGCATGGCTGCCTCAAAGTGTTCATCAGAAATAGAAGCTAAAAATCTGTTTTGAGTACCACTGACTCTAACTACACAGTTACACAGCTATGTGTTAAATACAATAAACATTAAAATATATTACGTTGGCACTGACTATGCACTCTGGCCGATAACCATAGAGCATGCTGGGTACATCATCTGGCTCCAGCTTCTGGCTGAAATCGCACATAATCAAAGGTTCAAATTGTTCATCCCAAAAATTATCCTAAATATTAAACGAAGGATAAGAAACGCTTCCTAGATGAATTAAACATCATGTGCCCAGAAAACGATTCGTCGCGGACAAGCATTAATGAAAAAAAAAAAAAAAGCTGAGTAAGGATATATTAAATTTTGATTGAATGGTTTCGCACAGAATTTTTAAAGCAGAAACAATTTTTTACCCAAAGTATTAACGCGTGCAAGTCTGATTCGTATCTTGAGTATTTTAACAGTTTAGTTGATGCTGTATTTTTTCTATGGTTAAAAACACAAGCTTAAAAAATTCACATTTTAGTCTTTGAGTATCACTCCGTTTTTCTTATATCAAAAAGCATGCAGAAATTCCACTGGAGTTATCTAAGTATGCGTAAGCATGCCCCCAGATTTCAGTCAGCCTAAGCCCAAATTTCAATTGGCCAACTCCCACATTCAAGGTGGGCCACCCTCAAATTACAAGTTGGGTCACCCCCAAATTTAAGTTGGCCCACCCCCCAACTTCAAGTTGCCCACCCCCAAACTTCAAGTTGGCCCACCCACAAATTTAAGTTGGCCCACCCCTACACTTACTTCCCCATGCATTTTCTATGGAGCTCTATGTATCCTATGGGTATTCTCTGATAATTTTCATTTTTTGTTTTTCAATTGTTCCTTACCACTTAAAAGCTACCAATCATTCACACTTACACTGTTATAATGATTAAATGCCTCCGCAAATTGAGAATTTTGTGCAGATAAAAGGCATTAAACTTTTTGCATGAAGGACAAATTTTCCAGTGGTTTTCACCAAAAAATGCTTACGCATTAAGAAAAGTGCACACTACTGCTCAAGAAGGAAGAAGTGCGTCGACACGGTGCACATCAGAGTGCACGACATCCGCGGTAACATTGTGCGGTGTGAAAGCTTGGGAATAAATATCTCGGATACACTGAGAAAACTCCTACTTAGCTCACAAAGGCGCGCGAACGGCAGCCCGTTGAAGTTTGCTCAACCGATACGGTGCATCCATAACTTCACTCCACAGCATGCTTACCAGACAGCAGTGTAAAAAGGTTTTTCCTTCACTGAAGTGATTATGGAAACCGTAGGTGCAGCAACTCATGATGATCAGTAGAAAGCGTGCCAAGGAAGCATGCTGTTCTTAATGGTGCGCTCATGACAAGCTACCGTCCCCATATACTATGTACACTACGGCGCATATTCATTCATTGCATCGAAAATGGGGCCGGAGAGACTTCTGAAAGCACGCGCTTTGTTCTCAAATGAAAAAACAACAAAATGGAAAATTGCATGCTGTCACGTGACAGCGGTAGTCCAATCGGAAAGGGGAGACGGGTGGCAGAGGGTGCAGGTAAGGGAAAAAGATGGAGAGCCTGTACAGCGGCGGAAAAGTTCAAAGGATGGCACTACTTTAAAACATTGAGGGGCTTTAGCGCGCTCCTTTGTACTTTCCCCGGTGTGCGATTCTCTTAACCTCCAGGTGTCTCCCTCCTTTGCTTCCTTTGCAGCTTCAGACATACATTCACCAATTTAACTAGCTGGCCAGTTATGCGTGCGCATAAAAAAATGCAGGCATTAGAATTGGGTAAATGCCGTAATCAGACATCGGGTGAGCTCGTTTTTGCTTGAAAGTCTTTCTAGAACAGGTCGAAAATAGGCGTAGAGATGTGTGTGTTCAATTTATTCACTGTCCCGTAAGCTGCCCCAAGACAGTCGCTGGCACTAAAGGGGTCGCTATTGGGGTCATCATAGGGGTCAGGTGCATGCGTTTACTGGTCATGTTGGAATTATTCAGTGTAGACCAATTTAAGGATCGAAATAACGAAAGTTTGGGCCCATAAAAATTCATGGGCACTGGCCAGGACCCTTGCATGGGATCAAATTGAGCAAAAAATCAAATTAACCAGAGTCGAATTAATAGCAGTCTACTGTATTGGCACTATTATTACAGCATGCAATAATATTCTCCTTGGCCACTGGTGTAAAGTGTCGGCCACAACAAAATCGTTAAAACGACTAGGTGAGCTGGTTGGTACATGATTTGTAAGCAAACAGCACTAAAAACGGGGCAAAACCATAAATCAGTAAAGTGAGTGAAAGGACTGTCAGTGCACTGTCTTCTGTCATTCTGTTTGGTAAAGCAATTCCTTATTTTGACCCATTTTAATGCTTTCTACTTCCAAATCACTAACATGCAAGCTTTCTATTTCTACTAAAGTCAATGCTGAATATATGAACTCGAAGGGTACTGCAAGATAGTTCGACATATCGATAATTCGAAATACAAAACCTGCATATTGGATGCTTATCTAAGACCTCAGCATATCTCGGACAGTTTCTCGAGATCCTGAAAGACAGAAATTTACCAATTTGATTCTCCAAGGCCATGTCTATCCCACTAATGTTATCTTATTTTTTGCACATGAATGCCGCAAGTCGCTCGCGCAGAGGAGTGACATAGTACTGCTGCCATCAGCACACTTGTACTGCGAATCACATGTGAACATGCCCAGCCACGTTTCGTTACCATAGCAATAACACGCTGTTTAGACAATGTATTGTCATATGCAGGCAACGAGCTAGGCAGACCGTTGTGTTGGTTTTTGGAATCGACTTCCTGTTGGAACTAGTTGCCTTGCTTGTTGACTGCCCTAAAAAGGCCATGTGTCTCTTCTTGAGCAGCACTGAATGTTTCCACACCTCGCTCGGTTCGGTTCTTGGGCCTTCTCCTTCAGCCGCTGCTTCAGTGACTACTGAGACTACATGCACAGTGTTAGTCTCAAGTGTTGCTTTGAGCTTGCAGAACATCCAAGTCTATTCTCACTCATGCAGAACCATGCGAGCACAAACGAAACATGTTCAGCATGGATCCGTAACTCCCGTGTGCTGCTGCTGCTGCAATGGAAGTGCAGACGTGGCATGCGGTGGTTTTGTTGCATTCACACTGTCAGGGTCTTTCCAAGTGGAGGTTGGGGTCGGATTCATTTTGGCCGCTTACAGAATCCTAGAATGCCGTTTGCACAAAGCCCTTGTCCACAAAAAGACAAACCCGGCGGCACAGACATCTTCAATTTGGCATCCCATCCCCGGCACCACTCAGTGGAATGTGCATGGGATCGGGAGGCCTTTCGCTTTCTTGAAGCAGAGTAACAGTCTGTTCTTGCCGATAATGAATGGCCACATATGCGCAGCGAGCACAACTCAGAGCACCCTGCTTATTTTTGCTCCGTGGCATGTACTGCACTTCAGATTCAATCTTTGGCCAAAACAGTGCCGTTTCAAATTCATCGGCATTAAATATTTTCGACAACGCAAGAAGTGATTGCGTCTCTGCTCGGAGAAGCACACTTGCAGGGGTACAGCGCAGCACGATCAATATATTGAATGCAGCTGTGAACAAGAGTTTGACATACACATAGTAAATCGCTGTAATTTCCATGGGATTTCCAAGGGAATATTACACCTGTTCAATATAGGCAACATTTTGATATATCGGAGTTCGCTATCCAGGATCAACTGTATTTTTCAACAAGAACACCCATGTACAAAAACACTGCTAACACATTTGACAAACTGTCATAAGACATTACCAGCATTGCTACTGTCACCCACATCTCTGGTAGCCCAGTATTATGTAAAAGATAACAGATATGTAGACAAGTTAAAACTCTATTATTCTGCCCGTCTTCCTTTGATTTAGTGTCCCTATAAGCCTTGAGAGCAAGTAAGCAACGAGGCGATGCATGGTCACCTTTTGAAGAATGAAGGAACCTTCACCACAGGTGGCACAGCAGACCCTGAGCTTGCCTGGCAGCACACGGTCACATGGTTGCTTACAGTAGACAAAAAACAGAGCCTTGTCTGCCTCTGCACAAGGAAAAAGACAAAGAGGGGACAACGTTTGTCAAGTGTCCTCTCTTTCTGACCCAAACACAATTCAGTCTACAATGCACAAAAGTTAAAAGACAACATTGCCTCAGAGTTGGCATAAAGGGCCATACTGTCCTAAAAACCTCGAAAGGTGAGGCACAAGAATGAAAAAAGAAAGAAAGAGAGAATGCACCCCTCAGACAAGGCAAACAGGACAGCATGACTACTTTCTAAAGGCACTATGCAAGTCAAACATGCCAGTGCTGAAGCAGTATGTTGCAACAGCCTATTGCAAACATTCCCATGATATATCTATACCGATGACACATTCACTGGCTCTTCATTGAATGAAAAATGCCCCCAGTGAATTGTGTCATGTTTTCTTGCTCTTCCCCAAAATCTACATTTTCTCAGTCTGTGGTTTACACCCACATGCAGCATCTTTAAGGGACCTTCACCAGGTCTGCCCATTTTGAACTGACAAGCGCAGTGCATATAATGCGTGCCAGTGATTGTGTCTGCTAAGTATTACCTCCCTACGTGCCATGGAAAGAGCTTAAATTTCAAACCAAACACTGTTTGCCCTTCTTTTTGCAGGTGCCGCACCCCCAGCAGGAGTGTCAACGTCTGTTGTGCAAGTGCGCCTACGTACATGGCAGTGCTGCGAGGTCCCTCGTAGTGATACGCGACTGCAAGAATTATTCGAGGCAACATCAGTTATTTGTTTAATCTGTTGCTTCAACAGACGCATTAAGTTTAGAGAAATAATAAAACATACAAACAGAATGTCTGAGTGTTTTTTTTACGTTGTACTGTAGCAAGTGAGATGTACTTCTGTTTCATCAGCTTGTCCCCACATTGTGCAATTGCATATGCAGAAAAAAGAAGTAAGTAATTTTCTACCGTGTTCCAGTGCCACAATCATGCTCTTTCATCCTCTCACATCTGCCTCAGTTATCGCGATTGTGGCACTGACTTATACCACTAATCAGGTGTTCTCATGCATGGCACACAAAATCATCCACTGTTCCAAATGAGACAAAAGCAACAGCTGTGTGCAAGACCGTCACCAGAAAAGCGTCACTCGGCAAAAACGCAAGAGAGAATTAAAAAAAGGAAGGCACAGCCCGTGATTTATTTGTGATGCAATCCTCCAGCTCTGGTATGAGAGAACACAAGGAAGGAACCTCGCAAGCAGAGGCCAGATGGGAGCCAGTGGAGAGAGTGTTTATGTTGGCAGCGACAGTCGCCTCCTGAAATCGCGTCCCTTCAAATATTTTTATCTCTGCTATTTGAACTAATTTGAAAAATTTTTTTGACAGAACACCTTTCAGAAGACGCATAACTTCCAGCGTATAATAAAAATTTTCTATGTGGCCTGGTAAGGAGCCCTTTAACATTGTGTACTAAATTCACTATTTGCAGAAGTCGGAGCGCCACCTAGCACAAAAAACAGGAAGCTTGTGCCTCGCTGCTTGGTTGGAAAACATCCGGGCTCCAGCCTTGCTTTGGTACGGTGGCATTGAGTGGCGACGTTGTGTTTGCAGAGCTTCTTTCACATTTTGTAAAAGCATTGACGTTCTTCGGTAGTTGCATATGACCTGCCTTAATTATGATTGAAGAGGACTTCATTCCCTTGCCGTTTTTGCAAATGAGATGAACAACTGACTACTCAGAGTGCCGGATAATGAGCGACAATGCGTGGGGTTATCTTCATGCCAACACTTCGTCCATCTGTCAGGGACACCGCGGATGGGCTTTAAAAGAGAAACGTTAAGCTAAGAACATAAAACTTAATGTAAACACCGTGGACCCTGCACTTGGCCTCATCCAGAATAGAGCGAGCCGTTTCATTTAAAAAAATTATAGTAACCAGTCAAGTGTAACCCAAATAAAAATCAATCTTTCGTTGCAACCACTAACTACGCGCCGTGATATTGCCCTTCTATTATTATTTCACAGATTTGTTCACACAGTTGGCCTAACCTTATCAACCTGAAAAAAGCATCCTCGACGTCACAATGACTGAACAATCAGTTCAGCTACACCCGAATTTATGGCAACACGCACGCTTTTAATTTTTCAGCTTTGCCCCGTGCGGTCCGTTTATCGAACGCTCTACCAGGTAACATCACTTGCCAATCTAAACACACTGCATTTCGCAATCTGCTAACCGATCAATATGCCGTTTCAACCGTCTAAACACGTCATGCCTTTTGTAATTTTCCTGCATTTTTTCTACAAGTTAAAGAATTTCAGTGGTCCCAATTTTTTTTACAATACTTACTACTGTATAACATGCAAAAACGTTTACAATGTTATTATGCTATTATGTTATTGTTTACCATTTATTCTTATTGCTCTACATATTGTATTTGCTAATGTATTAATTTTCCATGGTGTGTGCGTACTCCTTTCATTATGCTGATGTTTATTTTTTTCCCGATTCCATAGTAATGTCACCATATTTCCCCCCTTACATTATGCTTTCTTGAAGGCCTGTAAGGTACCTGTAAATAAATAAATAAATAAATAAATAAATAAATAAATAAATACAAACTACGTGCACGCCATCCATGAAGTCGGGCATCTACGCGGTTACATCATGGTTCAAGAAAGCCATTGGCGACATTGCCGGAGCGCACTGTGAATGTGTGGCCGGGTGAGTACTTAATGCCTGTCGAATTCCCCGAACTCTTAGTTGTTGCATGGACCAGTAGATGTACACATGATAGCTTGCAAATATGGTATTCATCTCGTGCTGTTTCGCCAAACTGCTGTGTTGCATGCTTGTAGTGTACCAAACCATATCTCAAATTTTGCATGTGCTATATGTACGTGGTAGGTTATTCAGGGTGTTTTTGCGAGCGCTAAGGCCTCAAAGCATATGCCAACATATTTTATTATGCACTATATTAGCTTAAATATTGGCAGCGCATGCGTCCGCAGGCCAGTGCCCTCCTGCTCACTCGTGAATACTCATATCAAGGCAGATAGTTGGGCGAATTGGTTCGAAGTCATTGTGGAAGAGAGTGCAACTTAACTGGCACGTACAGAAGAAGACGAGCGCAGACTCACAAATGACACGAAGTGCAGAGACTGGCCGCACCTGTTAACGCTATTTTCCACATTGCACTCAAACCTACTCGTATATGCTCAGATTGACTCGGTGACGAGCGCGAAGAAAAACTGCATTCTTTATATTTTGCAGCCTCAGCGAGAACTGCCAGCCCGTCGCTGGCATTCTGCTCAGCGTTGCTGAACTGGCAGGAGATGACAAGGGAATGGAAGTTGCCTGCACAAACCACAGATCCTAAAATGCACTGTTAGCTGCCACGGCGTGCCGTCCGGTTTCAACCGCTTCACCGCTGCCGTCCACAAACTTCTCCTCTCCACATTAACCTTCGCGGGTGGAGGTTAATTTCCCTTTCCATTACTATTTCTTCCATACTACTTCCCTACTATTTCCCTTTCTATTTACTATTTCCCTTTCCATAATAATAGCTCGTGCATCCAAATGCGACGCAGTTGGCCGGCATGTCACCCCCGAGCTGCAGTTTGCTTTCCAACCACGGAGATGGCACTCACGAATTGCCGCGCCGACCGGTTTTGGCGTACGCATAGTCGTACTTCTGCAAGTGGTCAATTAGGAGCTGTATTGCATAATTAGGTCAAACTTAATGTGTGGCTTAATTCTGCAACATCATTTGTTTTTTAGCACATTTAAAGCAAAAAGTTTCTTGTATTTCTTTTTTCTTGTGAGGAGTAACAAAGCCTTGCGTGCGATGTGATTAAATAGCGACAACAGCTTTTCTAAGCCAAATAGACTAAAAAAGTAGCTTTGACTAGAGGCTTAAAGTTGTCAAAACGCAACATTACAAAAGAAATGGAAACATTAAAAAGTTTATTCGAGGTCCTTTAATTTTCACCTTTTTACTGCATATGCTTGGTGGTAAATCCCCCAAATTAAAGTGTGCCAAGCAAGCAGTTACACTTTAAAACAAGTCTTTGGCAGAAGTTCGGACATGAACAAACGTATTACGTAGAGCATAATGTACAAGTGAACAAGAACAGTCAAACAAAAATGCCACTTGTTGCCCTGGTCCTTGGCAATATACTTTTAAGCAAAGTTGATACAGCTATTGAAAAAGAATTAAGTCGCATGAATGTAAAGTTAACATTTGTGCATGATTACCTCGTTTTGGTGAAAGACAATCCTGGTACTAGCAAGCTTGTGAATGTATTGAAGACTTTTAAGGTATGTAGCCACCCTTTGAAATGTTTTTTTCACACAAAAGTTAATTTTTTTTTGACAATTTAAGAACCTACAGACATACAAAGTTGTAGTGCAGAAGAAATTATGTCTCTGTCCAGTTCTGTTCAAAAGTTATGGTGTTTTCTATAAGTGCTCGCAGACCAGCCTGAAACCAAAACTGACATTTTCTTAAAATGAAGCCTACATTCTGATCATTAAAACAAACTTATGGTTGTGCTCAAATGCTCAAGATACTTTTAGATTGGTTTGTTATGAGCTATCTTAAAGATTAATAAAATTGAGCAAGGGGTGATCGCTACCATCTTTTATTCAAATGACAGCGCGTCTATAACGATGTCTATGTAAGCTTTCACATTGTTTTGTTTGGACTATACGGTTGTGTATTTCATTTCAACAATGGAAATAGTGGCATGCTGAATATCTTGAGGCAGGCTGGCATTCATCCTGGCTACTACACCACAGTAGCTTGCCTCAGCAGGGACCGAACACGCGTGAAGAATGCCAACCGTCAGTCAAAAGTTGACAAAAAACAAGTCTGAAAAAAAACAATGGGCAATAAAACGATGTAAAGGTGAACTCGTGCCCGCTAAGGAGGGACCCACCTACGAGCCTGGTGGGTTTTAGCCTCCCAGAACCTTTTATTGATCTATATTAAATGTTTGGAAAACTTAATTCTTGTTTTTCTCGAAACTTCATTTCAGTTGTTTTCTTTGTGCAAAAGCTCGTAATTTTTTAATAAACCAATATTTTTCAATGAAACTTCCCAGGCTTCTCTCTAAACCATCAAAGGGCCCCTGAAACGGTTTGAACATATTTTATAGATGCGTAGGGTACAGCTAAAGTTAATCATTCGCACCACAATTTTTGTGAAGCGTCTCATATTAAGAGAGTTCCGGACGAATACAAGTTACCCTCCTCTATAGCCATGCATTTTCTCCTCAACTCGTTCGTCGAGTGATTGGGGCTAAGCTCTGCCTTCACTGGCTCTGCATCGTGATGGCTTGTCATGTCATCTACTTCCGGTTGTCTGGGAGCAAGCACGCGAAGCCTCTCGAACCTCTTCACCAGCTGCTTGGCAGTCAACCCCAAGTGAAAGCTATCGAAGCAGCGTGCATTGAGAGCATTCTGTCGCAGCGACGAGCGTGTCTGGTATTCCGGTAACCACAGGCGAGCTGGGCGTTCCGACAGATGGGTGGAGGCATAAACTCAAGCTGACGAAGGAACTTTAGCGTAGACGTACGTGAGTGGACTGATCTGTGTACACGGTGCAGCCACCTGGTGGCGCAGAGCTTAACCAGCCAAACAAAGAGCTAATATTGCTCTAACCAGGATTAAAACATTTAAACATTTACAAATACGTGTGAACGATTACACTCCTCCGAAAATTTTACACCAGCAGCAAAGAATACACTTCGTTACTGCTGTGTTTGGTTGACCAATATTTATTGACCATGGTGCAGCCACCAGGTGGCTGCACCATGCAGACCATTCATGTTTGCGCTTCTGTCATCCCGTGAAACGGCATGGTCAAACAGCCAGGCCCAGTCCCCTTGCGCTTGCGTTAACCGGAATACCGGACTCGCGAAACACTAGTGTGGTAGTAATCCTATGGTGTAAAGCAACAGCTGCAAACGCAAAAATCCTGGCACCGATCAGATAGCGACAGTCCGATGCGCTGCAGTCACTCCACTCATCTGCTGCCTTGCAGAGGGATGCAATGTAGCAGCTTGGCATATTGCCAGTCGCCACATTTGCAGTCCACTACGCAACAAAGGCTAATCATGCTGCTCACAAAAAGACAGACCGACATTGACCACGAAGCTCTCGTAAACACGGAGCACATTGTAACACAAGCAGATGGCACTTGCTGCGTGCCGGGAGTGCGCTTAGTTGTAACGAGAAATTATTCTTGTGCATTCTCTTTCTGCTACTTTCTTTTTATAGAAACAAATTAACTAACATCCCAACTATTATGAACAATATTTGTTCATCATAAAATTGGAAAAATTCTCAATGATGCGCCCTGGACAGCCAATCGGATAGCTCGCCCTACAAGCGTCATTAGGGCAATTTATGTCAAATGGGTAGGGGCGACTAAAAATTCAGCTGAGTGGTGTGCTGTGATTGGCAGTGATGTACATTTTTAAAACCTTATAATAAATTACACGTTTACATGGAGCCCTTAGACGCGTCACCTAATGATCAGAAAGACCTCCTCTAACAACGCAGTATGCTTGTACAAAATCATCAAAATCGTTTCAGGGTCCCCTTAAGCTGTGCAATGAACTAGGATCTTTAAGCTGTGCAATGAACTAGGATAATTGAAAACCATGAATAACTTTTCATGTTATGGGATTTCAATTGAACAGCAACCACCTGAAAATACACATTTTCTTGTTTTTTGGCTATAACATAATTAATACTGATGACAGTACAAAGATCCTAGTTCTTTGCACAGCCTACATATACCCCTACATGGCTGTCAAGCCATTTTCTTTTCATGCGGTAGGATCGGTAGTTATGACTGCTGGCGTGATGGGCATATGTTGGATAATTTTCGTAATGAAATTGTAATTAGTTGTATTTTTTTACCTAACACGCTTGAACGGCCATATTAAAGAGCACTTCTGAAGGCAGACACAACGCAACTAGTTTAAGGTCAAAATCTAAAAAGATTTCAAAAAAGGTGGCAACATACCTTAAAGAAAAAGGATTCGGCTTTGAGTTTACCTTTGATCTACCAAAGGAACGTCAAATTGCTTTTAGATCTGCAAATTAAGTTCCAGCCAATTAACACTTGCTGGATGTGCCACTCTAGATGCAAAACCTTTGTTGAGCTATGGATCAGCACATTCAATGTTAGTATAAAACGGAGTAGCAACGTCCTGTATAAGATCGGTCTCTATGAAATCTTGTGAGCATTTGGTAGAAGAAAGCGTTTCTACCCAGACAGACCGCTTAAGAGGAGCTGGTGTTCCAGATGAGTGCATCCTGTTGGCTATAAAAAAGAAATAAAAATGCCAGAGCAAAACATGACGCGAGGGTGAGGAAGTCGAGTGCAGAGCAAAAAAGATAGCGGTTGTTCCACACCAGCATAACACTTCACGTTGCTTGAAGAAAGTAGCGTCCAGGTATGATGTGCGTGCAGTGTTATCAGCCCAAAACAAATTGGGAAAGGTGTGCCCAGCAGTGCAAAGGTTCATAACGAAAGAAAGAAGCGCAACCAAGGATGGCTGCAGCATCAAACATGGGAAAAAATTTGTTCAGTGCAAAAAAGATGTATACAGTATTCCCTTCAAATGTGGAAAGGAATACGTCAACCAGATGGGCCGATGCATGAACATTCACCTTCGGGAACATCAAAGTTCTCTGAAAGGGGCACTGTACTCGCATTTAGCAATGCACTATAGTGAATGCACATGCAAACCTAAATTGGACGACACGGTTATCATTGACACGCACGCAAAGCAATCTGTAACAGAGATCACTGAAGCTTATCGCACTAAGAAGGATGGGGATGGCTGTGTCAGCCAGCCATCTATTCTGCTTTCGAGCTGCAAACTTGCTTTTTCGGATAAAAAATGACAGGGGCTTTTGTGTCAGATTTAAAAAGGGGGTTGTACACGTGCTTTGGTGGTGATTGAAGGATCTGTTGTTTCGGTCTTGATATCTCACATTAGATTTTGATTTTCAACGATAGTGGCTTTGTAGTGATATCATGCGTTGAATTCTGGTTTTCAACGACAGTGGCTTCATGGTGGCTTACATTCATTCTGTATATAGGAACACCTTTCATAAATAAAACTTCCCAGTTGCTAGTAGCACTTTGTCCTGTGTTCTTGCTAAGTTTCCATTTTAGTAGCGCTTTTCCATCATGAACGTTTACCAACACATACAAATGACAGCTATTCTGGGTCTTTATGATCAATAAGTGACAATTCCAAGCACTCCGCATAATGTGTGTAATTTGTTATAAGGTTTTAAAAATGTGCATCACTACCAATTGCAGCAGCGCTGCTCCCATTTTCAGCTGCCTCTTTACTACAGGTTTTCCCGCTCAATTTAATCCAAGCGCCAGTCAATTTAATCCGAGCGCCAGTCAATTTAATCTAAGCGCCAGTCAATTTAATCCAAGTGCCAGTGATTTTAATCCAAGCGCCAGTCAATTTAATCCAAACACCACTCAATTTCATCCAAACGCCAGCCGAAATAATCCAAGCGCCAGTCAATTTAATCCAAACACCACTCAATTTCATCCAAACGCCAGCCGAAATAATCCAAGCGCCAGTGAATTTAATCCAGGCACAACGGAATTCAAGAACCTTTGGATTTCAAGACTTCTGAAAATTTGCGAACATATTATGAGTTAACACCTTGAAAATGAAAGAGCGAGGTAGTAGACCAATAGCTATTCTGCCACGGGACTAACGACAACTTTTGGAGGTTTTGAAGCGAAAAGCTTCACTACGCTATAGTCAACACCGCGCATCGCGCGAGCCGGCGTATTTCGGAATTGGCTCCGTGAGCGTGTTCGGAGGCGAATTGGCTCCGTGAGCGTGTTCGCAGTCGAATTGGCTCCATAAGCGTGTTCGGAGTCGACGCAGGTGGCCACTGCCCCGCGGTATGCGTCATCGTTTGACGTTCGCCGCAAGCGCGTGTTTATCGCGGAGGCCGACTATATAACCGCTTGGTAGGGTATAGGCGTGCGCATTCAACATGGAAGGAGAAGAGAGTGATACTACCGATACAGAGAGCTGTGTTTATGGCTGTAGAGAAATCGCAAGACAATGTGCCCAACAGTGATGAATAAAGAAGTTTAATAATCCTGCATAACTTATGGTATATATCATTGAAAAGGAATTTGCATAACTACACAAGGCACACGTATAGCATAACCATAGGCTAAACAAAGCATATCCATAGGTGAAACCGTAAACATAACCATAGGCTAAATCATAAAGCATAACCATAAGCTGAACCGTAAGCATAACCATAGGCTAAATCATAAACATAACCATAAGCTAAACCATAAGCATCACCGAACCTTTTCGCTTCGAGATATCCAGGCTTAACCTTAGCTAAGCCCCAGCCAATTTTTTTTTTTCTACTTCGTTATGAGAGCGACACAGAAGATCAACATTCTCCGAATTATTTGAGAGGAAACGTCAGCATGAGTACGTCGAGTTAATGGTACACATTCGATTTGGTCATGGCTATCAAACGACACAATAAAGTTTGATTCGATGATAATCATTAGGCCCTCGCTGGGAGGCTTCGGTCGCTAGCAAATACGATTCACTATTCTACTGCGATATCCGCAGCCTCCAATCAAAGACCTTGTCATCGGTACCGCTAAAACAGTCATGAATACCATTTAATTGCATAGCTGATATGGTCAAGCCACTAGTGATCACAAGTGAAATACAATGCGCAGTTCGGGGTTCTTGGAGTTTTGTGCAACATGACGTCATATACATCCAATGAAATACGATGAAACGAGTGACTCAATATACCTACTATAAACTCGTATACTTAAGTCACTGGTGAATATTATTCACCTATTTTACTATCCCTGAGGCAGCTTTCCCTCGTGGGTGCCGTCAGTACTATCAATGAAGCTGTAGCACGGTGAGTACTTTTGCGTTACCCCTTCCAACTGATACCGCCGAGTTTTTAGTCATCCCTAGTGATGCGCTCACTGCGATGTTCTCGAATTTTTATGCAGAATAGCGTGATAGATATGAAATGGTTATGATAGATATGAAACGGCTATTCACTAACTATAATTTGATAACTATAGGAAATAATAAGATTGATTCACTCTAGTGATGAAGAATCACTTTGCGTAGTTTGATGGTCAGAGCCATCATTCATGCACGCCGTGAATGGTATAAATGAAAGTGTCAATAAATGAGAGTTTAAATCAGCCAACATTGCTAATTTACATCGCAGAGCCATTAATGATCACTTGCGATAAGCTCTGTTCGGTGTTCTTGCACTTTTATGCTGCATAGCGTCATGCATGTCAAATGAAACCTTTAAACAATGATCCAATTAAGATCATTTACGATCACTGAGCATTTGGTCTGCAACCATTGCTACCTGATAGTGAAGGGTGAGTAGCGATCACTAGTGACAAGCTCAGTTCTTTGTTTTCGTACTTCTTGCAGCCTAAAGTCGTGCGTATCAAATTAAAATTGAGTCAAATGGCAATACAAGCCTAATAACTTGGAGGTGCTAAGCATTTGTCACTAGTGATTACGAGTCACTTTGGTATGGCGGCGGCAGCCGTCAATCGTGCACGTAGTCATTGATATCTATCAAAATGTTATGGAATTAGTATTTTCTCTACTACCATTGCTACCTGATAGTAAAGAGTTATTAGTGATCACTAGTGATAAGCTCAGTTCAGCGTTCTGTTACAATTAGTGTTTGTAGTGCCATGGATGTCAAATGATAATTTGAAGGATGATTCAAATTTTATAACCTGGGGTTGCTAAAAATTAGTCACTAGTAATCACGAGTCACTTTGTCAATGGTAGCCATCATTCGTTCATTTTGCTATAGGTGAATATTTTGCCTCTGAGATTGCAGATGTGGTAGAAATACTGGTGGTCAATGGTGACTATGTTCACTTCAATTTTCTTGACTACTCGCAAATCACAGCTTCATGGACCTAAAATGAGAAGTCGCTCAAAAGGTGATTCTTTTATGAAGACTAGGAACTGACATGTGTGAGCCAATTGACGCAAAGAAGCCGAGGTGAGGTTATAGTTGCCAACTTTCTGAATTCTTAGGCCTTGTTTCACTAGAACGATGCAAGAGGCACCAATTTACTTGAAGAAATAAATGGAAACAAGAATGTTAACATAGCAGGAGCAACGCTTCATCAATGGCTTATAATAGACTTTTGTGCAAAACAGCTAATTCGAAATTTAGCAGGAAAGGTTAGTATGTAAAGTTCCTTTAAACTCTTATGAAGCAATTGATTGCGTTGCAAAGGCGACACCTGTTTATGTAAACAATGACCATAAATGCTATGCGTAGATCTGCGAGAGGAAACTTTATTAATATAAACCAAAAGCACTTTGTTGGAAGACTGTCGACTTTCCTTTGAGTGCAGCACTGAGGAGTTTTCACATATAGTGGCACTCTAGGGCAGCTTGCACAAAAGTGTAGTTGTGCCTGTCGTAGGCAGCGCACTCAACTCGCAGGATGTGCTGCATTGACTCTCCCGCGGCCTCAACCAACAGTGCCCGGCGATGCTGTTTCTTGGAGATACCTGGTGGTGTCATGAAAAGACGGTCGCGCCGTTCAGCAAGAAAAGCCTTCACACCAGCCTTGAACTTCGAAAAAACTTCTTCGATTGGATTGAAGAATGGGCTGTAGGGTGGAAGCCGCTTCACTGAGTGCTCAGTAGTGGCCAAGAGAACCTCCTCAGCACGGCGGTGCGCTGGCGCGTTGTCAAACAAGAACACAGCTTCAGTGCCAGGTTCCTGATGATGAACCTTCTTGGACAGATCATCGAGAAATTCGTTGAATACAGCCCAGTGGATCTTGTCCACTAAAGTCCAATGCAGAAGGCCATTTGCAGACATGCAAGCCAAAACATTTATATTCGCACCCTTTGTGCTGGTGGCAAGACGAATAGCTGGGGCGCCTCGTTTCGCTCTGCCAAAACTTCTTGCGCACCACGCGTTGAAATTCGTTTCGTCGATGTAGTACCGCGTGACTGTGGTACCCTCATTTTGAAGCCATTGAGTGAACTTGCGGCGCTCTTCCTTGACATCAGGACGGTTACGGTCAACCGGCCTCTGTGTGATTAACTTAAGTGTATAACCATGGCCATCGAGAAGCCGATCGATGGTAGACTTGCTGATTTCGATACCGGGAAACTTCTCCGTCAACGACATCCGGATTTGCATAAGCGTGAAGGATGGGTTCTTTTCTAGAATTTCACTCAGGGTATTGACCACATCTCGGTCAAACTTTTTTGACGAGCCACCACGTTTCTTGGCTGTTTCGCGATCTGTTTCGGTGATTGAGCGCACAGTCTTTATATTTATTCCCAGTGTTTGGGCCAATTGCTTCAAGTCCCCACCTCTTCGGTACGCATCGATGATGCGGGAACGATCCACGGCAGAAACGCGAGCGTACTTGATCTTTTCTTCATCAGGCATCTTTCTTGGTCGTCCAGCAGCTCGCACCTTGCCTGCTTCCATGGCACAAATTTTCAAAATATTCACTTTACATTAAAGCTGAGGCACACCTCTCACGTTGATTGCACAACGACTGACGCTGGTCATCTGCCTGTCGTCTGCACGGAAGTGCTGCACCCCTGATAGAATCAGCCGCATGTCGTCTGCTTTAGTTAGAATGGTAGTCTTTCCTCTCGAACATTAGTTTAAGAATTTATGTTTTGTACAAAGCTGCCATAGTTCCGAGACGCAAGATCTTACGGTCTTTATTAGCCGATATAACGAAGTGCCTCATTTACAATATCCAGACAATCGTGGTTACACCCCACAGACCACTGCAACTTCATTGGTCGTCTGCTCACGCCCTGCAAGAAATGGCTTTCACTATCTTGAACATTCTGCGAAATTTGAGCGAGACACATTCGACAAATATCAGTCAAGCTTCGTTTCGCCTCCTTGCGTTCACTGGTGCAACTTGACGCGTTAGCACAAATTATTAGGCTGATGAATAAAAATTACTTTGAACTTTTTCTCTACGACATCAAAGCACATTGATGCTCGGAAGTCTAGCTTTTGCAAAACCCACCTAGCTTCTTGCGAGCCCATAGTATACAGGGATGGTCTCACTTTTACCTAGCCAGTAGCATATGGCAAATACCGGAAGCGAAACTGTGATACTCAAACAGGAAAATTCATTGTGGCCATTCGAAGGGCTTCTTAAAGTCGAAACACGAAAGTGGCAGGCTCACGGCGGTTGCGAGAGTAAGCTTTCCCGCAGTTCAAGATTTGCCACTTTTGTCAGCCATTGATGAAGCTCAGTAACGCCTGGCCTTTGCTTCACAAGCGCGCATTCAGCGGATGCACACAGTGAACAGAATTATACAGGAATATTGACAAGAGAGCATCCCATACAATGGACCTGACTAATGTCCACAAGCAATGACTGAGAGAGATGACGATAAGCAAGGCCATATATACAAATTAAGCTCTCCCTGATAGGAATGATGTACGCAGAAACACGTCAAAGCAAAAGAAATGCAACCGTTCTCGGCATTTATCATTTACCCTGTTATTAGTACGGTCCTCTTTAAGTGAAGGAAAACAAAACACAAATTGTAGTGCACGCAGGTATGCTTGCTTTTCAAAAGGCGTGATGCTTTTTTTTTATTTATTGTAAAGCCGTTCTTGCCGATGGCTACTTGAGCAATTATGTGTCCATTCCAGTCCTTTTTGGCGTTTCGTCGTTTGTTGCCGCCCTTTTTACTCATTCACATCATTCGACTTTTCAAGAAATTTCTTCGAACAGCAAACCGTCAAATGGGCCACCTTTCTCTGAACGTATTAGACCTGCGAAAACGTTCCGTACGCATTGCAGCTACCATATGCATTGTAAAGCACCCTGAACGTCCTGTTCACTTCATAACGTATTACCGCAGTTTACATATGTGCGACGTACGGGAAATGTGATGTGATCTGTCATCTCCAGGGGCCAAACCATATGAGATCCTACACAGCATAATCTAATTACGCTACTAACGACTTATCGTGAAATGCCCTTACAGTGAAGAATTTTATATACCCGGCAAACAGAACTGTGCAAAATCAGAATTTATTGCTAATGACTCGCTGTTTTTATATTCTTCAAATTATTGCTGGTTTATTGAAACTTTACTCAATTGCAG